>NC_135747.1:36841851-37450312 GCF_041903045.1 Epinephelus lanceolatus | reverse complement strand
GCTGCACACACCCGGACTGTCACACGCCAACAATGACTTTAACGTTAGCCGTTATTACACCGTCAAGAAACACCGTTTGATCCCAAAGTCAGCTGATATAAACGGCTGTGTCCGCCTCTCTCACCGGGCCTGTCCTCACACACACCGGTTACATCTGCAGCTCCGTGTCCTGGAAATGTGTCATATTTTATCACGGTAAACCGGGACTGCATCAGATGTGTAACCGGTACTCGGTGTCCTCTACACGGAGCAGTTAAAGGGACGTGAGAATCCACGTTGGGATTAACAGTAAAATTAAGAATTTCTGTCTTTGGATCCACAATGGGATCAGCCACCAAACTGGCCTTCAGTGTCTTCCTCATCTCCTGCTCCTCAGGTGAGTTTACCTGGCTGCAAACTAAGGAACTGTTCTGTATTTATCAGAGGAGGTGGATGGCTGGGGTGTGACCCTCCTTGAAGCCCCAAATATTATTGCTTGAACCTCCCTGAGTGACTGGGGAAACGTGCATGACCCTCCCTCCACCATACATTAAGTTATTCGAGCTTTAAAACTTAACCTTCTATGTTTAAAGGTAAAGAGAAGATGAAATCCTGGAGTTGAAAAAAAAAGCCTTGTTGTGTGGTTGGTTTTGTGCAGACGGTTTATATTTGGCCAAATTTGAGATGTGGAATAGTGACGTTGATGAAATATCACTATCAAGAGCTCAGATTTATTTATTTAATGTTGATCTGTATGGGGACTAGTATGTAGCATACATAATGTTACACACCACAGCATTTATAGCTTGAGCTAATCTGCAATGCCCGTCCATAGCTGGGCCTTAAATTACAAAGGACTCAACAACAAGAACACAAGTAACAGTGCAAGGTACAAACAACAATAAAAGCACAGACAGAAAAATACAAGACACATCTGCAATACCTAACTTCCACCATAGAAAGGAAGCACCAGATTAGTCATTGATTATGTTGTTTCTCTGACAGAAGTGTTTGTCCCACATGATGTGTCCAAAGACTGTCGGAAGTTTGAAAATCCAATGATAATTTCTGTTTTTGCAGATTCCAGCTATGATAAATAATGTAGTTTTGGCGATGCCAGTGTCGCCGCCATATTGGAGAGTCAAGGACTTGCCTATAAACAAATGACAGTAAACAGGAGTTGTGTTTTTTCTGGATAAAGAGCACTATAACATTTATATTTCTCAACTGATATCAGTAACTCATTTTTATATTATTGGGATTATGACCTACATGTAGCAGAGGAAAAAGGTTTGTCTCCAGTTAATTATAATCTCAATATTTTAGTTATAATCACTGCTGCACACTCAGGAGAGGAGTGTGTGTGTTGGGCTAACGTGAGCTGAATTGCTGACGTGGGGTTGAAAACTACCCGAGGGCATTGTCGTCATGAGGAATTGTAAAAACTCAATTTTGTCAAACATGGATTTGACTTATTTTCCTTGGTTAATACTTGTGGAGATGTCCCTATAGAATATGATTTAATGTTGAACTAGACAACTTTTCAACTAGCTAACGTGCTACCTAGCTAACACTGTCTGCTAATCATCAACTCCTTGATCACAACAGAATATAATAACTTTCACTACTGCTCATTTTAGGAAGGAATCCTGTTACTTGTTTAGATCATCAAACGGACAATGGATCATAGATATCGAGCATACCATTAGTTCAGGCAGGACATGATGTCAAGCTCACATCTCAGCTACATCAGCCGATAGATCACATGATTCCTTTCTATGCAACCAACTGGCAAATCTCATTCAGAGCGCCCTATTTAAACTGCTCTGGCCTGCCTACTGTTGCTGCTTACTACGCAAACCATGTTGCAACCTGCCTCCACCCCAGCTCCTCCTTTTCATGCTGTGTCTGACTCATCGATGTCATTTCTGTTTGTCATTGACACTGCTCTGTTCTGTTCCCGGGGAGGTCTTTGCTGTAGCCTTAGGCTTTCCATATAGGTGCATGGAAGGGCAGGAAGGTTTACTCTCTCTGCCTCAGGCTTTCCACGTAGGAGTTTGAAAGAGGCTTTCTGTGTAGGCCTAGGAAAGGCAGAGAGTCCCCAGAACAGAGCCCTACCGCCAAATATAATACTGCAAAGTAAAGTTTTCTTTGACTAAAGTGTTCCATCCTGACTGAAATTTGTTTCTGGCTGCCAGTTATCAGCAATAGCTAACATGGCTAGCATGCTGACTTTAGCACATAAACATTATCAAGCCTTTAATTTTTCAAGGTGCCTGTATGCAGACAGGAGCTGGCTCTGGATCTAGTGGTTTTGAGCTAGCACTGGATCTGGCGGTTTTGAACTGGCTCTAAATCTGGTGATTTTAAGCTGGCTCTGGATCCGGTGGTTTTAAACTAGCTCTGGATCTGTTGGTTTTGAGTTGGCTCTGGATCTGGTGGTTTTGAACTGGCTCTGGATCTGGTGGTTTTGAACTGGCTCTAGATCCGGTGGTTTTAAACTAGCTCTGGATGCAGTGGTTTTGAACTGGCTCTAAATTTGGTGGTTTTAAGATGGCTCTGGATCCGGTGGTTTTAAACTAGCTCTTGATCTGTTTGTTTTGAGTTGGCTCTGGATCTGGTGGTTTTGAACTGGCTCTGGATCTAGCCGTTTAAAGCTGGCTCCGGATGCAGTGGTTTTGAGCTAGCTCTTGATCTGGCAGTTGTGAGCTGGCTGTGGGGCTGTTGCTCGAACTACAGATTGTATGTCTGCTTTTTTGTATGTTCGTAACCATGGAAACAAAGAGCAAAGAAGTGGATTGAGAGAGTGAGACCTGCCCCTCTGTTTCTCTCCTCCTTTAACTTAATGTTTAGCTTTGATATGAGATCAGTTGTTACCATTCAGTTGTCATATTGTTTCCTGTGGAAAAACGGCCAATCATCATCATCATGTCACCCACCAGCGGGAGGGTTTTTATGGTCTGGGTTTTCTACCTGTTTTCTCTGTTAATGTAGCACCAGTTTGAAAAGTATTTATGTCCGTCTGCTGCAGAAAAAGTCCAGTTTAATAAGAAGATCGGGGTCCTGTATCACCCTGTTGGGATTTATATGGCTGTAATGACCTGTGGCTGTATGTGATCTCTTACTTAATAGTTTCCACTTCCTGTGATGGACCTGAATGTGCACTGAGTCTATAGCTCAGTCGACTCCTTCACAGCTGCAGTTCTGTTCCTGATCATTGAAAAACACACTGAAGCAGTTTGTTGTGGAGGTGAACACCTGTAACACCTGTTTACCTCCATCATCACATCATCATCTGCAGTAGCAATAATAACAATATTTTTTATACCAAATACTTTGACATGGATATTGTGGAGCTGACTGTTGGTGCTTTGACTAAATATTGATTCAATGATCAATAATCATCAGTAATGTGGATATAATGATAAACAACGGAACAGTCATCACTTTACTGTAATGCCGCCTTTAAAACCAGGAAGAGACAACACTAACCACGTTTCCAAAATCTACCATCATATCTAGTCTCATATCAATATGATATCAATATACTGCCCAGCCTTACTGTTAGGTGTTCCCCTCCTGTTCTGAGCATGCTCAGATGTTTCCACAGCCAACAGCTGAGTGCTTATCGATCAGTTTCTGACAGCATGTTAATATTACTGGATATTACATAATGATCAATCGGCTGATCACACCTGCAGCTTTTATTACCAGGTGGAGGGTTTCTTTCTCCACAGTATGTTCTTACAGGCTAGTTTGAAGGTGTAGTTTAGATTTTTTTTTAGAAGTAGGGTTGTATGAGGTCGTAGTTTTACCTACAGTAGATGTCAGACATGGAAGCTAAGCAATGTGCTGCTGTAAACAGGCCAGCAACAAAATGTATTTCAGACACCTAAAAAAATCCATATCAGTTTTAGTGTACGCCATATTTAGTGTATTTTCATCACTTTACCTTAAAGTCAGACTGTGATGTCCAGTGAAGCTGTTGTGTCGCTCTCTACAAAGCCAGACTCCATTGAGAAAAACAGAGATTTAACATCATTGAACACAGGGGCTGCTGGTCTACTGCTGCCTCCAGTTAGTCAGTTTGTTTTATTGTGTGACTTTGGTGTTTGAAAGGGTTAATTCAGAGTCAGGGGCACACTGAGCTCCATCTGCTGTAAATAATCAGTACCTCATACAACCCCTCTTCCAAAATCTAAACTATCCTTTTAATCTCTAGTTTATTATCTTGTAAAATCATCATCATGTCTGAGTGATCATGTCACTGTGAGCACAGTTTATCTCACTGTTTGATCACTATAAACTATGGAGGAGTAGTGACCTCCCTGTAAGACCACTCTCAGGTAAAACGAGCCCAGACATCCTAGCCTGTCACCTGGTGCTGAGGAGGATCTTCAAAGTAAAACTACTCGAGGATACTCAAACTGTGATAGTAGTACCAGGATCAGTGAGATGAATACTGATGGTAGATAACAGAATACAGACATGTGTCATGATTAATTAACCCCTCATTATTCTCTGTTAATAACAATCAGTTTGAACGTCAGTGATCATGTGACAGATCGCTCCGTCTGGTATTGATCGCATTGACACACAGAGGCAGGTCAGGCTTCTGATCACATCATCTGACCCTAGTTTCTCCGCTGTCTCGTCATCAGGTGCCATCCTGGGCCGCTCAGACACTCAGAAGTGCGTCCACTACAACTACAGCCCTTCCTCCTCCTCCTCCTCCTCCTCCTCGTCCTCCTCAGCGTTGGGTAGTCGGGGGAACCTCAGCGGGGTGGTCACCTGCTCCGGAGAGAAAGATAAGAGACTTCACTGCTTCGCCACCTGGAAGAATGTCTCTGGAGTGGTTCAGGTGGTCAAACAGGGCTGCTGGCTGGACGATGTCAACTGTTACGACAGGTAAGTGGTTACCATGACGACCGTAAGATGGTAGAAGAACTTGTTTTTCTGTCTCAGACCAGCTAACAATATATACTGACAGTAACCAGTGTTGAACCATTGGATGTAACCAGACCCCCAGGAGCGCCGCTTATCCTTGCAGCCAATTTTTCCCAGTGGCCACTCACAGTACTGCAGCGAAAAAATACCCCAAGACCCAAATCATCCTGATCATGAAATCGCCAAAAGTGTGATTAGAATTTAAAAAATCTACTTTTATTGGAGACCTGCTTAAATGACTATCTGTGAGTCTCAGGGACTCATTAAACACATACCAACATCAGTGATTACATCATGCTCTTCTTCCTTCTCTGGAGGACAGAGGGTCTCTATAAATGTTCTTCTTCTTCTGCGGCTGCAGGAGTGAATGTGTGGAGAGGAAAGATGCTCCTGAAGTCTTCTTCTGCTGCTGTGAAGGAAGTTTGTGCAACGACAAGTTCTTCTACAGCCCTGACAGCTACCTGCCACCAGTAACAAGTAAGATACCTGTCCACCTGCTCACCTGTTCATCTGTGTCTGCGTGTGTAAAACCATGTTGTCATTGCAGTTTCGTAATTTAATACATTGACTTTCATTTTTTGTCTATCCGTGTTCCCGTAGCGACGAACAAACCAGTGACTCAGAAGACTCCAGTGCTGACCACTCTGATGTACTCACTGGTTCCCATCATGGCTGTAACCGCCATCGTCCTCATCTCCTTCTGGATGTACCGTCACCACAAACTGGCCTACCCACCTGTCCTGGTGCCCACACAGGTCAGATAAACACAATACCTATCAGAACCAGACCTGCAGACCTGTACCTGAGTTTCTAACCTGTAATCATCATTCGGAAAGCTGCAGTCTAATCATGTACATGAAGATATTGAAATGTTGAAGCATCCAAGTCAAGTTAAACATAAACAACAAACCTGAAGTGATGTAGACATCACCTGGAGGAGCTGTATGTGAGCACACACGTCTGAATCAGTTGGTTCGGACATTAAACTGACGTTATCCATTTAGCTCGCAATGAAAGTCTGTGTAATGTCCGTTTGAGCCCATGTATGAACAGAGCCAGTCACTGTCCAGAGAATTCACAGCATAGGCGTGTTGATGATGTTTCTATCATGCTGCTCGTACAAACCAGAAGAAAACAAACATCCCCAGTTGATGAAAGGTCATTTACTCAAGTAGCTGCAGAGATAAAGAGACTCTAGTACTTCTGTCGGTAAGGGCCGATGCCAAAATCGTCACACAAATTCAAGGAACGGCAGGAGACTCTGTTCTTAATGACCAAATTATGAACCATCAACGTGACAGCGATTAGCCAAAACCAAACTGAATTATTTACAGTAGGTGAGAACGTTTGTGACACAGACAGTCCAGTGTTGTGTGCCACGTGTGAAAGAGAAACTCTGGACAAAAGCCCCAACCCTGTAGTCTGGAGTTGATATCAGAAAACAGCTAAGATAAACTCTCAGATCAGGTGAATCTCTGTATTTCTTCTTCTTCTCTGACTCTGTGAACTGTTTCTGCCTCTCAGCACGCCTTTCATATAATGATCGAGGTAAGAAGTTTAAACGTTGCATTGTTTCACCGCCACCTCATCACTGGTTTCATTTAATGTTTCTCCTGTTTTTGGGTTTAATTTTGCATCTTTATCGTCCTGCAGCCTGACCTTTCTTTTGTTTTGCTGCCACTTTATTTTTGTTTACTCTCTGTGTTGGTTGTTGATGTTGTTTACAACAGATCATGTCTCTATTTGTTGATCAGTAGATGTGCATGATTGATATGAGCCTGTCAGAAAGCAAGTTGAGCTTCAGTAAAGTTGCATTTATACATCTGTGTTCAGGGTTTACGAAGTACCTGCGGCGGCTATGTGTTTTTATTTATATTTATTTTTATTTTATTTATTTAATCCATGTTTAACTAGGTGTTTTGTGTCTCTGGGGCTACATCATATACTCTGAGGTCGCTTTGTAGTCTCTGAGGTTAAATCGTAGTCTCTGAGGTCACATCATAGTCTCTGAGGTTAAATCGTAGTCTCTGAGGTCACATCATAGTCTCTGAGGTTAAATCGTAGTCTCTGAGGTCTCATCGTAAACTCTGAGGTTACATTGTAATCTCTGAGGTCACATCGTAGTCTCTGAGGTTACATCGTAAACTCTGAGGTTACATCATAGTCTCTGAGGTCTCATCGTAGTCTCTGAGGTCTCATCGTAGTCTCTAAGGTCACATCGTAGTCTCTGAGGTCTCATCGTAGTCTCTAAGGTCACATCGTAGTCTCTGAGGTTACATCGTAGTCTTTGAGGTCTCATCGTAGTCTCTGAGGTCTCAACGTAGTTCATGAGGTCTCATCGTAGTCTCTGAGGTCTCATCGTAGTCTCTGAGGTTACATCGTAAACTGTGAGGTTACATCGTAGTCTCTGAGGTCTCATCGTAGTCTCTGAGCTCACATCGTAGTCTCTGAGGTCTCATCGTAGTCTCTGAGGTTACATCGTAAACTGTGAGGTTACATCGTAGTCTCTGAGGTCTCATTGTAGTCTCTGAGGTCTCATCGTAGTCTCTGAGGTTACATCGTAAACTGTGAGGTTACATCGTAGTCTCTGAGGTCTCATCGTAGTCTCTGAGGTCACATCGTAGTCTCTGAGGTCTCATCATAGTCTCTGAGGTCTCATCGTAGTCTCTAAGGTCACATTGTAGTCTCTGAGGTCTCATTGTAGTCTCTGAGGTCTCATCGTAGTCTCTGAGGTCTCATTGTAGTCTCTGAGGTCTCATCGTAGTCTCTGGGGTTACATTGTAGTCTCTGAGGTTACATTGCAGTCTCCGAGGTCTTATCGTAGTTCATGAGGTCTCATTGTAGTCTCCGAGGTCTTATCATAGTCTCTGAGGTCTCATCGTTGTCTCTGGGGTCTCATCGTAGTCTCTGGGGTCTCATTGTAGTCTCTGAGGTCTCATCGTAGTCTCTGAGGTTATATTGTAGTCTCTGAGGTTATATCGTAGTCTCTGAGGTCTCATCATAGTCTCTGGGGTCTCATCATAGTCTCTGAGGTTATATCGTAGTCTCTGAGGTCTCATCGTAGTCTCTGAGGTTACATCGTAGTCTCTGAGGTCTCATCGTAGTCTCTGAGGTCTCATCGTAGTCTCTGAGGCTACACCGTATACTCATGTCTCATCGTAGTCTCTGAGGTCTCATCGTAGTCTCTGAGGTTACATCGTAGTCTCTGAGGTCTCATCGTAGTCTCTGAGGTCTCATCGTAGTCTCTGAGGCTACACCGTATACTCATGTCTCATCTTAGTCTCTGAGGTCTCACTCTAGTCTCTGAGGTCACATCGACCACACTCACTAAGTTTGTGTCCATGACTCTGTTCCAGGACCCCGGCCCGATGCCCCCCTCCCCCATCCTGGGTCAGAAGCCACTGCAGTTACTGGAGATCAAAGCCAGGGGGCGCTTCGGCTGCGTGTGGAAGGCTCAGCTGCTCAGTGAATATGTGGCTGTCAAAATCTTCCCCATCCAGGTATGTACTCTCCAAGCTGCCTCGAACACACCATCATCCATCACATACACGTTGTTGGTTGAATCCATGACTGTCCAGTGAATTACAGATATTCTCTGAGGTTAAAATCAGCAGCTGACACTGAGCTAAAACAAAATCAAATCTTGTTTCTGATGGATTCAGTGGATAGTTAAGGAAAGAAGCTGCTCTGTACTTCCTGTGGTTGATGTTACTTCCTGTTCCTGTTCACTGTGCTGCCACAGCTTCAGTCAAACACATATACATATCTACACTACACACTGTGCACATACTCAGAGGCAGTTTGAACCACTGAATCCTCCCATACACAAACACTGCTGTCAGAGTGTGTGTGTGTGTGGTCAGTTGAGGTCAGGGGGAGTTTCCTGGATGCTGATTGGCTGAGGACCCGGTCAGCCTCAGGGGGGATTAAAGCTGTGAGCTGTAAGACTGAACACACACATAGAGACACACAGACACACACACTGCTCTTTATTAATGTCTGTAAGAAGTGGGAATAAAGCACTGGAGCTGATGAATGAAGTGATGCGTCACACAAGTTGTGACCTTTGACCTCTATTTGTTTGTTTACGTGCAGCACAAGCAGTCGTGGCAGAACGAGTACGAGATCTTCAACCTGAACGGGATGAGACACGAAAACCTGCTGCAGTTCATGGGAGCCGAGAAGAGAGGGAATAACATGGAGCTGGAGCTGTGGCTCATCACCGCCTACCATGAGAAGGTGCTGCCTCCTGCTGGACACACACAGAACTGCAGCACAAACATTAATCACATCTTATTATTAAATCAAATAAATATTAAACTGTGAAACAAGACAGGTTCAAATCTGTCTTCATTAATCAACTCTTTTGTTTACTATTGATATTTAGCATTATTATTTTTATTTTTTAGTTTATTTGCATGCAGTGTTGGGTGTATGTCATTATTTATTAATATTAAACAACCGTTTTATCATTTATAAAATTAATTTATAGTATAAATAATAATGTAAATAATCAAAATAATAATAAAACATTTATAAATTATTTTTCTAAAAATAAATAATTCTCAAAATATAGGATGGTGACTTTTTATATACAATATAATAATAATAATAATAATAATAATAATAATAAAAAATAAAGATATATAATGAAAATATTTAAACACTACATATGTTTATGTGTGTAAAAAGAAAAGAAAATCTATACTGTAATATACAGACTTATATATGAGTTTAGATTGTTTCATCTGTGCTGGCCTCCGATCAGTTTTGTTCAGGTTCATGTAGTGTCCCATGTGACACTCACAGGTGGAGCAGGTGTTCAAGTCAAACACCATAAGGTCATGTGACGTGAGGTCATGTCCTGCGCTCTGTGTTCTCTCAGGGTTCTCTGACAGACTACCTGAAGGCCAACGTCCTCTCCTGGTCTGAACTGTGCCTCATCGCTCAGTCCATGTCGCGAGGTCTCGCCTATCTGCACGAAGACATCCCTGGACACAAGGACGGACACAAACCCGCCGTCGCACACAGGTACATACACACACACACACACACACACACACAGGTACAGATGCAGCCCTGTCAGAAAGAGGTCTCACCCTGCGTGTGTTTTTTTCAGGGACTTTAAGAGTAAGAACGTGCTGCTGAAGTCGAACCTGACCGCCTGCATCGCTGACTTCGGCCTCGCTCTCAGGTTTGAGGCGGGGAAATCTCCTGGAGACACACATGGACAGGTGAGTCCACCTGAGAGAGGACACCTGTTACAGTCTCAGTGTTCCTGGCTCTTTATATCACACACTTCCTGTCTCACCTCATCATCAACACACAGGTGATTCAGACAGTTACAGGAATCAGTAAATGACAGAGAACAAAGAGTCTATGGCCAAAACAGAGCTCTCACTCTGTCAGTTATTCAACACACCTCCACCTGTACCTGCATCTCTGACCATTTTAAACTCTCTGTACTCACAGAACAATTTGTTATAGCTGAATAAAGTTTATTGAAATGAGAGTGATGTCACCACACAGGAGAGAGTACCTGCATCAGCTCTGTGTTTCAGTGTCTAGAAACACCAGGTGTTAAAAGGTCTCTGTTTGTGTTCTAGGTGGGGACCAGGAGGTACATGGCCCCGGAGGTCCTGGAGGGAGCCATTAACTTCCAGAGAGACGCCTTCCTGAGGATAGACATGTACGCTGTGGGTCTGGTGCTGTGGGAGCTCGCCTCGCGCTGCAAAGCTGCAGACGGTAAGATCCAAGATAATGTCCGAGGCTGCGCTTCATCATCACCGTCTGTTTCCGTGGTGATGTCTCTGTGACTGTCCCCGTCTCTGATGGTCCCCCCTGTCTCTGGTCCAGGTCCGTTGGACGAGTACATGTTGCCGTTTGAGGAGGAGGTGGGTCAGCATCCGTCTCTAGAGGACATGCAGGAGGTGGTCGTCCACAAGAAGCTGAGACCAACGCTCAGAGAGTGCTGGCAGAAACATGCTGTGAGCCAGACTGCGTTACCCATAATACACCACTCACATCTTGCCTATAATACACCGTGTTTGTGAATGTTTCCGTCTGTGTGTTGTTCCGACGGTGTTGTGGATGTCTCCGTCTCCTCAGGGTCTGGCGGTGCTCTGTGAGACCATCGAGGAATGCTGGGATCACGAGGCTGAAGCTCGGCTGTCGGCCGGCTGTGTGGAGGAGCGCGTCGTTCAGATGCAGCGGCAGACGAGCGTCACGGGGCCAGAGGAGATCGTCACGGTCGTCACCATGGTTACCAACGTGGACTACCCGCCTAAAGAGTCGAGCCTATGACGAGGCGGAGGACCAATCAGAACGGAGCAGGGACTCCCTCTGTGAGCGGCTTCGGTCTCTGACCGGACACTCAGGTGACCTGCTGGGCGGTCAGGTGACCTCTGGTTGCAGGTGAGCCTCAGACTGATGAGGACAACATGGCGGAGAGTCTGTCTCTCTCTCTCTCTCTCTCTCTCTCTCTCTCCGCAGGGTGAGCCACACTGATGTCCACCCTCTGACATCAGTTCCTGTTTTGTATTACAAAATAAAAGACTTCCTGGACAGAGTTTTTCTACGAGATAATGTGACGTTTGAGAATAAAAAGGGCGACTGTAGTTTTTAGACACATGCTGTTCTCCGTTTGTCTGAATGATGCCAACAACAAACAGCTTCTGAATGTCTCTATCACTGCTGTATATAAATATACAGATTATTATTATTATCATATATATATATATATACAGATATATTTACATCGTCAGCTGAGAGTTTAATAATCAGGTTATTGATCCAGACGGATCTTTCGTCAGACGTTTGCTCATTGAGGAGAAAGTGGAGTCGACACTGACGGAGTTGGAAGATTGTAAGGTTTAATGAGCTAAAGTCAAAGAAATAACAAGAAATATAACAAATAGTCAGCCTTCGTTTATTTATTAATTAAATTATGATCACAGTTAAGAACAGAGGTTGGGTATCGTTTAGTTTTCTCTGATACTGCTGCTAAAACCATTAAAAAAAAAACAATGTTAAGGACGTGAAAGAAGTTTTATTACAAAGGCAAATAAAACTCAAAACTAAACGACTTAATATAAATACGTACGGATAAAAAACACTATTAACAAACTCACATCATTAACAAAAGAAATCTAAACACTAAGAACAGTTACAACAGAGTTGGGATCAAAAACTCGCAGCTGAGATCGTCGCTACAATAAAAAAACCTGCTCCACCTTAACAGCCTGGTCAGGTTCCAGCACTTCTGGCACAGACTTCTCTGTGGTGATTGGGCACGCTGTGTTCAGGTCGTACAGGAAGCGGTTCAGTGTTTTAGCACCTATGCTAATTAATAATGTTGAAGGCAAACCAGTGTTTTATTCTGTAAATTAATTCTCCTTTAACGAGAGTTTATTTTTCAGATTCAACATTTAAAATGTCAGAAAAACTGGTCTGTTTATGAAACTTCTGAGACGTTTGAGAAACTGAACTTTTGTAAAGTGCCGTCACTTTGCTGCAACAAACTGCATTAAAGAATCAGTCTGTTCCACTGTCGAAACATTAATCAATAAATGTGATTAATACGTCTTCTTAAATAAATAAATATCACAGTTAAGATTCAAGAAAACACTAAGGATTGATTATTTTCAATCTGTCAGTAAGAGTCTGAAAACTGTCACATATTTCACTGTTTTATTTATTAAATTACTCATCATGAGGATACTGATCAATAATCAGTCGTGTTTCACTTTATTTTATTGATTTTAAAAGTGAAATCATGTCTGATTTAAAAGTTTCTCCGTATTCAAAATCAAATCATGTTTTTTAATGACTTGTTTCGAGTTTGTTCAGTTTGAGATTCAGGTCCTTCAGATTTAAAGATTAAATGTGTCGAGAAGAAAAACCTGAAGATTAGAAAGTGAAACACTAAAGATGAATAATAAATAAAGATGAGTTATAAATAAATCCTGGTCAGGTTTGCAGTGAATATTAAAAGCATGACTTTATTACTTTACTTTTATTTTCTAAAAATCTGTTTGGTTACTTCCTGTTTGTGGTTTGTTCTGACAAAATAAAGTTTTTAACATCTTAAAAAAATTCATTAACATATATGTTTTATTCTGAATTGATTGTAACGAGTATCAGGATGAATTTCTAAAGTCGTCTCGACAAAAAACAAATAATTTGAACCTGAAAAGCCAAAACACAAATAATTATTTCTAAACTGAATCTGACAGAAATGTAAATTATAAAAATTGAACTGGTAAATTTTGAAATATATAAATTATAAATAATTAAACTGGAGGACAGAAAGAAATGTAAGAAATGTAACTGGAGGATATAAAGATGTAAAAATTATAAATATATAAAGTTTTATCAAAGAGTTGAATTTATTGATTTTGTATTTTGACTCTTCCGATGATGTTTGTCGGCTCCGTTTGTTTTCTAAACGTCTCAGGAAAGATGTTGTCTGTCCCGCCGCTCGTTACCCAGCAGGCCTTTCTCTGCTTTGAATCGGCGTCACGTTCATGTCTCTTTATTTCGGAAGATGAACAAGTTGATTTTGTCTCTGTGTAAAACTGGAAAAGTTTGAATTTGGAACAAAACAATCTGCTGACTTTTAGTCGCAGCTCGAAATCGTTCCGTCTCTGATTTTTAACGATGAAGTCTTGGTGACGTGATGGTTCAGTGGTCGTCTTGTGTAAATTGTAAATCAGAGCATCAGACGAATCCACTATGAACCACAAATAGAGATGTTCAGGGACCCATAGGAAATCAGAAGACTTTGACCTTTTCACCTCGCAGTCTGATTTTATAAAAGCTCCAGCAGAGCGTCGTCACACTGGTCTCCAGTCCGACGGTCTGCTCCTCCTCCTCCTCCTCCTCCTCTTTCTTCTTCTTCTTCTTCTTCTCTCAGTGTTTTTAAAGACCAAGTGTTCATATTCAGACAGAAGAAGAAGTCGTTATCTGACAGGAAGCCAAACGACGGAACAGTTTGTACATATGAATGTTGATTTTAGCATGAGTTTGTTTTTTAAAAAAGATAAAAAAAAAAAAAATCTTTATAATGTTAATATGACAGATAGATTTTATATGACGATGATGATGATGATGGTACTGTACAAATGATAAACTATCTGGGTTTTATGTTGAAAACTCACAACACTAACTTCCTGTGGAGGAAGATGTGTGTGCGTGCGTGTGTGTGTGTGCGTGTGTGTTAGATACCTCAGACTTCCCTGCTGGTGCTCACCTCACGACATCATCATGACATAATTGTGACATCATCCTTCTTCTCCTCCGTCGTCGTTCAGGGCGACGACACAAATCTGACCCTCAGCTTCTCCTTCAGTTTCCTGTTTGGTTTTATTTCAGTGTTTTATTTCACTTCATTATTTTGGTTCTTTGAACGTTTGGAAACAAAAAGTAAACTGAGAGAGCGTCACATGTTTTATTGTCTTAAATCTACGAAGGCGACAGCTGGAGGCGTCGTTGCGTTATGACCAGAGAGGTGTCAGAATTAGGAGAAACATAATCTGAGTAATAACAAGGGCTGCTCCTGACTGAGAATATTCCTAGTCGACCAACAGTCGTCATTTAGGGCCATTAGTCGACTAGTCGCCGCATGTTTACGATACTAATGTAATGATTAAATGATATCTTTTGGTGGTTTGAGTTGAAGGTGTGAGAAAGAATAGTATCAGTAACATTGTTAACCGCAGGTACCAGCCCTGGAAATTAACCTAACTCCTGTCTGACTGCTGAGCGTAGACACTTCCTGTGTCTGTCCTTTCAAATTAAAGTCCCACATGGTCCAGTCATATAGGTTTTGATTTATTTTGACAAGCTGCACCTTCTAATAGAGTTTCATATTTGGCGACTAAGCAACCAATGAAATCTCGCCTACTAATGACCTTTTTGTTCAACGTTTGGTCGACCATCAGGGAGCAGCCCTACTAATTATTAAAGTTTGGTGGTTTGTTTTCTAAGAGTCCGTTACGACGTGACGCCTCCAGCTTCCTGTTCTTTGGTGAAAATGTGTCTGAGTCGCTGAGTCTGAATAAATCTTTCAAACATGATGTTGAAGATTTTCTTTTGTTTATTATTCATTATGATTATTATCGTTCTAATGATTATTCTTATTATCCATGACAGAGTTGGGATGTGGTGCTGCTGCTGCTGCTCGGTGTGACGGAGCTGAACTCAGATCTGAACTCACGGTCCAGCAGGTCAAAGGTTAACGACTCATTTAGTTTAATCTGTCAGTTTTTTATTTTGCAGTTTGATGACAGACAGAATACGACTGCAGCTTTAAACATAAAACTTAACAAAAAACAGTAAAATATTTTGTTACTGATAAAAAATTAAATGACCGACAAAACTATGAAAACAGTTTCCTTTTAAACAAAAAATAAAAGTCTCTCTCTTAATTTGAATTCATAAAAATAATAAGTTTGGTTTTCTTAACCTGCTGGACTGTGCAGTTCAGGTTGTTTTCAGTCTCCACTTATAAATAAACAATAAATAAATAAACAAAGCAGCAGTGTTTATGGATGTTGAGGAATAAGTTTGTTTGTTTTATATTCAAAATGAAAATATTGATGTTTGTATTTATTTCAGTATAAACTGATCCCTGAACACTGCGATGCGTTCACTGTCTGTCAGCAGTTTCTGTTCTTTCTATTTAACAGTTTGAGGGCTGGACGTTTGTTGAATATTGTAAATAAAGTACAGTGAATGCATCCTGCATCTGCATCCTGCATCCTGTCGTCTCTTCTTCTGCTACTCTTCAACCTGTCTCTTCCTTTCTTCATCCTGTCATCTCTTCTTCTGCTCTCCATCCTGTCGTCTCTTCTTCTGCTACTCTTCATCCTGTCATCTCTTCTTCTCTTCATCCTGTCTCTTCCTTTCTTCATCCTGTCATCTCTTCTTCTGCTCTTCATCCTGTGGTCTCTTCTCTTCATCCTGTCTCTTCGGCTCTTCATCCTGTCATCTCTTCTTCATCTCTTCATCCTGTCTCTTCTTCGGCTCTTCATCCTGTCATCTCTTCTTCATCTCTTCATCCTGTCTCTTCTTCTGCTCTTCATCCTGTCGTCTCTTCTTCTTCTCTTCATCCTGTCTCTTCATCTCTTCATCGTCTCTTCTGCTCTCCATCCTGTCATCTCTTCTTCTTCTCTTCATCCTGTCGTCTCTTCTGCTCTCCATCCTGTCGTCTCTTCTGCTCTTCATCCTGTCGTCTCTTCTGCTTTTCATCCTGTCGTCTCTTCTCTCCATCCTGTCGTCTCTTCTGCTCTTCATCCTGTCGTCTCTTCTGCTCTTCATCCTGTCGTCTCTTCTCTTCATCCTGTCATCTCTTCTTCTTCTCTTCATGCTGTTGTCTCTTCATCCTGTCGTCTCTTCTGCTCTTCATTCTGTCGTCTCTTCTACTCTTCATCCTGTCGTCTCTTCTGCTCTCCATCCTGTCGTCTCTTCTGCTCTCCATCCTGTCGTCTCTTCTCTCCATCCTGTCTCTTCTTTTGCTCTTCATCCTGTCGTCTCTTCTTCTCTCCATCCTGTCTCTTCTTCTGCTCTTCATCCTGTCGTCTCTTCTCTTCATCCTGTCGTCTCTTCTTCTCTCCATCCTGTCGTCTCTTCTGCTTTTCATCCTGTCGTCTCTTCTCTTCATCCTGTCTCTTCTTCTGCTCTTCATCCTGTCGTCTCTTCTCTTCATCCTGTCGTCTCTTCTTCTCTCCATCCTGTCGTCTCTTCTGCTTTTCATCCTGTCGTCTCTTCTCTTCATCCTGTCTCTTCTTCTGCTCTTCATCCTGTCGTCTCTTCTTCTCTTCATCCTGTCATCTCTTCTGCTTTTCATCCTGTCGTCTCTTCTCTCCATCCTGTCGTCTCTTCTCTTCATCCTGTCTCTTCTTCTGCTCTTCATCCTGTCGTCTCTTCTTCTGCTCTGCATCCCATCATCTCTTCTTCTGCTCTTCATCCTGTCATCTCTTCTTCTGCTCTTCATCCTGTCGTCTCTTCTTCTTCTCTTCATCCTGTCGTCTCTTCTTCTCTCCATCCTGTCTCTTCTTCTGCTCTTCATCCTGTCGTCTCTTCTTCTGCTCTGCATCCTGTCATCTCTTCTTCTGCTCTTCATCCTGTCATCTCTTCTTCTGCTCTTCATCCTGTCGTCTCTTCTCTCCATCCTGTCGTCTCTTCTGCTCTTCATTCTGTCGTCTCTTCTTCTCTCCATCCTGTCGTCTCTTCTGCTCTTCATCCTGTCGTCTCTTCTTCTCTCCATCCTGTCGTCTCTTCTGCTCTTCATCCTGTCATCTCTTCTTCTCTCCATCTTGTCGTCTCTTCTGCTCTTCATATACTTCATAGTTCTGTCAGACTAAAGTTCTTCCAGAGTTCTTTTAGGGTTCTATTAGAATTCTGTCAACTAAAGTTCTCTCAGAGTTCTTTTTGGGTTCTATTAGAGTTCTGTCAGACTAAAGTTCTCTCAGTTCTTTTAGGGCTCTATTAGAATTCTGTCAACTAAAGTTCTTCCAGAGTTCTTTTAGGGCTCTATTAGAATTCTGTCAACTAAAGTTCTCTCAGAGTTCTTTTTGGGTTCTATTAGAGTTCTGTCAGACTAAAGTTCTTCCAGAGTTCTTTTAGGGCTCTATTAGAATTCTGTCAACTAAAGTTCTCTCAGAGTTCTTTTAGGGCTCTATTAGAATTCTGTCAACTAAGTTCAATCAGAGTTCTTTTTGGGTTCTATTAGAGTTCTGTCAGACTAAAGTTCTTCCAGAGTTCTTTTAGGGCTCTATTAGAATTCTGTCAACTAAAGTTCTCTCAGAGTTCTTTTTGGGTTCTATTAGAGTTCTGTCAGACTAAAGTTCTTCCAGAGTTCTTTTAGGGTTCTATTAGAATTCTGTCAACTAAAGTTCTCTCAGAGTTCTTTTTGGGTTCTATTAGAGTTCTGTCAGACTAAAGTTCTCTCAGAGTTCTTTTAGGGTTCTATTAGAATTCTGTCAACTAAAGTTCTCTCAGAGTTCTTTTTGGGTTCTATTAGAGTTCTGTCAGACTAAAGTTCTCTCAGAGTTCTTTTTGGGTTCTATTAGAATTCTGTCAACTAAAGTTCTCTCAGAGTTCTTTTTGGGTTCTATTAGAGTTCTGTCAGACTAAAGTTCTCTCAGAGTTCTTTTAGAGTTCTATTAGAGTTCTGGCATAGTGACGTTCCGCCAGTGTTGTTTTAGAGTTCTCTTAATCGAGATGAGAACAACTTCCATCCCAGGTAGAAGCTCATTTATACGGTCTGTGGTCGATGCGGGGGTTGAGCCTGCAGGAAGCTTTGATGAGGTCAGCTGCTCACACATCAGTCAGTCATCAGTTAATGATTTTGTGAAAAGAACAGCAACAACCCAACAACAACCAGGTAAAGTGACGTGAAATTCCTGATCAAGTTCAAAGATTAAAAAGGATCAAAATTTAAAAAGTCAATCATATAAATGTGACAGAAGGTGTGTCCAGTACACACGCATGAAAATGAGCCAGCTCTGACTTAAAGCTTTATTAATGAGGCAAGTTACATTCTCAGCAGCTGCCTGCCCAGTCCAAAGAACAGCTTGGTAAGTTTCTGCCAACCATAGACACGTTACATTCTGTTACATTCACACATCTGAGCTGACTCTGTCCTCAGTAGGGAGGAGATGGTGGAAGGTGGAGAGACGACTGCAGAGCTGCAGACCACTGCTCAACACCAACACACAACAACACTGGCTGTGTTTCACTGAGCCATCGCTGTGGTTCCAGCTGTGAAAAGCTGCTATCTGAAGCCTAAACAGGATCTGTTCCAAACCAGGACCAAGTGGTTTTTGTTCTTGACCCCAAACACACGTTCACCACAGCACTGTTGGAGCATAGTGATAGAACTTATTATAACACACAGATGTATCTAGTGAAGAAATGTACAGTGTTTGTTCTGATGACTGAGTTCCACCTGCAGAACAGACTGATGTCAGAACTGATACTATATGGGAACTGATTCAGAACCTGTTCTATTGGAACTCTGTAAAAGTTCTCTCAAGAGTTCTTTCAACTTTCTGTCACAGTTCTATAAATGTTCTATCAGAGTTCTGTTAATGTTCTGTAAGATATTGGTCAAAATAAAGTTCTGACTGAACTGAAAGTTCTATTCTATATTCTATTGTGAAAGAGTTGTATTAGAGTTTGTTAAAACTCTGTCACACTTTTATGAAGGTTCTATCAGTGTTCTGTCAGAGTTCTTTCTGGGTTTGGTCAAATATTTCTGTAAAAGTATTATTAGAGTTCTGTCACAGTAAAGTTCTCTGGGTTCTTTTAGAGTTTGCTCAGAGTTATGTCACAGTTCTGTCAGACTAAATTTCTCCCAGAGTTCTTTTAGAGTTCTATTAGAGTTCTGTCAGACTAAAGGTCTCCCAGAGTTCTTTTAGAGTTCTATTAGAGTTCTGTCAGACTAAATTTCTCCCAGAGTTCTTTTAGAGTTCTATTAGAGTTCTGTCAGACTAAAGTTCTCCCAGAGTTCTTTTAGAGTTCTATTAGAGTTCTGTCGAACTTAACTTCTCTCAGAGTTCTTTTAGAGTTCTATTGATGTTCTGTCAGACTAAAGTTCTCCCAGAGTTCTTTTACAGTTTTATTAGAGTTCTGTCAGACTAAAGTTCTCCCAGAGTTCTTTTAGGGTTCTGTCAGACTAAAGTTCTCTCAGAGTTCTTTTAGGGTTCTATTAGAGTTCTGTCAGACTAAAGTTCTCTCAGAGTTCTTTTAAAGTTCTAGTAGAGTTCTGTCATAGTAATGTTCTCTCAGAGTTCTTTTAGAGTTCTGTTAGGGTTCTGTCACACTAAACTTTTCTCAGATTTCTGACATTGTTCTATCAGAGTTCCTTCAGACATAAGTTCTCTCACAGTTCTCTCACAGTTCCATATCGTGGTTCTTTTTTAATAACTTTATTAGATTTTTGATAGTAGGCTATGTTGCGTTCAGGGGCTGCGCGCGCACTGTGACGTCTCGCGTGTGTTTCAGTGAGCTGTGCCGCGGTGGCTGACGGGATCGCTCCGCCGCTGGTGTGGACATGTCCGCCATGTTTTCCACGGTGCAGGGATCAGAGCAGCCCGCAGAAACGGCCCCAACGTCCCGTTAAACCCGCACGCCGGTTACCGGAGCACCGGAGCACCGATGAGCTCTGCCGCGGCGCCAACAGTCGCGTGCGGAGCCGATTGACGCCGGTATCGGTGCGGGGTTGTGGCGGGAGTCACGTTCCCTCGGACTGTCGCAAACAATGAGTAAACTCTCGTTCCGGGCACGAGCGCTTGACGCCGCCAAACCGCTCCCGGTGTACCGCAACAGAGACGTGCCGGACCTGACCGACTGCGTGTCTATCAACCGGGCCGTCCCGCAGATGCCGACCGGGATGGAGAAAGAAGAAGAGCTGGTACGGACATGTTTTAATTTACACGTTAGCTCGGTGCTACGGCGGGATTCATGACGTGTTTACGTACAGTCCTGTCCGTAGGCTGTGGCCGCTGTGAGTGAGTGTACGCAGTTTACGTAGTCATTACGTACAATGTGCGCTGTTAGCGTAGCGCCACTGAGGCGTTAGCGCTCTTTGTGGCTGTGACGTTCAAGTTTTTACGAAGTTGTCATGGCAACGGACGACGCAAAGTGTTCCGTGTTCCTGTCAACCGACCTAGCTGAAAGCTAATCAGTGCTACATTAGCTTCAGTCTAGTTATAATAATAATAATTATTATCATTAGCTCTCTGACCACATGTACAGTTATATACTAAATACATATCTCTGTGTGTGTGTGTGTGTGTTGATAGACAGGTCCACAGTTAGGAGAAACACACAGGAAGTGATTTAATGTGGAGCCTCCAGGACAGCTTCAGTGTGTTCTGTGTCCTCTGTTCTACATAGAGCCGTTATTTAATCAGCTGATCTGACAACATTAGATTAGATAGAAAGAAAAACAAGCAGGACATCACACAGCGTCATAAATCACTGAGTAGATTTGGAGGCGACGGTTTACACCTGACAGAAATGTTGGTGGAGAACAAAAGAATACTGTGCACATCTGTTTTCAGACAGATGTTGGAGAGATGAGCAGGAGATATGTCATATCTTTAGGCTCCATCACATGCTCAGTGAAATCAGAGGTCTGTACTATGAAGTTAGTGCAGCTTACCCAGGATATATTTTAGATATCTGGCTTAACTAACCCCAACACTGTCCATCTGGATAACCGGTACTACAAAGCTGGTTATCACCTCGTTCAGTCAATTCTGGGTTTTCCTATCCATCTACGAGTATGTTCATGTGAAAGAAGCAGGATGTTAATGACGAGTGACATCAACAGAACCATAAATGAAGATGTTCATATCATATGAGATGAAATAGTACTGAAAGTGTCTGCGACTACAAGAAAGTAAAATGTCGCACTGTGGGATGTAAAAAATACTCTGTAATCTTGTAACATAAATGTGGAGATACTGAAAATACAATCCATATGTCACCGTTGGCCGAGACTTAAATTACATGTAGGTATCACCAGGCTACATGTGACATTAGTACAGAATATTTTTTGCTGTTTAGTTGGATGATTAAATAGTTTTAAAACCAGTGGAAATGAAGCCCTGAAACATTTATTCTACTGACCTATAACAATGTATAGGCTCCTCTTTTTTACCTGAGACTCCTGACTTTCATCCATGGATACTTCTTTCTTCAGAGATCTGATTTGTCAGAGGTCAGGAAGTTAACCTGCTCCGGAGCAGGTCAGCTGTTCAGCATCAGTTACCGTGGTGATTTATCCCAGTGTCCATGGTCGGCCTTAGGTCAAAATATTTTTGGAAAGTAAAGATATGGGTGAAAATTACAATTCTGTAATTACTGAAAAAGTCTCTAATAAAAGAGCATAAAAACCTTTCTATATGCAAATACTTATTGTATATCGGCCGCCATCCAATTAAATGTACCCAAAAGGTCTGTCAGGCCGAGTGCAGCCAAGGAGGCTAAATAGAGACGCTGAAAGAGCACCTGAGCACCGTCCCTTTATTTCTACCACCATCAGCTGTAACCCTCCAACATTATAGCTTCAGTTCCACTGTGCATGTGTCACAACCCATCATCCCACAAGGTCATAGGGCGTGTCCCAGCCTCTTTTGAATAGGCTTAGACACAACTTACAGACGTACACCTGCACACTGCTAACTTTCAAAAATAATACATTTATTGTGAAGTTTGGGTAACTGGACCATCATCAGGCACAAAGAGAAGTCTTCTTCAGTTGAGGAGGGACTGTAAGATTGCAATCAGCTATATTCCCCACCAGCAGTTTGAAGCCAACAATACCAAACAGTTATTGACTATGTGACAAACCAACTACAGTGTTATGTTTAGGGCCCAACTGATATGGATTTTTTGGGGCCAATGCCGATTTCGATATTATAGAATAAAGAAATCCGATAACCGATATATATATATATATATATATATATATATATATATATATATATATATATATATATATATATAAATTTTTACGTTTTTCAATTTAAAACCCCCCGAAATACCTGCTTTTGAGGGCTTAAATATAGTTCAAACACTCGTTACAAAGATATAAATTGAAGGAAGAACATTTTACTATTTTCAAATACTTTTATTATCAGAAATTGTGTGGAACAAGCAGCATATGGACAATTTGAACACAAAATAAATCAAAAATATTATGTGCAAAAAGGCAGTAAACCTCTGGGAAATAAAATTATCATGCAAAGTCTATATGAATTAAAGGCGCTGTATGTAAGAATGTGGCCAAAACAGTTACTGCACTCAAATTCAAAATACTGCCACGAGTCGTGTCCGCCCCCCCCTCCCCTACAGATTCGAGGTTGCTGGACAGCGGCACGCTGGAGACTGATTTGTTTGCCCACGGGCGGCTGCCGTGGCAGGGCTGCGTCGCCGCGTCCTTGATCTTTGGTTTTCCAGTGGACCATTCGAGCAAGTCCGGCTTCTCTGCTGCTAACACTGCTGCCTGGATACAGCTGAGGAGGAGCCGGCTGCTAATGCTATGTACTGGGACACTGCTAATGCTGCTTGCCGTGCTGCTGTAGCTCAGTCGTAACTGTAACTGATGCTGAGACTCTACTGACTGTGTGACTGGTAGACGGCGGTGGGTGGCGCAACAGGCCAAAACACAAATTCAAAACATAAACATGATTTGCAGGCCGTAAATTTTTTTTAAAATAGGAATATTGTGGCTGTACTATTGTTGTCGGTGAGATCAGTATGTTATATGAACATTATTCCTTAGTCTCTGTGACATATTAGGAGGATTTTACGACTATTTGCTTTATATTTCTTACATATAGCTCCTTTAAGACATTCACATGTATGTTCACAGTACCAGAGTTGTTCTTATTATTGCCAATTTAACAGAGGTAGGTTATAGTGCAAAAAGTAACACAAGGACATCATTTCTAAGTAAAACACCATATTCCCTGCATTTTATTAGTGATGAAAATATAAGTGTTAACATCGGCATCAATTGGCCAACTTTTTATTTTCTAATGGCTATAATCGGCCGATTAAATCGGCCGGCCGATAAATCGGTCGGACCCTGGTTATGTTCTTATAATTAAATGCTTGAAGTTCTAAAGGTTCAAATAAAATGCTTTCTCAGAATTTCCAAATCTTACTTGTATAATGTGTTTGCATGAAAAGTGGAAGAACAGCATCAGTGCACAAACTTAAACCTTCAGAATAAAAACAGCAAAGCCTCCAAGATGCTCCTGGGCCAAACAAAGCATCAAAGTTCACATATCAAGAATCAAATTAGCCTCCACCTGATCAACACTGCGTTCTGTAAACTGAGCAGGTCCGTATGACAAAGATCCAACTGTCCGGTCACCAAAACATCACTATATATATATATATATGTAGAGATAAATGTTGGTCCAAAATCTTCCACAGTTGTAAAACTAAGTTGAGCTCAGCTGACTGTGAACGCTGCAACTTTTTATTCACTGTCATCCTCACCAGAGCTTCCAGTGAGCTCTGACTCCTGTCTGGATCTGAAGTTATCAGACTGCTCCTGTTAGCGGTGTACAGATCTTATCTTAATGTATGAAGGAAACCACTTCCTCCACATGTTTATCCAGATGACATGAGAACATACTGAGCCGTGCAGGTCGTTTCTGAGATGATCGCAGTGTTAAACAGTGACCGAGTTCTGTTAATAATTCAGATGACCTCACAGTGAACACGTCCACCACAGAAACCTACTGAGATCAGATTCTGAAACTCTTTCACATGACTTAACGAGGCTGTGAAGTTCTGTAGTCTCATTTAGCCACTGGTTAGCATCTGTGTTTATTTAAGACCCATAAAAGCTTCTAAATTCACAGTGGGGTATTCACTGACATATTTTATGTCATATAGCAAAACACGAAAGTCTCTTCAGCTTGTGTTAACCACAGACCTTGTTTCAGACATCTAACCAAAAACACACTGACTTCAATACGAAGAAACAGGAAGTGCGAACCTGCCAACTCATTTCTGGGTTGTAGGACTCATTCCTGGAGAATATCACCACATAGAAGACTCTCACTTTCCTAAAGAGGGGCTGCAGTCCATACAGCTCATCTTCCAACAGAGGGGGGTGCAGAAGCTCCCTGAAGCTGTTTGATAACTGACAAAAACACCAGAAGAAGAATTTTATGTTAATATGTTATACTATGTCACTCACATCTCATGAGTCTCAAATCCTCCATTAGAGGTAGTCCATATGTGTCACACTCTGAGATCAGACTCATAGAGAGGCGGATAGATCCAGAAATGTTCCAGATTGTTGGTGTGAACGTTCATCGTGTGTGTTTGTGTGTTTCAGGAGCACCACCTTCAGAGGGCGATGTCGGCCCAGCAGGTGTTCAGGGAGAAGAAGGAGAACATGGTGATCCCTGTCCCTGAAGCAGAGAGTAACACCACCTACTACGACCGTCTGTACAAAGGAGAGGTCAAAGTTCCCAAACAGCTCATCCACATTCAGCGTGAGTCCTCCTGCACCATCGAGTCACTACTGCACTACCAGATATCAAAGTTTACTTGTCAGAATCGGATCAAGACCAAATAATGTTGATCTCTACCTACAGATGTAGACTGGGACAGGTAGACTGGTTCCAGTCATGATATGTTCAAAGAATCAGCGGTGTGTTCAGGTGTTCAGGAAATGTGTGTTCTTTTTGTGGTTCTGCAGCTCTGGGTCTGGACCAGGAGCAGCCAGACTATGACATGGACTCGGAGGACGAGACGCTGCTCAACAGACTCAACAGAAAGATGGAGATCAAACCTCTGCAGTTTGAGACCATGGTGGACCGACTGGAGAAGGCCAGCACACACCAGGTAACACTGAACACACACCAGGACATTGATTCCCAACTGTTCCAGGATAGCAATGGCGGTTTTAGGGGAGGGCCTGCAGGGGCCAGTGCCCCCGTAACTTGGAGTCCGGCCCCCCCCTTTGGCCCCCCTGCCAAAGAGTCGGAGGGGCAACGTGGAACGCGGAACTAAATCGTCTCAACCAGTTGCCGGTCGGACAACTTAAAGCGGCGCACCCACCGAAAACATCAGTAGAGAATTGTGTGGCTGTATTTAAGACAGCTCTTAACCTGCACGGCAACACACAGCACCATTGAAGTAAGCTCTGAAAACTTTCTCGTTCTCATTTGGCTCATGGAAGTTACATGTCACACCATGTTGATGTAGACATGTGAAATACAATCCGGAGTTTTCATGGGTGTTTTATTGTGAAAATTGACCAGATACTCTTGTCTTTTCTGCACCTGGCTTCCTGTTTGACTCATCTGGTCTGTGCAAACTGACGTGCCGTCGCGCAGCGTCCATCAGAAATAGACCCGGCGCGTGTTTTTAGCGGAGCGGAGCGCTGAGCCGCTTCTAGGCCGTGGCTGGTGGACCTTACAGCTTACATGGACTTGAATGGCCGCTATTCGCTCCGGCACCCGCGCCTCGGCCGAATTGCGCACACCATGGATCCAGTGGGTTGCCATAAATGGGCCTGTCCCAGAGGCATTCAACTACCAGAGGGCTTTTGAAATCTTCTTTTCGAAGCTGCGTAAAATTAAATGCTCTGATTCAGGGTGCCGTACTTGCAAATCGTGAGGGAGGGAGGAAAGCAGTAATTTGTGTCTGTTTGTGTGAAATTAATTTAAGTCTTACCTTTTGTTTTCTTTTCGTATTGCGTATTTTGTATTGTTTTGCATATCTGTAACTGTGTTTGTGAGTGAGAGAGTTTTAAAAGAATATTGTGTCTGCCCATGATTTAAAATAATAAAATAGCCCTCCATTAGTACGTTAGTCATGTTTCTTTTGATTACTGAAATGTTTAACCACTAATCCTTAGCCGTATTTTAAGTGTAACCCTTCACCATAACATACCACTAGTGTTTTTATCAGTAAAAGTAGAACATTTCTCACATAAAAAAAGGCACAAAGATGTTGAGATCTAGGCATATTCTGTCATCATAACTTGGCTCTCAGAATTCACCAGATTGATGCCTTTAAATCAAATAGATACAGAATTTTCTCCCGGGGGAGCATGCCCCCAGACCCCCCTACAGGGTTGGATGTAGTCTCCAAAAATCCTGTGGGAAACACTTATATACGTATGTACATATATATCTTATTGTTCAGATTTAGATATTTGACCCTACTTGTATGTGCCCCTGTATCAACAGGACTGGCCCTAGCTTCCCCCCCCCCATTGAAACTGGCCTAGAACTGCCACTGCAGGATAGGGATCCAGATTTCTCCTTAGTCATTATTTCAAGGTCCACACAGTTTAAAATATTCAGCGTCATTCCTGCGTTTGGCCATGTCGTGCAGATTCATACCCAGGGTGAGTCAGAGTAAGACAGAGGTAGCTACAGACTCAGACTCGGTGAGTCCCAGTGGGATGGAGGAAGCTGCAGACACAGACCAAGGATGAGTCCGAGAAAGACGGAGACAGTTGCACACACAGTCCCAGGGTGAGTCTGAGTGGGACAGTGGCAGCTGCACACAGAGACTGAGGGTGAGTCTGAGTGAGATGGAGGAAGCTGCAGACTCAAAGTGAGTTCGAGCGAGACGGAGGCTGCTGCACACACAAACCCAGGGTGAGTCTGAGTAAGACGGGGGAAGCTACAGACTCCGACCCAAGGTTAGTCTGAATAAGACAGGGGCAGCTGCAGACACAGACTGAGGGTGAGGCTGAGTAAGACGGGGGAAGCTGCTAGGAGGAAGAGAGGCTTCACTAGGTCAGAAGGTGATACAGAATACGACAGTCTCTGGCTCCTGTTTCCAAATGGTGTTGGCAAAAAAAAATTGTTGCACATTTCTCATCTGTCGTTGGCGTAATTAGAATGCAGTAGCTCAGAGGGCTAACCTGGTCGGTGTCACCCTGAATGTTCCGCTGAACCCCGTTCAGACTCTATATTGTGTCCTCATCTGATCTCTGTGGTTGTGGTTCTGTCCTCAGCTGGTGTCTCTGTCAGAGGCGAAACTGCTTCTGAATGAGGATGACTACTTGCTGAAGTCGGTGTATGATTACTGGGTGAGGAAGAGGAAGAACTGTCGGGGTCCGTCACTGATTCCTCAAATCAAACAGGAGAAGAGAGACGGCTCCACCAACAACGACGCCTACGTGGCCTTCAGACGGAGGACCGAGAAGATGCAGACCAGGAAGGTTAGTTCACCTCTCTGTCCGCCATGTGGCTTTTATTTTAACCTGCTGATTGTTTTCTGGATTCATAAACAGAAGGCTTAAAATATATAAATTAATAAAATGTCAGAAAACGGAAATAAAAAACACATAATGACATTTTAACAGAGTCATAAGAGACGAGCTCCCATGTCTCATTTTGTCCTTTTAAGATATAAAAAGTTGAAGTAAAACTCAAATCAGCTCAGGTGCGTTTAATAAAAATGATGTCGAGTTTATTTTTAACTGTGATGTTCCTCTGATGTATTTCAGAACCGTAAGAATGACGAGGCGTCGTATGAGAAGATGCTGAGGCTGAGGAGAGAGTTCAGTCGGACTGTCACCATCCTAGAGATGATCAAGAGGAGAGAGAAGTCCAAGAGGGAGCTGCTGCACCTCACTCTGGAGGTGGTGGAGAGGAGGTGGGTTCACATACTGAACACGACAAACCCTAGAGGTGGAGAAATAAGCTCACATTGTTCATGTGGAAATCAGTGAAATTACTCTTTAAACTGATGAGAGGTGAGGTCAGTTCATGTTTCATGTGTTTGAAGTCATGTTGATGTTTTTGTGTGTTCAGGTTTCAGATGGAGGATTTCAGCGGAGACACTCTCAAAGAGGTTTCACAGCCTCTGCTGGAGAAACACGTGTACAGCACCCCGGTTACTCTGAACAACAGCAACAAGATCAAGGTACTGACACTTCATATACACCTGTCTGTCAAAGCTCAAGTGAAGGAAAACATGGTGGAAATATTTCTGTTTTATGTATAAATTGGCCTCTTGACAAACGCTGCACACACGCTACCTCAGGTGTGCACAGAAACGATGACACCCAGAGGTCTCAGATAACGTAGCTGATGAATCTTAAATTAGCGGGTGCACACCTGTCAGGAATCTAATGGTCATTTTGTGGCACGCTTATTTCGCGCACAAAGTAAAAGCATTTTTATACAGATCAATGACTGAGGTCCAGTAAGATGAATGTTTCACTCTCCTCGTTGCCCCGTCTGTGTTTCAGATGCAGAAGAAGCAGCTCTTTGTCAAAGACGAGCTTACCTTTGACCTGCTCAGGCCAAAGAAGAAGAACGTGAGACGGGACAAGTTGTGTCCTCCACAGAGACGTCCCGGTCGCCCTCTCGGTCCCTTCACCGTCAACAAGGCCGACATCAAACAGTATGACTTCCACAGCTCCGGAGAAGAAGACAGTCCTCCACCACCACTGGTCAGCTCCTCATCTTCACCTTATTTTCTTTTACAGTTTATTTTTGTTGCTGTAGCGAACCTCAGATAGTCTCTGCTGCCTGCTCAGTATGTTAGGCCCTTGTATTTTAACCATGTATACACAGGGCTGCAGTGTTAATCAGTTGTACTCTTAAAGGGAAATTTTGGTTTATTTCAACCTGTCTCCTATCGTCCTAAATTTGTTTCAAGTGACTAGTGACATAGAAATAATAGTTAGCATGTTAGCCGTTAGCCTAGATACAGCCGGGCGCATAGTAGCGTCAGACCTGTTAAAACGTAAGTGAACGGGCAACCTTCAAGTGCAAAGTTAGTCCACTAAACAAGCTTTTTTTCCACAAAGACCGCCTCATATCGTTAGGATAAATGTCAGAGAACATATAGAAAACGACATGTAAACGTGTTGTCTTACCTTACCGGTGTGCTGCCATGTTTGTTTACCATCTAGCTCTGCTTTCCAAAGCGCGGCCGAAATATATCTCGCGAGCTCTAGATAAAGCCCAGCTGGATACTACTGCAGGTGGAGGTGTCTTGTCCTCGGTCACATCCAGACCTTGAAAATAAGGCTGCAACCGGTCCCATTCCTTGCAACAGAGGCATTCCTCTTCTGTGGGCACTGGGGCACAGCATTCACAGGTACACCACCAATCTCCAGAGCTACGCAGCCTTGCAGCAGCCATTCCTCCTCTCTCGTCCTCTACCTGTTGCGCCTCTCTCTCTCTCTCCTCCTCTGTTCTTCAGTTTCACGAAGCTCTTCATCAGTGTATTCTGGCTCAAATAAATAAGGGCGGCCATCAAACTCTGCAAAATCAAATTCCTCCTCCACAAAGTTGAAGTCTGGCAAAAAGTCAGCCATTATTCTATAAATCTTTCATAAAATAAATGAATGAACTTTTCAGGCTACTGTCCGGTTCTGCCTTCCAGCTGTTGCTGCTTGTTCTCGCGAGATTTCAGGCACAGTATGAGATCGCTGCTTGTCCTCGCAATATTTCAGCCACGCTTTGGAAAGCAGAGCTAGATGGTAAACAAACATGGCAGCACACCGGTAAGGTAAGACAACACGTTTACATGTCGTTTTCTATATGTTCTCTGACATTTATCCTAATGATATGAGGCGGTCTTTGTGGAAAAAAAGCTTGTTTAGTGGACTAACTTTGCACTTGAAGGTTGCCCGTTCACTTACGTTTCAACAGGTCTGACGCTACTATGTGCCCCGGCTGTATCTAGGCTAACGGCTAACATGCTAACTATTATTTTTATGTCACTAGTCACTTGAAACAAATTTAGGACGATAGGAGACAGGTTGAAATAAACTGAAATTTCCCTTTAAGATCTTATTTAGAGAAGGAACAAGCTGCTGTTTCTTCTTTCCTCCAGCAGGTGTCACTGTTTATCAACCTAAGCACTGATAGTTTACTTTGAGTCCAGAGGCTTTGTGTTAATGTTGTGACTGTTGTTGTGATTGTGCCTCATGTGAGCATTTAATTCTTGATTTTACCCAGTGTTCCCACATGAATGGCTTTTTATCTGTTTTCATTTGGTGTTAATCCATTTATAAGCTTTAGATGTGAGGAAGGGGCTGTTCTTGTTACAAGGTGTGCCTGGCTCTAAGTTCCTCAAACAAAAGACAGTACAGGATTTCTAAATGGAACCGACCCAGCATATTAATTTTGAGACAAGTTATGAGTAAAATATTGACTTTTTTCTGAGTCATTTTGGTTCAGCTGTTTCTCTATGGAAAATGTTCAGCATTGATTGAGTGTGAGTGTCTCTGTGTGTCCTCAGTCTCCTCCGTCTTCACCTGATGAGGAAAATAATCCTGACGGAGTTTTTGTCTTCAGGAGAAAAGCTGGATGTCAATACCTCTCTGTGAGTCTCCACTCTTTCATTTTACACTTAGTACTGCTGTTACTACTTTTGTTTACACATCAGGGGTTAATAAACAACAATAAACAGGTGTGTTTGTTTGTGCAGCCTCGTATGGAGCAGACAGGTGGAGAGGATCATCCAGAGCACCGTCACTCTCTGACTGAACTGAGTCTGCCTCCTCATTGGACAGGACTGAGCCGGCGCAGGATAGGACGAGGGGGCAGGTAACACTGAGTTTATATGATCCATTATATAATGAGAATGATACATATTGTTTGAAGCTGAAGTCTGGTGTCGGGCTCTCTGTGGTCAGGATCATCCTGGACCGAGCCTCCTCAGGTCTGGATCCAGCACTGAGGCAGCTGGACTCTTTATCCAGGACCAGTCCCTGCCTCCACAGTGACCCAGTAAGAACCAGCGCCCCCTCCCTGACTGAAGTCCTCAACAACATCCAGGCCCTGAGGAGGCTGTGCTTCAGAGCCAGACCACTTCAGGACCAGAGGGAGGGCGGCAGGAGGACCACAGAGTCCTTCATGGAGGACAGAAGACTCACCTGTTGTCTGTCACCCCACAGCAACTCAGGTGAGTCAGGAAACTGGTCCTGGTCCCAGTCACAGTCTCTCTCAGTACTGTGGTATACACGCTCACCACCAGGACACCTCCCGCTGAATGTGTGTGTGTGTGTGTGTGTGTGTGTGTGTCAGCAGGAGGCATCACAGAGGAGCAGTACCACAGTCACCAACAGCAGCTGGTCCAGATGCAGAAGCAACAACTGGAACAGCTGCAGCGACAGAACGTCACTGCTCCGTACAGACACAACACACAGGTAACATATATATATTCATTATATATGTCACCACGAAATATAAATCATACATGAAAATAAACTGACTGATCTCCTATCCTGTCCTGGTCTGTCCTGTCCTGGTCTGTCCTGTCCTGGTCTGTCCTGGGCTGTCTTTAGTCAACCAGGTCCACTGACTCCAGTTCAAAGACTCTGGACTCTGCCAGTGCTCAGTTTGCAGCCTCAGCAGTGATCAGCGCTCCTCCTCCAGCTCACAGTCACGTCAACAGTGAGAACAGACCGTACAAGGCCAGCGTCAACGGAGTCCATCCTTCAGGTGAGTCTCCTCACCTGTCAGAGCCTCACAGGGTTAACTGATGCTTCTTCACAGTGTGCCTGTGTTGCATCTTTGATGATGTTAAACTCCTCCTCTTCCTCCTCCTCAGGTCCCTTCAGGCCTCCGTACTCTTCCTCCTCGTCTCTCAGCAGATCAGGGCTTTCAGCTCGGGGGTCGCTCCACTCCTCCTCCTCCTCCTCCTCCTCCTCTTCCTCTTCCTCCTCCTCCTCCCATCAGTCTCTCCCCAACCAGAGGAGTCAGGTGGGAGCTGTCTCCCCCGCTCATCCCCACACTGCTCGAACCTCCGCACCCCCAACGTCTGCCTTAAAGCTCGCCACTGTCGCCGCCAACCTCGACCGAGTGCCCAAAGTCTCCACTGCCAGGTAAATGCCACCTACACAAACCTGTGGAATAAAACATTGCTTACACACATGTCCAGGTAAATGCTACCAACGTACATCTGTTCAGATATAGACCACCTACATACACCTGTCCATGTAAACACTACCCACATACACCTGTCTAGGGATGGGCAGCACAAGCAAAAACATTATTCGAAAATCGTGGCTATTATTCGACAATTACCTATTCGATTTTTCGAATAACACTACAATAACAATAATAAAACGACTATTCGAAATTCAAAAATCATGACCCATCCCTACACCTGTCCATTTAAACACCGCCTACATACACCTGTGCGGGTAAACGCCACCCACATACACCTGTCCATGTAAACACCGCCTACATACACCTGTGCGGGTAAACGCCACCCACATACACCTGTCCATGTAAACACCGCCTACATACACCTGTGCAGGTAAACGCCACCTACATATACCTGTCTGGGTAAACACCACCTACATACACCTGTCCATGTAAACACCACCTACACACACCTGTCCAGGTAAACACCACCCACATACACCTGTCCATGTAAACATCACCCACATACGCACTTGTCCATGTAAACACCACCCACATACACCTGTCCACGTAAACACCACCCACATACACCTGTCCACGTAAACACCACCCACATACACCTGTCCATGTAAACATCACCCACATATGCACCTGTCCACGTAAACATCACCCACATACGCACTTGTCCACGTAAACACCACCCACATACACCTGTCCACGTAAACACCACCCACATACACCTGTCCACGTAAACACCACCCACATACACCTGTCCATGTAAACACCACCCACATACACCTGTCCATATAAACATCACCCACATACACCTGTCCATGTAAACACCACCCACATACACCTGTCCATGTAAACATCACCCACATACACCTGTCCATGTAAACATCACCCACATATGCACCTGTCCATGTAAACATCACCCACATACACCTGTCCACGTAAACACCACCCACATACACCTGTCCATGTAAACATCACCCACATACACCTGTCCACGTAAACATCACCCACATACATCTGTCCATGTAAACACCACCCACATACACCTGTCCACGTAAACACCACCCACATACATCTGTCCATGTAAACACCACCCACATACACCTGTCCACGTAAACACCACCCACATACACCTGTCCACGTAAACACCACCCACATACACCTGTCCATGTAAACATCACCCACATATGCACCTGTCCACGTAAACATCACCCACATACGCACTTGTCCACGTAAACACCACCCACATACACCTGTCCACGTAAACACCACCCACATACACCTGTCCATGTAAACACCACCCACATACACCTGTCCATGTAAACACCACCCACATACACCTGTCCATATAAACATCACCCACATACACCTGTCCACGTAAACACCACCCACATACACCTGTCCATGTAAACATCACCCACATACACCTGTCCATGTAAACATCACCCACATATGCACCTGTCCATGTAAACATCACCCACATATGCACCTGTCCATGTAAACACCACCCACATACACCTGTCCACGTAAACACCACCCACATACACCTGTCCATGTAAACATCACCCACATACACCTGTCCACGTAAACACCACCCACATACACCTGTCCACGTAAACATCACCCACATACACCTGTCCACGTAAACATCACCCACATACATCTGTCCACGTAAACATCACCCACATACACCTGTCCACGTAAACATCACCCACATACACCTGTCCACGTAAACATCACCCACATACATCTGTCCATGTAAACACCACCCACATACACCTGTCCATGTAAACATCACCCACATACACCTGTCCACGTAAACACCACCCACATACACCTGTCCACGTAAACATCACCCACATACACCTGTCCACGTAAACATCACCCACATACACCTGTCCATGTAAACATCACCCACATACACTTGTACACCTGTTGTTCTATCAACCAACATGGACAGCAGCATGTTACTGTGGATAAGGATTATGTTCAGGACCAGGATCAGGATTAAGGTTAGGATCAGTATCAGAATTAGGACCATGATTTGGATCAGGATTAGGATCAGTATCAGATTTAGGATCAGGAAAAAGATAAGGATCAGAATTAGAATCAGGATCAGGAGGATCAGGATCAGTGAAACTTTGACAACAGAGTTTAAGTAAAACATCCTGATTTATTTTATCTTTGATCGGAAACACCTAAACGATCTCTGCTGGCAAACTGGAGGAAGTGATGTCATGAGTGATGTCATCGCTGATGTATAACTCTGGTTATTTTCCTGACAGAGATTCTCACGAGTCAGAGAGACTTCTGAATGGATTGTCGGAGACGACGCTGCCAATGGAGGTCACATAACATCATATCCCATCATCCCCTGTTCCTCCTCCCGTCACCTCCTCCTCCACAGTGTCTGACCGGTGAATGTGACACGCCGTGACCTCCAGAAGAAGAAGAAGAATCAGAACATTTTAGTGTGGACGATGATATTATTATTATTATTGTTATTATAATTATTATTATTACTGTTGTACAGTTTGTAAATGTATTTTGATGTAAAATAGTTTTTGTTTCATCAGTTTAGTTTCTGAATCAGATTATCATCATGTGACTGCAGAATCAACTCTGACTGGTTCACAACAAATCCTGTATCTTCGCTCTGATTGGTTATTTATTTGTAATGTTTACATTTTGTATTTCGTTAAAGATCATTTTCCAAAGATGGACTTAATTTGACAGATGTAAGGATGTTTCTGTGACGTCATGATTTAGTTCATATTTTTTAAATGTTTGTTAAAGAATCTCTCCATGGCCTTCTGATCATTTAAACCCACATTGAAATAAAGATATGCATCCTGTAAAAACAGACGCGGATCTGCAGCTGGAACACAAAAGTTTTTTATATTTTTAAACTTGTCGGAGGTGAAGTCGGACAGACGCTGATCAGATGTGTGTGAACTGAAGCTCTGACAGGTTTCACTGTTTCTATTTTGTCCGTCAGTATGAATCATGAAGTGTGTGTGTCGGCTGGTTCACACACTCTGTTCGCTCTGTTTGTGTTTCAGATATTAAATGCTGAGAAATAAAAATGCATCACACTGATGGCTCTTAAACATTGTGGTTTATTTCAGTTTGTAAATAAAAACAATAAATGCTTCAGATTTTTAACCTTTTTTTTTACTAAAAATCCTGTTTGTACAATCAGTGTGTTTAAATACGAGGATGAGGAGTTGTACTTAGATATTTCCATACTTATCTGCTGCATCTCAGCTTCAGTTATTTTATATTAATAATTAATACATTTGTGTAAATTTTCAGTGCAGTGAAAGTACATTTTCACGCAGAAATGTGCTGCGTTAGAAGTAGATAACACTTTTTCATTTATTTTTTTGTTTAGTCCAGTTGAAGGTGAGGGTTACCACCACTGATGATGTTAAATAATTTAAACAATTTACATTATTTAAATATATAAAAATGTATCATTTTAAATTATTTATATATATGTATAAATAATGTATCTTTCACTTAGATTGATATATACACTCACCTGCCACTTTATTAGGTACACCTGTTTTACTGCTCATTAATGCCAATATCTAAAAAGCCAATCATATGGCAGCAACTCAACACATTTAGTCATGTAGACATGGTGAAGACGAGCTGCTGATGTTCAAACGGAGCATCAGAATGATGAAGAAAGGTGATTTAAGACGGGCTGGTCTGAGTATTTACTGGGATTTTCAGCACAACCATCTCTAGGGTTTACAGAGGATGGTCCCAAAAAGAGAAAATATCCAGTGAGCCAAAATGCCTTGTTGATGCCAGAGGTCAGAGGAGAATGGCCAGACTGGTTCAAGATGATAGAAAGGCAACAGGAAGTCAAATAAGCACTGGTTCCAACCAAGGTGTGCAGAAGAGCATCTCTGAAGCAACAACACCTTGTCCAACCTTGAAGCAGATGGGCTACAGCAGCAGAAGACCACACCAGGTGCCACTCCTGTCAGCTAACAACAGGAAACTGAGGCTACAATTCACACGGGTTTTCTCACCAAAACTGGACAATAGAAGATTGGAAAAACCACATTCAGATGGAAGCATGGATCCATCCTGCCTTGTATCAACGCTTCAGGCTGCTGCTGGTGGTGTAATGGTGTGGGGGAGATTTTCTTAGTACCAACTGAGCATGGTTTAAACACCACAGCCTACCTGAGTATTGTTGCTGAGCGTGTCCATCCCTTTATGACCACAGTGTACCCATCTTCTGATGGCTACTTCCAGCAGGATAACGCACCATGTCACAAAGCTCACATCATCTCAAACATGACAATGAGTTCACTGTACTCCAATGGCCTCCACAGTCACCAGATCTCAGTCCAATAGAGCACCTTTGGGATGTGCTGGAACGGGAGATTCTGTGTGATGTCATCATGTCAATATGGACCAAAATCTCTGAGGAATGTTTCCAGCACCTTGTTGAGTCTATGACATGTTACTAGCAGGGTGTACCTAATAAAGTGGCCGGTCAGTGTATATGCATATATATGGAATTAATCATTATAACTGTTATAAAATATGTAATTATTTGAACATATAGATGCAGATAACATTAAAAACATGAGATGTGTTTTTCTATATTCTTCCTCTTATTAATATTATGACTATTATGATAAATACTGCTGCAGAAAAAAAGAGTGCAACATTTTGTTGTCTTCTGTCGATAGGAACATTAATATCTTTCTGTAGCATGGAGCGGATGGATGAAGGCCTAATCAATTAGTATGTATAGACACAGGAGGACTCTATGTCCCAGAGTGCCGTGCGGCTCGGTGCTTCAGGGTGGACCTGTGTGAGGTGGGAGTGTATCCTCATTTCACGGGAGTAAACCACCGGAGGTCTGCGGCTCTGTCGGTGCTCGGTCCGCTGTAACGTTCGTCCCGGTCGGGTGTTTGTGTCGCGGGTACCGGACAGTGTCGGTGAGACGGTGTCGGTGATGGAGGACGCGGCGGAGTGCGGGGTGTGCGGGGTGAAGGTGATGTGTCGCTTCAGGCCGCTCAACGACGCGGAGCGGAGCCGTGGAGACAAATACATCCCGAAATTTAACGGAGAGGACACGGTGGTGGTGGCGGTGAGTCTGTTACCGACTGTCCCGGTGTGTGTGTGATGGTTTTAGACCAGTGGGACCAGTAAACACGCGGTGTGTTTTACCGGCACACCCTCCTTATGTCTGTCTGTGTGTCTGTCTGCACGAACAATGGAAACACAATAGTCATAATCAGTTCTGATGATTCACAATGAAAATGAATCAAATATCATCTGAAATCAGCACAGACAGGAAACAAACATCTTTATTTCTGATACAGAACATTTGCTCGCATGTAAATGTAAAGTTTCATCATGTCATTAAGTGTCCATAATTGTTTATTAATTAGATATCAGATTATTGATCCTAACAGCAGCAGGACAGATGAAGATGAAAAGGATACTTTCATATATGTGTCTGTTTGTCCATCCACCTGACAGGTGTGGCTGATTCAGCAGCATCATTACAGCACAGACTGTCAACTGACCGTCAGACATCTCTGATGTCTTCTCTTTGAATTTGGCAGTACATCCAACCAGCCTCACAACTGCACAAGTTACAACAAATACAAACTGCTGTCAGGTGCAGATGATAAACATTCAGCTTCACTGAGACGGTGTCTGACTGTCTGTGCAGAAATTCTTCAGTTGTTAAAACTAGGGCTGGGCGATATGTCCTGAAAAATATATCACAGTATTTTTAGTCTATATCTCAATACTCAAATGGCTGTATCTCTATTTTTAAATATCTTCCAAAGCACTTAGTTAATGCTAGGACTGGGAGACAAAATCAAACATAATATTTGAGACAGAACACCCTCTCTGATGCAACAAAGTTGTAGAGATGACTATTTTTCTCTCGGAAAATATTAAATCTTTCAATAATAATGTGGATGTAATGACAAAGTGGATTAAGGCAAGCGTTAAAACAAATAAAATGTATTGTAAGTTGATACATTTACATCACTTTACTGTAATTCCGCCTTTAAAGAAGGGAATAAACACCATTTATGGCATATAATAATACAACCATATCCAAAATATAACACGATATACTGTCTCATATCACGGTAATGATATAATATCTTTATGTTGCAAAGCTCGAGTTAAAACCAACTGTTTCATCAGATGTTCATGTGGCTCGTCTCAGACAGTCTTACAGGTGAAGTCGCTGGATGTGGAGGTCCTGAGCTGGTGTGGTTACATGTGGTCTGTGGTTGTGAGGTCGGTTGGATGTACTGTCAAATTCACAGAAACAGCTTTGTAGAGGTCTCATGGTGTGAAGTGACCGTTCAGTTGACAGTCAACAGCTCTGGTGGACGCTCCTGCAGTCAGCATGTTGCAGGTTTATAACTAAATATAATGAGGTGGATTGAGATGAATAAATATCAGCAAGCTCTCTTTTACACAGACAGCCTTATTACAGTACATATAAAACACCAGAGCTACACGGAAGCTCCAGTTTATATCAGCAAGATATATAACAATGGAAAAAGTACTATGGGTGGGCGATATGGTCCTAAAATAATGTCACAATATTTCAGGGTATTTTTTCGCTGATATTCTTATAGTTAAAAAAAATATATCATTAAAGTAAGAAAATAGAATTGGAACAAAATAAGTGATCTAATTTTACAGTTTGCTTCAAGTACTCAGTTACAACTAAAGAAAAATGATCTGTTATTTCTTCAGTTTGTGAACAACAGCAGTAACTCAGAGTGAGATTATACGATATTAACCCCATGGGCCCTATAGGCATTTTTGGGGTATTTTTACTGCCTTTACTTTTAAGCTCATATCACAGTCATTATAAAGGCTACATACACATGCTATATCTTGTTTTTTTCAGGACAATCTGGGCTAACCAGATTTGCCATCATTCCATGTTCTTCTATGTGCCTGTATTTTATATTAATTTTTATATCAATGAAAAAAACAAATCCGTGTTACTAAATTCTTACATTTTTACATGTATCTCACCATAGCAAGTTGGAAGTTGACATATTCTGCCATATATGAAGAGGGGAGACTCTCTGGAATCTGGCAATATCAGAACCATGATGCTGGGACATTCTGTCACTTCACAGCTGTCCAAAACATGTGGTTTGTGCCAGGCGGACATGATTGACAGTATTTTTTCATTATTACAAGAAATTCCATTGACTCATTCACAAGTAAAAAATGTGTTTTATCTGAAAGAAACATGCAATATTTACATCTAAGATCATAGAAAAATAGTCAACCAAGTGCAATGATGTCCTCCAAGATAATATTTGTTTTTCAGTTTCAGTTATATATTGGGGGGACATTTTGGGCATTGGAGGGAGGGGGGGGCACGTGTCCCCCTCAATGTATATGGTGACTACGGCCCTGTCAGCATGCATTAGGCTACAGTTGTCTGGGTGCGCAAAGGTGAAGTGGCTGGTCTTGTCATACAAAGTTTGAGTGTCAACTGGACAATATGGAGATATTTGCATCTTGAAAACCGGACTACAAATGTGGATAGACAGGGAGAAACACACACAAGCCTAAGACGTGGTAAGATACGATATTCCTCACTATATGAAGTGACTGATAACAAGATCTGTATAATGGATTGTAAAGAAATTCGTCAGGTTTTTATTTTGTAGACAATTGATCTGTATTTATAGCGTGATGGGATGACAGCACAATGATGTGTGTGGTATCACTGGAAAGCTCTGCTCCTGCGCTTTCATGTGATATGCATGGCATTTCTGTGCGAGCCTACGTTTGCGAATAATCCATCCAAGAGTAATGTGTGTGCAACGCTGTATGAAAGCTCTGTTATACATCATTTTAGTGTAAATTTATCATTTTTTTTCGCTGTGAAAACATTGGACTACCGACAAGTGCTTGGCCTTATTGGAAAGCTACAGTTCCGCTGTTTCACGTGATATGCGTGGCTTCTCGCTATGACGCACGGTCGTGTAGAAAATCCACAGAGAAGAACAAGTGTGAATTTGGACGCACTATGCGTCGTTCGGGCCCATAGGGTTAATAGTTCAGCTAAATAAAATCTACCACAAATTACACATTTAAACAGCTCCCAAATACAAAAAATGTCCCCTGGGATCTATATATATAAATCAATGCAACATTTTTTTTCCACCTGGACCTTTATGCTCTGCCATTTCTCCTCTAATCATCACACTGTAACCTGTGACAGGCTGTTATGATACCACAACTATCACACAGTCACATATATGGAGATTTTTGTCGAGAGAGAGGCTGTGCTGCTGCCAGAGGAGCCGCTGAATGAGTTCCCTCTGAGCGGTAAGTCACTAAACGAGTCTGAGAAGTCCGGGGCTGTTCATAAAACATTCAAGACGCCACAGTTTATTCCACACTGCTGAAGCTGCTCCTCTTTTTGGAACCACCGCAGAGTCAGGAATAATTTCACTTTCAGCCATGCTTGTTGTTGCCATGGGTAACAGTATAACATCAATATGTCAACAAGTCGAAATATCACGAGTATCAGGATATGATTTGCATATTATATTAAAAATGATACTGGTCTTATCTGGAACAAGATGATATGGAACACCCCTACTGCAGAGTGTTTTACTTGTGTGGTGCAGAGTTTACTGGTCTCAGTATTAACATGATGATTTTCTAGAACCAAAAGTCTCGGGACCTTTTACAGTATGAATTTATTCTGTAGGTTTAAGACGCAAGGTTATAATAAATAAATAAATAAATAGTAAGTAGTGTTTTTCTCTTCTCTCTGCCAATGACTGCCATCCCATACAGTTGACAATGATTCGTCCTGAAGCCGTCCCCAGTTAGGACAGGACGATAGACTGCATGGAGACGTATTAAAATATAATGAGGCCCATTTATAACATAAATATAACGAGGAGAGTTCAGTCTGTCTCTGCTTCATCTCTTGAACAGATGATGTTTAGTCTACTTCTTGTTTCTTTAACAAACTCATCTTTAAGTTTAAAAGTCTGGACACAACCTGAGCTGTATGTTGTTGTTACAGTAATACCGCCTTAAATATCCCGCAGTGTTTGATGCAGCGTCAGAGTTCAGTTCGATGGTGATTAAAGCAGAAACAGCAGAACGTAGCTGCGCCAGGTTTCTTTGACTTACTGTCGTCAGTCTGAAGGTTTTATTGACAGAACGGGGGATGGAGCAGCTGCAAAGTCTCATGGGAAATGATCTGTCGCTATGACAGTGGAGGCTGAAGGCCGTCGGGGGTCACGTGACCGACAGCAGAGCATCAACCCTGGGTACAGACGAGGCCCTCTGATAGGTCCAAACTAACCTTTATGTTAAAGAGGAGATGCACACTTAAAGATTTTACTGACCTTTTATTGAACAAATTTTTGATTTAGTTAAATTAAAAAGACCAGTTAACACACAGGATTGATTAATGATTATGTTAAATTAATCAGATTATTGAAGCTGTTTTTAGTAACATGTTGAAAATCAGTTTGTTTCTTCGGGTTTAAAAAAACAGCTTTAATGAAAACGTTTTGAAATGACTGAAACCAGAATAACAGTCCGCTGTGTGTGTGTGTGTGTGTGTATAATCATCTTTCCTTCCTCTGATTCCTTCTGTCGTCTCCCAGTGGGATGCAGTTACCATGACAACAGGCATTTTATTGAAGCACAGACTGAGGGTGATGAGGAGGTTTCTTCCTCGTTTCCGCCCAGACAGTTTATTACAGTTTAACTTAATAAAACCATCAGTCCACAGAAAATAAACCTGCAGCTGATTAATTATCTTAGTAGATATTATTATCGTGATTATTTTATTAGACCTTTTTCACGGCAGACATTTTGTTCCTCGCCATGCTAAGAAAAGCTCAGATGTAAATAATATTAAGATTAATGATGGCTCAGTTCCAGTAAGTATCCCAGTGAGTCAGCATGCAGCTCGTCTGACTCACAGGATCTAAACTGTAGCTATGAGCCTACCGTCGGCCAATGTTCTCCCTTCCTCTCTGCGTGTTTCTGTTTTTAAATCCCCTTCACTACAGGAAACGACAACAACATCTGAGCTTTCACACTGAAAATAACACGTTTTATTGAAGATTTAGATTGTGAAATAAGACATGCCTGATTGTTGTTTCAATGAACTATTGTAAAGATCTGCAATGAATAAAACAGCTTGTGAACAAGGGCTGGACGAGAAGGACAAAAATTCATGGCTCAGTATTTTCTATGAAATGGGCAACATGTTCTCAGCCACATGCACTTTTATACAAACAGACTGTGGTCAAAATAAAATGCAAAGACAGGGTTTTTTCCCTGTTTGAAAATTTACAGCTGCACGACACGTAAAAAAAAAATGGTATAAAATAAATAGCACACAGCAGTGGAGCTACAGAGGTTTAAAGGTTTGCAGCACAGCACAGTAAATTATAAAATGAGTATAAAGGTATCAAGTAGGTTTGGAAAAATTCAATATCTTTGTGGGCTAAGTTAAAAAGTTGTTTTCCATCTGTTGGCCTTTCAAATGAATCCAGTGCTGCAGAATGATTTAAATATTTTTATTTATTTAGGCTATAAATCTTATTTATACACAGAGCATGGACAGAGAGGTCGAGGGAGGAACAGAGACACTTTGTCCTCGTTATCTACAGTACAGGCCAAAAGTTTGGACACACCTTCTCATTCAATGCGTTTTCTTTATTTTCATGACTATTTACATTGTAGATTCTCACTGAAGGCATCAAAACTATGAATGAACACATGTGGAGTTATGTACTTAACAAAAAAAGGTGAAATAACTGAAAACATGTTTTATATTCTAGTTTCTTCAAAATAGCCACCCTTTGCTCTGATTACTGCTTTGCACACTCTTGGCATTCTCTCCATGAGCTTCAAGAGGTAGTCACCTGAAATGGTTTTCCAACAGTCTTGAAGGAGTTCCCAGAGGTGTTTAGCACTTGTTGGCCCCTTTGCCTTCACTCTGCGGTCCAGCTCACCCCAAACCATCTGGATTGGGTTCAGGTCCGGTGACTGTGGAGGCCAGGTCATCTGCCGCAGCACTCCATCACTCTCTTTCTTGGTCAAATAGCCCTTACACAGCCTGGAGGTGTGTTTGGGGTCATTGTCCTGTTGAAAAATAAATGATCGTCCAACTAAACGCAAACCGGATGGGATGGCATGTCGCTGCAGGATGCTGTGGTAGCCATGCTGGTTCAGTGTGCCTTCAATTTTGAATAAATCCCCAACAGTGTCACCAGCAAAACACCCCCACACCATCACACCTCCTCCTCCATGCTTCACAGTGGGAACCAGGCATGTGGAATCCATCCGTTCACCTTTTCTGCGTCTCACAAAGACACGGCGGTTGGAACCAAAGATCTCAAATTTGGACTCATCAGACCAAAGCACAGATTTCCACTGGTCTAATGTCCATTCCTTGTGTTTCTTGGCCCAAACAAATCTCTTCTGCTTGTTGCCTCTCCTTAGCAGTGGTTTCCTAGCAGCTATTTGACCATGAAGGCCTGATTGGCGCAGTCTCCTCTTAACAGTTGTTCTAGAGATGGGTCTGCTGCTAGAACTCTGTGTGGCATTCATCTGGTCTCTGATCTGAGCTGCTGTTAACTTGCGATTTCTGAGGCTGGTGACTCGGATGAACTTATCCTCAGAAGCAGAGGTGACTCTTGGTCTTCCTTTCCTGGGTCGGTCCTCATGTGTGCCAGTTTCGTTGTAGCGCTTGATGGTTTTTGAGACTCCACTTGGGGACACATTTAAAGTTTTTGCAATTTTCCAGACTGACTGACCTTCATTTCTTAAAGTAATGATGGCCACTCGTTTTTCTTTAGTTAGCTGATTGGTTCTTGCCATAATATGAATTTTAACAGTTGTCCAATAGGGCTGTCGGCTGTGTATTAACCTGACTTCTGCACAACACAACTGATGGTCCCAACCCCATTGATAAAGCAAGAAATTCCACTAATTAACCCTGATAAGGCACACCTGTGAAGTGGAAACCATTTCAGGTGACTACCTCTTGAAGCTCATGGAGAGAATGCCAAGAGTGTGCAAAGCAGTAATCAGAGCAAAGGGTGGCTATTTTGAAGAAACTAGAATATAAAACATGTTTTCAGTTATTTCACCTTTTTTTGTTAAGTACATAACTCCACATGTGTTCATTCATAGTTTTGATGCCTTCAGTGAGAATCTACAATGTAAACAGTCATGAAAATAAAGAAAACGCATTGAATGAGAAGGTGTGTCCAAACTTTTGGCCTGTACTGTACGTCTTGTATATGAAACATCAACGTTTAAACAGATCTGTCTCCTGCATCCAGGCGCTGTCTCACTGTCACACGGCGACTGGATTGCACATGTGCTGCTGTGCTAATTTAATTCATCTCACAGACTGATTTAGCATAGCAGGTTCAACATACAGACCGATGTCACACTGTAGACTAATGAACAGACAGATTAAACAGAGGAGCAGCTCTGTGTCTCTCTGAGTGTTGATGGAGAACTTGTGAGTGAGAGTGCACCAGCTTTTCGGAAGATCATGTAACTTGACCCTATATCGATATTAATAGTCTAGTCTAAATCCATATAGTGTACATAGTTATATCGCCCAGCCCTACTGTGAACACACCTCAGAAAAGCCCAGACTCTGTCTCACAGGACTCTCCCACCTGATGTTGAGCTCTTTCCTGACAGTCGGAGTTGATTTGCTTTACATCTCCAGTCAAACTATACCTGAATATACCCCTTTTTGTGCCGGCTGTCTGATCTCAGACCAACCTGACTTCTTGCCAGATCAACGAAGCGTCTGTTGCTGCTGTCAGTGGAGCTGCTGTCCTCCTGGAGAGTCTGCCAGGTTAGCACGAGCTAACACAGCAGCAGCGCTTACATCCAACACTCTGCCGTTAAACGTCCCAACAAACTCACACTGACACTGAAGTGGGTCTATTCTGTAGTTAAACCCGTTAATAAATGTTAATGTCAGCTGTGTGATGCTAACAGTCAGCCCGGTCAGAGATTTTTAAAGTGAGAATTAAAATACATACATGGACTGAACCAGCTGCTGATGTGATTTTAAAAAGAGAGGCCGAATTAAAGGAGGTAGATCAATACAGCTTGTTTTTGTTTGTTTGTTTTTCCGCCACAGTCTTAATGTTGTTATTGATGAAATAAACAAATAGCTTCATGTGTGGCTGCAGGTTTTCGGGGCCAATGACAAGTCTTTGACATGTGATATGCTTTTTACTGCACAGATACATCAAGATTTATGTAGACATAGATCTGAGTATCATCTGCATAACGATTGAATATGACGTGCGTGTGAGTGAGGAGAAGCAAACCCCCGCTTATCTAAACCTCCTTAACAGTAAAATTACATGATTGACTGATCAGAAGAAAGTTTGGGAACAGCTGCACGGATCCATTAATCAGCTGATAATGTAAACAGAATCAATAATAATCAGCTGTGTTGTTTGTGTTTTTGTTCTCTGAGGATTTTAAACATTCATGAATCTTGTTTTCAAACTTTGTCTCATTCCAGCTTCTCAGATGTGACATTTAGTGAGAATGAAGTGAATAACTTAAAGAAAAAGACTCTCAAAGATGCTACTGTAGACTCTGGGGACATTCACAGAGCCATAATGAAATAAATAAAAACACTGACATTTTAATATTCAGAGAGTCTCTGGATGAAACTGTCCTCAGATCAGTTAAATGTCAGCAGATTGGAAACAGGAAGCTGCAGACTTGTCTCATCCGTTAGTGAAAACATCAGTTTAATCTGGAGTTCAGACTCACTCTGACACTTCCTGTGCTTTCAAGTTTGTTCAGCAGCTACACATGTTTAACATGTCTGTGAATATGTTCAGTGTGTCTGTAAATATGTTCATGCTCCACAGACAGTGAATGGTGATAGATGTTGTAGATGAAAGCAGACAGGGGCACGTTCTAAGTATATGGAAACATTTTCTGTTTCACAACTGAGAACTCTGCAGTAGAACAAAGATCAAACGAAATTAGTCTCCTGTTTATTGCCTGTGGAGCAGCTCCAAACTTTATACCTGACATCACAAGTTTAAGACTTCCTCCACTGGTTTGCTCTGGCTTATTAAAATCCTCAAGACTCATAAATAATGAAATATTCAGACTTCCCCTTGAGTTGTATTTGAAGTTTCCCCTCTCAAACTTTCACAAGATGTTTTGCTGTTTTTATTTTATATTTCTAATAGAGTGTACCTGTAGTTTAATTCAAAGTCATTTATTTGGTTTTATCAGTATTTTTGGTCGTCATGCTCTAACAAACTAGCATAATGTTTGAAGTGTTTGAAGCTACTTAACCCTTTGAAACCTGAGCTAATTGGCTAGATTTCTTTTAATTGAGCAACAAAAAAAATAATGACCCCCAAAATTAGCAAGAAATTAGTAAAAAGAGAAAATTAAGACCAAGAAAATTTGTAGAAAATAAATGAAAAATAAAAGAAAGAAAGCAAAAGTTAAAAACAAACATGAAAAATGACCTGAAAAGAATGCTTAGATTTATAATAATTCTGTAACATAATTCTAAAATGTAATAATAATAAAAATTAAAAATATAATTTTTCTCTAGCTTTTACTTTTTTCTCTAGTTTTTGAAAAAAAAAAATTCTAAATCATGTTTTTGAAAGAAATCGCTGAAGGTTGAAAGGTTTTAATACTACCGAAAGGCGCCTGAAAGCAGCACAAGAAATGTGATGTTACTGCAGGTTTCAAAGCGTTAAAGAAAGGAGGAGGAAACTGTTTGTTAAAGGCATATAACAGAGACTTTTGTGTTGATGCTGTGTTTCCTGTGTTTTAGGGGAAGCCGTATGTGTTTGACAGAGTCCTCCCTCCGAACACTGAACAGGTTCAGGTGTACGACACCTGCGCAAGACAGATCGTCAAAGGTCAGTTCACACCATCATATATACACAAACACACACACGCAGAAAAAAGTACAGATAAGTATACATAAACTGATGAATAATAAACTAGCCTTTATCAGTCAAACTAGGGGCTGGTTCATGTCCAGCCTGAGCCAGCCCTGACTATAAGCTTTATCAAAGAGGAAAGTCTTAAGTCAACTCTTACATGTGGAGACAGTGTCTGCGTCCAGGACTGAAACAGGAGGATGTTTCCACAGAAGAGGAGCCTGACAGCTGAAGGCTCTTGCTCCTCCTCTGTTGTGTGTATAATGTGTGTGTGTTGTGTTTCAGATGTGTTGGGAGGATACAATGGAACCATCTTTGCTTACGGTCAGACGTCATCAGGAAAGACTCACACCATGGAGGTCGGTCTGATTCACCACAACACTTAATACTTTTCAGTGTTAATCAGCTGCTTTAACTCTGTTGATTATTTTTATGTTACTCTTAGTTTATTCTTTAGGGCTCTCGCGTATCTGTGCCTGAAACCATGTCTGTGTTTTATGTTTTTATGTTGCACTGCTTTAAATTTTCAGGGGAATCTGCACGACCCTCATGTGATGGGGATCATCCCTCGTATTGCCAGAGACATCTTTGACCACATCTACTCCATGGATGAAAACCTGGAGTTTCACATCAAGGTGATGATGTCATCTTTACACTGATGACATAAACAGTCGCATCAGTCGGGAGCCGTCTACATCAAACAAAGATCATTTATTAAACACTGTGTTGTTTTTATTTATTTTTTTATGCCTTCATGCTGCCAACAGATGTGAGCAGAGACAGTAACCCTCATTTATCAATCTATCTTACAAACTAGCAGATCTGAGCATAGAAATCTTTTTACGATGGGGTTCGTGTATGATACGTGGAGAGACGTCATATGTGCGATTTAACACAGAGACGCACAACCGCCAGGCGGTAATGGTAGTTTTATTTTTGATAAATATTTATAATTCCATTAATCCTTCATTTTGTCCCCAGAAAATCACATAATGGTTTGTGCTACAGTAGTAAGACTATAATAAATAAATAATAACATGACAGTGAAACAAACACATCACATTAAAACTGTGACATTATGAATAAAAACATAAATTGATTTTAGGTCCTCAGTGTGTTTGTGTTTTTATATCAGCTCTAAGACATGAACTCACACTGTATATTGAATACAAGTCCTTTTTGGGCTGCAGGCACCCTGTAGTTTCCTTTTATTAAATGTATCGTAGGTCTGTCAGATTCTTCTGTGTTGTGTTGTCGTTGGTAAGAACCACAGTGTGTTTTTAAATCTGATCTGTGATCAGACGTCCTGCAGAGACCAGCAAGGCGTTCACTGACCAACATGCTCTCCATATGCTCGCTGCTCACCAGCTGCTCTTTATTCACAGCCTCTAACATACAGTAAGCAGGTACATGTTATATTTATATTTATATGAATAACAACAATTCTGAGTCATATCCACTTATATCAATATAAAATTTAGCTGATAAAAATAAAGTATGCAGTAAAAATGTGTTTCAATTTTATCAGTATGTTGTATGTAAATCATCTCTGACACTGAAACAGAATAATTAGATTTAATAATGTAATTTAAATGTGTATTAGGAGGTTGTGGAGGTAATGCTGAAGCCTGAGTCATCCTCAGTCTGTGAACACATGAATATAATGCACTCCTTCCCACTGAAGCAGAAATATTATGTTTTGTGGTGAGAGCATTTATCACTGTATCTTGTGTCTGGTTTTCTCTGCAGGTCTCTTATTTTGAAATCTATCTGGATAAAATCCGAGACCTACTGGACGGTGAGGATGAAACTGAACATATTTAATATTCACAGTTTTAAACACAAACAGTGATGATGATCGTTTGATTCATGTTCCAGTGTCGAAGACAAACCTGGCCGTTCACGAGGACAAAAACAGGGTTCCTTTTGTCAAGGTATGTAATGTTTAATATTTAAAGTAGAATAAAGTGGCATCAGTACTGCAGGATCAGTACTATAGGATCAGTATTACCATAGCAGCACTTCACTGATGTGTGTTTCCCTACAGGGCTGCACGGAGCGTTTTGTTTCCAGTCCTGATGAAGTGATGGACGTCATCGATGAGGGAAAAGCAAACAGACACGTTGCCGTCACCAGTGAGTGTCTAACTGTACCACTTATACTACTGCTAGTATAACACTACTACTGTCAACTTAATTTAATTCAAATATGTTGCAATATGCTGGTTATTGCAATAAAATATTTTGTGATATATTGCTGAGTCATATTTGGCAGTAACACCGCCATCTCTGGGGGGCGCTACACTGATAATCTGGTTCCTCTTTTTATTTCCTCTGAAAGTATTAAGATGTATTTCCTGTTTGTTTGTCCTGCAGACATGAACGAGCACAGCTCTCGCAGTCACAGTATCTTTCTGATCAACATCAAGCAGGAGAACGTGGAGACGGAGCTCAAACTGTCTGGGAAACTTTACCTGGTCGACCTGGCAGGCAGCGAGAAGGTCATACTGCTTCACCACACTCACTGTATTTAACTCATTTAATCATGAGTCACATTGTAACTCATCAACATAGCATTAACATAGCAATAACATAGATTCATCATTCATGGTGTGATGATGATGATGATGATGATGTTCAGGTGAGTAAAACTGGAGCAGAAGGCTCCGTGTTGGACGAAGCCAAGAACATCAACAAGTCTCTTTCTGCTCTGGGGAACGTCATCTCTGCTCTGAGTGAAGGAACGGTGAGTCTTCTAAAATCACGTTAGCTAACGTAGCATTGTGAAATGTAAACCTGAAATGTTCCGAATAGTTTATAAACTTCACAAAAAGCACATTTCCTAAAGTCCAGTTGTGGAACTTCAGCCGTCAGTGATGTCATTCTGAGTTTGTGTATGTCTTTATAGAAAACGCACGTCCCGTACAGAGACAGTAAGATGACTCGGATCCTTCAGGACTCTCTGGGAGGAAACTGTCGGACCACCATCATCATCTGCTGCTCTCCTTCTGTTTACAACGAGGCTGAAACCAAGTCCACCCTCATGTTTGGACAGAGGTGCTGTGAAGGAACACATATTACAGTCTGGTTGTGAAGCTGACGTCAGTCCAGGACCAGATAGATCAGTTTATTATAAACTTGTGTACAGTGGCATGCAAAAGTTTGGGCACCCCTGGTCAAAATTATGTGTACAGTGAGTAGTTAGGTAAGTGGAAGATGTACTGATGTCCTAAAGGCAAAAAGTGAAAGATAAATACATTAAAGAAGCAGGTATCACCGCTTCTAAACACATTTGGTATCCAGCTCAGAGTCTTTCAGTTCTTGTTTGGAGGATTTTCATCCATTCTTCCTGCAAAAGGCTTCTAGCTCTGTGAGGTTCTTGGGTCATCTTCATGCACTGCTCTTTGAGGTCTATCCACAGATTTTAATGATTGTCCGGTTGTAGAAGCCATCCTCTCTTCGTCTTCAGCTTTTTTACATTTGCTGTGATGTTTGCATTAAGAATTTGCTAGAATTCAACTGAATCCATTCTTCCCTCTACCTGTGAAATGTTCCCCGTGCCACTGGCTGCAACACAAGTCCAAAGCATGATCCATCCACCCCCGTGTTCAACAGTTGGACAGGTGTCCCTTTGCTCATTGTGTCCACTAAGTTCTGTTTCAACTTCATCAGTCCACAGGACTTGTTTCCAGAAAGCATCAGGCTTGTTCCGATGTTCCTTTGCAAACTTCTGACGCTGAATTTTGTGGTGAGGACACAGGAAAGGTTTTCTTCTCATGACTCTTCAGTGAAGGTCATATTTGTGCAAGTGTGTCTGCACAGTAGAACAGTGCACCACCACTCTAGAGTCTGATAAATCTTCCTGCAGGTCTTTTGCAGTCAAATGGGGGTTTTGATTCGCCTGTCTAACAATTCTACGAGCGGCTCTTTCAGAAAGTTTTCTTGGTCTTCAAGACCTCAACTTGACCTCCACAGTTCCTGTTAACTGCCATTTCTTATGAAAAATTACCAACTGAGTGCTAGGCAGCTCTTTAGAGGTGACCATGGCTGCTGATTGTTGGGACAAGATTTCAGGAGTCAGTTGAAATTTGCATCACCTGGCCTTTCCTAACGATGATTGTGAAAAAGCCAGAGTCCTAACAAGCCAATTAAGGTGTGAGACCCTAATAAAAGTTGTCGTAGAGCTCAAATGTCTTGAGGTGCCCAAACTTTTGCGTGGTGCTCCTTTCCTTTTTCCCTTTCCTCTTTTTTTAAAACCGCAGTTAAAGAAGTTTATTTTGTTCAATTGTTGCATGTTGAACTTAAGGATCTCTCTGGTTGGACTGAAGTACAGATTTTTACTTCTTGCCGTTGGCTTGTAATTTTTCTGTCAGTGCTTTATTACACAGTCTCTTATCACCCTTCATCTCTCTCAACACCTCAAAATGTATTGGTCCATACATCATCTCTTCTGTTGCAGACAGCACCCGGCTCTCTGAGTGTTTGTTAACCACCACTTCCTGTGCTGTTTCTGTGTTTTTAGAGCTAAAACCATAAAGAACACAGTGTCGGTGAACCAGGAGCTGACTGCTGAGGAGTGGAAGAAGAAGTACGAGAAGGAAAAAGAGAAGAACAGGAGTCTGAACATCACGATACAGAAACTGGAGAACGAGCTGAAACGCTGGAGGAAAGGTAAACAGGAGAAATTTAACATTCACTTAACACAGACATCTGCAAACTGTGTGAGCTTACATGTGTTGGGTTCAACTGTTTTAGTCCTCTGTGCTGAATGATTCCATTGAAATGAATGAGGGGGCCTGAACATGGCCGCACACCCTGTTTACACATACGACCTTTCTTAACTCTCCCAGGTGAGTCTGTACCTGTGGAGGAGCAGCTGAGCAGAAACAAGAAAACCAGCAGTGAGACGACAGCAGTGATTGACAGCCTGGCCCCACCCCCCGCCCCCCTGTCAGACGAAGAGAAGACGCAGTATGAGACGCTGATCACAGACCTGTACCATCAGCTGGATGACAAGGTGAGTCTCACCTGTGCCAGCTGTGACCCTTTTATATTGGTTGAGCCTGTGAAACACTGACAATCTTCTGACGAGGTATCTGATGTTTTTATATCGTAATCTGTCTGCACTTTTATGTCAGTACATTATTTCAAACCCCAGGAAGACTACAGGCACTTTGATGTGCTTCACCTGGGGATCCTTGAATAAACATTAAATTCATCTTTCAGGATGAGGAGATCAACCATCACAGTCAGACGGCTGAAAAATTCAAACAGCAGCTGATGGATCAGGACGAGGTGAGTCTCACCTTGCTGTACAAACCGTCATAGTGGTATGTATCTAATATCAATCACTGCAATCATGGTCCCTCCACCTCTTTGTAACCCTTCATCCAGCTGTTGCTGTCGAGCCGTCAGGACTATGAGCGTGTGCAGGGGGAGCTGTCACGGCTGCAGAGGGACAGTGACTTGGCCAAAGAAGAGGTGAAGGAGGTGCTGCAGGCGCTGGAGGAGCTCGCTGTCAACTACGACCACAAGAGCCAAGAGGTGGAGACCAAGAACCGCTGCAACCAACAGCTGAACGAAGAGCTGGCACACAAAACTGTGAGTCCATATAAACAACAAGGCTCAGGATGGTGGGACAATAGGATGTTGGGATGTTAGGACAATAAGAAGAGACGGTAGAGTGTGAGGATGTTAGGATGATAGGACTGTAGGATGTTAGAATGGTAGGACGATGTGAAGTAGGGACAGTAGAATGTTAGGAATGTAGGATGTCAGGACAGTATCGTAGGACAATAGAATGTTAGTATGGTAGGACAGTAGGATGGTAGAACTGTAAGACGCTAGGATGGTAGGACATTAAGGGGTTAGGACGGTAGGATGTTAGGACAGTAGGATGGTAGGACAATAGAAGGTTAGGATGGTATGACAATAAGATGTAAGGAAAGTTGGATCTTAAGACAGTTGTATCGTAGGACATTTGGACAGAAGGATGTTAGCATGGTAGGATAATAGGATGTTAGTACAATAGGATTTTAGGATGTTATGACAGTAGGATTTTAGGACAGTTGGATGCTGGGACAATAAGATGATGAGATAGTTGGATGCTAGAATGTAAGGATAGTAGTGTCAGGATGGTAGGTTATTAAAATGGTAGGATGGTAGGACAGTAGGATGTTAACCTGGTAGGATAATAGAATGTTAGGTTGGCAGGATATTAAAAAAGTTGGATGGTAGGACAGTGAGATAATGAGATAGTTGGATGCTAAAATGTAAGGAGAGTAGTATGTTAGGATGGGAGGATGTTAGAATAGTAGGGTGTTAGGACAGTAGGATGGTAGGATTTTAGGATGGTAGGATGGTCGGAAGTTAGAACAGTAGGATGTAAGGATGGTAGGATGTTAGGAAAGTTGGATGGTAGGACAACAGGATGTTAGGACAGTAGGATGGTAGGATTTTAGGATGGTAGGAAGTTAGAATAGTAAGGTGTTAGGAAAGTTGGATAATAGGACAGTAGGATGTTAAGACATTAGGATGGTAGGATGTTAGGATGGTAGGAAGTTAGAATAGTAGGATGTTAGGATGGTAGGTCAGAATAGTAGGATGTTAGGATGGTAGGGTGTTAGAATAGTAAGGTGTTAGGAAAGTTGGATAATAGGACAGTAGGATGTTAGGACATTAGGATGGTAGGATGTTAGAATTGTAGGATGTAAGGACAATAGGATGTTAGGACATTAAAATGGTAAATGGACCTGCATTTGTATACCGCCTTTCTAGTCATCTAGTGACCACTCAAAGCGCTTTTTACACTACGAGTCACGTTCACCCATTCACACACACATTCATACACTGGTGGCTACTCAGTTTTAACACACTCACACACCGATGGAACAGCCATCGGGAGCAATTTTGGGTTCAGTATCTTGCTCAAGGATACTTCGACATGCAGCCTGGAGGAGCCTGGGATCAAACTGCTGATCTTTCGATTGGTGGGCGACCCGCTCTACCTCTGAGCCACAGCCGCCCCTGTAGGATGTTAGGATGATAGGAAGTTAGAATAGTAGGATGTTAGGATGGTAGAAGGTTAGAATAGTAGGATGTAAGGACAATAGGATGGCAGGATGTTAGGATGATAGGAAGTTAGAATAGTAGAATGTTAGGATGTTAGAATAGTAGGATGTTAGGATGGTAGAATAGTAGGATGTGAGGAATTTCGGATGGTAGGATAATAGGATGTCGGGATGCTTGTTCTAAGTCTGAGCTGTGTACGTTCATGGAGATCAGCTCTTCTTCCTGTCCCATGTTTTCAGGTGAGTCTGGAGACGGTTCAGAGGGAGCTGTCCACCCTGCAGGAGGTCAGTTCTCACTATAAGAAGAGGTCAGCAGAGATCCTCAGTCTGCTGCTCAGAGACCTCAGTGACATCGGCAGCGTACTCGGAACCACCGACCTCAGAGCTGTAAGACATTTACACACTGCACTAATTTCACATGTCTGCCTCCGTTGTGTTGACCTGACATTTCGTTTGTCTTTGGAAAAAGTTAAAGAAAAACTCACTGATCAATCTGCTGATAGTTTCCTCAGTGAATCGATTAGTCTATAAAATGCATCATACACACATACAGCCTTAAATAACCTGCCAGAATCTTTCTGTCTCTTCAGATGACGGAGACGAGCGGCGTGATGGAGGAGGAGTTCACCACCACTCGTCTCTACATCAGCAAGATGAAGTCTGAGGTCAAATCTCTGGTGAACCGCAGCAAACAGCTGGAGCTCAACCTGACGGAGAACATGTGCAAGATGGAGGCCAACGAGAAGGAGCTCAACACCTGCCAGCTGCTCGTCTCTCAGGTAAAGTTCAACTCACAGTCCAGAAGTTCGCCTTATTCAATGGATAAAATAATAATAATAATAAACTTTGTTTATGTAGCACCTTTCATGCTTTCGTGCTTCACATGAAATCAGACGTAATGAACATAAAACAGACCAATAAGGCAGTTCAGTATCAAAGGACATTAAAAAACTGTAAAACAAAAACTAATTGATGAATAAATCATATAAAGTCCTGTAGTTATGATTGGGCTCTATGGGGGAGCTGAATGTCTGATTTTACATAGAAGTGATTGTGTGTGTGTGTGTGTGTGTGTGTGTGTGTGTTGCAGCTCCAGGCGAAGATTGTGTCTCTGTCAGACGACCTTCAGAGGGTGGAGCAGAAGAAGAGGAAGCTGGAGGAGAGTCAGGACTCTCTGATGGAGGAGATCGCCAAACTCCATGCTCAAGGTCAGACAGCGTTACCATGGTTACAGCAAACACTGCTCTATGATTGGCTGTCAGCAGTGTGTCTGAGTAGAGAAGAAAACAAATCTGTTATAAAAACAACTTTGAGTCTTTAAAACTATAAAATTAATAAAAACTGATATTCAAGGAAAATATTTAAATGCAATAAAAATATGTGTGTGTGTGTGTTTGTGTGTGTTCAGGTCAGATGCAGGAGCTGACGGTGATGGACAAAGAGAAGGAACACATGAGCAGACTGAAGGACGCTGTCGAGATGAAGGTAAAAATCTTCCTCCTCATCTGAATTCAGTTTGAAGCTCCTCATCATGGTTTCCTCCTGGTGAGAGATCTCGTAGTGTTTGACATCCTGTTGCCACTCAGTCGACGACTGTGAAAGTCACGCAGTGAGAGCTGAAGTGTTGCTGCTGTGTGTTCTGCAGAGAACTCTGGAGGAACAGATGGAGAACCACAGAGAGGTTCACCACAAACAGCTGAGTCGCCTCCGAGATGAGATTGAGCAGAAGCAGAGAGACGTCGACCAACTCAAAGAGTACGTTATTCATTATTAGAACTCATCAGTGTCTGAGGAGGGCGTTGTGTGGTTTTGATTATTTTTAATAGTTAGTTATTTAAGTGCTCAGCTGAGTGCACTTTTAAAGTTATAATTGTCATCACGAAAAATACTTATTTTAGTCACATTGATCATTTAGTCTAGTTTTCTGAGTAGTTCTAGTTTTACTCTGATGTTTTAGCCTTTTTTGTCAAGTCACGTTAATCATGTTGAGGCTGCAGCTGTATTAACGTGTCGGCAGTGATGTAGTGTGATTAAATGTTGTTTTATTTCAGTGTGAACCAGGCTCTGCAGCTGGAGAACAGGAAGCTGCAGTCGGACTTTGACAAACTGAAGGCTGAGGATCAGAACAAAGACCAGAGACTCCAGAAGCTGATGTAAGTTTGTCCCTTTGTGCTCACCATAGACTCAAAATATCAGAAAATATAAGAAGTTGAAATATCTGTAGGCTGAGGTGTAGAAGTTGGTGCATTGATAAAACAGAAATGTCGGAGGAACAAACACTCATCGGTTTGTGTGATTCAGGTTCCTGAATGAAAAGAGAGAACAAGCCAAAGAGGATCTGAAGGGTCTGGAGGAGACGGTGGTACGTCACTGTTTTACATTCATCGTATCTTTATATCTGCTGCAGTGACACATATGAGATCAGTGAGTGAGTTCTGGTGTTTCATCCAACAGGCCAAAGAGCTGCAGACGCTGAACCACCTGCGTAAAGTCTTCATCCAGGACCTCGGTACTCGAGTCAAGAACGTAAGAAAACCATCAGTCAGTCAGGTTCCATTGAAAACAATGTGTTTACCTGTTTGGATGCTCATCGTTCATCACAGATGTCTGTCTCAGTTTGTGAGATCATGCTGTTTTTCTGTGAGATGTCAGATGCATGTCAGACTGTGTGTTTAGTGATGAACCCAAACATCAGCGTTTCTTCTTTAAACAGAGTTCAGAGAACGACTGTGACGAGGCCGGCGGCAGTCTGGCTCAGAGACAGAGGATCATCTTCTTAGAGAACAACCTGGAGCAGCTCAGCAAGGTTCACAAACAGGTCAGTGAAGCACCCACCTGAGATACTGCTGCTAACCTGCTCATCTTTAGGCTCACCTCACACGGAGAGTTTACAATCATCAGAGTGGCATGTTTACATCATTCTATCCAGTTTTTACACAACTCGCAGGGCTGAGTGAAAAATCAGTTCATAGATGAATCGTGATGAATACATAAACGTGTCTTCCGCTGTTATCTCTGTACGATTCTCCTTTAAATTCAATCACTGTGTGAAACAGGACTTACTCGGACCTGCTGTTTGATGAACACTGAACGAGTCACATCTGAAGTCTCAAGACATTTAACCCTTTGTGTTCTGCAGCTGGTGCGGGACAATGCTGACCTTCGCTGTGAACTGCCCAAGCTGGAGAAGCGTCTGCGTGCCACAGCAGAGCGAGTGAAAGCTCTGGAAGCCGCCCTGAGAGACGCCAAGGAGGCGGCTGTGAGGGACCGCAAACGCTACCAACAGGAAGTGGACCGCATCAAAGAGGCCGTCCGCTCTAAGAACGTCTCCAGGAGAGGACACTCTGCTCAGATAGGTGAGGGACAACAAACGGGGTGGTACAGGGAGAGGTCTGAGGACCTTTGAGGGTTTCAGTGTGAGTTTGTGTCCTGATGGAGGAGTTTGAAGAAGCCAACATTAACAGCTGATTCACCTGTCTCCATGCAGCCAAGCCAATCAGAGCTGGTCATCAGCACCATCAGCACCCGTCCTCCTCCACATCCATCAGGCCGACCATCCGAGGAGGCGGGGCGATGTCCAGTCCACGTCATCAGTACCCCCGACAGCAACAACCACAGCAACTACAACCCCATCAGAGCCACAGCAAGTAGGCTACAGGTGAGTCACAACCACAACAACACAGCAACCATGTCAGCAACCACAACATCAGAACATCCACATCAGCATCCACAACAACACAACAACCACAGCAACCATGTCAGCTACAACCCCATCAGAGCCACAGCAAGTAGGCTACAGGTGAGTCACAACCACAACAACACAGCAACCACAACATCAGAACATCCACATCAACATCCACAACAACACAGCAACAACATCAACATCCACTACCGTATCAAAATCCACAACAACACAGCAACCACGTCAACTGCAACCCCATCAGAGCCACAGCAAGCAGGCTACAGTGAGCCACATCCACAACAACACAGCAACAACATCAACACAGCAACCATGTCAGCAACCACAACATCAGAGCGTCCACAACAACACAGCAACCCCATCAACATTCCGAGCAACACAGCAACAGCAATCCCATCAGAGCTACAGCATGTAAGATACAGGTCAGTCACGCCCACAACAACCACATCAACAATCACAGCAACCCCTTCAACAACCACAGCAACCCCATCAACAATCACAGCAACCACATCAACAGTCACAGCAACCACAGCAACCACATCACCAATCACAGCAACCACATCAACAACCACAGCAACCCCATCAACATTCCGAGCAACACAGCAACAGCAACCCCGTCAGAGCTACAACATATAAGATACAGGTCAGTCACACCCACAGCAAGCACATCAACAACCACAGCAAGCACATCAACAACCACAGCAGTTGTTTCTATGATCCTGTTTAAAATTGATGTAAAATAAAAAACTATAAGAGCTGGAGTATTCATCTTTTTGCAACAGACTTCTGTCTTTAATGTCCTCATGACATCCACTTGCAATACCATCATTATGTTACGCTACAAGCTGCTGTCATGTATGTACATTCTTGTGTGTTCACTCGTGCATTTTATCTGTTTTTATTTTCTGTATAACCAATCGCCCTCCAGGGACAAAAATAAAGTTGAAGAAGCAGGTTGATAGAAAGTCTGTTGTATTTTTTTGACACAATTTCAGTACTTTAATTAATTACTATGGTTTACTGACTTACATGACCTTATACAGTATCTCACATAAGTGAGTACACCCTCCCATTTTTGGAAATATTTCATTATATCTTTTCATGGGACAACACTATAAAATGACACTTTGATATAACTTAAAGTAGTCAGTGTACAGCTTGTATAGTAGTATAGATTTACCTTCCTCTGAAAATTACTCAAAACACAGCCATCAACATCTAAACAGCTGGCAACATAAGTGAGTACACCCCACAGTGAACATGTCCAAATTGTGCCTGAAGTGTCAATATTTTGTGTGCCAACCATTATTATCTAGCACTGCTTGAACCCTTTTGGGCATGGAATTCACCAGAGCTCACAGGTTGCTTCAGGAATCCTCTCCCACTCCTCCATGATGACATCATGGAGCAGATGGATGTGAAGACACCTTGCGCTACCCCACCTTCAGCTTGAGGATGCCCCACAGGTGCACAGGTGAGTTTAGGGCTGGATACATACTTGGCCAGTCCATCACCTTCACCTTCAGCTTCCTCAGCAAGGCAGTTGTCATCTACTAGGTGTGTTTTGGGTCATTATCATGTTGAAAAACTTGGTAATGAAAACTTGCAGCTTAGTTTCTGAAGAGGGGCGATCATGCTCTGCTTGAAATTCATGTTTCCCTAGCTCCCCGGAGCTGGCAGCACTCATGCAGCCCCAAACCATGATGCTGCCACCACTATACTTGACTGTAAGCAAGGGACAGTTGTCTTGGTGCTCTTTCAGCATGTGTGGCACCTTGATGAAGAGCACCTGAAGTGCAAGTGCAAGTTTTCATTATCAAGTTTTTCAACATGATAATGACCCAGAACACACCTAGAAGATGACAACTGCCATGCTGAGGAAGCTGAAGGTGAAGGTGATGGACTGGCCAAGTATGTATCCAGCCCTAAACTCACCTGTGCACTTGTGGGCCATCCTCAAGCTGAAGGTGGGGTAGCGCAAGGTGTCTTCACATCCATCTGCTCCATGATGTCATCATGGAGGAGCAAGAGAGGATATGAAATACCAAAAAACACCAGAGTAGGCACTGGTGGATTGTTTCTATGGCTTCACAGTTCAAAGAGTTAACACTATAATTTGTCAAAAAACACAGATGTTATCAGGGACCCACTTAAATGACCACCTGTGGGTCCAAAACCATCACCGTCACTGCATTTCATTGGTTTTTTTCAGTGTGTGTAGGCTAGTCATTGTCTGGGGTCGATCGTTGCAATATTCAACAACATAATTTCATATCGTGTGTTTTCCTGATGCTGTTCTGTCCTAGTTGACACCTTGAGTCTGTATAATTGAAGCTTTGTCACTTCCTGTCTTCACAGGTAGCTCACACACCTCTGGATCACTTTCCTTTTCTGTGGATCTTTGAATTTCTGAACTGTCCTGCTCTCACCACTTCTGCCTTTACTGGAACCAGACCTCTTGTTTCCACAACTGTCAACCATAACAGCCATTCCACCTTAACAGCCAACAAGTGCTTTCTTTCCTCCTCTGAGTCTGTTCAGCTGTCTGACTCTGCCTTTTGTTTTTCCGACAGAAATCAGTCAGCTCTGGTGCTTTGAGTCTGTTTGTCTTTGTTCACTGACAAGTTTAATGTGTTTAATAAGAAGTTTATTAAGATAAGTGACAGTTTAATAATAAGTTAAATAAGTAGATTTCAGGTTTCTGTCTAAAGCTAACAGGAGTTGGATGATAATACAGTGATGTTGATAGGTCCTGACGCATTAAAATCTGTAAGGACGCAGTGAACTCACTACGTTTCCTAAAGGCTACATTGTGAACATCACACTATGAAAACTGCGTTGAAAGCTTGGCGCTAATTATGTTAAAAGTATATGTCATGTTACTGAAACCTCCTGAAACCTATCACCATCACTGACAATATGTAGGCAAATATCTTTATGGCCGACAGACATTGATCCATGTGTCGTTATGGAAAATCAGCATGTTCGGAAAAATTAAAGCAGCTGTGCGGAACTTTACGTTTTCGTTGATTATAGCACCCCCTTTGGTCGAAGCGGTATGACACCCACAGCCTGGTGTCGTAAAATCTCGACTGCAACCGGCAATTACTGCATGCATTTGTTTTGAAGAGCGAGAGGAAAATCATAAATGTTCTGGTGTAGCTCTGAATTTCTTATAAACTGAGGACAACTGCCTGCTGTATATTTGTGTTCATGGTCACAGTCACACATCATTTTGTGGCGTTTGTTGTAACGTTACTAGACAAAAGCGGTTCACATCAGCTAACGTTACATTTAGCTTGCTTATAACCTCCATGTCGTTGTATATTGAAGTGAAACAACGTCTAACAAGTTGCGGTATATTCTCTAAATAAAAACAAAAATTACACACCTGTCGATTAGGAAAAGGGCCAACTCGGGATCAGTTTTAAAACCTTTCAAATCTCTCAGCTCTCTCCACTTGGTGAATGCCCGACCAAGGTTTACACGTGTTTGGGCTCGAGCCCTATCACTGTCCCGTTTAGCCTTCTTCTGTTCTTTTTCTTTTAGATGGTGCTCCTTCTTTATCCGCCATGACATCGAAAGTGCAACCAAGTCCTTACAGATACATCTGGTAAAACTGTTATGTGTTCAGCAATGCCCGTTGCGTACCGCTTACTCGAAGAACACTCTCTGTAAACACGGCTCTTCTTCTTCAGTTTATTGGCAGACTTCCAGGTGCATACCACCACCTACTGTACAAGAGACTACTCCCTACTACATGTCATTTAGCCTGTTTCTTAAATCCTACTCGTAAACATGGCTCCTTCTTCTGTGGTTTAATGGCTGCGGGCTGCTGCGGGCGTGCAGACTTATTTCCACCTCCGGGTGCCGTATACTGGTTTGCTGACTTCCGCTGTGTCCGACCTGACCGAGACTACGCTAAATAGCCACAAAGGCTTTTTTGTCGCTGTTGGGTTCAAATAAATATGCGGATCTTAAAGGAGGGGTGATACGAACTAGGGACAGTTTTATGAATGGTATAAAGTTCCGCACAGCTGCTTTAAGGAAACATTTGGAGTGATAAAAGTCAAAGTACTGTGGAGAAATTAGGAGATACTGAGTCAGCATTTAGGCTTTTATGCCAAAATTATGGAACAATCAACACTTTGACTCTGAATGTGCTAAAATGGACTGTGACTCATTTCAGTTAGAAATTGATAGTCTAGATGTAATATCCTAATTTTGTCTTTAAGGCGACTGTTAATAATAATTCAGTAGTTCAATATTTTCTCCACATTACTTGTGTATCAGTAACAGCTGTACAAAATAATTAATGTATGAGACACAGTTTACGTCATGTTGGAACTCCGTTTGTGTTTAATGAATGTTTAAGTTGTTTTTTAGTGATATGTCTTTAATGTCTTTAACACTGATAAAAGATAAGAAAATGTTCACAGTTCATCAGGAAACACCAAAAAACAATAAATACATGGACAGTGAGGAGCGATCACATAAAACATATCTTGAAGAACTCATAATAATTAGGGCTGTCAAACAACTTTCATTGCATTTAACTACTGAATTTCAGTAGTTAATCACATGTTTAATATTTCATTATTTGCATTTCAAAACAGTTTCAAAGTCCATATTAACAAGGTGAAGCATTTTTTACCAGAGCGTCTTGATGGGAATCAAATGAATGTAGAGAAATTTGCTTAATCATCTTGAGTTTTAGATTAATTTCTTTCAAATCAGTGCTGCACTGTTTCAACAGTGTGGTCTGAAACCATGAACCTCTTCAGTGCGCTTCTTCTGTGAGATACACTGTTTGTTTGTTTGTTGTTTGAGAAAGTGCAGCTACTATGATATAATCACTGACGTCCAATGATCCCTGGTTAATGTGACAGCATTTGTTGCTATCTCTAATTCATACGTGTCATGTATGAGTGTATTGTTCCTTGGAACGGTAAGACAAAACATGTCAAATAGGTCAAAACATGTCGACCTAAGGACGTCCCCTTAATACATAATACACTTGTGCGGTGGTATGTCTGTGTCGCTCTGCATTCGCACCTCCAAAACACTAATGCTGGTCAGCAGTGGAGTTTCTGTGAAGTGCTGTAAAGTTTGACGAATTCAAAGCACACCAAAAACACACGTTAAACAGTAAACTTGATGGAGACAATATCAAACACAAGAAGACAAATCAGCTTCAGTATAACTCACAAGACTCACAAACAACTGTCTTATACTAGACCCGTTTTCCGTTTAGAACATGCTAACGTTATTAGCACAAGCCTATGGCATTTCACATTGTATAAATTAGCCTAGTGGCTAGCAGAGTTGTCTTCTACTCATATGAAGCCATGAACAACAGTAATATTTTAGGTATGAGGTAACGATACAAAATTTAGCTCAACTACAACTCACAAGGTTCATAGACAAATAATTCTCCAAATACAACATGCTAACATTATTAGCACAAGCCTATGGCATTTACATTGTACAAATTAGCCTAGTGGCTAGCTGAGTTTTCCTCTACTCACAGGAATCCAGGATAAATCACACACAGGACTTAAAATGCAGGTCTCCATCCATTTAGCAGCCCTGTAGTGAACTTAGTTGATTTAGTTTCATCCACAGGTCTGTAGTGATTAGCTCACATGGTGATGCAGCTCTCCGCTGACATCAGTCTGATTAGCTGCACCTGTGTGCTCAGCTCGTAGGTGGGAGCTCAAACTCAGAGTACTTCATTGATATATTAATACCGGTTGACACAGGGTGAATGTTACTTTTGACTTGACTGAGCTGTCTGAGAGTTTTTTAAAGTGAAAGGAGATGTTCAAAAGCTCGGTGGTGTCACTCAGTGCCGCTCACTGCAGCAGGAAGCAAGAAGCTGCTGCTGCGGCTTGACTGCAAGTTGGGGTGCGTCAAAGGGTCAAAATAGCAGCATGCAGTTAACGCAACAAAAAAAAACAGCGTTATGTTTGAACCTCAGTCGCAGCGTGATTAACATGTTAGCACTGACAGCCCTAATGATAATGTAAAACAGTATTTCTACTATTAGCAAATACAAATCTGTGTAAGATGACAGAACGTAGAGAAAGAAGTTAAATTTTTACCAAAAGTTATATTCTGACGATTTACTAATGTATGATAACATTATCATTATCATAATACTTTTATCTTCTCATAGCTTTAACTTTTCCACCACAGCAGCCCTAATATTGTCCTATAACAACTCAAAAATCATATCTTTATTTTATGTCATATTTATTTATATTTAGCTAATTTATTTTATATATTTATTATTTATTATGTATCTAAATGGATCAGTAGGTGAATTACAATAAATACAAAAATAAATACAAATAAATCAGTAGTTAAAGTTAGCAAAATCATTTCAACTTTAGAGCTACTTAATTATTTTTATGTTTTATGAGGTCATGATTTTAAAGCTTTATAATTATGTAAAGTGTTTTTTATTGTTCTTAACATTTCATGATTTTTGTATTTTCCAGGACTGAATGTTTTATCACACTGATGTTGGGTTTTTTTAATAACTAGTAGTTGTTACAGAGCAGTTTCTACAGATTGATTTTCTGGATTTTGTTTCACTTTGTTGAGACAGTATTTGTCGGCTCAGAGTATTTCTATCTGTGTAATATTTCTACAGTGTAAATCAGTGTTGATCTGCTGCTGTGTCATTGTGAGCTGTTGTAACTGGATTCATCTGAAAGCATTTCTGAGAAGCACAGAGTCTTTACGATCAGGTCTTTGTTGAACCACAGTGTTTGTCTGCCTGTGGACTTTGTGTAATATTGAACTGTGGTGACGTTGTTGTGTTTCATGCAGAATTCTGACATGATGGTTGTGAACAGTCGTGAGATGACATGAACCTGCTCACTTCACCAGTCTGTGTAAAGAAACTGAAGAGAACTAAAAACATTGACATAATGTTTGTTGGAGTTTTATTCTGACCCAACCACCACAAATATACTGTTATTATTATTATTATTATTATTATTACACATTTTAAAGCTGCAACATCATCTGATAGCTGTGTAACTGTATGTTAAAGAGATCTTTCATGGGGCACTAATTTGTAAAATATAAGAACTGTTTTATTGCAGTACGTTGTTTGTTAAAGGACAACTTCGGTATTTTTCAACCTGGGCCCTATTTCCCCATGTGTATGTGTGCGTATGATTCATGGGTACAACTTGTTCTAAAATTGGTTCAGTATTGAGGGAGGCGGATGCAACCGGAGCCACGAAACGAGCTAAAACAGTAATGGGGGCAAATACGTCCCATATAAGTTTGCGCATTAAAAGTGCTTTTTTTCGCCACTGACCGGTTCAGATCGCCAGTGCTATGAGTGGAGTCAGCTGTCAGTCAGTGTTGGAGCAGAGAGGGGGAGGGCTGCCCCGCTTGGTACTGTAAGTGAGTATGTGTGTATGAAGTGTGTGTGTTACGCTAGAAGAGTCAGAGTCAGAGGACGGAGTCTTTTACGTGCTACCCCCTGGAGTGTTACTGGAGTTTTTGGAGTGCTCAAATAAACAGGCCTTTTTCCCGAACGCAAGAACACGATGTCGCGCAACACCCCGTACAGCTTTCATAGGCTGCCTTTGTCGGACGGCGAGATGCTGAAGTTGTGGCTAGTTGTGCTACAAATGGATGCTAACACTCCTGTCCAGACACCGCGCCTTGCAGACCATCGGGTCTGCAGTGCTCACTTCTCCCAAGATGACTACTGCCAGCCGAAGAAGAGAAGACATCCAATCCCGAAACACCTCTTCCTCAAGAAAACAGCTGCCCGCGAGTAGAGAGAGCTACAGACACAGTGGAGCAAAGCTCGTGACATCACACAGCCCAGAGGTAAGGGAAAGGCTAAGTTAGTATGTTATTTGCAGAGATAGCACTGACGATCTGAACTGGTCAGTGGCGAAAAAAAAAACCTTTTAATGCGCAAACTTATACGGGACGTATTTGCCCCCGTTACCGTTTTAGCTCGTTTCGTGGCTCCGGTTGCATCCACCTCCCTCAATACTGAACCAATTTTAGAACGAGTTGTACCCATGAATCATACGCACACATACACATGGGGAAATAGGGCCCAGGTTGAAAAATACCGAAGTTGTCCTTTAAGACGCCACAAAAGTGCATATTTAATGAATTTAGTTTGGACAGAAAGACACTTGGTTGCTGTTAGGACAGGGGCCAGCAACCTTTATTATCAAAAGAGCCATTTTTGACCAAAAATTATGAAACAAAAATCTGTGTGGAGCCATAAAACACATTTGAACCTTATGATAAACGTAACATAGCCTATTGAGTCTAACTGTCTCAAAGTTCAAAACCAGCATCTGTGATGGTATGGAGGTGTGTTAGTGCCCATGGTATCATGGGTAACTTCACATCTGTGAAGGCACCATGAATGCTGAAAGGCACATACAGGTTTTGGAGCACCATGCGCTGCCATCCAGATGATGTCCTTTTCAGGGACGTACCTGCTTTTTCCAGCGAGGCAATGAGACACATTCTGCACGTGTTCCAACAGCGTGGCTTCGTAGAAAAAGAGTGCAGGTACTAGACTGACCCCCCACTGAACATTTGTGCAACATTATGAAGCTCAAAATAAGACAACACAGACCCCGGACTGTTGAGTCACTGTAGTCGGATATCAAGCAAGAACAGGAAAGAATTTGACTTTCAGTACTTCAACAGTTTGAGTCCTCAGTTCTCAAACACATACTGAGTGCTGTTAAAAGAAAAGGTGATGTCACACCGTGGTAAACAAGCTCCTGTCCCAACTTTATTATAACCTGTTGCAGAATGACTGTATATTTACCAAAACTCGTGTAGCTTGTGCAGTGATGGGGGCCCTGTGCTGGACCGTCATGGTGAAGAGGGAGCTGAGCCTGAAGGCAAAGCTTTCGATTTACTAGTCCATCTACGTCCCAACCCTCACCTATGGTCATGAGCTCTGGGTAGTGACCGAATGAATGAATTCGTGGATACAAGGGGCTGAAATTTGTTTCCTCTGTGGAGTGTCTGGGCTCAGCCTTAGAGATAGTGTGAGGAGCTCGGACATCCAGAGGGAGCTCGGAGTAGAGCTGCTGCTCCTTCGCTTTAAAAGTGGTCAGTTGAGGTGGTTCAACATCTGATCAGGATCCTCCTGGGCGCCTCCTGTTAGAGGTGTTCTAGGCATGTGCCACTGGTAGGAGGCCCCAGGGCAGACCCAGAACACACTGGAGGGATTACATATCTCATCTGGCCTGGGAACACCTTGGGGTCTGGGGTTCTTTGCTCAGCCTGCTGGCCCTGTGACCCGGCCCCGGATAAGCAGATTAAAATGGATGGATGGAACAAAGTTTATCAGTTTGAACATTATCTTGTCTTTGTACTGTATTTAATTAATTATAGGTCAAGAAGGATTTACAAATCATTACATTGCTTTTATTTAAGTTTTATACAGCATCCAGACAGGAGGTTGTAAATATACAGCTGTACATTTTTCTTTGCGTCACTGTATATTTTTAAATCTCTCAAACAAAAAGAAGAAAGACTTTCATCAACCTTTACACCAAACACAGCAGGCATGACTCCACTCCACTCTCGGAGAAGTAAAACAGTCACTGAAATTCAAACTTAATAATTTATTATTAGTTTGTATTAATTAAAAAAATATGTTCTTCCAGCCTCGTGCAGATCAGAAACTGTGTTTAAGTTTTACAGCTCAGTCAAAACTTCTGTTTTTTTCATAAAACAATAACATCTCTAAAGGAATTTAGTCATTTGTAGGTTTGATGTATAAATGTGAGTCCGTCTGATGATCGTGTCCGCCTCAGGACACTTCACTTCCTGTCCAGGTTAAAGATTTCTTGGCTCTCAATGAGGATGAACTCCACAATCTGGTTCTGATACACCATGTTGACCGCCATGTTTCCTGAGTCCAGCTCGGGCCACATCAGCGTTGGGCCGAACACGATGCCGATGCCCTGAGTGGACATCAGGTTCTTCCTGGAAAAAGCCAGAACTCTGGAAAACAACAGAGGGAACCAAAACTAAAGGGAAACATGCGAACATTAACCTTAAAACTCAGGAAATGCAGGGAATCAAACCAGCAACCCTCCCGTTAACAGCTGACAACTCATATTAAGATTTACTTTAAAAAGTTTTCCCAGTAACCACTATACGTTCTTTTAACTTCGATTACTGACTGTAGTTGTGACACATGATCTTCCAAACTCCCACAGGTCTATAAGCTTTAATTCATTCTCAGCTGGATGACTTTATATTTCTTCTGACTGAATCTTCAGGTGTGTGCGAGCATACTTGTGCAGGTGGCTGAAGAGCAGTTTCATGGTGTCGTGGTTGGGTTTTGGCAGCTCCTGGATCAGTTTCTTCACAGCCTGAACTTTGTGTTTGGATTCTTTAATCTCTGTTCAGAGAAAAAAAACAGCAGCAGTCGTTTAATATGTGCAGCTGATCAAGCTAACATGTTTCATATGTATATAGTGTTGTAGTTTAACTCATAAGGTATTTTAGTTTAATGTGCATTTAGTATTGCAATTTCATGTGTGTATTGTAGTGTAATGCGGGTATAGTATTGTCATTTAACATGCATACAGTGGCATGCAAAAGTTTGGGCAACCCGGTCAAATTTCGTTTACTGTGAGTAGTTAACGAGAAGATGAACTGATCTAAAGGCAAAAAAGTTTAAGATGACACATTTCTTCAGTATTTATAAGTAAGAACGCTTTTTAAGAAACTGAGTTATTCTTTTGCACTGAGTTTCAGCGTGGACAGATTTTGCTGACGACAATCCTTAGAGACCCCTTATGTGCTTTACTATGTATGAAGGTTTTGCACCTCACTTTGCCAGAGGTTTGGACCCTGAAGATAAACCGGAGAGACAACCGAGACCAGCAGGGCCGATGAGGAGTGAGTATTTTTGTCATCAAATGCTTTGTTTTAGTCAGCAAGTTAAAGGCTAGAGGCTGGGGTGGTGATACACAGCAACATAGAACGAGCCGTTTTCTTTACCCCCTCCACGACCACACTAGAGTTATGTGTCTGGGTGACTGGACTACTAATATTAAAACATAGGCCCATAACCTGTCTGCACTCAATGATTCTGAGTTCCCTTTTGCTCAGGGGACTGATGCAGTGCAGACATTTAAACTATCTTCTCGTCTTTGTGAAGTTTTTGATATTTGTGACACATTCTTCAACTCTTGTTTTGACAAATGCAATAAAATTAAGTATTACTACAATTAATAAAATGTAACTTCTGTATTTTGTCTTGGATTTCCGAAAGATCTGTAACAGACCGATAGAGCTAAAAATAATTTCTAAGAGGTTTGGATTTCTAACATAAAGTTTCTGGAAATTTTTGTAAAGTTTGACTCACTGATGGCCTCCACAAATGGCTGGAAGGACTTGAAGGGGAACAGTGGCTCAGGCAGCTCGCGGAAAAACATCTTAAGAGCTCCAGTGACGACGTGGATGTCCTCCCACTGACTGTGGTCCAGGTCCAGGTCCTCCTCTGGGGGGGACAGACGGGATCAGACAGTTCAAGCTCCAGTTGTTTTGTTATGATGAGCACAACAGTTACAGGAAAGACGTCACTGAGAGTGAAGATCTTAGATCTCAGGCTCCAGCAATGCTCATGAAATATGCGTATAAAGAACCTTTTACAGCTTGTTGGATGATCAGCATTCATCATTAAGTTGATAAAAAATAATCCATGTGCCATCGTGTTTCTGTTGTGAGTTAGTAGAACTTTAAAAAGTGTCTGGAAGAGACAGATACAGTCAAACGGAGTAAAGAAAGGTTTCTGTTGAACTGACCCTGATCAACGATGAAGCGAAGTTTCTGGATTGTGGCCAGATTTCCACTGACTCTGTAGATCCCGTCAACATCCAGACCTGAAACCACGAACACACAGTTGATGAAAAACTTTATGAAATCAGTACTTTGCCAAGCGTCTGTCTTGGGCCTCATTCTGCTTCTCCGAATCAGAGTCCTGCCGACCCGCATCTAAACACTGAGATCTCATACAACCCAACTTAATAAACCTGATCTACATCTTTGAGATGATGTGTGCAGGTATGTGCTCTGAACTGATTGTACACATACAGTATGTGGATATTCTTGGAACCCATCAGCTGTATTCGGCATCTGACAGCAGACGGCCGGGGTTTGCCTACAGACTCTACATTAACTGAATGTAGAGTCTGTATATAGAGACTAGTATGTGGATAACTTCTTCCACTAGATAGCTGGGGTCAACATTTTTTATTTTTGTCATTTTGTCATACTTTGTCTTCATGCAGTGAAAAGTAAAATGAATGGTCAACGCTGGTCAGACAGTAAAGAATGACAACGTGGGAAGGGACTGAGGATTAAAAATCATAAAGGGTGACAGAAACAAACCACACCTATTAACTACTTTGTTCTGTTTTGTCCGTAAGAAAGGTTTAACCGTGCATCAGCGGCTGTATGTGATCCTACCTCGCTTGTCAACGGCATCCAAACAGGTCTGAACGAACTTCGGCACCGTGGTTCCTTCACGCTGGCAGAGAGTCAACAGATGGCAGCCAAAGACTCGATCTGAGACGGACATTGTCATTAATTGACTCATGTTTCCAGGATTGCAACAAAAATGTATGCCAGGGCTTTAATATGTGAATAAAAATCTGAAACCTTTAATGAGGCCTTTCTCCTGCAGAGTCTTCATGGACGGACGTCTGATGATGAACTTCTTCAGTCTGTTCTTCACCCCGTTCTTATCAGCGCTGTCAGAGGTGCTGTGTTTCAGCTTGGAGCTGCCGAACATATCTGCAGAAAAACAAAAAACATGGAGTACAGTGTACCTGGGCAGGTAAAGGACAGCTTACCTAAGCAGGTGGAGTACAGTGTACCCGAGCAGGTCGAGTTAAGTGTACCTCAACAGGTAGAGCACAGCGTACCTGAGCAGGTAGAGTACATTTTACCTGAACAGGTAGAGTACAGCGTATCTGAGCAGGTATTGTAAAGCGTACCTGAGCAGGTAGACTACATTTTACCTGAGCAGGTAGAGTACGGTCTGCCTAAGCAGGTAGAATACAGTGTACCTGAGAGCAGGTAAAGGACAGCTTACCTGAGCAGATAGAATAGAGTGTACCTGAGCAGGTCGAGGTAAGTGTACCTCAACAGGTAGAGCACAGTGTACCTGAGCAGGTAGACTACATTTTACCACAGCAGGTAGAGTACAGCATACCTGAGCATGTAGAGTACAGTGTACCTGAGCAGATAAAGGACAGTGTACCTGAGCAGGTAGAGTACAGTGTACCTGAGAGCAGGTAAAGGACAGCTTACCTGAGCAGGTAGAATAGAGCGTACCTGAGCAGGTTGAGGTAAGTGTATCTCAACAGGTAGAGCACAGTGTACCTGAGCAGGTAGACTACATTTTACCTGAGCAGGTAGAGTATGGGCTGCTTAAGCAGGTAGAGTACAGCGTACCTGAGCAGGTATTGTAAAGGGTACCTGAGCAGGTAGAGTACAGCGTACCTGAGCAGGTATTGTAAAGGGTACCTGAGCAGGTAGAGGACAGCGTACCACAGCAGGTAGAGTACAGCATACCTGAGCAGGTAGAGGGCAGTGTGCCTGAGCAGGCAGAGTACAGCTGTCCCCACAGATATATACAGTATATAGTAATAAAGGTTCTGGGTCAGTTACTCACTGATGGAGCGTCTGTGGACTGGGTTGCGTTGCTTGGTATTGGGGGAGGCGGAGCCATATCCAGGTAGGGAGCTGTGTCTGGGCAGGTACTCTGTGCTGTTTGATCTCCGCAGAGGAAAACCTCCATCTGCTTTAGTCTGAAAAGAAAAAGTGTGACAACTAGTAACAGGAAGGCCTTTATTTTGCTAATTATCTGAGGACGATAGGGAAAGGGTTGCTTTAAGTGAAATTAATATCTTTGGAGTGTTGGTCAGATGTAACAAGACATTTTAAGTTTGTAAGTTTGTAAAGGATTAATCCAAAAAACGATCAAGACACTGGATGATATTTAAAGTTATAGCCAGTTTAAGAGGGAGTGAGTTCTTACAGAAGAGTTGATGTTCTTTCTGATGGCATCGTACCATTTACTGGCAGTGGAGTAAGTGTCAACCTGAAGGAGGTACTCACTTCCTGTGTTTGTTGTAATCTGGAACAGATAAAAACAATGAGTTCAGTCAGGTACCATTTTTTTCCTCAAGGGCAAAAAGGTGTTTGTAGCATTGTAGCATTTAGTGTTGAAGTCTTTAATGTTCATCTTCACCATCATTTGATTCCTCCCAATGTTTCCTTGACTGACTATTTTCTGGTCACTTACTTCTCAGAATTGGATTTTCTACTCATCCTGTGATCATGTGACAGGTTTGTATTTATTACCTGGAAGACGTTTTTCTTGCTTGACTTCTCTGTCGTCCACTCGATAACAGCTCCACCCAGCGGAACCACATCTGTCTTACTTCCTTGTTTCTGAACACAGAGAGGATGGACATGGGGTCAAAGGTCAAATACATAATAACTGCTGTCAAGTGCATCCTATAGAATTGGTTTAGCCCACCCATCTCTCCACAGGTGTTCAGTGGGATTTATCTGGATTCACTGCTGGACAATTTAGAAGAGTTTGGTGTTTTAAATCATTCCTGGGTGCATTTGATGTTTGTTTTATGCCTCTGTCCTGCAGAAGGATCCACGAACTTCGACTGACACACAGCTGTATGACACTGGGTGGAACACTGCGCTCCAAAGTACCATGGTAATCTCCTGATTTCATGATTCTAGGCAAAGATTCAAGAGGCAGCAAGCAACCTCCAAACATCGGTGAGCCTCTTCCATGTTTGATGTTTGATACTCTGTTATTTCCTTTGAAGGGATTTGTCAAGGGTGTAATCTGAACCCAATAGCAGCACCACAAACAGAAGAACTGTTTGTAATAGTCTGTAATGACACCACTTGCAACACACAGAACAAACAGGCAAGTGAAGAAACGAGTAAGATTAGCTCCTAGGCATGAGGCCTTCCAGGGCACAGGTTTAGTCCAAAGACTTTGACGAGCCATGCCGAAACAGAAAGCAGGAGTGTCTCTGGTGTCCGCTGGACGCACACAAACAGCAAACAGTGCGAGAGAGGATCCAATACCAGGTGTACACGAGGAAAACCAACACACCTGGGAGGAGCCGACTGTAGGTGAGTCGGAACCGGTGAGGAGTTGAGAAACCAGCAGTGATGATGAGCGGATGCTGTGGCGCACACAGAAAGGTAGAATGGGCAGCCACGGGACAAGATAATCTACAGTGCAGGTGTTCACAGGCAGTACAACAGGTAAACGCACAATGTAGAGCTGACTGGCAGTCCCGTAAATCAGCTATGGGAAACAGGTGAACAGAAACCAGGAACGTTGAAGCAGAGTTCTTGGTCGGGTACAGAAGACTGAGTGGTTTACCGGGGAGCAGGCGAAACGGGAGCGTCAGAGGCAGACAAGGCCGTTGACGAGAAAGCAGTCCGGGAACACATGCTGGAAAGTCTTGCATTGGAATGACAAAGAACAATCTGGCAAGGAGTCTGTAAAGCAGGAGTCATTATACTGACAGGAGGTAATGATGCACAGGTGATAGGCTGGCAGGTAGGTGTGGTGGAGAGGCAGGGTGAATGGACATTTACTGGGTTAACTAGGAGAGATGCATGTATGGCAGGTCTGAAGTGCCCACTGTGACAGGTTTGTTTTTATTCTGTTAATATAGAGTTTATGTGATTTACCGAAGAGCTCCAATTTGGTCTCATCTGTCCACAAGACACTTTCACTGACGGATTTGTGCTTGTTGAGGTGTGTTTTTGCGTTCTCCTCCTGGGTCTCCTACCACTCAGCCTCCAGTCATTTAGTTGGCGGCAGGTTAGGGTTAGCTAACCTTGTTTCTGAAGGTCAGTGTGACTCTGTTTTGCAGTTGCTCCTTTCTCCATCACTTGAACAATCCTTCACTGCAACTTTTGGCTAACTTTTTTCTTACGTCATCTTCTAGGAAGGTTGGCTACGCTTCCAAGGACCTTTAACTTCCTAATAACGTTGCACATGATGGACATCAAGGTCTCTGGAGATTGTCAATGTTTGGCTCCGATCTGGCTCCTCTCTGCCTTGCTCTCTTTTCACCATTCTCAGTTTGTATAAGCAGTGACACCAAACAGCTCAACGAGTGCTTTGCTCCATTTTATACCAGAGAGGCCTCAAAAAACAGATATGAATAAAGGGCACATAAAGACAAGATGAAGTAGATTAATTAGAGATAGAAGGTCTCTTCATACCACAGCAGTTTCTTGCTGTCTCTCTTTATACAACAGCAGCTGGTCTGAGGTCAGGACACTCCACATCAAATTCCAGTTCTTCCTTTGCTTCTTACCGCTATCTGAGATTTTAGCCACATTCAGATGTTCTCCTTTCAGCTCCACCTGGACACACACACACACACACACACACACACACACACACACACACACACACACATTAGAACATAAATGCAAAGAAATCATGAAATCAGATGATTAATTATTCAAATGTTCATTTCATATATTGAAACAGAAAAATGTTCCATTTCCTTGACTTTTGATGAAAACTGTTTTCACTCATCTGCACTCTAACTCATCCATTTAATGTATATTTCTGTATGTAATATAAATACAGAATGAAGTGTGGGTGAGGTAGAAGACAGTTTGTTCATGGAAGAGAAAGTTTACTGTGCAGCTGCTGTAAGACAGGAACATGAACTGTGTTCACTGCTGTGAACATAATCATACAACCTGCCTCCAAATGTACCTATATCACTTTTCATTTTCTTTATGTTTTATTTTCTATTGGAAACAGGTGGAGAAAATGCCTCTGAGCTGGTTTTGGAATCAAAAGCTTTTGTGGACTCACCAGCTGTTCAGCAGATCCTCCTGCTGCGCTTAAAACATTATGCTGAGACTGATTCCTTCGATGCCGAGAGATCTACAACAGAAAAACACAAGTTAAACACTGGACTGCAGCCACAGTAGATGGAGGTTCCTTGGGGCCTACTTACAGGCTTCTGAGGAAGGTCGGACTCCTGCAGCACCATGGACTTGGATTGACTGAGGCGCTCTCCTGAGCTCTGGGTGGTTTTAATGCGCATCTGCACGGCTCCCTGTGACACTGTGCTGCGTGGTGGGACTAACGGCGGCTGCTTCGCTGCACTCTGGAGGTTTGTGATTCTGTAAACCAAAAAAAACCAAAAGTCAGTGTGTCCTTTCATAGCTTTTCACACACGATTCATTTCTTACCTAGTAAGTTAAAAAGTCTTTATTCAAACTACGCGTTTTCGCAGGTATTTGCACCACACACAAAGTGGCGCCAGAGGAATAAGAAACACCTTTTTACTCTGCTGATAAAAATGATCATATCTCAAAAAACTAAATAATGCATATAGTTCAAGTAACGTATGGAGCCTTGAGTAATATTTTGTTTATGTCATTTAAAATGACGTAACAACGGTCAGTGGAAACCAAAATCATCAACCCACTGATGGCTTGATTCAAATCACACCGAAAATCAAAGTAGAAAATTAAAATCACAGCTGATCCAACTCAAGATGTGACTCAGTATTGTGTATGACCCCCATGTGCCTGTATGACCTCCCGACAACGTAGGGCATGTTCCTGATGAGTCGGCCGATGGTGTCCTGGGGGATCTCCTCCCAGACCTGGATCAGGGCATCAGTGAGCTCCTGGACAGTCTGTGGTGGTACTTGGCAGCATCAGATGCACCGATACATAACATCCCATAGGTGCTCAATTGGATTTAGGTCAGGGGAACGAGAGGGCCAGTCAGTGGCATCAATGCCTTCATCATCCAGGAACTGCCTACACACTCTGGACACATGAGGCCACAATTCACAAACCTTTGAATCTCCAAAAAGTAGTCAGGCAGCTCACTGTTCTTTTTCAATAGAGCTAATACTGCAGTGTTGTTTGAGAATTCAATGATGTGATTGTTGGAATGAAATCTGCTGCAATCATCAGTATATAAAGTGAACAGTGAACAGTTCTAGGTTCAGATAGCTGGACTACCTGTGCAACCTGACTGGGCTGCAGGTACCGCCTCATGCTACCAGCAGTGACAAGGACACTAGCAGAAGACCAAACTAGAGAAGAATCAGTCAGGAAGGATAAGGAGAGAGCAGCTGTCTGTGGACACCACATGTAAAACCATTCCCTTTTTGGGTGTTGTCTTGCTTTTGCCTCTCCATTGCACCTGTTGTCACTTTGATTTGCACCAAAGTGAAACTGATTCACAATCACTTGTGCTTCCTAAATGGACACATTGATATCCCTGACGTTTAACTGACTTCCTGTTAGACGCAGAAGTGTTCCCTTCATTTTTTGAGCAGTGTTTGCACATTCAGGTGGTCTGTGGTGTAAACACGTCACTCAACTGTTGCTTAGAAAACAGACTGATGTTTGTTCTTGTGTTCGTTCTAATTTAGTTGAGACTCTGAGGGTGAACGTTCAGTTAAAGTTCGATCCAGAGGAACCGGCAGACTTTTTTCCTGTTTGGGTTCCTGTTTGCAGCTCTGATTGCACCACTGTGGTTACACAACATTTGTTCTTCTGTCCGTCGGCAACAAGGAAAACCTCAGCTAAAAGGAGACTAAAGTATCAAGAGCATATAAATACGTGTGTGTGTTCAAGAGTGTGGGTTTCATTTCAACATTAGTGGAAACACATATATTAAATAATATTGTAATATTTATTCTCCTGTGGATCAACTTTTCTCATTTAATGTTAATCTGTAGAGTCAGCACACATGCAGATATAGTTTACTTCTCCATTCTTCTCTGTTTCTTTTGATTGGTGAAGTAACCGCTTTAAATCTGCACGTGACGCTGATACACATCAGTGATATGGTAATTCATTTATGAACCGCTGGACTTTTAATATCTCAGATGTGTTTCAGAGAGATTTCTGCTTATGTTCAAAACTCTCTACAAGACACATCTGTGTTCTCTGAGAGGTCCAGAATTAAGTCCTATTTGACAAAAAGAAGTTGTTGCATGAAATTAGTTCAGTACGAAATGCCTTGGGACGATAACATAATGTTACCGACTCACCCTTTTTTCCCTTTAAGGGCGGCAGCCTTGTGTGTAACCTGTCAGGTATGGGGGGAGGCAGCTCTCCGGGGGTGACATGGTGAAGACAGCAGGCGGCAAATAGTGATAATAGTAAGCAGAATTAAGTGTCTAGATGAGCTCAGGGCTACTGTTAGACCTCATGAGAAGGCCATGTTTGTAAAGCCATTGTTGGTAAACAGCACCTGAACACCTCGCCATCCTTCCTTCTGCAGAGTGGTCCGGACTGCTAGAAGCTAGTTACAGCTAATAACGAGCCACGCTAGAATTAATAATAAGCCAACATGTTCCCAATTATGGTTCGGAGCCAGTAAGCTGTCACTAACTGGGTTTCCATCCAAATGTATCGCAAATTTTAAGTGAATTTTATGAAAATGCGCAAAAGAAAATGCGAATTTATGCACGTTTCCATTCATTATTGTTTTGCGAGTATTGGGAGTCAACAGGTCGAGCAGAAGGTGGCGCTTCTCATGAAAAATAAAAATGCAAAAGAACACCTGTAGAAGAAGAGGGCGCCGTGAGATGACATCAGAGCGTCTCATGTCCACAACTGATGTAAACAATTACCGGCACATCCATGACTACGACGAGATGCAGAGATACCTTGGGAACTTCTTGGCTATTGCGAGAGCTCTCATCACACTCATATCAGCGTTGTCAGCTCAGCCTACAAAATGCTGTGATGTATGTGTTGGTACACCAGGCAGCGCACATGATGCAGCGGTATTCAACACATCCAGTCTATTCAGGTAAGCTGTGAAATAGCCTACACTCACCTGACACTGGAGTAATTACCTCTCTCTAAGTTCACACAGGTGTGTGTGTGAAGTAGAAGTAGGATTCAGTAGCCTACGTCATTGTTTATTCGCTAAATCTGTTTTCATTGCCACAAGTCGCATTTTCCTAATATCGATACGCTGACTTTTCCACCCCCTCCACGTGTAAAAACGCTTTTGCGACATTTCTGCTTTTTTTCGAATTTCTAGCATTTCCATTCAAGTTTTTTTTCGCAATTGTTGAAAATGCGAATAAAAATAGGTGGACGGAAACCCAACTACTGACAGAGGTGACAGTAATTTAAGGACGTGGAGGGAGGGAAGGTGGATAGATCCAACAACACAGGACTTTCACTCAGTAGCCCGTCATTCACTTCCTGTATGAGTGTAGAGCCAAACCATGATGTTTTTCCTAATCCGTCCACATGCTGTAGTTGCACAAGGAAATAAATGTAAATACAAGGTGTTTTACCAACGTTGTAAGTTTATTATGACATAGACTGTGTGTATGTAACAAGCGGAAACTATACATTTCCTGTGAAAATGGAAGTGTGTATAGAGAAGACCTGATGTATGTGACAGGTGTGAACTGACAGGACATCCTAGAACGCCAACAACAGACTCACAGGAGGATACCCATCTATGTAGCCAGCCTCAGAGCACTTACTTCATCAGTCAGAAGACTAAACTAAATTCTAATTAAAGAAAAACCAATGATTGTAATGATATAACACACAGAAACATATTTGGCCCTAAGCAGACAGACGGAGTGCAGCAGACGACTGCAGCACAGTAACTGAGAAGAACCTCATGAAGACACTGACAATGTCCACTGAGTGACCACAGAGTGGGACAAACAAAGACATTGGCTGCCCTGAGAGGACAGGCTGTGTTGTCAATATGATGAAGGAGCTGTAGATGGTGGCGTAGTGGTGGGGAAAAGTGAGACTGATAACACAGGGCCCCAAAGTAAGGGGGTTTCGAAAAGCCTGGTTGTTGAGTATGCTTGTTTTTGTCACCTTGCTGGCTGCAAACTAAAAATGTCTCAGAGCTTACTGTGTATTCGTCATCTCGGACAGCTTCTGGAGGACGGTAATATGCCTTGGCGAAAGGTTTAAAGTTGTCTCCATGGTAACTAGAGACTTCTGTGAGGTTTAGTTAAGTGTAGTCTGCACAGACAGCTGTTTAGATCACATGAATATCCTGCTGTATGCATGTTTTTATCTCATTAATTGTATCTATATTAATTAATGGTAAATGGACTTGCATAGTGTCTTTCTAGTCTGCAACAGCTCCAAGTGCTCTTTACACTACGAGTCACATTCACACACTGATGGCTGAGGTTAACGTGCAAGGTGTCATCTGCTACACAGCTTTAACACACTCACTCACTGATGGAACAGCCATCGGGAGCAATTTGGGGTTCAGTATTTTGCCCAAGAATACTGCGACATGCAGACTAGAGGAGCCGAGGATCAAACCCTTTATGGGTGGACAATCCACTCTACCTCCTGAGCCACAGCCGCCCCAGCTCCCAGTCTGTCTGTGAGTGTCAGATTCGTCTCACTCTCTATGGTGGGCAGGGTAATAAAATCACTAAGTACAAACACAGCTGTTTTTTTCTTGTTCAGCTGATATGAAACAAATTCAGTAAATGTCTGCTGTCAGTCAGCCTGGTGAAGGCAGTTTGACCGGCCGCTGTCCTCTCAGCTCTGACAGACGGCTGCTTCTGTGGACAGAGACGCTGAATGCAGGTTGGTCGGTGTGGATTTAAAATTAGCTCCATGGTGACGAGTAACATCACCAACAACATTGCATTTTAAATCCACTGGCTGCCTGTAAAGTTCACAATTGACTTTAAGATTCTCCTGTTCGTGTACGAATCCCTTAATGGCGTCCCATCCTTCTAACCCCCTATTCCACACCCAGGTCCCTCAGGTCAGCTGATGGGGTTCCTAGCTGTCCCACGCTCCAGACTTAAGCTCAGGGGAGATGTACCTTTGCCGTGTCTGCCCCCAAACAGTGGAACAACATCCCCGTCCCAGTTGGATCTGCCCCCACCATTGACTCATTTAAGTCCAGGCTCAAAACCTACTTTTATTCATCAGCGTTTGAGTCCCCCGATGTGGTTTTCCCTGACGTGTGCCTGTGTGTGCTGTCTCTCTAAATGTGTTAGCTGTGTACCTGACACTTATGTTGCCAGTTATGTGTCCGTTTTTTAGCATTTATTCTTTTTGTATAGCACTTTGAAACGTGAGTTGTTTTAAAAATGTGCTTAAAAATAAATTTGAGTTTAGTTGAGTTGGCTTCTATGCTTAGTGCACGTCACTGTTGCTGTGCTTTCAGTCTCCAGGGCTGCAGACCTTTTGGTTAATCAGCAGTATGGGACACACCTGTGCCAGGTGTGCTTGTGGCATATAAACCAAAGCAGCAGCCAGTGTGGGCAGATCTTTTCTCATCATCTAACCCCTGTGTCTTTGCTTCTTGTTTTACAGCACAGCGATCAGTCTTTCAACAGATATTTGAAGCACTGATGTCACAATGTCCCAGTTCTGTTGGTTTAGTTTTATATAGTAACTGACCGTGAGAAAGAAACTGCATTATTCACCAGTGCTGCTGCTGTCATATCTAAAACCTTCCTGAGCCAACGTGACGAGGTCTGCAGCTTCAGTCACAGGAAACAAACTGAAACCCTCCGTATGAAGGTCACATTATCACCTCCTCACACTGTATGAACAACAGAATGTGAGCTACCCCGAGGATGTACGTTCAACTTTCACTTCCATGCAGAAAACACACAGGTGGAAACTCTGAGCCATGACGAAAAGTTCAAGCTGTTTGTCTTTGATCCATCACACATCAGTGAATTCAGGCCTTCAGATGAATCAGTCCAACTAAACAAGTGTTTCAGCCAGTAATCATGGACGGCGACAAAAACCAATCACCAAGACGACAACACCAAACCATAAAGTCAGAAATCATGACCAACGTTATGAAACATTTAATGTGACCCTACCTTGTACCCGCCATCTGTGTGTGTCGCTGATCTGAAGACACAGAGAGTCGAGGCCTGACTGTTAGAGGAAGTATGATTCATCACGTGGTTTCTTCAAACCAGCCGTCTGTCACACAACACAAGTGCTGCAACCTCCCCATTTCCTGAAGAAGAAAAAAAACGAACCTTGCTCTCATGAGAGCGGACGAGGACAGTTTGTCACTTCTGTCAGTTGGTGTACAAACATCAGCAGACACATGACAACCAGCCGCTGAACGCTGGTTAATATTAGTTTCTGAACGTTTCGCAGTGACATTGAATCACCGGTAGTTCTGTGCAGCTCTGCAGAACATTTTTATACCTCTTTAAACTCTTAATTTTACTTTTATGGCATATTTAATTCAATTTATTTAATCACTTCTTTTTATTGCAGCATATACACATAAACAGAAGCAACTAATTTCTAAATAAATTCGACTTAACCCAGCTTCCTGTCACTCCCCACTCCACCCACACCCTTTCCCTTCCACCAACCAACATACACTGAACAAAAATATAAACGCAACACTTTTGTTTTTGCTCCCATTTTTCATGAGCTGAACTCAAAGATCTAAAACATTTTCTATACACACAAAAGACCATTTCCCTCAAAAATTGTTCACAAATCTGTCTAAATCTGTGTTAGTGAGCACTTCTCCTTTGCCGAGATAATCCATCCCACCTCACAGGTGTGGCATATCAAGATGCTGATTAGACAGCATGATTATTGCACAGGTGTGCCTTAGGCTGGCCACAATAAAAGGCCACTCTGAAATGTGCAGTTTTATCACACAGCACAGTGCCACAGATGTCACAAGTTTTGAGGGAGCGTACAATTGGCAATTGTTGTGCCATTCATCCACGACCATCACCTCATGTTGCAGCGTGATAATGCACGGCCCCATGTTGCAAGGATCTGTACAAAATTCCTGGAAGCTGTAAACATCCCAGTTCTTGCATGGCCAGCATACTCACCGGACATGTCACCCATTGAGCTTGTTTGGGATGCTCTGGATCAGCGTATATGACAGCGTGTTCCAGTTCCTGCCAATATCCAGCAACTTCGCACAGCCATTGAAGAGGAGTGGACCAACATTCCACAGGCCACAATCAACAACCTGATCAACTCTATGCGAAGGAGATGTGTTGCACTGCGTGAGGCAAATGGTGGTCACACCAGATACTGACTGGTTTTCTGACCCCCCCCAGACCCCCCCAGTAAAGCAAAACTGCACATTCCAGAGTGGCCTTTTATTATGGCCAGCCTAAGGCACACCTGTGCAATATTCATGCTGTCTAATCAGCATCTTGATATGCCACACCTGTGAGGTGGGATGGATTATCTCGGCAAAGGAGAAGTGCTCACTAACACAGATTTAGATAGATTTGTGAACAATATTTGAGGGAAATGGTCTTTTGTGTGTATGGAAAATGTTTTAGATCTTTGAGTTCAGCTCATGAAAACTGGGAGCAAAAACAAAAGTGTTGCGTCTATATTTTTGTTCAGTGTAATAATACCCACGCAGACAGAGCATCCTTATTTAAGATAAGATACATTTATTTGCCATTTGTACACCTGCACACAGTCTGGGTATGTAGGCATTCTTGTGCAAAAGATTCAAAGTACACATAACGAAGTATAAAAGGTATAAAAAGTATAATAAGTAGAAGAATGTAAGCTCCACCTGCAGGGCATGTAGACAGGTATTTCACATTTCATATGCTTTTACCATATGCTGACTGTAAGCTCAGTGGAGACCCTGCCTCCCATCCTCACCACCTGTGAGTCGATAAGGAAATCCAGAGTCAGGTGATGGTCGGGACCCCAGGGTCAGTCAGCTTTCCTGAAGGCAGAACTGTAGTCAAGGAACAGCACCCTGACAAATGTTCTGCTGCAGTCCAGGTGTGTAGAGTGTGGTGGAGGTCCATAACTACTGCGTCTCATCCACTGGTGTGCTGGGGCGGTTGGCAAACTGCAGAGGGTCAACAGTGTCAGGGACCACAGAGTTGATGTGTGTGCATACTAACTTTTCTAAGCACTTCATGGCTACTGGTGTGAGCACCACTGGCCTGTAATCGTGTTTGGACGTGCATCATTGCTGATGACAGAAATGTCCAAAAAGCTCCGGAGCGAATGAAAACTTGAGATACCATGAGGAGTCAGGCCTGCCAGCCAGATTTTGTGAGTTCTGTCCATAAGGTGAAGGTGGGAATCATCATGGGGGTTTGGGGGCGGGGGACGATGGTACAACAAAAAAGGGGGAGGCATGTTGAATATTTTTTTAAGCACTGTGGGGTTTGGCTTAGGAGAGGGACATACAAATTTGAACAGTTGTATTTTTCTTTTTACCACTTATGTTTAAAGAAAACATGCCTTCCACACTTGCACAACATGTTTTTTAATGAATTTATGGTCATTCTGGTCAGTGGTGTCAAACACTGTATGTTCTGGCCTCCCATATTTCACTGTAGCTATTAGAAGTGTTTGATTTGATCACCAGGCTGTCGCTTGGCTCCCAACAGAACAGCACTTTATTTAACATTTTGTCAAAAATTAAACTCATTCAGAATATGCAGAGATATAGAATACTGGTTATTTTTGTCATTGATTAAAACATTCATTTTTAACTACTTCTAAGTGGAGATATTTGAAGGATTGAGTTTGGCCTAGGCCTCAGCTGGGTGTGCTCTGCAAACAACAGCAATCAAACCTCTGGGTAACATCTTGGTAAGAAAGTCTGCTGCATTTCATTCTAAAAAGAGTGATAATTTGGATAGAGCAATAATATCATGGCTGGTGGTCGCAACGGCAACAGAAGCTCAGACAAAGCTCCTCCATATGATGATCCGTCTTCAAACAAAGCTACTGCAGGTGAGGATCCTGAGTATGTGACAATGGACACTCTAAAGCAGCTATTGGACCAACAGAAGAACTACTATGAGGATCTACTGAGGAGGCAGGAGACTGCATTTCTCAGTTTTTCCCAAATGATCATGGACTCAACCAATAAGAGGGTGGACTCATGTCTGAGAGAGCTACAAGAGCTTAAGGTGAGCCTGACCTACTCTCAGAGTGAAATTGATGAGTTAAAGAAACATCTTACAGCCCAACAAACTGAGACTAGGAATATTAACCAGCAAGTGAATGAACTGAAATCAGAACAAGCTGCAAAGAATGACTATGAGCAGATGGATTATCTAGAAAACCAATGCAGGAGGAACAATCTTGTGATTAATGGACTGGGCCCTGATAAAGAGGATGAAACCTGGGCTGAGACTGAGGCTAAAGTGCAAGCAATGTTCACTGCTAAGCTGAAGATTGAGACCTCGGTGGAAATCGAGAGAGCTCATAGAAATGGAAAGTTCAGGGGCGACAGGGAAAAACCAAGAGCAGTGGTGATCAAGCTCCTGCGCTTTAAGGATAAACAGCTTGTCCTGGCCAGAGCTAGAGCCCACCTGAAGAACACATCATTTAACATCAGTGAGGACTTTTCTGAACGGGTGAGGAAGAGGAGGGCCGAGCTGCTTCCTGCTATGAAGGAGGCAAGAGCAAGAGGTGGCTATGCCATCATCAGCTATGACCGCCTCATTGTGAGGCCAAGAAGAGAAGGACAAGTGGCGGGGTCATAATTGATGTCAGTATGACATGTATGCATCTTTCATCCTCCTCACACTGACTATGTCTTTAAACTTACAGGGTAAAGGGCTGTGCATTGCACATTTGAATATTTGCAGTCTTAGAAACAAAACTGATCATCTTTCTGTATTGCTTCAGGACAACAACATTCATATTATGGCAATTTCTGAAACACATCTAGATGCATCTGTTATGAACTCTGAGATTGATATTCCGGGTTATAGTTTATTCAGACTTGATAGAGATCACAGAGGAGGTGGCGTTGCCTTCTATATACAAAATCACATGCCTATCAAAACAAGATATGACCTCATATATACATCTTTAGAAACCATATGGCTACAAGTGCATTTACCTAATGTTAAACCATTGCTTGTCGGTTGTTGCTATAGGCCTCGAAGTTCTAATGTTCAATATGTTGATAATATTTGTGACATGCTTCAAAGAGTATTGGATGAAGATAAAGAGACATACTTTCTAGGTGACCTAAATATTGATTGGCAATCTAAGGCCTGCACTCTAAAAAATAGGCTACTTGTTATGGTGAATGTATGTAATCTGACTCAGATTGTCAATCTACCGACGAGAGTTTCCTGTAATATCGCAGGGACTGTATCTTCTAGATGTATAGACCATATATATACCAACGCCAGTGAACTCTGCTCCGAGGCCTATTCTATTCCAGTAGGGCTAAGCGATCATAATATTGTGGCCACTGTGAGGAAAACTAAAGTGCCAAAATCCGGACCTAAAATTCTATTTCAGAGAATATATAAATCTTTTAATGAGGTAGCTTTTGTAAAAGATATACAAGAGTTGAGCTGGGATAGGATATGTGCCATACAGGAGACTGACGCTGCTCTTGAACTCTTCACTGATATGGTATTGAAAGTAATTAATGTACATGCTCCGCTCAGAAAGTTCACTGTAAGAGGCAACTCTGCTCCTTGGATTGATGATGAATTGAGAAGCAAAATGACTGAGAGAGACAACACTAAGATGGCAGCTACAAGATCCAATGACCCTATGGATTGGATAAAGTATAAGAAATTAAGAAACTATGTAACTAAAATGAATAGATCAAAGAAAAGAGCATATTTTCATAATAAACTATCTGAATACAAGAATAATGGGAAAAAACTCTGGGCCACTTGTAATACCATATTAGGCAGGGGTAAAAATATTTCCTCCCCATTTGTAGAGGCTGATGGTGTCCATCTGACCAAACCTTCTGAAATTGCTAACTACTTTAACACTTTTTTCATCGATAAGGTGTCTAATCTAAGGAGTAAGATGAGCGGTTCAACAGGGGATATGAGAAACTCTACTTATTTAATCAAAGATAATATCATGAATGATAAAAAATGCTCATTTACATTGAAACCTGTATTAGTTGAAGAGGTAAAGCAACTTCTGATGTCAGTAAAAAACAACACACAGTTTGGTCTTGATAATATAGATGGCAGATTGATAAAAATAATGGCTGAACATATTTCAGTACCTGTGTGTCACATCTTTAACTGTAGTCTTAGGAATGGAATCTTTCCACAGGCATGGCGAGCGGCCAAAGTAATCCCAATCATAAAGAACAACAAGAATGCCTTTAATGGGTCCAACTGTAGACCAATCAGCATCCTTCCTGTGCTCAGTAAGATACTGGAGAGAATTGTATTTGATCAAATATTGACATATTTTATCACTAATAGATTAGACTCAATTTATCAACATGCTTATAAAACAGGCCACTCAACAGCTACGGCACTTTCACAGATGACTGAGGAATGGCTCAGTCATTTGGATAATAGAAAAATTATTGGTGCTGTTTTGATTGATTTCAGTGCTGCATTTGATGTAATCGATCATAAGCTTTTACTAGCAAAACTCTGTGCTTACGGGTTTAATATCAATGCTATGGGCTGGGTTAAGAGCTACCTACATTCTAGAATGCAATGTGTATATTTTAATGGTAACTTCTCCTCTCTTAAACATCTTGAGTGTGGAATTCCACAGGGGAGTTGCCTTGGTCCTTTATTATTTTCTATTTTTACTAATGATTTGCCATTGGCTTTGAATAGGGCAACCATGACTATGTATGCGGATGATTCCACTGTGCATGCTGCCGCAGACAGTTACAGTGAACTTAATAGTCTCCTTCAGAAGGAACTTGACTCTGTCTCTGAATGGATCGAAAGTAATAGACTTGCTCTTAATATAACAAAAACTAAATGTATTGCCTTCAGCTCTAATTCCACGCTTAGGAGGGATAATCATCTCTCCTTATACATCAAGAACACAGCTCTTGAGCAAGTTGATAAAGTCAAACTTTTAGGATTGACTTTTGATGAGAAATTATCTTGGACTACTCTTATTGATAACACAGTTCTCAAAATGAGCAGAGCCATTTCAGTAATTAAAAGATGTTCCTGGTATTTGAATAATCACACTAGGAAACTTGTAACTCAGGCACTGGTACTCACTCATCTTGACTACTGCTCTGTTATATGGTCTTGTGCTTCAAATAAAGACATGCACAAGCTTCAACACGTGCAAAACAGAGCCGCACGCCTGGTCTTAGGTTGCCCCTTCAGAACCAATGTCAAAAGCATGCATTCCAAGCTCCAGTGGTTGACTGTGGATAATAGGCTGGCTTGCAATCTTCTCTCTTTTTTTCACAAAGTCTATACCTTAAATAAGCCCACATGTTTCTTTTCTAGAATTTGTCACATTCACAATGTTCACAACCATCATACAAGACAGGTTGCAAAGGGCTTAATTGCTGTACCTCTTGCAAAATCATGCTCAATGCAAAAAACGGTCTTATATAGGGCTATATCTTTGTGGAACAAGCTTCCTGATAATGTTAGAAGCATAGATTCAGTAACTGTTTTTAAAAAATGTCTTAAAAAGCAATGCCTTGACAGGCAGAAGGCATAGATTATTATTATTTTAAGTCTGTTTGATTTTTGGTTCGTTCAGGGTTACCTTAAAGTTTAACATGTCCTATTACTGACTTGTCAGTGTTATTTGTCACTGTTGTTACTGTTGCTATTGGTATGTTATTGTTGTATTGAATATGTTTTGTTTTGATTTTTTTATTATTATGATTTTTTTTTTTAATCTTTATAATTATTGTTCTTCTATAATTAGTATTTTATAATTATTCTTTTGAATGATTGTTTATTCTTTATAACTATTCTTTATATATAGTTGGTGAGAATTTTGTCATTATGGGTACTATGCAGCTTTTCATATTATTTGTAATTTAGTTTTATTTTATGTACATTTGATTATTTTATGTCCTTTTTTAATGGACCCCAGGAAGAGTAGCTGCTTCCAGGTGTAGCAGCTAATGGGGATCTCAATAAAATCAAATCAAATCAAATCAAATCAAATCAAAATCTAAGCAAAAACATGCTTCTGATAAAATAGGCCGACTTCTCATCAAAGGTTTAGTGTGTGAGATTTAGTGCCATCTAGTGGTGAGGCTGCAGATTACAACCAATTTAAACTTCTCCATGTGCCATAGACCTTTTCAAGGGTGCCCCTTTGGCCTTGAGCTGGGGTCATCTCTACCCTTTGACCCCCCCCTATTGGCAGGCCTGAAAAAAAAAGCAATGAACAGTGCATCACGTGAAAGCTGGGAACCTGAAGATTAATTTCAGATGCAGCTGTGTGTCGAATGCTTCTTGTCATAAATTTGTAAAAACATTGTGATTTTTTTCTGGTGTCTATTCAAACTTTTAAATATAGTGTATAGGGGTGAACATTATGATGGAAGCATATGATGGCCATTTCCATGCTCAGCAATTTTTGGGTTGATACCATTTGATATACAGATTTGGTGCTAAAATTATTTTTTGTACCACTCAAGAATTGATAAACATGGTCACCTTCACCTTCCTCATCATCACTTACAACGCTCTCCACAGCCTGGTTCCCCCCTACCTGTCCACCGACACACTCCCTCCTGCACTGCATGAGGTAAACTGCATTAATTTTGCCAAAAACTACATGAGACAAGCACCAAGAGGGCATATCTGTCAAGGGGAGACTTGTGAATATCTGCAGAACTCTTTTTCATTCAGATACAGTACAGGCCAAAAGTTTGGACACACCTTCTCATTCAATGCGTTTTCTTTATTTTCATGACTATTTACATTGTAGATTCTCACTGAAGGCATCAAAACTATGAATGAACACGTGGAGTTATGTACTTAACAAAAAAAGGTGAAATAACTGAAAACATGTTTTATATTCTAGTTTCATCAAAATAGCCACCCTTTGCTCTGATTACTGCTTTGCACACTCTTGGCATTCTCTCCATGAGCTTCAAGAGGTAGTCACCTGAAATGGTTTTCCAACAGTCTTGAAGGAGTTCCCAGAGGTGTTTAGCACTTGTTGGCCCCTTTGCCTTCACTCTGCGGTCCAGCTCACCCCAAACCATCTGGATTGGGTTCAGGTCCGGTGACTGTGGAGGCCAGGTCATCTGCCGCAGCACTCCATCACTCTCCTTCTTGGTCAAATAGCCCTTACACAGCCTGGAGGTGTGTTTGGGGTCATTGTCCTGTTGAAAAATAAATGATCGTCCAACTAAACGCAAACCGGATGGGATGGCATGTCGCTGCAGGATGCTGTGGTAGCCATGCTGGTTCAGTGTGCCTTCAATTTTGAATAAATCCCCAACAGTGTCACCAGCAAAACACCCCCACACCATCACACCTCCTCCTCCATGCTTCACAGTGGGAACCAGGCATGTGGAATCCATCCGTTCACCTTTTCTGCGTCTCACAAAGACACGGCTGTTGGAACCAAAGATCTCAAATTTGGACTCATCAGACCAAAGCACAGATTTCCACTGGTCTAATGTCCATTCCTTGTGTTTCTTGGCCCAAACAAATCTCTTCTGCTTGTTGCCTCTCCTTAGCAGTGGTTTCCTAGCAGCTATTTGACCATGAAGGCCTGATTGGCGCAGTCTCCTCTTAACAGTTGTTCTAGAGATGGGTCTGCTGCTAGAACTCTGTGTGGCATTCATCTGGTCTCTGATCTGAGCTGCTGTTAACTTGCCATTTCTGAGGCTGGTGACTCGGATGAACTTATCCTCAGAAGCAGAGGTGACTCTTGGTCTTCCTTTCCTGGGTCGGTCCTCATGTGTGCCAGTTTCGTTGTAGCGCTTGATGGTTTTTGCGACTCCACTTGGGGACACATTTAAAGTTTTTGCAATTTTCCAGACTGACTGACCTTCATTTCTTAAAGTAATGATGGCCACTCGTTTTTCTTTAGTTAGCTGATTGGTTCTTGCCATAATATGAATTTTAACAGTTGTCCAATAGGGCTGTCGGCTGTGTATTAACCTGACTTCTGCACAACACAACTGATGGTCCCAACCCCATTGATAAAGCAAGAAATTCCACTAATTAACCCTGATAAGGCACACCTGTGAAGTGGAAACCATTTCAGGTGACTACCTCTTGAAGCTCATGGAGAGAATGCCAAGAGTGTGCAAAGCAGTAATCAGAGCAAAGGGTGGCTATTTTGAAGAAACTAGAATATAAAACATGTTTTCAGTTATTTCACCTTTTTTTGTTAAGTACATAACTCCACATGTGTTCATTCATAGTTTTGATGCCTTCAGTGAGAATCTACAATGTAAATAGTCATGAAAATAAAGAAAACGCATTGAATGAGAAGGTGTGTCCAAACTTTTGGCCTGTACTGTATATTGAGGTAAGTCGACCCTTGTGGGGTCGCCAAATTTTAGCCTAACTTAGGATCACTGTTTGGGGAACTCGAGCTTTAAAACTCAGCCAACCACTGCCTCTGAAAGATGTAATGTCTGCCGAGGACGCCGGCATCCCTGTTAATGGTTGTTTGCTCATTTGTGCCAGACAACACTTGAAGCCTTTGAAGCTTTGTTCTCTTCTCTACCCAGAAGTGTCTGCAAGTTTTTAGCCCTGGCACTGACCGACATGTGACTGGTCTCTCTTTGCACTGTCACATCCCGACCACAGAGGGGAGACAGATACCCACCATAGAGCGTTTGCTTCCTCTCTCTACTGAGGTGCCTCTAGTTGACGCTCACATCAGTGTGACCTGGAGCAGAGAGGGGGGGCACAATCTGACCTGTGAGAGAATAGAAGCTCCTGTAGGTTTGACTGCATCTGATCATGACTGCATTAAGAAGCCAAAGCTGCTTTGTGAAGTACAGAGGAGAGGTTCTGTCCACAATATTTTTTAATGTTTGACGATATGAAGTACAACATTTTACAGAGGTCTTCCTTGCAAACAGACAGAGGTCTTCAGACTGGAAAACACAACGAAAATACAATGGATGATGATATACATAGCGCCAACCACACATACATGTGTTTTACTGTGTGTCTTATGCTTTATTTCGCTCCCAGTTCAGTACAAAGAAACAATGTGTGAAAATAGAATAATGGGAAAAGAATAAATCACATAAATACAGGTCAGTTTGTATCATTCATTTTCATGTGAACATTTATTCTTTATTCATGGTTTAGTTTGTGATTTCTGCTTCATGTCCTGCACGCTCTGGTTTGATAAATGCAACACTACATTCTGCTGTTCACATCAGGAACATGTGAAAGTGTGCTGACAGCGACTGGGTGAGTGAGGACACATCTGTGTCTAGGAGGACACACAGTGGAATACAGATGTACCAGTAGAAAGAAAAACTGGCCAACTGGTTTTGGTTACTCATGCTCATTCTCTGGAAAAGCCTGACTGTAGGATTTTCCCCTTATTCTTTTCCTCTGTGCTCAACTGCTGTCAAAAAACAACCCAGTCACCAGAAGGTCATGCTGGCATTTCACATTTCTGCAAACACCTGATATCTTATATGTATCACATTAACATTTCTAGAGTGGTGTAGAATATGTACTATTTCTAAAACTGTTATATAAAACTGCAGTGCCTTGTTGTTTAAGGAAATTGTTGACCTCCTAAAAATAAAATGATATATTTGCAAGTTGTTTTAAAGATGTGTTCAGCAGGAATGAATGCGTTTGGAGCTGATTGCCACAGATGTGACAGGGAGGCACTGATTGATGGACTGAAGCATTGTTTACAGAAATATATAATAAATATAAATATATATAATGCCAGCCTCCTCATATTGGGTGTACTATGAATTTTTTCATGCTTTCAGACAACATACTATACTATAACTTTTTTTCATCATTTTGGACGACATACTATACTATGACTATTTTTTTTTCATAATTATGGATGACATACTATACTATAACTTTTTTTCATGGTTTTGGACGACATACTATACTATGACCTTTTTTCCATGATTTCGGACAACATACTATACCACGACTTTTTTTTTCATGATTTCGGACAACATACTATACTATAACTTCTTTTCATGGTTTTGGAACACATACTATACTATGACTTTTTCTCATGATTTTGGACGACATACTATACTATGACTTTTTTTTCATGATTTCGGACCACATACTATACTATGACTTTTTTCATGATTTTGGACAACATACTATACCATGACTTTTTTTTCATCATTTTGGATGACATACTATACTATGACTTTTTTTTCATGATTTCGGACAACATACTATACTATGACGTTCTTTCATGATTTTGGACGACATACTATACTATGAGACTTTTTTTCATGGTTTTGGACCACATACTATACTATGACTTTTTCTCATGATTTGGGACGACATACTATACCATGACTTTTTCTCATAATTTTGGACCACATACTATACTATGACTTTTTTTTCATGATTTCGGACAACATACTATACTATGACTTTTTTCATGATTTTGGATGACATACTATACTATGACTTTTTTTTCATGGTTTGGACAACATACTATACCACGACTTTTTTTTCATGATTTCGGACAACATACTATACTATGACTTTTTTTTTCATGATTTCGGACAACATACTATACTATAACTTCTTTTCATGGTTTTGGACCACATACTATACTATGACTTTTTCTCATGATTTTGGACGACATACTATACTATGACTTTTTTTTCATGATTTCGGACAACATACTATACTATGACTTTTTTCATGATTTTGGATGACATACTATACCATGACTTTTTCTCATGATTTTGGACGACATACTATACTATGACTTTTTTTTCATGATTTCAGACAACATACTATACTATGACATTTTTTAATGATTTTAGACGACATACTATGACTTTTTTTTTATGGTTTTGGACAACATACTATACTATGACTTTTTTTTCATAATTTTGGACGACATACTATACTATGACTTGTTTTTTTCATGATTTCGGACTACATACTATACCATGACTTTTTTTCATGGTTTTGGACAACATACTATACGATGACTTTTTTTTCATGATTTCGGACAACATACTATACGATGACTTTTTTTTCATGATTTCGGACAACATACTATACTATGACTTTTTTTTCATGATTTCGGACAACATACTATACTATGACTTTTTTTCATGATTTCAGACAACATACTATGACTTTTTTTTCATGGTTTTGGACAACATACTATACTATGACTTTTTTTCATAATTTTGGACGACATACTATACTATGACTTTTTTTTTCATGGCTTTGGACCACATACAATACTATGACTTTTTCATGATTTCGGACAACATACTATACTATGACTTTTTTCATGATTTCGGACGACATACTATACTATGACTTTTTTTCATGATTTCAGAGGACATACTATACTATGACTTTTTTTCATGGTTTTGGACGACAGACTATACTATTACTTTTTTTCATGATTTTGGACGTCATACTATACTATGACTTTTTTCCATGATTTCGGACAACATACTATACTATGACTTTTTTTCATGACTTCGGACAACATACTATACTATGAGTTTTTTTGTCATGATTTCGGACGACATAATATACTATGACTTTTTTTATGATTTTGGACTACATACTATACTATGACTTTTTTCCATGATTTCAGACAGCATACTATACTATGACTTTTTTTCATGATTTCGGACAACATACTATACTATGACTTTTTTTTCATGATTTCGGACGACATACTATAGTGTAATGTTTTTTTTTTTTAATTATTTTGGACCACATACTATACTATGACTTTTTTCTCATGATTTCGGACAACATACTATACTATGACTTTTTTCATGGTTTTGGACCACATACTGTACTATTACTTTTTTTATGATTTGGGACGACATACTATACTATGACTTTTTTTCATGGTTTCGGACAACATACTATACTATGACTTTTTTCATGGTTTTGGACCACATACTATGCTATGACTTTTTTTATGATTTGGGATGACATACGATACTATTAGCTTTTTTCATGATTTTGGACCACATACTATACCATGACTTTTTATATGATTTGGGTCGACATACTATACAATGACTTTTTTTCATGATGTCGGACAACATACTATACTATGAGTTTTTTTTTCATGATTTCGGACGATACACTATACTATGACTTTTTTTTTTATTATTTTGGACGACATACTATACTATGACTTTTTTCCATGATTTCGGACAACATACTATACTATGACTTTTTTTTTGTTGTTTTGGACGACATACTATAGTATGACTTTTTTCCATGATTTCGGACAACATACTATACTATGACTTTTTTCATGACTTCGGACAACATACTATACTATGAGTTTTTTTGTCATGATTTCGGACGACATAATATACTATGACTTTTTTATGATTTTGGACGACATACTACACTATGACTTTTTTATGATTTTGGACGACATACTACACTATGACTTTTTTATGATTTTGGACTACATACTATACTGACTTTTTTTCATGATTTCGGACCACATACTATACTATGAGTTTTTTTTTATGATTTCGGACGACATACTATACTATAACGTGTTTTTTTTATTATTTTTGACCACATACTATACTATGACTTTTTTCCATGATTTCAGTCAGCATACTATACTATGACTTCTTTTTCATGATTTCGGACAACATACTATACCATGACTTTTTATATGATTTGGGTCGACATACTATACTATGACTTTTTTCCATGATTTCGGACAACATACTATACTATGACTTTTTTCCATGATTTCGGACAACATACTATACTATGACTTTTTTTCATGATTTTTGATGTCATACTATACTATTACCTTTTTTCATGATTTTTGACGACATACTATGACTTTTTTCATGATTTTGGACGACATACCAAACTATGACTTTTTTTCATGATTTTTGGCGACATACTAACCATACTATGATGTTTTTTCGTGATTTTTGACAACACACTATACTATAAGTATTTTTCGTCCTTTTTGATGACATACTATGAAATGACTGTTTTGAGATTTTTATTTAAAGATATTTTTAGGGCATTTTTTGCCTTTAATTGATAGGACAGTGAAGTATGAAAGGGGGAGAGAGGGAGAGACATGCAGCAACGGGCCACAGGCTGGAGTCGAGCCGGGGCAGCCGCGGCAACAGCCTAGTACATGGGGCGCCCGCTCTACCACTAAGCCACCGATGCTCTCACCTGATGTTTTTTGAAATGTTTGATGACGTCTGTCTTTTTTGAGAGTCCGACTTTAATTTTCAGGAAAGTGTATTGAGATTGAAGAGGGGAGAGTGGGGAAGATATGTGGCGTGGGGTTGCAGGCTGGAATTGAACCTGTGACTGCTTAAGAAAGGACAAATGGGGGTTCCTGCTCTACCCACTGCTCCACCAGTACCACTGGCCTTTTATGTGATGTCTGACAACATAATGTACAGTGAAGTTTTTTACAGTTTTTGATAACAACAAAACTATGACATCTTTTCACGATTTTGACAACATACTTTACTGCCTTCATGGTGAAGAGGGAGCTGAGCCAGAAGGCAAGGCTTTGAATTTACTGGTCCATCTACATCCCAAACCTCACCCAGGGTCATGAGCTCTGGGTAGTGACTGAAAGGAGGAGATCGTGGATATAAGCGACTAAAATGAGTTTCCTCTGTGGGGTGGCTGGGCTCAGCCTTAGAGATAGGGGAAGGAGCGTAGAAATATGGAGGGAGCTCGGAGTAGAGCCGCATCAAAAGGGGTCAGTTGGGGTGGTTCGGGCATCTGATCAGGATCCTCCTGGGCGCCTCCTGTTTGGGGTGTTTTGGGCACATCCTACTAATTTGTTTTAATTTACTGGCTTGTGCTTTACTTTACTTAATCTTAATTTATTGTCTTTTGGTTTTACTTTTGTTTAAATTTTGTTTTGTTGGATAAATATTTATTTTTTTATGATTTTATTTATCTATTATTTTATTCATTCTCCTCAACACCATGACATATTATTTAATTATTTAAATCAAGAGACCTCTTAAGTTATTACAGAAATTGTTAATATTAGCTTTAATGCAGTTTATCTGAAGGATAAGAACCGGGTTGTAAAATTTTATGATATTTTAGGTTATTTTAGGATTATTATTAACAAGGTGCGAGGTCAGACTACAAAAAATGTGTGGGTTGTGAATGAGTAACACTCACTCTCACTTTGTTTTGTCTGATTTACCAGTGGGTCTTTCCCACAGCTACTGTAACATCCCCACAGAGTCATCTTCATTTATTTGGCTTTTCTCTTTGGCACACTTTAAGTAGATTTTATTATGTTGTAATATATTTTTTTATACTACTTTGGTTATGTGTATTGTGCCAGCAGATAGTCATTGCAGAGCCTGAGGTGGTGTTCCCTCAGCAGGAAGTGGAGACCGCACTTAACAGCAAAACTAAATCAAAACATCTGTTTACAAATGGCACGGAGGTGGAATAGTTAGCGTTGTTGCCTCACAGCAAGAGGGTTCCTGGTTCAAACCCAGTGTGTATGGGGGGGTCCTTCTGTTCAGAGTTTCCATGTTCTCCTTGTGTCAGTGTGGGTTTCCTCCAGGTACTCCAGCTTCCTCCCACAGTCCAAAGCCATGCAGGTTAACTGGTGACTCTAAATTGTCCGTAGGTGTGAATGTGAGTGTGAATGGTTGTCTGTCTCTATGTGTCAGCCCTGTGATAGTCTGGTGACCTGTCCAGGGTAAACCCTGCCTCTCACCCAGTGTCAGCTGGGATAGGCTCCAGCTCCTCTGTGACCCCTAACAGGATAAGTGGTTACAGAAAATTAAAATTAAAATTAACTCAACTTAACTCAACTCTTTTTTTTTAAGATTATTTTTTAGGGACAGTTTGAGGGTGTGCGTGTGTGTGTTTGGGGGCATGGGCTGGAATTGGACCCCAGCTGCTGCGACAAGGACATTGCCTTTGTACATGGGGAGCTTTTTCTACCCACTGTGCTACAATATTGAGAAATAATGGCCCGGCCAAAACTCATCAGGACGAGTCTCTGACAGACAGACTTAAAGCTGTCCACTTGTGATCAGATCATCCAAGATGCATATGAATCTGGTGAGGGGGAATAAGTGGAGAAAGTAGGACACCACCTCCTGAGGCAATTACACCCCAGTAAATGCGTTTTCAAGAACCTTAAATTAAGTTGAAAATAAGGAATATGACACACAGACTTGCTAGTGAAACAAGGACAGACGTGAAGTCAAAATAAACCAAATCTTTTACTGAATTTAGCAAAAATGAGCAAATAAGCAGACTGGAGCTGCTGGGAGAAAAGAAAACACAAATACCACTAATGCAGGAATTTAATACTTTTTAATCAAAGTTAGCTTAAGAGTCCCTATCCAAAATCTAAAGTTGGATAAAATATCCAGTCCAGCACAAAATAAACTAGAGGAATTGAACAGAGGCCACTGGTGGAAAGGCAGACCACACCGAGGGGTGCCACCACCTATTCATCTCAAGTGCAAAATAATGCAATCTACACTTGTGTCCTGGTGCTTTTACTCACATGCATTAAATGCAGGGACCTTACCATATGTGCCTAGCCTCCCAACAAGATGGCACTCCGCTTCCCTGACAGAACAGAACTTGTACAGGAATTAAAAACAACCCAGCTGGTTAAATAACAGCAACAGTAAGTACAAAATGGCAGAAAGGAAAAACAGCAGAAACACAATTAGTGCCATGGGGTGTGATTGTGCCCAAATGCAGACTTTTGTTACACAGATATGCAAAAGTCCCGGGTCTTTAAGTTTAGGCATGCAAAGGCTTCTTCGGCCCCAGGGCCTAATGGAGTCCCCTACCGGGTTTATAAAAGTGCGCCTGATACCCTTAAATTTTTGTGGAAACAGCTAAGAATAGTTTGGGAGAAACAAATTATACCAAGAGCATGGCGTAGGGCAGGGGGTGTCCTCATTCCTAAGGAGAAGGAGTCTGTGGACCTTAGCCAGTTCCGGATGATTTCTCTCTTGAATGTGGAGGGGAAGATTTTCTTTAGTGTAGTTGCGCAGAGATTAGCTAGCTACTTCGAAAGGAATAGCTTAATAGATACCATGGTGCAGAAGGCAGGAATACCAGGTTTTAGAGCATACTAGCATGATCTGGCACCAGATTCAGGCAGCGAAGATTAAGAAAAGGGACCTGCATGTAGTATTTTTAGATCTTGCAAATGTGTTTTGTTCAGTACCGCATAGCCTCATTTGGAGTGCGTTTGACTACTTCAGAGTGCCACAGGTTGTTAACTTAGTGAAAGCATATTTTCAGGATATTAAGTTGTGTCTAAGTACAGCAGGCTTCACAACAGGTTGGCAGAGGCTAGAAATAGGCATCATGGCAGGGTGTACAATTTCTCCATTAGCATTTACTATGGCAATGGAAGTAATCATCAGGGCTTCTAAGTAGGTGGTAGGTGGGGAGAGACGACAGAACGGGTTGCATTTTCCACCAGTTAGGGCTTACATTGGATGACATGACACTGGTGACCACAACAACGCCATGTACAAAGAGGCTACTAGAGAAGGTAAATAAGAAGTGGGCCAGCATGAAGATCAAGCCTAGTAAATCTAGAAGCATCTCAATACATAGAGGGAAGTTAAGTGATAGGAAGTTTGTCACAGATGATGAGGAAATCCCAACAATTAGGGAAAAGTCAGTAAAGAGCTTAGGTAGGTGGTACAATGTGGAGTTGAATGATGAGGAACAGGTGGTGAAATTTAGAAAAGATGTGGCAGAAGGATTGGATAGAATAGATAAATCAGAACTTCCAGGAAAGTTGAAGTTGTGGCGTTTTCAATTTGGGCTATATCCGTTGTGGAGAGAATTGAAAGGTCGGCTGGCTCCTATATTAGGAAGTGGTTGGGTGCTCCTAGGTGCCTAAGTAGTGTTGCATTGTATGGAAAAGGGATACTTCAGCTGCCAGTATCTAGTTTAACAGAGGAATTTAAATGTACCAAGGTCAGGACAGAGCTCTTGTTATCTCGGAGTAAGGACGTGGTAGTTAGGAGTGTGGTTCCAAATCCAACCAAGGGGAGGAAGTGGAACCCAAGATCGGCAGTTCAGGAGGCAGAGGCAGCTCTTAGGCATGCAGAGATTGTAGGTAATGTTCAGTTTGGCCGGGGAGGCCTGGGGCTTGGCTCAGGTAAACCAGTATGGAATAAAGCAGGTCTCAAAGATAAAAGAAAGCTGGTTGTAGAACAGATACGCAGACAGGAAGAGATAGTAAGGGGTGCAAAGGTAGTGGCCCAGGCTAAACAGGGACAGTGGTTGAATTGGGAAAGTGTAGAGAAGAGGAAGCTTAATTGGAGGGACCTGTGGAGTATGGAGGAGAATCGTATTAGATTCCTGGTAGGGGCTACATACGATGTGTTACCAACCCCCCAGAACCTAAAACTGTGGATAAATGAAGACCCATCATGCCCATTGTGTTCAGGTACTGCAACCTTAAAGCATATTTTGTCAGGCTGTAAAGTTAGCTTGTCACAAGGCCGATATACGTGGCGACATAACCAGGTGTTGAAATGTTTAGCTGCAGGCATCGAAGGGAAACGAAGACAGGTGAATTCAGAAGGTGTTAAGGATAGGAGTTTAGTAATTCAGTTTGTCCGTGAGGGAGAGAAATACAGAAGGGATAAGTTAGTGAGGAGGCAAGGGTGTGACCGCCTAGAAGGTGCTTGTGATTGGGAAATGCAAGTAGATTTAGGGGGAAAGCTTGTTGTTCCCCAGGAAATAGTTTGTACCAGGCAGAGGCCTGACTTAGTGTTGTGGTCAGTGAGTCAATGGATAGTTTATTTCATTGAGCTGACAGTTCCTTGGGAAGACTCAGTGGAAGAAGCCTATGAAAGAAAAAAGCTTAGATATGCAAACTTAGGAGCAGAAGCTGAGCAGCGAGGATGGAAGACTAGGATTTGTCCAGTGGAAGTAGGGTGTAGGGGATTCATAGCAAGATCAGCTGTCTCACTCCTGGGGGAACTCAGAGTGCGGGGACAGAGTTTGAGGAAGACAATGAGGGAAATGTCAGATGAAGCAATTAAATGTAGCCAGTGGATCTATAAGAGAAGAAGTAATGTCAGTTGGGGGCCAGCAGGGGGAACTACTAAGCAGGGCACATAACTCCTGGAGATCAGGTGGAGAGATCCACTTCCTCTCAGGAGGAAATCCAGGAAGAGGAAGTATTTAAGTGTGGGAGTGGCTTATTTGATTCCATTTAGTTTGAGGCCATGCGGCAAGGTGAGTGTGTTTGCTGATCCTGTAAGTTCATTTAGCTCCTTTAACTTTAGCTTATATTGTAGTTATGCTATGTAGTGTGTGAAATAGAGTATGGTGAATGTGCTAGGAAAGGTAGTATCAGCCCTGTTTCTACCTGGAGCTCGCATGTACGGAGCCTGGGTGTGGTTGAAGATGGCAGTGCTGTTTGGGCTGAGAAAGCCATGTCTAAGTAAGGAGGAAGTCCAGGAAGAGGAAGGTTATTTAAGTGTGGGAGTGGCCTATTTGAATCCATTTTGTTTGAGGCCATGCGGCAAGGTGAGTCTGTTTGCCGATCCTGTAAGTTTATTTAGGTCCTTTAACTTTAGCTTATATTGTAGTTATGCTATGTAGCGTGTGAAATAGAGTATGGTGAATGTGCTAGGAAAGATAGTATCAGCACTGTCTCTACCTGGAGCTCGCATGTACGGAGCCTGGGTTTGGTTGAAGGTGGCAGTGCTGTTTGGGCTGAGAAAGCCATGTCTAAGTAGGGTAAAGGAGGTTATTGGGTTGGTGCGGGGAGGGGAGCAGTGAGACCTGGCATTAGGGGAGTGTCTCTGGGACGCCAGAGATCACTGTCTAGCCTCCTGGAGGTGAAGTTGGGGCCAACTAGACAAAACACTGGTGAAAGGAGGTTACCACCCGATGACCCCAAAGACATGTTAGTTATCACTGCTCACTGGTTTGTATAGTTAAGCCTTGCCATATTAGCTTATCATAGGGCTTTGGAGGTTATTCACTGAGTGTTGATCCTTTCTCTAGAGCACAAACTTCTTGTGTTTTATTTGAACTAGCTTGACTGAAGTTCCAGCAGTGAGTGAATGTGGCAAGAGCAGGCAGGCAATACTTGAAAGCGGTCTGAGAGTTGTGGACTGACCGTAGTAGTGTAGTAGTGGGGTGAATTCAGATGTAGCTAGCAGAACCAGGAGAACTGAGGGATGTAGGACTGGTGTTGCACCATGCAGCCACAGAGCTGAGCAGACGGGAACCAGAAAGGGGGCAGGCAGGAATCAGAGTCACAGACAGAAGTCTGACATGATTACCAGGTCAGGAACAGGCAGGGTCAGTGCCAGGGAATCAAACCAAGGTGAGTGCTGGAATGTCTTGCATGGAGTTTGAAGCACAATCTGGCCCTGAGAGAGAGAGAGAGAGAGAGAGTGAGTGAGTGAGTGAGTGTGTGTGTGTGTGTGTGTGTGTGCTGGAGAGGCTTTTATACCAGGCTGACTGGCTGATGAGCTGCAGCTGTGGACGCAGGTGAGGAGTTGTCTTGATGAGCGGGGCGTGGCTGGCTTGCAGTTTACAGGTTAATGGAAATTTACCAGGAGCAGGTGAGGGAGAGAAGCAGACTGTGACAATTAGCGGGGCTCACCACACTTCATACCAAATTATTTGCACTGGAACCCTGCTTACTGCCTCGGATATAGGGCACTAACAGGATCGCTCAGGCAGGACAACAGGGTTTCCAAATGCATTGTGTGATAATAAGATAATGAATCAGAGCAAAGCTAAAAATAAAAGGGAAGCAGCAGTGTTAAAAGCACTGGCTTGTCTAAGAGGCCGTTTACACGTACACAGTCATTTTGATAAACGGAGACATCTTCCTTCGTTTGTGTCCTTTGTTTACACACAAACGGAGATTTCTCCTCTGAAAACGAGTCTTTCTAAAAACTCCGGCCAGAGTGGAGATTTTGGAAAACTCTGGTTGCGCGTTTGCATGTAAACTGAGATAAACGGAGATAAACGGAGTTATAGGCAGCCGACGTCACAGTATGCGCTGGAACTTGCACCTGTGTCAAAAGTGCGACCTATGTTGCTATGGTGACAATGAGCATGGATACCAAGAGGTAAAGCTCCGTTGAATTTTTGCCAACTGCCACTAGGGGCGCTGCTGCCATTTTGAACTGTCGAGCTTGGACTGTTGCGCCCAGACAACATGCAAGATGTCAAGGAGAGAGGAGAAAAAAAGTAAAAGAAAACAGTGTAGTGCAATTAACTGCAACAACCATCAGTGGAACACCCCGCACCTGGCCTTCCACCGTTTCCCGAAGGATCCCAACAGGTAAGAACTCCTGAGGTGTAAGTTTTGAAGTGTTTTAATATCAATTTAATATGCCAGTTTTGGAGGGAAGGTAACACACACACACACACACACACACACACATACAGTGGTGGAAAAAAGACACCCTTAAAATTTTACACAATCTCAAATACTATTCTGAAATATTTGTGGAAAAATCTTTTTTGTCTTTTAAAAGGTGTGGCTGCATTAGACAGATACAAACAAATACAAATTATATTTTTTTGTTTATTGTTTACAAGAAAAACTAACAAAACTAAATTCTTGACAGTTTCAATATGTCAGTTCTCAACATTGTCGGTATCAAAGTCAACAAATAACAGAGAATGTGTTCAAAACTGAACAAAAAATAAATAAACCATCACATCATCAAATTAATATTTAGTAGTCCTGCCACTGGCACGTAGTAGAGCTCTAATCCTGGCTGGCATGTTCCCCACGAGCCTTTCACACTGTTGAGGGGTAATCTTGTCCCATTCTTCTTGAATTACTGCTTTTAATTCTTCTAAATTCTTTGGTTTATGCTTTGAAACAGACCTTTTGATAATCCACCACAGATTTTCAATGGGGCTCATGTCCGGGGATTGAGCTGGCCACTCTAAGACCTGGATACTGTGCTCCTGCAGCCAAGTTCTACTGGCCTTGGATGTGTGGCAAGGGGCATTATCTTGTTGAAACATCCAGTTTTTACCTCGACGGAACAGCGCACGCGCAGAAGGGAGCATGTGGGTTTCGAGAATGGTACAATACTTGGTAGAGTTCAATGTGCCATCACAGACAGTGAGATGACCAACACCAGCAGCACTCATGCATCCCCAAACCATGATACTGCCTCCACCATGCTTGACAGTAGGTACTGTACATGCTGGAGATAATGCTTGCCTGGTGCGTACCCTCACATTAGTAGGAGGAAGATAAAGCTGGAAACTGGACTCATCTGACCACAAAATCTTCTTCCAATTCCTGGCTGTCCAGTTCTTGTGTGCCTGGGCCCAACGACGCTGGGCTAACCTCTGTCTCTCATTGATCAGGGGCTTCTTGATAGCCTTGTAGGACCTTAAGCCATGATCTAAAAGTCGGCCACGTACAGTGCGGGTGGAACACTGGACACCAGTTTGGTTTGACCACTGCTGCTGAAGCTCCTGTGATGTCATTCGGCGGTTTTGCCTGCACATGCGGATCAGGATGCGGTCATTTCTTGCTGAAGAAACCCTTGGACGCCCAGATCTTGGTTTGTCTTCCAAACTGTTGCTTCGTCTGTATTTCTGCAGAGTGTATCCAACTGCTGAAGGACTGCATCTGCACTTCCTGGCTATCTGGCGGCAGCTGTACCCTTCCTGGCTGGGAATCTTTATCTTCAGGCGTGTTTCCTGCGTTAGGTTCCTTGTTTTAGCCATTTTTGTGTCTGAAGAACTTTCAAATGTGCTGGCTTTATGTAGACACGAAGCTTGGCAACAAAAATTGTGTCTTTTAATAAACAGAACGACCTTCATCACTGGTACCAAAATGACCCAATACTCAAAATTTCTTATGTATTTTTATGGAACCAATCAATTTTAAGTTTTTAATGGCTTTTTTAGGATTTATTTAGTATTTTGGCTGTGACTGTACTAAAAGAAATTGCACTTGAAGACCTAAGAGTGATTCTTAATGCAATATTTCACAAATGCATGGGGTGTCCGAAAACTTTTTTCCACCACTGTATATATATATACACACATATATGGCCTCTTGGACCATTTATATCAGAACTGATTACTGCTTTAGCATTAAAATATATCATGTTAAAATAGCCTATATGTTATTATTATTATTATTACTGTCCCCTTACTGTACAAACTGTAAATAAATCTTTATTCCTGACTATGTGACGTCGCCATTAATGTGTTTCTAATTAAAATATTGATTTCATTATTTATATACAGTACAGGCCAAAAGTTTGGACACACCTTCTCATTCAATGCATTTTCTTTATTTTCATGACTATTTAAATTGTAGATTCTCACTGAAGGCATCAAAACTATGAATGAACACATGTGGAGTTATGTACTTAACAAAAAAAGGTGAAATAACTGAAAACATGTTTTATATTCTAGTTTCTTCAAAATAGCCACCCTTTGCTCTGATTACTGCTTTGCACACTCTTGGCATTCTCTCCATGAGCTTCAAGAGGTAGTCACCTGAAATGGTTTTCCAACAGTCTTGAAGGAGTTCCCAGAGGTGTTTAGCACTTGTTGGCCCCTTTGCCTTCACTCTGCGGTCCAGCTCACCCCAAACCATCTCGATTGGGTTCAGGTCCGGTGACTGTGGAGGCCAGGTCATCTGCCGCAGCACTCCATCACTCTCCTTCTTGGTCAAATAGCCCTTACACAGCCTGGAGGTGTGTTTGGGGTCATTGTCCTGTTGAAATATAAATGATCGTCCAACTAAACGCAAACCGGATGGGATGGCATGTCGCTGCAGGATGCTGTGGTAGCCATGCTGGTTCAGTGTGCCTTCAATTTTGAATAAATCCCCAACAGTGTCACCAGCAAAACACCCCCACACCATCACACCTCCTCCTCCATGCTTCACAGTGGGAACCAGGCATGTGGAATCCATCCGTTCACCTTTTCTGCGTCTCACAAAGACACGGCAGTTGGAACCAAAGATCTCAAATTTGGACTCATCAGACCAAAGCACAGATTTCCACTGGTCTAATGTCCATTCCTTGTGTTTCTTGGCCCAAACAAATCTCTTCTGCTTGTTGCCTCTCCTTAGCAGTGGTTTCCTAGCAGCTATTTGACCATGAAGGCCTGATTGGCGCAGTCTCCTCTTAACAGTTGTTCTAGAGATGGGTCTGCTGCTAGAACTCTGTGTGGCATTCATCTGGTCTCTGATCTGAGCTGCTGTTAACTTGCCATTTCTGAGGCTGGTGACTCGGATGAACTTATCCTCAGAAGCAGAGGTGACTCTTGGTCTTCCTTTCCTGGGTCGGTCCTCATGTGTGCCAGTTTCGTTGTAGCGCTTGATGGTTTTTGAGACTCCACTTGGGGACACATTTAAAGTTTTTGCAATTTTCCGGACTGACTGACCTTCATTTCTTAAAGTAATGATGGCCACTCGTTTTTCTTTAGTTAGCTGATTGGTTCTTGCCATAATATGAATTTTAACAGTTGTCCAATAGGGCTGTCGGCTGTGTATTAACCTGACTTCTGCACAACACAACTGATGGTCCCAACCCCATTGATAAAGCAAGAAATTCCACTAATTAACCCTGATAAGGCACACCTGTGAAGTGGAAACCATTTCAGGTGACTACCTCTTGAAGCTCATGGAGAGAATGCCAAGAGTGTGCAAAGCAGTAATCAGAGCAAAGGGTGGCTATTTTGAAGAAACTAGAATATAAAACATGTTTTCAGTTATTTCACCTTTTTTTGTTAAGTACATAACTCCACATGTGTTCATTCATAGTTTTGATGCCTTCAGTGAGAATCTACAATGTAAATAGTCATGAAAATAAAGAAAACGCATTGAATGAGAAGGTGTGTCCAAACTTTTGGCCTGTACTGTACATATATATATATTTTTTTTTAATTTTTTGGTAGATTGGCTTATGGGGTGATTTTGAAGGAGTAATTAAGTTAATCTTCTCATAAGTGGATGTAATATGTAGCGATGCCATCTAGGCTGTTTTTCTTCATTTTGTTTTTTTAAAAGTCTATATTTTGCTTGTTGGGAATAGAATGATGTTATGTGTTTTACTATAAGTTGTGTTTCACTATATAAGTTTTAGATGTGTGAACAATGAGAATACTGAGATGATTTCAGCTGATCTGAATGTGTTTGCTTTGCAGAAGTGGAGAAGTACAGGAGAGGAAGAGACATGAAGTCTGAGGAGCACATACCGCAATGCTTAGATAATTAGTTTCATATATGGTAAAAAGAATAGAAAGTGATGTACAGATAGTAAGGTACAGCACGTGTAGGGAGTTGTGTTGTTCTCTTGTCTTTCAAAACAGGAACCACGCCCCCACCGCCAGCGGGAAGGAGTCAGATTAACAGGAGGCAGGGGCGTGGTGTGGTGAAGGAGGAAGTGGAACTGCCAATGAGAAGAGGACAACGCCTTGCGTGCACAATGACACTCTGTTACGCTCAAATATACTGGGTCAGGGGAAGGACAGGAGGTCAGACTTCGTGAACTGACACACCTTTGTTGTTCGTCAGGGACGTGAAGTTGAGACCCAGAGCTCTGTAATTTTATTCCTTTACTGCTTAATAAACTACATTAACTGAGACCGAATATCTTCTCCTATTGCTTCATTAAAGAACACGCAGGACTGAGCTCACACATAGCACATTGGAGCCACCAGTCCATCATGCTTTACAAAAACGTGAAAAAGCAGCTGTGACCAAGCTATCACGAGGTGAGTAGCATTGTAAGCATAATTAATAGCGATATACTTAAGTTTGTCTGTGTGTTTTTGTATGCAAGCGGGTCTGCTGCAGTCTGCTGACAGTCCAAAATGGTGGCGGTAGGATGAAACCATGGGCGAGTCTGTTGCTATGGGGCATTCTATTGAGCTTCGCCTCTTGGTATCCATGCTCTTTGCAATGGATACAAGGAAGGCTTGAGCTTCTCGTTACACTGCCATCTACAGGTTTGGCATGCTCTTGTGTATATATACACGGGTAAGTGTAAACGAAGATCTTTTTGAAAACAGAGACGGTGAAATGTCCGTTTATGAAAATAGCCGGCAACGTGTAAACGGCCTCTAAGGGAGATCTATCGCATACCTGCCAACAACAGCCACAACAGAGAAGAAGACAGGAGCCACCAAGGGCCATATGTACTCTGGCACTAATTAGGGGTGTGGCTGGGGGAGGAGGCAGGCCTGGGGCTGCACTCACTAGCAGTACATGAGGCCGTTTACACGTACACGGTGATTTTGATAAACGGAGACATCTTCCTTCGTTTGTGCCCTTCGTTTACACGCAAACAGAGATTTCTCCTCTGAAAACGAGTCTTTCTAAAAACTCCGGCCAGAGTGGAGATTTTGGAAAATTCGGTGTTATAGGCAGCCGACGTCACAGTATGCGCCGGAACTTGTGCCTGTGTCAAAAGTGCGACCTATGTTGCTATGGTGACAATGGATACATGGAAGGCTTGAGCTTCTCGTTACACTGCCACCTACAGGTTTGGCATGCTCTTGTGTATATATACACAGGTAAGTGTAAACGAAGATCTTTTCAAAAACGGAGACGGTGAAATGTCCGTTTATGAAAATAGCTGGTAACGTGTAAACGGCCTCTGAAACACAGAGCATGACAGGAGCATCCCATTAATACCAGGTGTGAACAGGCTGTTTGTAGGGTTGTAGTGCAAAATGTACAATCCAGCTTCATGAGCTTTTTAATCCTGTTTTTCAGAAGTTCTCACAGGATGTCTGTAACCAACCACAGTGAAGTTAAAGAATTTTTCCCTTTTCAGAACACCAGTATGTGCAGTGACACTTGTTTTTCCCCGTTGACCGGATATGACAGTGAGGACAGTGAGACTTTGTGTGGGACTGTTGATGGAAGTCACTCTGAGGATTACGAGGAACTCGGCGAGTCCTGGAAACAGTGAGTTCCTGCTTCCTGTCATGTTGTTTCAGCCTGCTCACGGATGGAGGGGACTGTCAAGCAGAGGAGGATAAACACTTCTTGATGATGCGGCCAAGACAAAGATGAGGTAGTGGAAAAATAACTACTGCATTCATCAGACATTAAAGAGGTCTGAAAATCAGCGTTCAATATTTGGGTTAGAAAAAAAAAACAAAAGGAGGAGCCTTTTAATCATTGTACACAAATTGCAGTATGATTAAAGAGAAGCAAAGCAGAATTGTTGTGCTTGCTTGGTTGCCTGATTTATTAACTGACTGACTCACTGACTGATACACTGTTTGGCTGTTCTTGTCTCTCTTAGTACTCATGACAGGGGAGAGGTGAATGGTTGGTCCACTCTGTGCATCTCCAAAGTTTGTCATCACATCCTGAATGTCCCCATTTCTTATATATCGAACTTCGTTGGACATAAATTTGGCCTGGTGTGGCTTTAAGAAAATTTTCTCTTCTTTTCTTTTTTCTTTCTCCTCTATCAAAGGTGAAGGGTGTAAGATTTGGTGTCATCTAACAGTAAATTGCAGATAGCAACCAGCTAAAGTTTATTGTTCAGGAGGTTTTTACCGTGAGCTGAATAATCCACAGAGTTCTCCTCCTCTCCAAAACAAACAGACCCGGTGATTTAAACTGTTCAAAACACTGAATAAAGCAGTTTCACAAATCAAAGTATCTCTGATGCTGTTTGGCAGCTCAAAGACAGGTGGCTCGCTGTCTGCATGCTATTGAGTGCTCAGTCTTTTTTTTTGATCCAGACGTTCGAGAGGGTTTTTACATTGAGCTGAATTTTCCTCCTTCTCAAAACAAACAGATCTGGTGATTTAAATGAGTGCAAACACAGAACAAGGCAGGTGCAAAACTGCAACCAAAACTGGATTTTAATCATGGACAGCTGCAGCTACAGAGAAATAATGTGGTGGATGAAATGTTGCTCCATGAATGACTCTCTGTCTGTCGGGGAGAGCGTTGGGAAAATACTTCAACCACAGGTGCTTTGCCCATGTGTGTTTGCTTCCTGTCTCCATCACTACCTGCCATTACTGTTTCTCATCGTTTGAGTAGACTGCACAAGGTAGCCTGAGGAACACCAAGTTTTGCTGCTGCATCTCTTTGGCTCATTTTTGGTATAGACTATATGAAATAATGGACGCAACCACCATGACGTCACCCATTTTAAAGCCTCGAGTTGGCATTTTGGCCGTCGCCAGCTTGGACTTTTGGAGCCAGAAGTGACACGTGAAGCTCTAGTTAAAGTTCAGTCAGGCAGACAATACTTTTCATACTTAGGTTGTAACTTTCTTCCTCGGCCTGCCATTCACGCCTTGTACACATGCTCGTGCTCTATCTCTGGCTGTCAGTGGTCAGGGCTGTCAACTGACCTATGGCTAAGCCACGCCCCCCTCCACTCACTCGGACAAACTATCAACATTCAGTGACCGGCGCCATGGCAGGTGTCACAGTACACGGCATTTCGCAGGAGGCAATTGATGATTTTTGGGGACGTAACGATCAGATGTCATTGAGAAGTAACCAAAAGGGCCTAAACTACGCATTGGAGGGATATATTCATCATTTTATTGTTGAGAAGGTCGATGAAAAGCTTAAATTACAAGCCACAATTTACAGGTCACAGTGTACGCTTGTGAACCGCATCTCGTTGCCATCGCCATCAAAGACAACAAGTTAAAGTGCCACTGAAGTTAAGGTTTTTGGCTCAGAATATGAGAAAAGGATAACGGCCTTTTTACCATCTTTACCAAGAGTGTCTCTCCGTTAGTTTGGTGCTCCAGTATTTACACTGAATCAGTGGCGGCTGCTGGTCTTTCAAGGAGGGGAAGCTCATTTTTGGCCTACATCAAAAAATGTGTATGTTTATTTATGCGTAAATTCTACCCTCTGGGGCTGCTGCGCGAGGCTAGTGTGACTGCCTGTGAGTGCTTTGGGACGGTGGAGGGACTCACAGCACCCGCTGCTCGCTGGGGACAGTAACTGCAGAGCGACAGAAGTCAGAGTCTCCAAACACGACTACAGTCTCCAATAACACCAGAAAAAGATGCTAGATTTGTCGCTAGTCGTTTTTAACAAAGAAAAAGTCACTAAGAGGATTGGAAAAGTCTCCAGATCAACTTGGAACAACGGAATGAAACTTGAAAAATGCTCCGGTGGTGGTTTCAAGATCGCTGATTCGCTCATTTCGTAAGTTAATGAAGCTCCAGCTCCAGAAGTTAACGTTAGCTTAACTAGAGCCCTTTGGACAACAGCTAACAATGATGTATGATCACCAAAGTACAAAACTAGAACAAAATAGGCTAATGAACTCCCAGCAAACAAGGTGACATGATGAACAACGCAGCTAGGAGCTAACGTTAGGCTAACTTTAGCTAATGTTAGCTAGAGATGTTAAAGATAACTTTATATTTCTTTCCAGCAAAGTGACAATATGTTGCCTCAAACACAATGTTGACTTACCTTAGAACAGATGTAGACATCATTGTTAATCTTATTCATGTTGAGTTGATGTTGTGGTCTAACGTTACCACACAACTTTATCCAAAGGAGACACTTTTCTCGGTTGAGATGTGGTTTAAAGTGTAAAAAATACACCTCGTCGCCCAGCCTCTTAGGATACCTTGTGTCAGAGTTGCATGTACCCCATGCACACCGTTTGACCATTTTTAAACTTCAAATCTCAGAAAAAGCTCATAAAACCGAACAAACTGACTTTCTGTAATGCATTTCAATGGACATCCAGGCAGAGAATGTCCGAGTGTATGGGAATGGCTATACACACTGTGATTGGCTCATCGCGTTTGAGGGCGGGGCTTAGCCATAGGTCAATTGAGTCATCAGTTCTCGCAGTCTTTTCATGCTGCGAGAACTGATGACTCAATTGACCTATCGCTAAGGTAGCTAAGGCTGTGATAAAGCTAATGCTCATTTTTGTTGATGAAAAACAGGGTTAAACCATTAAAACAAAATGTAATGAATACCCACAACTGAATATCTGATTTTCTAGAGGGTCCTTTAGTACAAGCAGACGCCGAACAAGACTTTTTTTAGGCGACCAAGATTGATAAACTGGAAGCACTGAAATAGTGACTGCTACGCCTACACTCTACGAACCTGGAGTTACATCATGGTTACTTTACCTAATAAATATTGTGACTGTGGTGGTGGCTGCGGCTTGGCAGTTGATCATAAGCTCTTGTTTATTCTAGTTTTGTTTGTGTTTGTCTCAAAGCGAAAGTTTAAATTCCTCCTGTTTCCAGCTGACTGCTGGGCTCAGCCTCACTGGATTCTGGCCCTGCCAGCTGCCTTCCTCCTCTTTACAGTAGACATGGTGTAAGTTCAGAGGAAACTGAGACATTTTTCCAAACAACAAGGTATGTGTTGTATTTGTGTGATGTGTTTGGGAATTTTCTGACAAGATACTGCCAGTAAGTCAACAACACCTGACTGTGCGCTGACTGTTTCTCAGTGCAAAAACAAGGAAACATAGATGTCACCATGACTGAATAAACAGAAAAAAAGTTCCTCAGACAATAAAACCAGCAGGAGTTTAAAAAGGCAATAAATGACAGACTGGTGATTTGCAGCTCATCTGAAGCTTTATGGAGACATTACTGCGTTCTCCACAGCTCCAGGTGGGAAGCTTTACGATGCCTATGTGAGCTTCCTCCATCCCACCAGCCTGAGTTGAGCGTGCGAGGTTAGCCCTGCACATCCTGCCTGAGGAGCTGGAGAAAAAACATGGCCACTCCCTGAACATCAGAGGAGTGGGTGGCTGCCCTGGAGAAGAACACTCCTGAGACCCTGTGTCCTCATATGAGTCATCACATTTTGGGTTTCCTTGACCTTATATTTCATTCTACTTGACTTAGGCCCAGGGGTCGCGTTAACCGGATATTCTCGGTCATTGACCGTGTTTTTACTACAATGACCGGAAAATCTGAAGGCTGTCGGTCATTTTGACCGGTTGCAATTACCACTCCTGCCCACTTGGCGGCGGAGTGCACAGTCAGTGGTTTAAGTGGCTGCTGTTTTCACACTGCAGAGAAAAAGTCATTCATCTGCTTCTTATAGCATTGTTGACATAACGGCCTGGACACACCAGATGCATTAGTGCCGCAGAAGTCCTGCGAATGTACTCGCAGGCGCTTGACTGTCCACACAGGCAGCGCATTTCTCAGTGCGTGCTGTTGTTATTTTATTTTGAAAATTGCCCGGATTCTCTCGTCTTTTCTGTGTCCGACTTCCTGTTTGGTACGATCCGCTCTATCCAGCTTGACAGAAGCGCTCGTGGCTCGCGTGAAAAGTAGACCAGACGCCGAACTGAAGCACTGCGGTGTGCGGATGTGACTGTTCATCTTTTCATTCATGTCCTTATTAATGCACACTTTATAACTTGCTTGTTGGATTTATTAAAAACGAACGAATGAAAACTAAATTTCTTTGAATATCTTTATTATCACTTAAAAATGAAAATTAAAATGACCGGTAAAAATATATTATGACCGGATTTTTATGACCCTGTCGGTCAAAATGACCGGCGACGAAAAAGTCTAGCGCAACGTCTGCTTAGGCCTGTTGTCCTCGATTGTGGACACTTGTTTGTACCATCTAGTGGTAGTAAGAGCACACTACAAGTGGACAAGGTCCAAAACCTGATCACATTTTATGGTTAAAACTTGTTTATTTATGATTAATAATGTTTGTAGTTTGATATGGAAACAAATTTGACCAATTTTAACAACAGTAACAAACTAATTTATCAGGTCCTACTGATCCCAAACAGGTAGGAGAAATTAAAAATGCATACCAAACAAAAGTTTGGATTTCAGGAGGATATAAAGGTGCAAGAAAGGCACCTTGTGGAGGTTTCCTGTAAACAAACATATCAACATTTAATCAACTTGCAGAGATTTCAAATGTCCTTTAGATAGGTAACCTATCACCCCCAATTTAAAGCCTTGTTTAAATTCATCAGCAGGGGGAGTTTGGTTGCCTGGGAACTAGTAGAATCTGAAAGCTGATGTTTTATTTGCTCTGACAGACGCGTCTAGACTGTGGATGTATGTTCAGAAGTTAAATATATATATATATAAATAAAAGTAAGAACTCTGCGCTGAATTTATTGCATTATTATTTACTTAAAATGCAAATGATTGATTGATTGATGACATCTCCCGTTTCTTTTGCTGCCTGGGGGCTTCTCAACCTCTTAATTCTTTGCAGCACCTGACAGCAGCTCCCTCTTGAGCTTCAGTGACAGCAGCCTGAGACATGATGGGCCAATCATAATGGTTTATCTAACGTGGGTCACCTCACCCCTTCTCTCAATCAGCACCACACCTAAACACCTGACTGGCAATCCTTTAAAAACGGGCACCCTGCACATGGTCTGGTCTGCATAGGGCCAGCTCCTTTAAGGGTCTGGGGGTGACCCAAAGTTGGACATATCAGTCAAAATAAAGAAGCACAACCCATCTGCAATCATTATAAAGATAGTGAAATAAAAAATAAATAATCTCTAGATGAAACATATCCAAACCACAGTTATAACAATGTAAGATTTTTGCCTAAACTTCATAACTTTAACTTTAAGGTGCAACAATAACCTCGCTGACCCTGCCGGATGCTCCCTGCTGACACATTTTTCTGATGGTGCCCTGGTACTGCTTCACTGCCAGCGGACAAAGTTAAAATAGCAACTCATACAATATCAGCTCATCTCTACACGCAGTGTTTACATTTGTCCATCGTCCACCACCATCACTTTGTGCCAAGTCCCACCCAGATGTGCTGTAATTGTCCATCTATAAGGGGTGGACCTGGTCACTGGTTGCTTAGTGCTTTGTCACGTCCTCCTGGACTGGCAGACGTATTGCGGTAAGTGAGTTGTGTCATTTCCGGTGTTTCTGTGACAGCGTCTCTGTACTGCTCTGGTGAATTCTGCTAGCCTGCTTTCTCACTTCAGTTGCTTTAACGTTGCTTTAACATCTACTTCAAGTCTTAACCCACACTGGTTCTGTTTAAGCACTTATAGCTCTCCTCCTTTCTACGACTTTCTCGCTAATCTCTTAGCTGTTGTTTGCACGTTACTAGCCTTGGTAGCTACATTAGCTTTACAGTTAGCGATGGCTTCTCCCTCTGCTCTCTCTTGCTCGGTGTGCCAAATGTTCAGTTATGCCTCTGCCTCCTTTAGCGACAGTGGTAATTGTAATAAGTGTAGCTTATTTGCTGCGTTGGAGGCGAGGCTTAGTGAATTAGAAGCGCGGCTCCGCACTATGGAAAACCATTCAGTAGCTGCGGTAGTTAGCCAGCCCCCTGTAGCCGGTGCGGAGCCACATAGCATAGCCTTAGCCTCTGCTAACTGTCCTCCAGCAACTCCGGGAGGTTGGGTTACGGTTCGCCAGAAGCACAGCTCCAAGCCGAAGCCCATGGCTCACCACCAGCCTGTTCACGTTTCCAACTGCTTTTCCCCACTCAGCGACACACCCGCTGAGGATAAAACTCTGGTTATTGGCAGCTCTATTCTGAGAAACGTGAAGTTAGCAACACCAGCGGCCATGGTCAAATGTATCCCTGGGGCCAGAGCAGGCGACATTGAATCAAATTTAAAACTGCTGGCTAAAGCTAAATGTAGATTCAGTAAGATTGTTATTCACGTCGGCGGCAATGACACCTGGTTACACCAGTCGGAGGTCACTAAAATTAATATTGCCTCAGTGTGTGAATATGCAAAAACGATGTCGGACTCCGTAGTTTTCTCTGGACCCCTCCCAAATCTGACCAGTGATGACATGTTTAGCCGTATGTCATCATTTAATCGCTGGCTGTCCAGGTGGTGTCCAGCAAATGATGTGGGTTTCGTTAATAATTGGCAAACTTTCTGGGGAAAACCTGGTCTTATTAGGAGAGACTGCATTCATCCCACTTTGGATGGAGCTGCTCTCATTTCTAGGAACCTGGCAAATTTTATTAGTAATTTAAATCCCTGACAACCCAGAGTTGAGACCAGGACTCAGAGTCGCAGTTCTATACGCCTCTCTGAGCTTCTAGTTCAGTTACCCAGCCATAGTTTTCATAGTTTCATACAAATGGTGTCTGTCCCCCGACCACCTAAATTATTTAAATCTAAAATTAAACAAAGAGGAGTTGTGCATAACAACCTCATAAAAATTAAAACCTCTTCTGTGACAGAAAGACAAAACAGGAGAATTAAATGCGGACTGTTAAATATCAGGTCTCTATCGTCTAAAGCAGTGTTAGTAAACAAATTAATATCAGATAATCATATTGATTTACTCAGTCTCACTGAAACCTGGCTGTGTCCAGATGAATATGTTAGTCTAAATGAATCCACTCCTCCCAGTCATAATAATACCCACATTCCTCGAGGCAGCGGCCGAGGAGGGGGAGTTGCAGCCATTTTTAACTCTAATCTGTTAATCAGCCCTAAACCTAAACTAGATTACAGGTGCTGGTCATATAATTAGAATATCATCAAAAAGTTGCTTTATTTCAGTAATTCCATTCAAAAAGTGAAACTTGTATATTATATTCATTCATTACACACAGACTGATATATTTCAAGTGTTTTTTTCTTTTAATTTTGATGATTATAACTGACAACTAATGAAAATCCCAAATTCAGTATCTCAGAAAATTAGAATATTACTGAAGACCAATACAAAAAAAGGATTTTTAGAAATGTTGGCCAACTGAAAAGTATGAACATGAAAAGTATGAGCATGTACAGCACTCAATACTTAGTTGGGGCTCCTTTTGCCTGAATTACTGCAGCAATGCGGCGTGGCAGTCGATCAGTCTGTGGCACTGCTCAGGTGGTATGAGAGCCCAGGTTGCTCTGATAGTGGCCTTCAGCTCTTCTGCATTGTTGGGTCTGGCGTGTCGCATCTTCCTCTTCACAATACCCCATAGATTTTCTATGGGGTTAAGGTCAGGCGAGTTTGCTGGCCAATCAAGAACAGGGATACCATGGTCCTTAAACCAGGTACTGGTAGCTTTGGCACTGTGTGCAGGTGCCAAGTCCTGTTGGAAAATGAAATCTGCATCTCCATAAAGTTGGTCAGCATCAGGAAGCATGAAGTGCTCTAAAACTTCCTGGTAGATGGCTGCATTGACCTTGGACCTCAGAAAACACAGTGGACCAACACCAGCAGATGACATGGCACCCCATACCATCACTGACTGTGGAAATTTTACACTGGACCTCAAGCAACGTGGATTCTGTGCCTCTCCTCTCTTCCTCCAGACTCTGGGACCTTGATTTCCAAAGGAAATGCAAAATTTACTTTCATCAGAGAACATAACTTTGGACCACTCAGCAGCAGTCCAGTCCTTTTTGTCTTTAGCCCAGGCAAGACGCTTCTGACGCTGTCTCTTGTTCAAGAGTGGCTTGACACAAGGAATGCGACAGCTGAAACCCATGTCTTGCATACGTCGGTGCGTGGTGGTTCTTGAAGCACTGACTCCAGCTGCAGTCCATTCTTTGTGAATGTCCCCCACATTTTTGAATGGGTTTTGTTTCACAATCCTCTCCAGGGTGCGGTTATCCCTATTGCTTGTATACTTTTTTCTACCACATCTTTTCCTTCCCTTCGCCTCTCTATTAATGTGCTTGGACACAGAGCTCTGTGAACAGCCAGCCTCTTTAGCAATGACCTTTTGTGTCTTGCCCTCCTTGTGCAAGGTGTCAGTGGTCGTCTTTTGGACAACTGTCAAGTCAGCAGTCTTCCCCATGATTGTGTAGCCTACAGAACTAGACTGAGAGACCATTTAAAGGCCTTTGCAGGTGTTTTGAGTTAATTAGCTGATTAGAGTGTGGCACCAGGTGTCTTCAATATTGCACCTTTTCTCAATATTCAAATTTTCTGAGATACTGAATTTGGGGTTTTCATTAGTTGTCAGTTATAATCATCAAAATTAAAAGAAATAAACACTTGAAATATATCAGTCTGTGTGGAATGAATGTATACATTATACAAGTTTCACTTTTTGAATGGAATTACTGAAATAAATCAACTTTTTCATGATATTCTAATTATAAGACCAGCACCTGTATAATTCATTTGAAACCCTCGTTCTTAGTCTTTTACATCTGACCTGGAAAACCTCGCAGCCACTTTTATTTGTTATAGTGTACCGTGCTCCTGGCCCATATTCTGAATTTGTATCTGAATTCTCAGAGTTTTCATCCAGTTTAGTTCTTAAATCAGATAAAGTTATTATTGTAGGCGATTTTAACATTCATGTCGACGTTGATAATGACTCCCTGGCTACCGCGTTTATCTCATTATTAGACTCCATTGGCTTCAGTCAGGGTGTACATGAACCCACTCATTGTTTTAACCATACCCTCGATCTAGTTCTGACATATGGAATTGAAATTGATCACCTAAAAGTCTTTCCACAGAATCCCTCGCTATCGGATCATTATCTGATTACTTTTGATTTCTTTTTACTCGATTACACGCCACTCAGCAACAGTTACTATACTAGATGTTTATCAGATAGTGCTGTCGCAAAATTTAAGGAAAAGATTACTCCGTCGTTAAATTCAATACCAAGTCCCTCAGTAACAGAGGTTTCCTGTACCGACTTTGATCATTTTGTCGATAGCGCTGTAGGCTCGCTGCAAACAACACTTGACTCTGTAGCTCCTCTTAAAAAGAAGTTAAAAAAGCAAAGAAAGTTCGCTCCTTGGTATAACTCTCAAACCCGTAAGTTAAAACAAATATCGCGAAAATTTGAAAGGAATTGGCGATTGACCAAACTGGAAGAATCTCGTTTAATCTGGACAGACAGTCTCAAAACTTATAAGAGGGGCCTCCGCAATGCCAGAGCAAACTATTACTCAGCATTAATAGAAGACAATAAGAACAACCCCAGATTTCTTTTCAGCACTGTAGCCAGGCTGACTGAGAGTCACAGCTCTATTGAGCCTTGTATTACTTTAGCCCTTAGCAGTAATGATTTTATGAGCTTTTTTAATGACAAAATTCTAACTATTAGAGGCAAAATTCATGACCTCCTGTCCTCAGATAGTACCTATCTAACCTCAAACACAGCTGTAAAACCTAATATATATTTAGATTGCTTCTCCCCAATTTCTCTTCAAGAATTGACTGCAGTGATTTCTTCATCTAAATCATCAACGTGTCTCTTAGACCCCATCCCAACTAGGCTACTTAAGGAGGTCTTTTCTTTAGTTAACACTCATATATTAGATATGATCAATATATCCTTATTAACAGGCTATGTACCACAGTCTTTTAAGGTAGCTGTAATTAAACCTTTACTTAAAAATCCCACCCTGGATCCAGAGGTGTTAGCCAACTATAGACCAATATCTAATCTTCCCTTTCTGTCAAAGATCCTTGAGAAAGTAGTCGCAGACCAGCTGTGTGATTTTCTCCATGATAATAATTTATTTGAGGAATTTCAGTCAGGATTTAGAGTGCATCATAGCACTGAGACAGCACTTGTTAAAATTACAAATGACCTTCTGATTGCTTCAGACAAAGGACTGGTCTCTGTACTTGTTTTATTAGATCTTAGTGCGGCGTTTGACACTATTGACCATCAAATTCTACTGCAGAGACTGGAACACTTAATTGGCCTAAAAGGTTCTGCACTAAGCTGGTTTAAATCTTATTTATCTGATCGTTTTCAGTTTGTTGACGTTCATAATGAATCATCCTTCCACCAAAGTTTGTTTTGGAGTTCCGCAAGGTTCTGTGCTTGGACCAATCCTATTTACTCTATATATGCTTCCTTTAGGTAACATCATTAGAAATCACTCTATAAATTTCCATTGTTATGCGGATGATACTCAGTTGTATTTATCTATGAAGCCAGAAGAAAGTAATCAATTAACTAAACTCCATAACTGCCTTAAAGACATAAAAACTTGGATGAGCACCAATTTCCTGATGTTAAATTCAGACAAAACTGAAGTTATTGTTCTTGGCCCCAAACAACTCAGAGACTCTTTATCTGATGACATAGTTTCTCTAGATGGCATTGCTCTGGCCTCTAGCACTACCGTAAGAAACCTCGGAGTAACATTTGATCAAGATTTGTCTTTTAATTCTCATTTAAAACAAACCTCACGGACTGCATTTTTTCATCTGCGCAATATTGTGAAAATTAGGCCTATCCTGACCCAAAAAGATGCAGAAAAATTGGTCCACGCTTTTGTTACCTCTAGGCTGGATTACTGTAACTCTCTATTATCAGGTAGCTCTAGTAAGTCCTTAAAAACTCTCCAGCTAATTCAGAATGCAGCAGCACGTGTACTTACAGGAACTAAGAAACGAGATCATATTTCTCCTGTTTTAGCTTCTCTGCACTGGCTCCCTGTAAAATCCAGAATTGAATTTAAAATCCTACTGTTAACTTATAAAGCTCTAAATGGTCAAGTTCCGTCATATCTTAGAGAGCTCATAGTGCCATATTATCCCACCAGAACACTGCGCTCTGAGAACGCAGGGTTACTCGTGGTCCCTAAAGTCTCCAAAAGCAGATCAGGAGCCAGAGCCTTCAGCTATCAGGCTCCTCTCCTGTGGAATTATCTTCCTGTTACGGTCCGGGAGGCAGACACCGTCTCCACATTTAAGACTAGACTTAAGACTTTCCTCTTTGATAAAGCTTATATTTAGGGCTGGCTCAGGCTTGCCCTGTACCAGCCCCTAGTTAGGCTGACTTAGGCCTAGTCTGCCGGAGGACCCCCCTATAATACACCGGGCACCTTCTCTCCTTCTCTCTCTCTCTCCCTCTCTCTCTCTCTCTCGTATCCTATTACTGCATCTTGCTAACTCGGCCATTCTGGACGTCACTAACTCGGCTTCTTCTCCGGAGCCTTTGTGCTCCACTGTCTCTCAGATTAACTCATATCGCAGCGGTGCCTGGACAGCGTGACGTGTGTGGTTGTGCTGTGTAGAAGCAAAAAAGTCAAGGTCCCGAGCCGGGCCAGTTAGCTCACGACCTCGCTCTTTTCCTCTCAAACGGACTTTCTTTATCTTCCATTAGATATCAAAAACTCAAATACTCAGAGGTCAAAAAAAATCACTGGAGACACGTAGAATCAGATGCAACTGAGTTTAATGTGCTCGCAGGCAACAAACACATCACAACCCGTATGAGCCAAGCTCTGGAGCAAAGCTGAAATTTGTTTGCGCACTTGTTTTTATCGTAAAGATTTTCTGCTGAGTCATCTCTTTCTTAATCCTTCCCACTTGGCTCTGATCGTAAAGATATCCCACCTCTGCTGAGTCACTTTTTTTCCACCATAATGGTGTCATATTTCTGCTGAGTAATGTTTTTCCTAGATCTAAGACCGCCTCCTCTTACTAGGGTCATTCTCAGGACAAGCTGTAATTCCCCTAATTTTCCACTAGTGTTTTCTGAACCCATCCTCATGCTATTTTTAGAAATGATTCACAGTGAGTCCTAGGTACTTCTCCACCACAATGCTTAAGTGCTCAATGAGTGTGTGTGTGTGTCATAAGAATACATGGAATATTAAACCAGTGTGTAATTTGTCAGTTGCACAGATTATATTGCTTCAACACATATGTTTTAAAGGTCAACTAAAAGGTACAGTATATGTCTTCAGTAAATCAGTACATTACACTACAGCTGCTGCCGTGGTCCTGCCAGATGCCTCCTGCTGCTGCTGCCATCATTAGTCATTAGTCATACTTCTACTGTTATTATACACATATGACTGTTGTCACACATGTATACTGCCAGATGTTAATACATACTTTCAACATATTGTACCACAGTAGCCAGAACTATAACTATAATATTATTACTTTCAATAATGTTGTTGTAAGCTACTGTCATTACCTGCATCTCTCTCTCTCTCTCTCTCTCTCTCTCTCTCTCTCTGTCTCATTGTGTCATACGGATTACTGTTAATTTATTATGCTGATCTGTCCTGTATGACATCTATTGCACGTCTGTCTGTCCTGGAAGAGGGATCCCTCCTCAGTTGCTCTTCCTGAGGTTTCTATCGTTTTTTTTCCTCATTAAAGGGGGTTTTTTGGGGAGTTTTTCCTTATCCGCTGCGAGGGTCATAAGGACAGAGGGATGTCGTATGCTGTAAAGCCCTGTGAGGCAAATTGTGATTTGTGATATTGGGCTTTATAAATAAAATTGAATTGAAAATTGAATTATCACATGTTGACAACCAGTTATAACACCTCTTGGAAATCAAAAAGAGGTTCCAGACTAATTTTCATTTGTGATTAGATCTGGCTGATGGAGACAGTGAAACTCATTTCTCTGGAAACGATGTTCAGGATATTACACAGGCCTCAAAACATATGATATTTTCTGGTAATTTGGGCTAACTGAACTTGAAAAATACAAAATGCTTTGGAAAGTAGTCAGCTGTAGTTAGAATACAGATTGTACTGTAGATAATAAGCTTTATAAAAGAATCAGTCGATGGACAAATTCAATAATACTTTACCTTTATCTAAAAACCAGCTTGTTTTTATGTTCCACTTATTTTGTTTCCTGTTTTCAACCTCTTCCAGCAATGCATGATGTCATTGCTGTTACAGTGCATCATCACCGCAGACTGATAATCACCCTTTCACACTGTCAGAAATATCCTCCACTGATGGTAACACAAAAGAAGCGCCCTTGTGTGACAGCTAAAACCAGCTGTGCTATGAGCAGAATGTTGGCCTGTACAACGCTTAGACCCAGAACGAACCCTCAGTGATTCTTGTGGGAATTGGTGAGGACTGATTTATTATCACCAGATCTCATATAAGTCTCAAGCCAAAAAGCAAATAAGTGTTTCTCCCAAAATGTTGGACTGTTCCTTTAAAAAAACAATGTTCCCTCTCCATTTTTCCTCAATTGAACTGAATTTCATTTTCTGAAGTGAGATGAGTCACATTGAGCTGCACATGTGGGTCCAAACCTCTGGACTTGTTAGTCAGGAGCTCTGAGCTCTTTTCTACCAGAAGGTCGGTGGATTACAATTGTCTGTCTCAGTCCCTGCGTCATATCAAGAGGAAACACGAATCCTTACTTGAAACCCACAAACTCTCCAAACTGAGCTCAGACTGAAACATGCCCTCAGTCCCTGCTGGGACACACTGGACTAGTTTAACAGAAGGGATCTAACACAGATGTTTTGTGTCTTTACTTGAGGACATTCAAGCCTGTTTCCTGACACGTGGAACCCAGATGGCATCTCATGTTCATTATCACCTGATTAATGTGGCGTTAGGTTTACTGTGGACAAACAAACTTGGTTGTCTCACCCAGTGGCAGTCAGCACAGGGAATTTCACACATTGTGCCATCATATGATGGAGACATCTGCTGGATATCTTCCTGCTACAAAACAGGAAGACGCCATGAATTAAACACCACTTTCAACCTTTGTTCTTTCCGTCTTGTTTTTTAGAATGAAGGGGTTATCAGCATCATTTTATAGAGTGTCTATTTGCACCCGAGTGAGACGAGTAAAACTGCAGCTATCTTGCAGACAGCTGATCTTGCAATGAATCCCCTACACCCTTCTTCCACTGGACAAATCCTAGTTTTCCGTCCTTGCTGCTCAGCTTCTGCTCCTAAGTTTGCATATCTAAGCTTTTTTCTTTCATAGGCTTCTTCCACTGAGTCTTCCCAAGGAACTGTCAGCTCAATCACATAAACTCTCGGTTGACTCACTGACCACGACACTATGTCAGGCCTCTGCTTGGTACAAACTATTTCCTGGGGAACAACAAGCTTTCCCCCTAAATCTACTTATACAAGATTAAAGTGAAAGATTCACGAGAAAAAACTCATAAATGTACTGCAAGAAAGTCAGGTGAGATAGCTAGCTACCCGATTTTTACCAACTGGATCTGGATGAGCCATTTAAATTTGATGACTGCCTGTATTTATTTGAACACGGAGTACACGGACGCAGAGCTCATTGAAATTGAAGAGCGGACAAGAGAGAGGGAGCAGCAACAGGCAGAGGAACATGTCCAAATCCAGCTAAAGGTAAACACAGATGTTTATTCCTCCTTTCCGTTATGTTGTCGGATAATTATACTAAGGGGCAGGTCAGCCCTAGCTTCGTACTGGAGAAATGTCAAATATTGAACATCCTATCACTCATTTAGACAAAAGTAGATTGGAAAATAATGCCCAGGTTGAAAAAAAACGTTAATTCCCCTTTAAGGCTGTTGTGGTGCAGTTATTGCAGCTGTCACAATTTGATTTTGATATTTTCCTTTTAACTTGTCTATAATAAATGAAGGTGAAAAAATGGTTCAGAAAAACTGCGTTTTCAGCAGTTCGATAATAATCAGAACATAATGTGTAGAGGTCATATCTCAGTGATGGTGAGGAAGAACACAGATGAAGATCAGCACACTTTCAGCTGCTTCTTCCTTCCTGTTCTACATTTTACCTGCAGTAACCCATCGGACCTCAGTCTTCCGTACATGTTTATTACCTGATAACTGTCTGAAGGTTTATAGAGACACAATGTCCAATTTGAAGTCCTCATGTGCGGCATGTTTGCACATCCTCTCCGCAGATGTGAAGGGACACACTCATGATATAAGAATTTAGTATTTTATGTTAATACATTTGATGAGCAAGTATTTGTAATCTGTAACAATGTCATTTTTAAATACTTGTGCCCATCTCTGCTTGACCTTTGTGACAGCAAGACGAAGTGTATTTCTATACCACAGTTCATACACAGGGACAGTGCAGTGTGCTCTACATAAAAGAAAAATGATCATCCATATATACAAAATAAAGTGCAAATACAGTAATTAAAAGATGAGAAATATAAAAAGAAGCATGAAGTAAGATGAGAATGCAAGTTTGAGAGCTCAATCATGGGCACATGAAAAAACTTTGTCACTTTGTTGCTTGTGCACGCTGAGGAAGGGTTTCACCCGAAACGTTCATGTGGTAATAAACATTATAATTGGAGTCCTGTCCTGTACCTTTTGCACACATTTTTTACACATGAAAAAAGAGAAATGTTTTGCCTGTGCCAGCTGACCGGGGTTCACGGATGTGAGAGCCTCACTCAGTTTATAATCTTTCAACATATCAAAGATGTATTCTAGACAAGTTTAAGCACTGTAGAAATTATTGTGTAGCTAAATGGAGGCCACTGTAAAGATTTCAGAGCTGGCATAATGAGCTTCTATAAAAACATAAATAATCATTATAAAATGAACTTTAAGAGAGAAGAGTGCAGATAAGATCCTTTCAGTCATATGCACAGTGAAATAGAGCTGTTTTGAGCCTAGACTTGTACACAAGCAGAGCTGCTTTAAAGTCTATTCTCTGAGCCACAGGAAGCCAGTGTAGAGACCTGAGCACAGGACTAATGTGCTCGTACTTCCTGGTTCAGGTCAGGACCCGAGCAGCAGCATTCTGGATGTACTGCAGCTGTCTTATGGCCCGTTTGGAGAGGCCAGTGAGCAGGCCGTTACAGTAGTCTAACCTACTAGAGACAAATGCATGGATAAGTCTCTCCAAGTCAGGTTTAGACACTATACCTTTGATTTTGGCAATGTTTTTTAGATGGTAAAAAGCTGCTGATGTTATTGATTTGATGTGGCTGTTAAAGTTCAAGTCTGAGTCCATTATTACCCCGAGATTTCTAACCTGATTTGTAGGTTTTAGAGAGAGAGACTGGAGGTGACTGCTGACACTTTCTCTTTGTTTCTGTGGACCAAATACGATGACTTCAGTCTTGTCTGAATTTAGCTGGAGAAAGTTGTTTTTTAGCTGCAGCTAATAAGTGGTCCATTTGAGAAGGCCACATGAGTAAGCATGTCATGACATATTAAACATTACAATGCTCCATTCTGCTGGAAATAATTAAATCTGGCAATATTTAAGGCTTTTTAAGTAACTGTTTCCATATGGCTGGTAAAAGTGAGATTTGAGTTCATGAGAACAGCAAGATTCTCTTGATTCTAAGAGCCTGAGAGCGACACAGTCACCTTTGTTTGTCTATATTTAGTTGATTTTTTGTCTCTTTCAATTATTCATCGTCTCCAAACTATGTCAAAGTGGATCTATTTATGAACTGTATAACTGTACACACACACATCGGTATCGTCAGTGATGAGTGTGTAACCTTCTATTTGTCTGCCGCTGTTGGTAACTGGAGTATGGGGCCAAGGAGTGAGGGACTAAGACTGTCACATGCAAATTTGGTGCATATATTGAATTTACATGTATGAAATATATGCACATATGTAGTAGAAATGTATATTTATGTGCAAACTATATTTTAAACATTAAAACTGGAACGATTTAATGTACGGACATTCATTCAAATAAACACAAGAAGTTTGTGCTATAATAAAAAAAAAAAAAAAAAAAAAGGGATCAGCACTCAGTGAATAATCCTCCTAAGCCCTACGATAAGCTATTATGGCAAGGCTTAACTAACATGTCTTTGGGGTCATCGGGTGGGAACCTCCTTTCACCGGTGTTTCGTCTAGTTAGTCCCACGACACCTCCAGGAGGCTAGACAGTGATCTCTGGCGTCCCAGAGACACTCCCCTAATGCCAGGTCTCACTGCTCCCCACACTAACCGAACAACCTCCTTTACCTTACCTATACTACCACAGAGGAGGTAGACCCAGGGAAGGAAGCCTTGTTAGGCTATCACACTCCCCCGCCGGGTTAGGCTGTACAGTCTACCTCCCCAGGACGAGCCCTCACAACAATGACACCTCCAGGAGGCTGGACAGTGATCTCAGCCCAAACAGCACTGCCAACTTCAACCAAGCCCAGGCTCCGTTTATGCGAGCTCCAGGCAGAAGCAATGCTGATACTACCTTTACTAGCACATTCACCATACTCTATTTCACACACTACATAGCATAACTACAATGTAAGCTAAAGTTAAAGGAGATAAATGAACTCACAGGATCAGCAAACACACTCACTTTGCAGCATGGTCTCAAACAAAATGGATTCAAATAGGCCACTCCCACACTTAAATAACCTTCCTCTTCCTGGATTTCCTTCTTACTTACACATGGCTTTCTCAGCCCAAACAGCACTGCCATCTTCAACCAAACCCAGGCTCCATACATGCGAGCTCCAGGCAGAAGCAATGCTGATACTAGCTTTCCTGTCACATTCACCATACTCTATTTCACACACTACATAGCATAACTACAATATAAGCTAAAGTTAAAGGAGCTAACTGGACTTACAGGATCAGCAAGCACACTCACCTTGCCGCATGGCCTCAAACAAAATGGATTCCAATAGGCCACTCCCACACTTAAATGCTTCCTCTTCCTGGATTTCTCCTGACAGGAAGTGGATCTCTCCACCTGATCTCAAGGAGTTATGTGCCCTGCTTAGTAGTTCCCCCTGCTGGCCCCCAGCTGACATTATTTCTTCTGTAATAGATAAACTGGCTGCATTTAATTGCTTCATCTGAGATTTCCCTCACTGTCTTCCTCAAATTCTGTCCCCGCACTCTGAGTTCCCCCAGGAGTGAGACAGTTGATCTTGCTATGAATCCCCTACACCCCACTTCCACTGGACAAATCCTAGTCTTCCATCCTTGCTGCTCAGCTTCTGCTCCTAAGTCTGCATATCTAAGCTTTTTTCTTTCATAGGCTTCTTCCACTGAGTCTTCCCAAGGAACTGTCAGCTCAATGAAATAAACTATCTGTTGACTCACTGACCACAACACTAAGTCAGGCCTCTGCCTGGTACAGACTATTTCCTGAGGAACAACAAGCTTTCCCCCTAAATCTACTTGCATTTCCCAATCACAAGCACCTTCTAGGCGGCCACACCCTTGATATATATCGCCCATACAAATATGTATATTGATGTATGTTTAATACATTTATTGCCATATATGTTGCATATATATTTATCTATACATATAACATATATGTATTTGTATAAATGTGTATATATATACACATAAATTTTATTAAAAGCAAACCTGGTGTGCACACATATAAGTTTTTTATTCTTTTTTACTCTCATATAATTCCATACAAAAAATCATTTTATAGATGTTTTTAATATATATAAATATATTTTAATACATAATATATATAACATATTCTATAGGCTTATATTGTTGACATAAATGTTATGTACATACATAACCCATCAATATATGCTGCGATTATACATATAAATATACGACTGTCAAAAATTAATAAGAGAAACATAAAGACTTTTTGAATATATGTTATTTTTATAAACTTGCATACATATATATTAAATATATAGCATTCATATATAAGTAGAAACATATAATACTGTATAAAAATTTAGCATACTGTTATTTTTAATATATGTACATACATAATATAAATATATATTACAGAAATATATGTTACATGCATATGTATCCATTACAAAAGCATCAATATATGTTGATATTATATATATGTAAATATAAAAGATAGAAATATATGACAAAAATTATATTTTATTATATTTAGAAAAACATTTTTAAGCATACTGAATCTTTGTATATATACTGTGTTCATTCCTTGCATATATGAATTAAATATATATCATTAACATATATTGTAGCAACATAAAATATTGTATAAAAATATTATGAAGATTAATACGTGTTGATATGACATATGTGAAATAATTAAAACAAACATAAGCATGAGCACTTTTGTTTGCTGTTTTCATAAACTTGCATATATGGATTAAATATACATTATTAAAATATATGATAGCAGCGTATATTACAGAAAAATATGTCATAAATTAATAATAAGAATATAAGCATACAGATTTTGTTGTTTTCAGAGACATATATCAATAACACATGATAGCAGTATATAATATTGTAAAAAAAAAAAAAAAAAGTATGTTTTACATTTCGTACGGGCAGATTCGTGTCAGGGCATCCGTTGTGGTAATATCTGAGTTTCTGGAAAAGGATGTTCTCCGTCAGCCTGATTCATAACATCCAGAGATTTCAGATTTTGTTTCACCCAAGGCTGATTGACTAATCGTGCTGTACACACTCACATGAGCCAAGTGGTGTTCAGGAACGCGCCAAGTTAACCTCTGACTGAAAAGTTCCCACAAATGCAAAACAGAGCTGCATGTGAGACATCACTGAATGCATCATTTGAAAGAAGATTATGAAACCTAATGAGGGAAAAAATGTTTACATTATGTGAGCCGGCCAGTCATCGCTTTGTTTTATCATGATGTAACTGCATTTGTGTGTCTTTGTTCAGCCTACAGCCAGATGTGGATCAGTCATGGAGTGGAATTTTTCCATTTCTGGGTCTACATCAAACAAATGTATGTGTAAATCCTGATGTTTAATGTTGATTAATTTGACCGCTGACGCATTCTGTGATCATATCTCTTGGGGATGCTGGACACATGACTGGAAATGTTTTTTATGTGACTTAACCCGATTAGACCCCCTGTCAGAACTAGGGCTGCCCCTGACTGAGAACATTCCTAGTCAGCCAGCAGTCATCATTTAGGGCCGTTAGTGGACTACTCACCTGCATGTTTATGATATTAAATGATATATTTTGGTGGTTTGAGTTGAAGGTGTGAGAAAGAATAGTATCAGTAACATTGTTAACACTGTGCTACATTACAGAGAAATACAAAACCGTACTAATCTGCTGCTGGAGTGTGTGTGTGTGTGTGTGTGTGTGTGGTGAGCAGAGTGGTTACAGGTGTGCTGGAGACAGAGCAGAGCACCACCAGCTGCATCTCATCTTGCAATCGACTCAGCCTACTTGTACTCAGTCATGCCACATCCGCGCTGCCAGATTGTAGCCACTGTTCAGTCAGTATACAGCTCGACTCTAGCCTCTAGTTTGAATACCTGAGTTAAACTTTCAGGCCGTTTACACGTTGTCGGCTATTTTCATAAACGGACATTTCACCGTCTCTGTTTTCAAAAAGATCTTCGTTTACACTTACCCGTGTATATATACACAAGAGCATGCCAAACCTGTAGGTGGCAGTGTAACGAGAAGCTCAAGCCTTCCATGTATCCATTGTCACCATAGCAACATAGGTCGCACTTTTGACACAGGTGCAAGTTCCGGCGCATACTGTGACGTCGGCTGCCTATAACTCCGTTTATCTCCGTTTATCTCAGTTTACATGCAAACGCGCAACCGGAGTTTTCCAAAATCTCCACTCTGGCCGGAGTTTTTAGAAAGACTCGTTTTCAGAGGAGAAATCTCCGTTTGCGTGTAAACGAAGGGCACAAATGAAGGAAGATGTCTCCGTTTATCAAAATCACCGTGTACGTGTAAACGGCCTCTTTGTCAGTAATCTTGTTTTCCTGTGTTTCCAGTAACCAACCTGCCTGCTCTGCTCTCCAGCCCCGCTCTGCTCCACTTGCCCTCACCTTGGACGCTCCAGCCTACTCCCCACTCAACCTGCCGCCACCTTGGACGCTCTGGGCCCATACCCCTTCACCCTTCCCATCCTCCCTTCTGGACTCAGCCCCTCACCCAGAAAGCTGAAATAAACCTTTTGGACTCAAACCGCTGCTTCACCGTTTGTCCGCACTTGGGTCCTTGCTGCCGCCCCGTAACAACTCATGAACCTTCATTAATATAGGCCTATATTTTATCTACAAGTGCACGTCACACACTGAGCGAGCCACCTGTTAATGATGCTGTGGGCTAATGGGCATGTAGCTACTTCCATGTTTCAGATGATACGTCATGTTTGTAGTCGACCAATGAAGATGAGTTTACATATCACCTTGGGTTCGTCCTTCACCTTCTCAAAATGATCCCACACTTTGGATTTCCTGCCCGACATGTTATTAACTAGCCTGTGGAATAACCGCAGGTACCAGCCCTGGAAATTAACCTGACTCCTGTCTGACTGCTGAGCGTGGACACTTCCTGTGTCTGTCCTTTCTAATTAAATTCCCACATGGTCCAGTCATATAGGTTTGGATTTATTTTGACAAGGTGCAGCTCCTAATAGAGTTTCAGGTTTTTTTTTTCTGTGACTACGTGACCAATTAAATCTTGCCAACCAATGACCTCTCTGGTCGACTCAGTTTGGTCGACTATTAAGTGCCAGGCTTAGTCAGAACTGCGTTGCCTTGCAGAGACAGTGAGACAGTGACATTTCCCTGCAAATCACGTGATCTCACATACTTTCCAACATCAAACCTCAACCTGATAAGAGGTGTCAGCTAACTTAACATGTTTGTGTGGGTGTGCAGTGCCTGAGTTAACTGGAGTAAAGAGTAAGTAAATAAGGAGAGCAGCAGCATACAACAGGAGGTCAAAAAATATCCAGAGCTGCATGGAGAGTGGTGTTGAAACACATTCTCAGCCAGTAACTGCAGTGAACAGTATCACTCTGTGTTGTACTGTTGTGTGTACAGCTTTATGTGGCTGAATGGTGGCATTTTCTGTTTCTATTTGGACTGTATTTAGCAGAGTGGAAACAGCCAGTCATTTTTGATCTACTCAGGTGATACGACAAGGGGATTTCCATAATCAAATTATTTAAAAGTTCAACATTGCTCCGATGCACTGTCAGTAGTTTTTAGTTTCTGAGAAGTGACACCAGACACTAAAACACTCCTGCTACTGTTTGCTAAACACCAAATGCAATGTCAAAAACTGTGTTACTCTCCATGCAGTAACTGTATCCTGATTGTTGCAACACAGACAGAGTATAAAGTATTTTAACACATTCTCACTCCCAAAGAATCAAATACATCAGCTTGGTCTGCAGCCCTGTGTTTCAAAATCTAATGCTCTGCGTACCCCTCTGGCGTCAGTTTCGGATGTGTCAGCTTCTGCATGTTAATGCAAACAGCATTTCGGAGTAAACTTCCGTGCTAAAACAAAGGTTTCTGCTCATTATACATTCATGAAATGTTCGTACATCTGTGGGTAGATTTGCACATAAAAAACTTTGGTACGATAACCCTAACTCGGATTCTTGAACCCTGTTGGAAACTTGGATTTAACCGTAGACATGTGTGTATGTTCACGAATGCCAAATTATTGTAAATTGACAGTGCACTTCCACTAGTCAGCAATTAGCATACATCCCCACCCATGAATAAGCAGTGACCACCATATAAGGAGGTGATGATTACCACGGACAGGTGCGTCCTGTCGACTGTCGACCTGCGAACATGGAGAAAACAAACAAGAGAGGAAGAGAGAAACTTTTCTGATGCTGAGACTGAAGTTCTTTTCGGTGATGTGGGGTTGAGAAAAACATTTTATCTTTTGCTCGTAGTGGTGTGACAGGAACAGGTAAATCAAAGGCCTGGAAAGAGGTAAGGCAGGATGCCATCCAAGGAGTTAAATAAAAGTGGTTTGATATGAAAATTGATGCATAAAAACGCATAAGTACACACAAAAAAACAACAGGAGGCTGTCTAACGCTGTCTAGCGTTGATGAGCGCATTGCTCGCATCATCGGAGGAGGGAGACGGTGACATGCCTCCACTGGACCAGTCAACAGCACACTCAGAAGCTACGGTGATGTACGTGTTATATTAACTGGTTAATCACTTAACATTCTGGCAGCTGTCACAGATACTTTAGTGTTTGGGGTTCTCTCTGCTGATTGAATCAAGTGGGAACAGGATGCCAGCAATGTAGAAAACACATGAATTAAGTCAATTTAAATGACTCATTCACATTTTTAAGAAACCTTATCTGATGATTAATCTGTTAAATGCCACCTAATTTATCTAAATGTGTTATATTTCTAATCTTTTGTCATGTTTAACGTACGTGTTTCAAAGGCGTCCGTGTATTGTGAACGTAACACAGCATGATATGCATTAAAACTGTAATTTCTTATAATGTCAAGCAATATTGATGTGCACTCCTTATTAACACAAGCACTACGAGCAGTCAGAAGCAGGTGTACATTTTGGTTGCACTTACGGAAACCTTGAAGCTACTAACTATATTGATGAATGCCGAAATAGATGTAAAATTTAGTTATCTAAAATTTAGTTATCTAAAATTTAGTTTGTTAAAATAACTCAACATAGACTCCTTGTTTCATACATGACATTAATAGTGGTCTCCTGGGTGAAGGTCCTGTGTCTGTTTGACCCAAGCGGCAAACCCCAGGGCTGAAAATTGAAGCCAATGCAGAAATGCCAAAAACTGCAATTCCTCTAATGGCCACTTGAGGCTCTAAAAGCAAGTCAATCCTCCTAGACCCCCCATGTCAAAATGGCCAGCTTTGCAGCAGAAATGAACATGAATACAGCCTGGTACACAAAACAGATTTGGTCTCTATAGCTAATTTCTTTGTTTGTGACAGCTGCGCTGTTTTTTTAAAAAAAATAAGTCACCTATTTACATTCTGTTACAGCTCAAAAGTATGTATAATTAAAGGCATGGCCACCCTGAGTGGGTGCCATCTGACAAGTTGACAAGCTGCTGGTGTAACCATGGACGTCGGAACTATTTTCTGAGAGGGGGGGGCGGGATTTTTGTTGGGAGGGGCGGGGGAAGCACGCACACTTATCAATGATTAAGGATTTGATTTGAAGTTATTTTATAATAACATGCAGTTGTAAGAGAACTAGAATGGATGAACACAGCATCTTTATTGTTAAGAAAATGAAACTTTGATAACTAAATCAAGCCATTTAAGGAACATAACATTATTTGTAACCTTGAATGAAAAAAAGAAAAGTCTGCACTCCTGACTCACGGCTTTCATGCATTTCCAAAAGTGGACCTTCTCTCAGTTGACCTACTGATGAAGATTTTAAGCAGGGTCGAGACATCACTTTCATCCATAAGGTCACTGTGAGCGTTCATAATGGCCAAATGTGTTAGTCTCTCCTGCGTCATGGTTTTCAGCCTGCGTAAGGCTGAGAAAGAGCGCTCGGATGACAGATATGGGCAGGGCCAGACAGAGCTTAATGAGCTTCTCCACCTCCGACAGCATGGAGCGGGTTTGGGGCTGCAAGGTTTGCAGGATGGACACAACATCCTGGATGGTGCTAACTTCTCGTCCCCTACACACATCCCTCAGTATGTCCAGCTCAAGGCTTAGCCGCTCTCGTGGAAAGGGGGTCAGTTCCGGGGAACCCACATCTCCTCGTTTCCCCTGAGCCGCCTCAAGAACTGCCTGCTCTCACCCTGCAGCTACGCGGAGTCCCTCCTGATCAAAACGCCGCTCCACCTCTGACCGGTCGAGTACCGCTGCCGACGCTAGCGGTGATGCTAACACGGCTAGCTTGGCTAGCGCAACTGGTCAGCTTCCACCGAAGTGAGCGGTTTACAGCTCCAGTGAGGTAAGCACCGACCCGAAGATCTTGATAGTAGGTGACTCTATCGTTAGGCATCTGACTCTCCCCTGTGCTATCACATATTGTCTCTCTGGAGGCTAAGTAACCGATTTAACTGGACTCAAACCGGCTCTCATTGACCTACGTCCCACTGTTGACATTGTTTTAGCTCACGTGGGAACCAATGACGTCATGGCCAGAAATTCTAGCAAATTACAGGAAGACCTTGAGTCCCTGTGTTACACAGTTGAGATTCTTGGAAAGCACTCTGTGATGTCAGGCCCCATTCCAACTATCTCATCTAGCTCTGAACGGTTTAGTCGACTTTACCATCTACATTCCTGGTTAAAAAACTTTTGTTCTGCTGCAGGATATGACTTTATCTCTAATTTCAACTACTTGTGGATGAATTCAAGCCTGTACAGAGCTGATAGTGTGCATCCAAACAGAAAGGGAACAAGGCACTAATTTCATCCAGCTTATAGCATGTTTATCCTGAAGTGCACCACGGCAAGACTCAGTTCAGACAATTGCACTAAATTCTATCAGTGTAAGTCCTGCCACGGTGCGCTCTGGCTCTAACTCTCAAATACAGTCACTGAATTCCTCTAACCCTCCTCAGCCTGAATCTGTCATAGCTGACAACTCCGCTCACTCCACAAACTGCTTAAAGATAGCCCTCCTCAATATCAGATCCCTTTCTAATAAACCTTTTATTGTAAATGATATTATTGAATCTCATCAACTTGACTGTATTCTCCTCACTGAGGCCTGGCTCGATGATACTGGTAGTAAGGAGCTGACTGAAGCATCACCATCCAATTTTTCATTCTCACACTGTATCAGGCCTAATAAAAAAGGTGGTGGTGTTGCTGCTATTTTTTCAGATATCTTCTCATGTAAAACTACCTCATTTGGTTCCTACTCTACATTTGAATATCTGGCTCTTATAACCAGATCTGCATGTCGCTGCCTTGTTCTCACGCTGTACCGTCCTCCTAAACTCAAAAATGGCTTCCTCTCTGAGTTTGGGGACCTTCTATCAAAAAATACTGTTGAATTTGACTCAGTCCTCCTTTGTGGTGACTTTAATATACATGTTGATAATCCCAATGATCCTTTTGCAAAGCAATTCACTGATTTGCTATCAACTTTTGAGCTCATGCAACACATTTCTGGACCTACACACAATCAAGGTCACACTCTTGACTTAGTTATTTCCAGAGGTCTTGATGTGACTACAGGATGTGCACGGGATGTTGGGATCTCTGATCACTTTTGTATTTTTTTCAATGTTGCTCTGACCAAATTTGTGCTGGGTTTAAAATCCAAATTAGTTAAAAAATGGGCCATCAGTGGTGAAACACCTGTGGTGGCAAAACAACTATTTAATGAACAGTTTAAAGAAAAAGTCTTCACACGTCGGCTGTCTTTCTTGAGTTTTAAAAAGCATTCATGAATGTAGACACTCAAACATACAACCGCATGAACAGTCAGTCAGTGAGCGAGTGCCTAGCAAGTCCTCTCACCCTGCTATCTTTATAGTTCCCATAACACATGCACATCAACAAAATATGTGGCACCTTGACAGTCCTAAAACACAACATCTCTTCAGACATTCTAAAGAAAAAATGTGCTTCACTCACTCTGTCTGTTCCACTTTGATAGCAAGTGTCTCCACTTCTCCTCTAACCCAGACAGCTTCTCACCACCTTTTCTTCTGCCTTTAACGGCTGAAATAATAAGGTGTCGTGTTAGGTTCCTAACCTACACTACTTTAGGTCCCTGACCTAAACCGAGCTCACTCCTTTTTCCTGCACTCCGCTTCCCAGAAACAGTGCCTGGCACGTCTGCCAACCTATCACAATAGGTAGAAAAGACTTTTCCTGCGCAGTCCTCAAAACTCACCAGAAAAGACAGCGAGGTGTTGACAGCCACCACGTTTGTTGGAACTCCCAGTTTTCCAGATGTCAGGCCCTCCTCTCAACCTTCCTTTGTGGGGGAGTTTGAGGTGGTAAGAGCCTCAGCTCTTGCTGTGCGCACAGTCTTCACACCTTCAGTTCAGAATTCCAGAATCCGCTCACAGATGAAGTCCCTTCGTGGTCGCCAATTTTGTGGTGGCAAAACAACTATTTAATGAACAATTTAAAGAAAAAGTCTTCACACGTCGGCTGTCTTGAGTTTTAAAAAGAACCCTGATTAATTAGACATGTAGGGCTCAATAAGCCACAATTTTTCTATTGTACTAAAATATGTTCTTAGAAAGACATGAAATGTTGTCATTGCTTTAAAATTCTTCAATGTTTACAACGTATTTTTTACCACAGGAGGCCGCCATTATTTTACTTGCGCAATGCATGCTGGGGTGATGACGTAGAATGGTTGCTCTGTGAGTTGTTTACCTGACAGCTGCTGCTACCTGACGCTATCACCAGAGAAAATGCCACATTGCGCTGCATTTGGATGTAATTTCCAGTCGAAAGACAACAAGGGAACTGATGTAAGTTTACACATTTCCTAGTGATAAGAAGAGGAGAAAGCAGTGTTAAAGTGTTGTGGACGAACAGAACTTCCTAAAGACCCGCGGCTCTGTTCTTGCCACTTCTTCCCAGATGATTTTGAGGCCTTTAGTCGACCAGAGCTGCTAAAGGAGCTAACGGGTGCTGCTGGGTATAAACGTCGACTAAAACAAAATGCTGTGCCGACAATTTTCTCACGTAAGGAGTCTAAACGCCCTCGGGAGGGGAGTGAAATGTGCGCAAAAAAACAGCAAAAACAGGAGACGCTGGATGCTCTCTTGTGCCGCAAAGAACCCGCTCCTGCTGCTGTAGCTTCTGAAGGTGAACCATCGGACACACCACTGGTTATGGAGGAAGCTGACAGTCCACCCGTTCAACCCGTTCAATCTGTAAGTGTAAGTGTACAGTGTTCTCCAAGTAAGTCCGATGCAGAGACTCAGACGGATAATGTTAAAGACGTCGGATGCAGCGTGTTGCAGCGTGTCGTGTGCTGTGATGCACAGGATATCTTCAAAAATGATCAAACTCGTAAGCATCTTGTCAGTGTGTTTTACTGTGTATCACAACATATAAAGCATACGACAGTGGTGGATGCTAATCTCTGAGATCATTGATATTGGATGACGTTTTACGGTACCTTGAACAGCTGCTGACAAAAATTGAAGCTCCTGACAACACACGCTCTCTGGCTCAGTTGTCATGGAGATGCAGTTTCCGCACTGACACCAGCTGTTTTGTCCCACTTGCACCTCAAGAACACTTGTTGTCCTCCCTGGCTCATAATCTTGGTGTCTGAGCCTCCCTGGCTTGTGACCTTGGTGTCTCTCACTGCTGTCACAGTAGGGGTTAAATGAGCACCACACATCTTACATCATAGCAATACCAAATACCAGAATTTTCCATCACACACCTAACATATTTATTTCTAGATATGACTCTGCTAAGTGTTGCAGGTCCCAGTCCTTTTTAAATTTGTCTTCTCTGTCATTGTGTGACAATTTAGTTGATAATTTTAATACCTCAGTCATACAAATCATGGACAATATTGCACCTGTAAGAATTAAATCAATTACTGGTAAAATGAAAACACCTTGGAGGAATGTGGAAAGAGTCAAAGTATTAAAAAGAACCTGCCGCAAATCTGAACGCAAGTGGCGTAAGACCAAACTACAAGTTGATTATTTAAGGTATAAGGATAATCTCAGTAAATATAACAAAGAAATTAAAAAATCTAGACAGCATTATTTTTCTCAAATAATTGCTGAAAATTCAAATAATTCCCAAGTGTTGTTTAGTACTATTGATAGGCTGATTAATCCACCTAGACAAATTCCCACCGATCTTCACTCTACTGAGAAATGTAATGAGTTTTCCACATATTTTACATCCAAAATTTCTAACATTAGAGATAAAATTGTGGCTTCCTCTGCTGGCGTGTATGATCACGTCTCTTTGACTCAGCGTAACATTGCTAACACTCTCTCCAACTTCGCCCTGATTCAGTCCTGTGAGCTGCATGATGTAGTGCGGCAGCTCAGTTCTTCAACGTGTGCTCTTGACATGATGCCAACTAAAATGTTCAAAAATGTTTTTAGTTGTATGGTGGAGGATGTTCTTGACATTGTTAATGTCTCCCTACTTTCTGGAACTCTCCCCTCATGTCTCAAACATGCTGTTGTGAAACCATTGTTAAAGAAAATAATTTTGATCGACTGGTTTTTGACAACTACAGACCAATATCAAATCTTCCATTTCTTGGGAAAATAGTTGAAAAGGTTGTTTACCAACAGTTATATATACATCTGTCAAAAAACAATATGTTTGACACTGATCAGTCTGGTTTCAGAGTAAACCACAGTAAACTGCCCTGATTAGAGTAGTGAATGACTTCAGAATTAACACAGACAATCATAAAGTCTCTGTTCTGATACTTCTTGATCTAAGCGCAGCGTTCGATACTGTGGATCATGAAATTCTTATTCAACGTCTTGAACACTGTTTAGGCCTTAAAGATACAGCTCTGAACTGGCTTTCTTCTTACCTCACTGGAAAATCTTTCTCTGTGTCCATCGGTAATTTTGATATACATGCTTCCTCTTGGGTCTATTATTCAGCAATATAAAGTCTCATATCAGTCATATGCTGATGATACACAGCTATACATATCGGTTTCTGCCAATGAACATGACCCTCTGAACAATCTCATCCAGTGCTTCTCAGATATCAGTTTCTGGATGAGCAAAAATTTCTTACAGCTTAATCAGGACAAGACAGAGATGCTTGTTGTTGGTCCTAAGGCCCTGAGGCACGAAATTCAATCCCTGCTTACTCCCTTATCTGTTCAACCATGTGATCATGTCAAAAAGTTAGGTGTGGTTCTTGATGCCAACCTCAACTTTCACAAGCACATCTCTAATATATCTAAGACAGCATTTTATCACTTGAGAAATATTGCAAAAGTTAGATTTTTTTTTTTTATCCCAATCAGATTCTGAGAAGCTGGTTCATGCTTTTATTTCTAGTAGACTAGACTACTGCAATGCCCTCTTTGCTGGACTGTCAAAACAAACATTAAACAAACCCCAGCTTATTCAGAATGCAGCTGCTAGGGTACTAACAAAAATCAAAAGGTCTGACCATATTACCACCATATTACCCCGATTTTATCATCACTACACTGGCTCCCAGTAAAACAAAGAATTGATTTTAAAGTTCTTCTTATTGTTTATAAATGTTTTAATCGGTTAGCTCCCTCCTACGTTTCTGACATGCTCACTGAGTACGTACCAGAGAGATCCCTTAGATCATCAAACAAAGGTCTCCTCACAATACCGAGAATCAACTCCAGTTCAGGTTTTGATGCTTTCAGTCATTATGGTCCCACTCTCTGGAATTCGTTACCAATTGAACTACGGTCTGCTACTTCAGTGTCTTCTTTTAAAAGCAAACTTAAAACATATCTATTCTCACAAGCTTTTAGTTAGGTTTACTGAATTAGTATTATTATTGTTATTATCTCCTGTTTTTAACCGTGATAAGAAAGATATCCTCTTATCTTGTTTAACCAACACCTTTGATTACATCTTGTGTGTTTTTATAACTGTTAGTCACTCTTATCATAATGTTTGTTTTGTCATGTACAATGTGCCTTTGTTTCTGTTTTTAAGCACATTGAGTCTGCGCTTGTTGCATGAAATGTGCTATATAAATAAACTTGACTTGACTTGATGAGACGAACAAGCCAGTTTTGGTTTGATCTTTCTATGACATTCCTACGGGCATTTTAGTGTGTCTAGGTGGCGCTAGAGAGCCCATTTTGGGGTTAATTTTTTCATTGTATCAAATGTTTTGCGAGGTTTTGAGCATATTTAGGGGGTCAAATTTAGTTTTTTTGCACACCAATGGGGCCCCGTGCCATGCAGTAGGTGCCCTATTTTCCTTTTCGTCCCTGCCCTTCAAACATCCTGAGTTCGTCACTGAGAGAGAGAGAGAGAGAGACAAGCTTAGCCCCTTCTACTCCCTTGTTCATTACCCTTGTCTCACTCATAAACTCATACTCAGAATGGGATACTGTAGAAGAGTGGGTTATAACTCAGGAACTGTACTTTGTGCAAAGTGTGATATGAGAGGTTGTCAGATTGCGATATATTGCGTGAGTCTGCCCTTTAAGACGTTTCTTATCCTTTCCAAGTGTAGTGTGCTGGTTAGGCAATGTAGCCACATATTGAAGGTTGAAACTGTTGTACTTTTCCATGACATTCGTAATAGGTTTTTTATGGTAATGATACAGTAAGGGGAGGAGTTTTTGTTGGGCAATGGAGATTTGTCTTAATGCTTCAGATACACCCAGGATGACTAACATAGGTTCGAGTTAACTGTTAATAATCTATGAGATGCTGTTGAAGACATCGGACCAAAAAGATGCAACTTCAGGGCACAAGACAAAGTTCAGCATCTAATATTGTTGCAGATCAGTCTACACTGGAGTGAGTTGAAAGCCTGCTGCGTCTCGTACAGATGTTAAAGGGTGCCAGATGCAAAGGGCTGTGACCAAGCATCAGTATTTGATGACCTGGTAATGAGAGCAGGTTGGGTATTTGCCACAAAAATAGGCAACAATAGTCAGTAGCAAATGTTCTACAGAGTAGCTCTTGAACCACGTCCATACACAACTGGTTTATCTCTTCTGTAATTTTTATCAGGCCCTAGATTTTCAACCACCACTTCTACAGAAACTAATGCCTGTTAGTAAGCCTTAGATAGAACACACTGGCAGCCTGCCTGACGGAGCCAGCATTCTTTGATAAGCGATTGGGAAACGGTCGTACAAATAGCTCACACTTTCTGGCAGACAGCTCATTTTCGGCCAGGAAACAGTGCCAAACCTTTCTCCAAACAATGGTGGCAGCGTTAACATGGAAGGCCCTTGACAAAAGTAGATAAGAACCTCTTAAAACGACTGCAGTGCAAAGTGCGGTTAACTGACGAGCTCAATTTGTAGACAACAGAAGAGACAGCAGTTCATGTCCACCTCACTCTGTCCTCCTCCTTGTTTTCACTACAGGGTGTTTACTCTATCAGTTAGGCTGTAACGACCATGCTGATGATGCCAGAAACCAACTTATCAGTCACTGGAAAACCTGGTTGCACAACAGTGTGGGCTTTCACCTTTACACATGGTATGGATGCCAGTTTTGGTGCTGCAACACAGGGAAAATTTGCTTTTGCCTTTTCAGCTCCAGGCAGCCAACAAACTGACTAGAACACATCTGCCTGTCTGTGCAAAGACTGCAGATGGCTGATGGAGCATGGGCTATGCACAGCTGGTGAATATCTAACCAGCACAAGGGTACAGGTTTGAGTGTTTGGACAGCTCTCCACTGTCCGACCCATCAGCTGCTGCATCTGAGTATGTATTCAGGCTCAGCTTAAGTGCATCACAGCCTTTATCTCCATTACATGTAGAGAAAAAAATTCCACTCTAAGGGACACACACACACACACACACACACACACACACATACATACCAACACCATATAAAGTAAACTGATGTGCGATCATTGTTTACACCTTCACTGCAAACAAACCAACCCATTAGGATTTCTAGTTTCTAGACTCCAGTCACAGCTGAGTCTTGTAGCCTCAAAACTCACAGAAAACATCTTAAACAGAATCAGCCTCACTGACAGATTCACTGAATCTTGCACAAACACTTCCTTTTCAGCCTTTCGTAGAAACATTTCATTGTCTTATCTCCATTAGTCTCGCTGCTTCTCAGGCATCCTGTTCTGTTTTTGGTCCATCTCAACATTGTTTCTGTCACTTGGCTACTTCTCTAAACTTTGAACTGAGTTAAATTTTTAAATCATACTGGCAAATTCAATTTTCCATTTATAATATTTGGTCTCTTGACATCTTCACACAAAGGTTTCTAACTTCTGTGCATTGACTCTAAAGGGCAACAGACTACTGCAGCATGACACACATCATGGTGGTTTCATCCTCCCCTCCATCAAGTCTGCTATCCCTGTTGACCTTGACCAACATCAGTGTGCACACCGAACTAATAGGTCGACAGAGGATGCTGTCATGATGGCGCTCCACACAGCCCTCACTCACCTGGACCAGAGCAACACCTACAGTACAGGCCAAAAGTTTGGACACACCTTCTCATTCAATGCGTTTTCTTTATTTTCATGACTATTTACATTGTAGATTCTCACTGAAGGCATCAAAACTATGAATGAACACATGTGGAGTTATGTACTTAACAAAAAAAGGTGAAATAACTGAAAACATGTTTTATATTCTAGTTTCTTCAAAATAGCCACCCTTTGCTCTGATTACTGCTTTGCACACTCTTGGCATTCTCTCCATGAGCTTCAAGAGGTAGTCACCTGAAATGGTTTTCCAACAGTCTTGAAGGAGTTCCCAGAGGTGTTTAGCACTTGTTGGCCCCTTTGCCTTCACTCTGCGGTCCAGCTCACCCCAAACCATCTGGATTGGGTTCAGGTCCGGTGACTGTGGAGGCCAGGTCATCTGCCGCAGCACTCCATCACTCTCCTTCTTGGTCAAATAGCCCTTACACAGCCTGGAGGTGTGTTTGGGGTCATTGTCCTGTTGAAAAATAAATGATCGTCGGTTCAGTGTGCCTTCAATTTTGAATAAATCCCCAACAGTGTCACCAGCAAAACACCCCCACACCATCACACCTCCTCCTCCATGCTTCACAGTGGGAACCAGGCATGTGGAATCCATCCGTTCACCTTTTCTGCGTCTCACAAAGACACGGCGGTTGGAACCAAAGATCTCAAATTTGGACTCATCAGACCAAAGCACAGATTTCCACTGGTCTAATGTCCATTCCTTGTGTTTCTTGGCCCAAACAAATCTCTTCTGCTTGTTGCCTCTCCTTAGCAGTGGTTTCCTAGCAGCTATTTGACCATGAAGGCCTGATTGGCGCAGTCTCCTCTTAACAGTTGTTCTAGAGATGGGTCTGCTGCTAGAACTCTGTGTGGCATTCATCTGGTCTCTGATCTGAGCTGCTGTTAACTTGCGATTTCTGAGGCTGGTGACTCGGATGAACTTATCCTCAGAAGCAGAGGTGACTCTTGGTCTTCCTTTCCTGGGTCGGTCCTCATGTGTGCCAGTTTCGTTGTAGCGCTTGATGGTTTTTGCGACTCCACTTGGGGACACATTTAAAGTTTTTGCAATTTTCCGGACTGACTGACCTTCATTTCTTAAAGTAATGATGGCCACTCGTTTTTCTTTAGTTAGCTGATTGGTTCTTGCCATAATATGAATTTTAACAGTTGTCCAATAGGGCTGTCGGCTGTGTATTAACCTGACTTCTGCACAACACAACTGATGGTCCCAACCCCATTGATAAAGCAAGAAATTCCACTAATTAACCCTGATAAGGCACACCTGTGAAGTGGAAACCATTTCAGGTGACTACCTCTTGAAGCTCATGGAGAGAATGCCAAGAGTGTGCAAAGCAGTAATCAGAGCAAAGGGTGGCTATTTTGAAGAAACTAGAATATAAAACATGTTTTCAGTTATTTCACCTTTTTTTGTTAAGTACATAACTCCACATGTGTTCATTCATAGTTTTGATGCCTTCAGTGAGAATCTACAATGTAAATAGTCATGAAAATAAAGAAAACGCATTGAAAGAGAAGGTGTGTCCAAACTTTTGGCCTGTACTGTATGTAAGGATGCTGTTTGTGGATTTCGGCACCCATTCAACACAGTCATCCCCCAAAAACTGGTCCTGAAACTGAGCAACCTGGGCTTAAGCAGTTCACTGTGCGCATGGATACTGGACTTCCTCAGGAACAGACCTCAGCACGTCAGGATGGGAGATTGCACTTCCTCCACACTCATCCTGAACACCGGAACACCACAGGGGTGTGTCCTCAGCCCCCTCCTCTTCTCCCTCTTCACCCATGACTGCTCCCCCATCCACCCCACAAACGCCATCGTCAAGTTTGCTGACAACACCACCATTGTAGGACTGATTAGGAACAACAGTGAGTCAGCCTACAGGGAGGAGGTCGAAGGCCTGACAGACTGGTGCCTCCATAACAACCTGGACCTCAACACGGCCAAAACCAAGGAAATTATTGTGGATTTCTGACTGAGCCCCCCACCCACTTCATCAAAGGAGAGGAAGTTGAGAGGGTGGAGAGCTTTAAATTTCTTGGTCTCCACATTTCGGCCAACCTCACCTAATCCGTCCACACCTCCTATCAGGTGAGGAAGCCCACCAGCGACTTTACTCCCTCAGGAAGTTAAAGCAGGCCCACCTCCCCCGCCCACTGCTGGTTAACTTCTACAGGGCCTCCATCGAGTCCATCCTGACCTACTGCTGCACAGTGTGGTTCACCAGCTGACACTGGAACCACACAAAAATACTGAATACAATACCCCCCCTTGATGTGGCTCATCAGGAAATGACATACAGGATATGTGTAACACCTGGTGAATCAGGTGAGAGTGGACTCAAACACACATCACTTGAGACAGTTCAGGTAAAATCATCCAGGCTTTACTGGTCAAACAGTCGGTTCAGTACACAGAAGGACAATCTGTGGAGGCAAACAAATCCAACAGGGGTGAGTCAGAGTCAAACAACAGGCTAAATCCAAAAACCAAGAAAAGGACACAGGGAAACAAAAGGCTGGAGCACTGGACACACTAAATACTTTGGTGAGGGGAAGGATAACGAGACACAAGTGAGGCTGATCAGGACGGGACAGACAATCAGACACAGGTGAAGTCATCAAAAGGGAGGGAAAAGATCTGAAACAAGAGATGTGAGTTTCTAAGCAAAACAGGAAACAGCATGAATGAATGAAATAAAAATCATAACCTAAGGAGTTTGAGCTGTGACCGTATACTTATTTAAAAGTGTACAGAGTACAATTTACATCCTGTCCTTGTCCTCTCTTCACACATCTGAGCTCAAGCCTTATACTGTAATTTAAATCAATTTCCTCCATCTTACAAACCTCTTGGATTAAGTCAAGAAACAAACACCCATCCAGGACTATTTTAAAGGTCCAGGGTGTGCAGGGTTTAGGCGGATATATTGGTAGAAACAAAGTATAGTGTATAATCACCTGAAAATAAGAAATGTTTTTGTAACTTTAGAAAGAGCTGTTTATATCTACATAAGGAGCAGGCCTTCATTTATGGAGATCGTCAAGTTGCACTGCCATGTTTCTACATTAGCCCAGAAGAGACAAACCAAACGCTGCCATTCACTGTTTCGCATTTTCTCATGAGCAGCGGTGAAGTTACACTGATTTGTAATGTGAAACTGTTTCATTCAGTCCATGACTAAACGTTGTATGTGATGAGGTCAGAGTGAGAATGTGTTGAACTTATGGATATCATTGTTGTAGCTACAAAACTATATCATACCACCATCTCCACTTAGTAAAACAAGCTAGCTTGCTAGCAAGCTCTGCAGAGCATCCCACTCCCCCACACAACAATAAACGTTCAGCTCCCCGGTGATCTACCTCCTGCCAGACGCCCACTCATTTAGGTCTTTGAAGTGAAATGAGGAGGTATCATAAAGATAACTCCTGATTTCAATCTCTCGAATCAGCCATTTCTCGTCCATTGCGGTGCTTTTATCATTAGCAACAGGAATAAAAGAGCACGGTCTCACTCTGAAGTCACCGAAATCTGGCGCCTGGGCAGTGACTTGCAGCGTCAGACACAGACGGAAAAAGACATCCTCTAATGCTGGCATGATACGCAGCCGGTTGCTGTTATAGTTTACCGGCCCTTGGCGGCGTCAGGAGGATACACGGTGGGGCAAGAATGAAAGTTAAGGTGGCGAAAGTATGATGATAAGCTATAAGAGCCAAATTAACCCGTAAGGGTCCATTTGGTTCCATTTGGTACAGAGCAGCGCAGGCTGAAACAGTTTAGGGACTCTTATCTAAGTTCAAAAGTTTTCACTATCTATCTAATGTTACTGAAATAAGATCAGATAAGTTGAAGTTGCAGTTGGCTTATATTTTTACGTGTTTTACTGTTGCATTGAATATGGGTGTTGCCATATTGATTATGATAAGCTGACATCAAAATGATTTGCTGACAAAATAATACAATCATGTTGTTTAGTTCAGTATAATACCCATTCATATAGGAGTCCTGGTTTATTGAGGGGCACATTTGGTGAGGGTAGGGAAGAGAAGGAGTATGACTAGGGTTGCTGTTAAAGTTGTGTTTAATAGAATTGTTGTGTGACTGTCAGTCTGGAATAATGAGCTTTGGTGATTACTTAGCCCATATGTGTGACCGTGTGCACATGCACGTGTGTGAGCATGTAATGTGTGGATTGGGTGGCCTGGGTGGGTGTATGACTCCCGGCCTGAATTTTTGTCCCAGTCCGGCCCTGAACACACCCAGGGTACCTTTCACGCTGTATCTGGTTGTGGGAAGTCCATGACCATGTGACGAGGTCGGAGTGAGAATGTGTTGGGATGAAATACAAATGGGGCAGTTAGGACAGTCTGATAGAAAACAATGAAATCAAACAGATGTAGTCACTGACGCTCGCTTGCATCGCATCCACTGAGGACACTGTGTTAGATATGAAAAATATTTAGTTATCTTACTGTTCTGTACACAGTGTACTCAGTGGACATCTGCTCAGTTTGGTGCCTCACAGCTAAAGCTGAGGCTCCACTTCCTGAGAGATAGTTTATCTTCAGAGGCCCGGTCATGACGAGCTCCGTGCAGCAGGCAGGATGAAAGTCACAAAATGTGAAAAAAAATAACCCTTAATGTTTCATAATAGTTTATTCATTTAGTCTTCACCTCACTTTCACACTACACCAAATGTTTTAAGTTTGATATGATTCGATCTTTTTGTCTGAGTCTTGCTGATACTGATCATTCCATAAAAGGATTCGTAATTTTTTAAAATGATGGTGATTTTTAGGAGAAAAAAGAAAATTTCACACACTGGCCATTAAAAACAAATTATCAGCCTCCTTATCACTGTCAGGATGTTTTTAAATGTTACTCATGTTGCTGCTGTGTGGCCCTTTCTTATCACTAACAGTACATCTTGCTATATTTTTATCTACAGCTGGAAAGTAGCAGCACACCACGCTGTTTCCTTTCTGCCAGTCTCTCACGTGTTTAATGCTGAAGTGTGCGACTGTGCACGGCTGCACACTGGGTTCTGATGTCATATAGATTTCCACCGTTATAATAATGATAAGAATAGGCGCCTTTCAAAATGCCCAAGGTCACCTTAGAGAGTTTAAAATCACATACAGGACAAGAGACGTGAATTGGGCACACATACTGTGATAAAAACACAGCTGAACAGGTGGGTTTTGAGATGGGATTTGAAGGATGTTTTGCTGTCAGACTTTCAGATGTGTCAGGGTAGGGAGCTCCAGAGCCTGGGGGCAGTGCAGCTGAAAGCTCTGGCAACCATGGTGCTGAGGCGTGAGGTGGGGATGGTCAGGAGACCAGCAGAGGAAGAGTGGGAGGGGGTGTACTCCTGGAGAAGGTCAGAGAGGTAAGTAGGGGTTAGGTTGTGCAGGGCTTCGAAGGTGAGCAGAAAGTTTTTGCCAGTGTAGTTGGATGGGATCAGGGGTGACGTGGTCAGATGATATGGTGTGTGGGTGATGATCCGGGCAACAGACTTTTGAATGATTTGAAGCCTGTTAATGAGTTTGGTGGGGAGGCCAGAGAGAACTGCATCACAATACTCAATAAGGGATGAAACAAATGCGTGGACCAAGACTTCAGTGGCGGACTGGGACAGCAACAGGCAGAGTCTGGAAAAGTTGCATAGGTTGAGGAAAGCAGTCTGGGTAATGTTTTTTATTGGGTGTTCGAAAGAGTGCTGCCCAGAATGACACCAAGACTCTTGAGCTGGCCGGAGAAGGCTACAGAGAAGTGGTTTATGCATCATTAGACTCACAAGTCAGTCTTTAGACGCTTTGCTTAACTAAAGACTGATGACTTTCTCCCTGATTTTGTGTTTAGATGGGCGGATACAATTTCAGAGTTTAAAAAAACTCCCTACGTTGCAGAACCAATAGTAAATCTGCAGGGCGGTCCTTCGGTGGCTCGCTGAACTCTTGTGCTCGTAAACATAGTCCGACTAGAAACACGTGTAGCGGTACAAAATGGCTCAGCCGTGCTTGCAGAAAACGCCGCCAAAGTTAGTGGATGTTTGTCGCGTTTGCGGCGACACATTCTCACCAACTAAAAGAAACAAACGTAATCTTTTACAAGGCCATGACTCATCCGTCCGGCCGGACTATAGAGGGAATCGCCTTGTTGTTTACAAATACTTCCGGGTAGAAAACCAGCAGAGCTTTTAGCTATATATATATAGCCTATATATCATACTTTTCACATCACTGTATCACCGTTTAGACTAATCCGATGTTTGTAAAGTCTATAAACACAATGATTGAACAAACATTACTATTTCTTTGTGCACGTTTAGCTGGGCTAACCGTTAGCTGTTAGCCCTGTTAGCCGTTAGCAGTGTCTGTAATAGGTAATAACTCATTAAACGGTCCGTGAAAAAAATATTTTTTCCAGCGGATATCTTAGTTACAACATGATTGAGCTAGCAAAGCAGTTTTGTGTTGCTATGTGTGGTATTTATTCAGTTTTGGGAAATCACGATGTCTAGAAAGCATCAGTGGCTGCAGCTGACAGGGACCGCTAACAGCAGCAGCAAAGCTAACATCAGGAAGTCATCTGTTAAAAGTCTCCTGTTGTCAGATACGACATGAAACTACTCCAGTTAGCTCAATCATGTTATAACTAAGACATCCGCTGGAAAAAATATTTTCTTCACGGATGAGCACACGTTTGATAAAACAGAGTTAAATCTCTCGGCATCCATTTTCAATCTCTCTGTGTGTTTGTTTCCTTGCGGACGAGAAAAGGAGGAGCGCACATTTCCGAGAAGGCGTGTCCTTTTCAAAAATGCAAGAGGCGTTGCTTTGTTGCCGGCTGTTTTCGCCAGTGTGTTAAACACACTTTAGAAAGGAGTTTTCCCCAGACTATCAGAAGGCGGAGATCTCTGATTGTCAGGTGGTGAGACTAATCCATCATAGGCCAGCTAAATATGTCAGGACTGTTTTGGCACAAATATTATACAAAAGTACAGACATGTTTGGAAATGATGCAGCTAGCTACGATTTGTATTTATATAATTTTGTCATTGAGATATCTTTTAGGGAAACAATACCAAATGCTTGTGAGTATTGAGGCTCCTCAGCTGGTCGTCTCCAGAGCACAGAGGATCATTGGGATACAGTTCCCAGCGCACTCCTCCTCAGTAACACCACCAGCCACATCTCCAGATGGAGAAACATGTTTCTGCCCTGAATCACCCCACAATGTGTCCATAATCTGTTTGGCTGCCCCCTCAGTTGTCTCACACAACTCACTTTATTACAGTGCAGGGACAGCTGCAGTACGCTAAAAAGTACCCAGCAATCATTGGTCTGACAGTGATGCCCTGTCCCTGGACAAAAATAGTCCAGCATGTCACAGGCTACAAAAGCATGTGGTCATGTAGTGTGGCTCTGTGTTCGTACAGGAAGCAAACACCCTGGTGAAAGTCCAGGGTTTGTTGGACCCATCCACCCACTCCCACCCACCCATAGGGACTTTCCAGCTGCTTGTATTACGTCATTACTGGTTACGAACTGACACTGTCCAGCAGCATCACTATTGTGTCTACTGGGAATCCAGGCATGTCTTCATCTGCTCTCTTCAGGTGGATGATTTGGATTCTAGTTTCTGTATTACTCCATTACTCCCCATGATTGAAGTGGATTATGTGTCTCTTGGTTGTGTCACTGTGGCTGAAGTGTAAAATCAGTCAAAGTCTATTTTTGTCCATGACAAATGCTGAATTCACATTTTGTTATCCAGAGAACTGCTGCTTTGTTCTGGCTCAGGATGCTTTTCCAGCACACAGAAGAATGGCCCACACACCCAAAGTCTAAAACAGACTGCTCACTGCATGTCTCATCTCCTCAATGACTACAGAGTTATTCAGTAAAGTCACCACTATGTCACTGGTTTTGCCCTTGTCATGCAGTTACAAGTTTCCACATGAGAACACATTACAGATGAATGACAAACTGGCACAGTGATGGTGCTTTCCACTCTGTCTGAGTGCCAGCAAGTAACACAGTGCACATCTTATGTTGCAACTGCATTGGACAGTTTCTGCTGCAACAACATGCCAAAATGTACAAACCAAAACATGCAGAATGCCGTCAGCCCAACAATTCTCTGTATTGTGTTATCACGACTTACATCACACCCTTGCCCAAACTTGCAAGCTATCTAAGGATTGATTTAAATCTGGCCTAGTTCCAGAGGCTGATAGTTTCAAATGTTGCTTCCACTCTAATGGACCATGGTTACTTTATTATGTTACCCTACCAGATTTTTGTTTCTAGTGACCAAGGAATGATAATAATGATAAATAAACCAAACAAAATGAAATCTTAATTTTCATTTTCAGCCAACTTGACAATCCATCAACAAGCGTGGCCCTGCCATGTGTCACTTTTGAGTGATTCCTGGAAGCAGTTTTCCATTATCGTCTGTGCTACTCACAACAAGTTTCTCTATTTGGTTGGGTTTTCTCCATTTGCAGTGTTTTTTTTTCTTCCCTAAATGCAGCTTATGATTCATCAAATTGCAGCCCAGTTGCAGGAAGAAGAAAATGCTCGCACTGTATGCTTCTGCGACTGCGGATACTTTCAGTCAGGATTTAGAGTGCATCATAGCACTGAGACAGCACTAGTTAAAATGACAAATGATCTTCTGATTGCTTCAGACAAAGGACTCGTCTCTGTACTTGTTTTATTAGATCTTAGCACGGCGTTTGACACAATTCTGCTACAGAGACTGGAACATTTAATTGGCCTAAAAGGTTCTGCACTAAGCTGGTTAGAATCTCATTTATCTGATCATTTTCAGTTGGTTCATGTTAATGATGAACAGTGTTGTGCTAGTTACTGAAAAATAGTAACTAGTTACCGTTACTAGTTACTTCATTATAAAGTAACTCAGTTAGTTACTTAAACCAAAAAGTAATGCGTTACTGAGAAAAGTAACTTTTTAGTTACTTTTCTCAGTATCTACATATATATATATATATATATATATATATATATATATATATATATATATATATATATATATATACACACACATATATATATATTATTATTATTATTTTATTTTTTTTCAGTGCTCCCATTAATGCCCCTCTAGCCTTCATTTCAGTACTGTACTGTATGGAGAATAATACAAACTGTTGATTAACGTGACCGTTTCAAATGATTTGCTTTCACATCACAAATCTGACACAAACATCAAAGTATTTTTTAAACGCTAATTTATTTAAGTCAGGACATAAACTAAAAATTTTCAGTCACATCAAACAAATGCCTGCAAACTTGCATTTACAAAAAATAGAGGGGAGCAGAAGGTGTGCCATATATCCCAGCAGAACATAGCTGTAAGCCTGGCTTTCTTATTATTCAAAATAAAAGTGCAAACATTAAAGTGGCTTCAGCAAAAATAATGCTGTTGTGTTTAGCCCATAAAAATGTTATTTCATAGCTCAAGTATGAAATCTAGCAAGCAATGTACTACATTAACACAAGAATTGCATTCTGGTAAACCCAGTAATTTGTTGTTTCAGCTACAACCTATAAATGCTAGACATGGCTATACCACTAGGCATGCTATGTGTGTTCACTTTACTCTACCGCTACCAAGATCTAATGCACTGAAGAGAACTGTAATGTATAGAGCAAAAACATATTGGAATAGGCTCCCGCCAAATATAATTAGGATAGACAATAAATTGAGATTCAAAAAGAAATTAAAAGAAGCCATTATTGGGAAAGAAATTGTGTTTAGTTAGCAAGTTGAAATTGCAGAACTGTAATGATGTTTTGTTTCTTTGAATGAGGTGCGTTTATAGTAATAGTTATTAGAAACACTGAGTATTTCTGTTTGTTTTGTTTTATTTTAAATATGCAATTTGTTTTTGTATTTTATTGTATTGTTTCACTGTATTAAGTTTTTAGTTTGATTGTACTATATGAGTGTCTGGACCCCAGGAAGAATAGTCTTCACTCAGGTGAAGACTAATGGGGATCCATAACAAAACATAAAACATAAACCGTATTTTCCTCAAAACATTCTGATATAACTGAAAACAATCTGAATTATTATTCAGAATCAAGCTGGACAAATGAATGTGCTTTCACTCAGCACGTAAGAACTGCTGTTAAAGACAATGATAAATGATATGCATAAAAAAACACCAGCTGGTCAAAAATGAAATCTGAGGAGGACATCATCAGCAAGATATTCCGCATCTACAACTTTGGTCGGAGAGCTTGTTCCTCTTTGGAGACAGTACCAGACTTCCCAGGCTGAACAGTCTCTCAACTGGTGCACTGGATGGAGTAGCTGCATTTTTCTTCAGAGAAATTTCCTTTATTGTGGGAAATTGTTTCAGAATCTCCATCCCTGTTTCGGCCGTCCTCAAGTAGGCTATTATCTCAGATTCCACAGAGCTGAAGACGTCATCATTCTCCTCAAAGCAAAAAAGTCCTGTACTTTGGAGGAGCTTGAGTTTGGTGGTGTGGGAGGCAGGGCCATGGCTGGTTGCTGCACAGGGCCAGGGTGAAGGACAAGCTTGTGACACTCTGCGGCCAGGATTCCCTTGACCATCTCTTTCTTCCTCTGGTCTCTTAACTTCAACATGGGAAGTGTGGCAGCCGCCAGCATTGCATCGTTGCTTTCCAAGACAGATGCAAATCGTGTTTTAGTAGCCTGCAAAACATACACACAGTGACACAGGTATTAGCATAAGTGAAAGACTCCCTTTGTGAACATACATTTCCATGTGTTGATGGCGTGTTTCTTACCTGAACTATGGCATCAGGTAGGCCGGTTGCCACAGTCAGACCTTCCTTCATCTCCAGTGTCTTTGACATCAATACTTCTAGAGTGGGCAGGAGGGTGCCATAGTAACAGTGCTCCTCTCCTTGCAGGATGTCCAGAGCAACGGTGAGTGGCTTCGTAATGGCGCAGTATTCCTTCAGAAACAGTAGTTCCCTCTCACTAAAACAGTTGAGTCCTAAACCATCACAGATGGTGGTCAGGTCAGTTAGAGGTATTTCAGTGATTCTTGCCACAGCATCATGAAATGAATTCCATCTTGTTGAGCATGGCACCAGCAGCTTTTTGGTAAACACTTGGCCCACCATCTCTGAGGCCACAGTGGACCTACTGGCCTTATTCCATAGTGCTGTGCACTTAGCTGTAGTGCTTCTGTAGATTCCTTTGGTCCCAGGACTTGAAAGGAGCCACTTGTTCACATCAGAGCAAGAAATTAAATTAAGTGTTTGAGACGCACATCTCTGATGTGGAGGTAAAGCAATCCCGTCCTCTGTGGCGGTGTCAATCTCAGCAGCAATGACATCATAAGTGTGTCTACCCTTGATCCGTTTACAAGCCAATGCAGCTTTCTGGCGTTTCTGGCGTTGACAAGCTGCCTGGAAGCAGGCAATTCCACTGTGGCGATCGGTTGCATGTTTTCTACCACATACCTGAAAAAAAAACACATTCATTATGTGTTTTTATCTGTATTAACTGTTTTAATGGACACTTAGAAGAATAGCTTTACAGGGCTAAAAGAGATCCAAATAAACATTTAATCAATCAAACATATCTTACCGTGCAATTGTCTTGTCAAGTTGTGCCTTGCTAACAGTCTGTCGGTTAAAATCCAGACGCTGTTGCTAAGGTGAAGTGGCTTGACTCTCGGATGCCACTGGGCCTTCTTTAGCTACTAGCTTCGTTGAAGCATGTTGCTTCTCCAGGTGCTTCAACAGATTCAAATTACTGTTCGTGGATGTAAAAAGGACTTTCGAGCCAAGACACAGTTTACATTTAACTGAAATGTTTTTGTCTTTGTGCTCGACAAAAGAGAAATAATGGAAATATCTCCATGAAAAAAAACTCGACTTACTCTTGTCTTGGCTCGCCATCACGCCATGACCTTGACGCACGCGCACTAGTGTCATCTATACTCTGAGTACGTCCTGGCTGTAGATGACTGAGTGGGGACGCTAGAGGGTGCTAGGTGCTTTTTTTTTTTGCAGTGTAGTTTTTCTAAGCCACAAAGAAAGAAGACAACGTTGCTAAGAAGGATCATGTTTTGGGAAACTCAGCCCTGCAGCCCAAAACATTTCCTAACTGTATTGGCTCATAGCTACATCGCCTAAGCGACAGCGGATGGAGTTTAACCAAGGGACTGTTAGACTACATGCAACCGTCTTCTACAGTGGAATCGCTCACTGTCAGGCAGCTAAACATTTTACAACTATGGTACTTGGATACAAATATGGAAAATGAGCTAAAAGCTTCCTCAGGATAACAATAGATATCACGTCACTGGATATAACGTTACTGGGACTAAAAATCTACAGAAGTGCTACAGCTTAACGTAACGTTACAGCACTGTGGTGAGGCCAGCAGGTCGACAGTGACTTCAGAGATGGTGAGAGACGTGTTTCACTAAGATGCACTGATAAGAATTGTTCATATACCTCTATCTGACTTGACTATCTTTTATTGTTTAGGGCTAAAATGATTTAGTGAAAGGCAACTTAAGTCTGTGAAGGAATACTGCATGCTGTGCGCCGTTTTAAAACCTGGTCAAAAATAACGGAGTAACGCACTGTTTGGTAACGGTAACTGAGTTACTGAATTTAAAAACTAACGAGTTAGAGTATTAGTTACTGCCAGTAGTTACTAACGGCGTTACTGTAACGCGTTACTAATAACGCTTTACTGCCCAACACTGATGATGAATCATCTCTACTTACTAAAGTTTGTTTTGGAGTTCCACAAGGTTCTGTCCTCGGACCAATCCTATTTACTCTATATATGCTTCCTTTAGGTAACATCATTAGAAATCACTCTGTAAATTTCCATTGTTATGCTGATGATACACAGTTGTATTTATCTATGAAACCAGAAGAAACTGATCAATTAACTAAACTTGAAAATGCCTAAAAGACATAAAAACCTGGATGAGCACCAATTTCCTGATGTTAAATTCAGACAAAACTGAAGTTATTGTTCTTGGCCCCAAACAGCTCAGAGACTCTTTATCTGATGACATAGTTTCTCTAGATGGCATTGCTCTGGCCTCTAGCACTACCGTAAGAAACCTCGGAGTAATATTTGATCAAGATTTGTCTTTTAATTCTCATTTAAAACAAACCTCACGGACTGCATTTTTTCATCTGTGTAATATTGCGAAAATTAGGCCTATCGTGACCCGAAAAGATGCAGAAAAATTGGTCCACGCTTTTGTTACCTCAAGGCTGGATTACTGTAACTCTCTATTATCAGGTAGCTCTAGTAAGTCCTTAAAAACTCTCCAGCTAATTCAGAATGCAGCAGCATGTGTACTAACAGGAACTAAGAAACGAGATCATATTTCTCCTGTTTTAGCTTCTCTGCACTGGCTCCCTGTAAAATCCAGAATTGAATTTAAAATCCTACTGTTAACTTATAAAGCTCTAAATGGTCAAGTTCCGTCATATCTTAGAGAGCTCATAGTGCCATATTATCCCACCAGAACACTGCGCTCTGAGAACGCAGGGTTACTCGTGGTCCCTAAAGTCTCCAAAAGTAGATCAGGAGCCAGAGCCTTCAGCTATCAGGCTCCTCTCCTGTGGAATCATCTTCCTGTTACGGTCCGGGAGGCAGACACCGTCTCCACATTTAAGACTAGACTCAAGACTTTCCTCTTTGATAAAGCTTATATTTAGGGCTGGCTCAGGCTTGCCCTGTACCAGCCCCTAGTTAGGCTAACTTAGGCCTAGTCTGCTAGAGGACCCCCCTATAATACACCGGGCACCTTCTCACCTTCTCTCTCTCTCTCCCTCTCTCTCTCTCTCTCTCTCTCTCTCTCTCTCTCTCTCTCTCTCTCTCTCTCTCTCTCTCTCTCTCTCTCTCTCTCTCTCTCCCCCTCTCTCCTGGATGGTGTGTGTGGTTGTGCTGCTGCTGTGGTCCTGCCAGATGCCTCCTGCTGCTGCTGTTAGTCATACTTCTACTGTTATTATACACATATGATTATTGTCACATATGTATACTATCAGATATTAATATATACTTTCAACATATTTTACCACAATAGCTGTAATTATTATTATAGTATTATTACTTTCATTAATGTTGTTGTAAGCTACTGTCATTACCGTCTGTCCTGCATCTCTCTCTGTCTCTGTCTCTTTTTCTGTTGTGGTCCTGATTTTCTGTGCAATTGTGTTTGCTCCTATCTGATCCTTCTCTCCCTGTCCCTGCAGAGTGAGTGCCGAGGGGCGGGGCGATCTCCGGGAGCACTGGGCTCCCGGCACACCTGCAGCTCGTTCTGCCTAATTAGCCGGCTTCTTAAGCCACACTCTCTTTGTCTCCAGTGCTGGATTATTCTCTTTGCTCTAGTATTACGCTCGTGCTCTCAGTGATCTCCTGCCTCCCGCCACGTGTTTATGCTCCGGTGTTTGGTCTCCAGGTTTAGTAAGTTTTTGTGCCTTGTCACTCTTTTTGTTGCACTTTTGTTCTTGCTCTTTTTCCCATGTTGATGGTGATTTTCAGTTTAGCCTTTTCTTTTTTGCTACTTTGTAAACTGTTTTTTGAACTTAACTCTGCAACTGGGTCCTGGCTTCCTTGTCTGGCACGTAACATTTTCTGTCTCATTGTGTCATACAGATTAATTTATTATGTTGATCTGTTCTGTACGACATCTATTGCACATCTGTCCGTCCTGGAAGAGGGATTCCTCCTCAGTTGCTCTTCCTGAGGTTTCTACCATTTTTTTTCCCCATTAAAGGTTTTTTTGGGGAGTTTTTCCTTATCCGCTGCGAGGGTCCAAAGGACAGAGGCATGTTGTATGCTGTAAAGCCCTGTGAGGCAAATTGTGATTTGTGATATTGGGCTTTATAAATAAAATTGATTGATTGAAAAGTTTACGACGCTGTGAGAGTGGCAAGAGTGAGAATAAAAGTTGTGGGCTGGATAGCAAGATGAGTTAAAATTCACTATAATGCATTTACACATCCCTCCAGGGATTACCTTGGGATTCCCCAGTAAGAGCTGGAGGATGTGGTTGGATGTCTGAGAAAGACACCTGGGCCACCACAGTCTGCTCAGTTACTCACTCATATTTAAGTACTAAATCTCACATTAGCTTGTGATGTTTGCCTCTGCACCCTCAGTCTTCTCGCTAACAGGGATTACCACTGATGTCAATCAAGGCTGAGAACTGTGTGCTAAGTGCTTCCCGGGCACGGCCACTAATACATTATTTTGTAAGTGTAACTGTAACATCAAGTGTAAAAGCCTATTTTCAGCCATTCTTCTATGAAATGTGTCCATGCTTTACTGTTCTTAATGTGAACTCACTAAGCAGAACATGAGCAGCACTTACAGTCATCCAATCACTACATTAAAAAAGCAATTAGCGGTCATGAACTTACTGTGTCCTTCCATTGGAGAGCACTCACTGTCTATTTCACTTAGTGGGAATCCTTAGCTCAGAGTTATTTCTTTATAAAGCCACCCATTAGGTGGGTGTGGGAATTCTTCTGCCATGAGGAATCCTGTTACCCAGGAATACCATTAAGCTTGTCTCCAGCTCATTCATGCACGTAGAACCATGGGGAGATTCCATGGTAAAATACAGGCTGTTTTTATTGGCTGCTGCTGAGCAAACAGGAGGAGGTGAACATGCGGTTTCCTTGGCTTCATGTCACCAAACTGATACTAAGCAGAGTGGAGTACTGTAAATTTGAGATTTATCCTGACCTCCTAGATATCTTACTCCTTTAACTCATGTCTTTGTCACTCATTACAGGAGCTCTCGTAATGACCTGGATTAATGAGTCAGAGTAAGAATAATGGACTCAGTCATAGTAATGTGATTCACCACCTTAATTTCCCACAGACACTTGTCAAGCACAGTGGAGTTAATATGTTAAAACATTTGTAGAACATTATTCTGATGACGTAAGTGTGAGTGCAGCTGATAGACTCAATAATGATAATAAGATAAAAAGCACAGTGAAGTCTGTCATGTGTTTAAACAATAATATTGTCACATGCTGCTCATCAAGCTTTGTTTCCTGAGGGTCTTTTTAACTAAACATAACGTCCAGCCTGTTCTCAAATTGTCACAGTCCCTGTCTCTCATTCCCCTCCTGTCACTCTGCTGCAGTGATTTTCCACTCTACCTGCCAGCCACGCCCACCTTATCAGCCCAACTCTGCTCACTTGCCTACACAGCTGCAGCTCATCATAATCAGCCCTGCATATAAGCTTCTCCAGCACTCTCACTCGTTGCCAGATTGTTCTTCAGCGTCATGCGAGACTTTCCAGCATTCATCTCCTGTCTGATCTCCCGGTGCCGACTGCCTGTTCCCGACCTGCTCTCCTCGTCTGCCTCCCGGTAAACTCACCTGCCTTCTGTCCCTGACCTCGTGCTCTGCCTCAGCGTTTCTGGTATCTGACTGCTCGGCTGGTAACGACTCCTCCGCCTGGCCTCGTCTATCCTCCTGCCTGCTCCCCATCGGTGCCTCTGCCTTCACGGACTGCTCATCTGGCTACGACCATGGGATATGACCATGTTTGCATGTTCTCCCCGCGTCAGTGTGGACTTTCTCTGGTTTCTTCTGCTTCCTTCAACAGCCCAAAGACAGGTCAGGTTACCGGCGACCTCTGACTGCCAACTCAGGGTGTACCCCGCCTCCTGTCCAATGTCAGCTGGGAAAGGCTCAGTGTTATGTTTATGAATACATTACACTGACACATAATACAATGGAAACCTGACAGTTATCACACCTGTCTGGGCCAAATTAGTCACCATAAGCAGAGGATTATTATGACCACATTGTTTTCTGATGCAGATTACCACCTCATTTAGAGTTGTATAATACATGGAATTTAAAGTAATGAAAAAGACAGTTTTGCTTTTTACAGAGTTTTTTCTTGACTGTTGCCTGCTGCTGGGGCGTCACGTGAGCAGGCATTGTCAATCCTCTGATGAGGGCGGCTTCAAGGCGCTTCCCCCATGCGCATTTGTCTTGTCTCCACCACTATGTATCTCTACATTGTGCAGTATAATCCTTTGTTTCCATATTGACAAGAGAAAAAAAAAACAGATTTGAGAGTTTAATCTTGTAATATTACAGTTTGTCTTCTTGTGAATTTATGAATTTAATATTGTGACATTATGACTTTTCACCCCACTCCTCCGTCATAGTTTCCGCTTTCAGTACTGTGCTTGAAATAAAAATACAATTTAAAAAAATAATAAAATAAAAACAGGGGAAACGATATTTTCTGAAAGTAAAGTCACACTTCGGCTGTGTTCAGTCTTGCAGCCATTTTTATTCAATGTGTCAAACTCATGATCATCATTTGGCGCATTGTTTTAAAGGCTTACACATCCTGAAGTTTGCCATGTCAGAGTTTTCCCAAATGTGTCTCTAAGTGTCTGATTTCCCAGGAAAACGGTGAGAAGTGTGTGTGTGTGTGTGTAAGTGTGTGTAAGTGTGTGTGTGTGTGTGTGTGTGTGTGTGTGTGTGTGTGTGTGTTTGTGTGTGTGTGTGTTTGGGACACTTTCAGTTCATCCTTGTCCAGGAAATGTGTGGGTGCAGTGTCTCTTCTGTCCCAGTTCCATGAGGGGCTTTCACACTGCTACGCAGTCATTTAAATGAGGAGAAGAGGACTTTGCTCTGTCGTGCTGAGCTCACTGTGTTGAACTTCTGGCGGTTGCCACCGTACCCAAAGGCCTGCCCGAATGATTTAATGGGCATCACGCAAACACAAAGCAGACAAGACGAAGGAGCTGATAATGTCGGTGTATGAATATCTGGAGTCACGGCGCCAACAACTTTCAAGGACAACCAGAAGAAAGATTGGGCCTGGGGTAACATTTGCACTAAACTTCATTTTCCACATTTTACGACGCGCACAAAGATAAAGAATCAATTTTTCCATTCCATGCAGGGTACAGTGACACCCGTGGGACTGTATATGCAGATTATGTAGTCATGGCAGTGATGTCAACGTGGTGATGACAGGGCAACAAACATGTGGTATCTTGTTCTTGTGAGTGTGCCTCACATCATGCTGTGTTACAAGCGCTCTGCAACAAAGTCTACTAAGATGATAATATTTATTTCCTCTCAGCAACAGCAGAGCAGACAAGCCAACCTCGTCTGGTGCCTCACTACACCACAGTTGGCACATCAGAGTCTTTGTAAATACACCTGACACTTTTTTAAATCTGCTCAGTACAAAGGATTAAAACACAAGTACAGTCCCTCAACAGCAGCAGTTTGGGTTCATGTCATTTTTGGCACGCACACAAATGCTGAAGCACGGAGAGAGATTTCTAAGAATTTAGAGGCTTCCAGTTAAGGCACACCAGTGTGTGTGTGTGTGTGTGTGTGTGTTTACATGCTTGTGTGAGGGAGAGGAAGAAGGAAAAAATGGGAGAAGGCAAACGAAAGGAGGCAGTGTGTGTGTGTGTGTGGGTGTGGGTGTGGGTGTGCGTCTAAATGAATGAACGTATCATTATGTGTGTGCATGTCTGAGGGAAATTTCCTTTTCTAGCTGTCATGATGCTGCTCACCCACTGAGCAGCGATGAGCAGAGGAGATATAAAACCACGCAGGGGAGGAGATGAAGACAGAAGAAGACAGAGTCTGACTTGATCCCCTTCGGCTGTCAGCGTGCACTCACACAAGGTAAGTCAGCCGTCTCATTTTTTACTCCTGCAGGTTTATTTGAAACTTTATTAAACTGTAAAACTACTGAAGGTATTTTATAGTTTTTGGGGAACTTACAGATTTATGAGAAGACAACCAGCTGTGCATCTTGCCAGCTGTGTATCAATGCATTTTTCTTTCACAATTTCTTAATCACTTCATCAGCTGCTGGACATTAGATGATTTTGCAACCTTTCACATAGTGGCAGCATTTTAAAATCATTCATAACGGCACCAAGATGAAATCATTTTTTATACTCGCTGTACTTTATTTTATATTTCATTGAATTTTATGAGAGACCTTTGCATCCATTTTATTCAGATGGTCAAAAAGAGAGGATGTTGGAATTTTCAGAAAAATGTCTCCGCTTTACAGATGCAAATATTTACATCGGCATTATCTCTAAACAACCAAACCTGTTTCGACGGTACACAGTGTAAATCTGTGTTATGCCCGAGTTATTTACATTCTGCTATAACAGTAGAAAACACACAGACAGACAGACAGTATGGGATGGGTTTGGGCTATTGATTTCCAGAGCTGCACTAATCAATATTGTAGCATCAACAGTGGATAAGATGTGTATGGGTCGCTCACAGTTACTCACTGAGAATGATCCAACTCTGCAGCTCTGCAGAGCTTGTTCAGTCTGGACTCCCTGAGAGATCAGATCTTGTATCTCAATGGGACCTCCCTGACTAAATAAAGGATAAATAAAAATAATTTTGAGCCTGATTCACAAACTCCTCTTATTAACCCACCAGTGTCTGCGGCATCACACCTGAGTGCTTCAGTCACATTATGGTCTTTCATTGTGGCATTTGTGGCATCAAACCTGCGTGGGTTTTTCTACCATCACTTGATGTCTTTGTGCTGATTCAGCCCCTGAACACTGGGTGTTTTTATCACCAACACGTCCCTACTTTTCCAGTGGCTTTTGTGCCATCAATCCTGAGTGTTTTAAGCTGAAACATGATCTCTTCCTGACCATAACTAAGTGGTGCTTTGTGTGAACCTAACAACACGGTAATCACATCATTGTTTGAAACCAAACCGGTATTTTCAGCAGTGTGTGTGGCACCGCACCTGAGTATTTCACATCATGGTGTTTCCCAGCAGCATTTGTGGCATCAAACCTGTTTTTTTTTTTTTTTGTTTTTTAACCAAACCTACTTGTCTTTAGGGGCATATTGCACCCCTGAACCTGTGTGTTTTTCACCGACACATTGCAGCATTTCCCAGCAGCATTTGTGGCATCTAACCTGGGTGTTTTTTTTTTTACCAAACCTTGGTGTCTTTAGGGGCACATTGTGCTGTTTAAGCCCCCAAACCTGGTTGTTCATCACCGACCCGTCCCTGCTTTTCGAGTGGCTTTTGTGCCATCAAACTTGCTGTTTTAAGCCAGAAAACAATCTTTTCCAAACCATAACCAAGTGGTTTTTGTGCCTAAACCTCACATCAAGATAATCACAGTGTTGTTGAAATATAAAAATCGTTAAGTGCCATAATAATGCACAAATGTAACATACCGGTGGTTTGCAAAAGTATACAATACAAACATTTTTGGGGGGGACTGAGCAGCCGTAGATCAAGATTAGTTAGACAACATAACAGAGCTTCAATATTAGTTTTACAGCCATCAGGTGGCCAGATGTGTGTGTCTAAGTGAATGCCATGTTGCCTCACATCTGCTGCATGTGTAACTAAGCAACTGCTTTCTAAAAAATATCCCTTAACCATCTCCTGTTGTGTTTCTTCATATCTAAAACTGAGATGCTGACTCTTTAAATTAAAGGGCCATTTATAGTTGCTGATGCCTTTAAGGGAAACTGTATGCAACAGCCAGAGTTGTGTAATGAGTGTCACACTGAACCTGCAGTTTTTCAGTCCTATCCGGAGAGGAACTTGTGATACAGAAGATACGATCCTTCTGTCCTGTGCAGATACTGTTTTAGAACATCATATTTTCCACTGCATGCTGATGCAAATTGCTGCTGTGTGCTTGGTAACGTTAAAAATAGGATGGAGTGAGAGTGAGCCAAAAATAATGTTGTGTGTTTGATCCAATGGTTGTGGTTATTCTTTTTCATTTTAATGTGGGTGTAGCACAAAGTTTATTACAGCTCAAAGCTGAAACCTTTGGAAACTGCAGAAGTAGGTCGAGGTCATCGTAGGTGAGACACTGATGCTCAAAGCTAAATTATTACATAGTTTGGCTCCAACACGCAATTGCCTCCTAATTCTAAGGAACAGTCCCATGAAAGACGTTTGGATCAGTGCTGAAACAATGAGTTGATACACTGGTCTGTTGACTGGCTGAGAATTAAATGACAATGACTTTGATATTTGATTAATGGTTAAGGTCAGTGATACTCAACTTGCTGCACAGCCATTTTCTTATTCACAGTGTAAATAAACTGATTCACACTGGAATGTTTTTCTGTCCTTTAAATGTAAATAAGGCTCCAGAGTGCACAAATTTAACCCTTTTTCTCCAAAAAAAGAGAGGGGAAAAAAAGCCAAGGCAGGATCTCCTCTGATAGAAGCCGCTTTTTTACTGCCTGTTTGAGAAGGGAATTTCATGCTGTTATGTCTCCTTGCAGTTCTGCATATAAGATACGATTGCAGGAAGAGAACAGTGTGGTCTCGTCTCTGAGCCGGGAATGTAGGCAGTAACAGCCAAGGTCTGTGTAAAATGTGAAGCTGGAGAGATGTGTTTTAATTACGCATTTTGATGGCAACCTACTGCCAGAGATTTAAAAAGCAGCTGTCAGCAGTTAGCAGCTAACTCAAAGGAGAAGAACAGTGGCCATAAATAAATGTCAGCAAAACGGAAAAACGATAAGATTCAGGAGCTACTTAATCTCCGAGCAGAGGACGAGATCAGCCGCCATATAACAGAAGATAACTGACATTATGCTATTGTTGGTGCATAGAAAGTGCTGCTGATGTGAAGACACTGTTGTGTTACATGTAACACCTGTCACAACTCTTTTGGTTGGAAATAATTTAGGGGTGCACGATAATTATCGGGCCGATAACAGGAAATTATTACGTCATTCCAATAAGTCTGATATCATGACGAATAGCCCCGATAACATATATAATTTTGGCAGCACGGCAGTGCCCCACTCCCACTATGAGACCCGAATGGCCTGCAGTGAATGCTGCGTTCAAGTGACGTCGGCATAATCAGAAAAACTCTTTCTGACTGGGAAAATTCAAGAATACCCCCTCATGTCGGAAAACAACTCGTTAACTCGGTCATAATTTCACACAGACACGCACACTCTCTCTGTCACTAGTGTTGCATGATATACTGGTACCAGTGGTAGACCGCGGCACTAAAACTCCACAGTACATATGATACCATAATGTTGGAGTACTGTAGTACTACGGTACCACTACTGTGGGATAAGTTCAAAGTCCAGTCGCAAGAGGGTGAGTGTCCATGCGCCGTCCAATAATGACAAATCCTGCCGGTTGTGGGTTGAACGGGGGTCACAGACACAGACAGGAATACGTATTCCTGTCAAATACGGCGGCCATAGTGCTCCGCGGTGCAACATAACGGCTTACCGGCGACGGATAAGTCCAGCTCCAGGTCCAATAATGTCCTCTTCTTGGCGTCATGACTGCCCAAAAGTACCTGGACAACCGAGCCGTGGCGGCACACAGGTATGTGACGTGTCAGAGGAGAAACGAGCCGTTCACATTTCTCTCTTTGTGGCAGGTAACGGTCCACAAACCTCACCGCACTTTAGGGACTGTTCTTCACTTATGAAGGGACTGTTCTTTACTTGTCAGGGGAGGAGGGTGGCTGGTTGATTTTTATTTTATTTATTTATTTTATTTTGATCCCCCCTATGTTAATCACTAATTGATGCTGTTTTTGAAGTATGAATAAGTCAGTAAGTAATTTATTCCATTGAAATATCAGTGATGTATTATAGAAAAGTGGTTTATCTTTTTATAAATGACAAAAGGCACATCTGCCTCATTTTTGCTGTGGTATCCTGATACTACTCAGAACCATGATACTGTCACTGGTATCATACTGTGGGTCCCAGTTTTGGTACCATGACAACACTATCTCACACACACACAGACGCTCTCTCTCTCTCTCTCTCTCTCTCTCTCTCTCTCTCTCTCTCTCTCTCTCTCTTCTAATGTGAGATAAAAGAACAACTGAATCCCATTTACCTTAGTAAAAAGGTATTCATTTGAATGGAACCATAAGCCAAAATTCTTTAAAGTTATTTTTTTGTTACTATGGAATGCACTTTTTCAGTTTCTTTTCGAAAATGTTTGAGATGCTTGCCAATAGTTTTTCATTGGAAAAAATAATTATCTCTTCATTTAAAGAGTCAAAACTGTTTTGGTTTTGTTCATAGTATTGATGTCATGATCTTAGGTATATATATAAATATACTGTATATGTGTGTGTGTTATCAGTTATCGGTATCTGCCTTTAGGAGCTGAAAGTTTTCGGTTATCGGTATCGGTTTAAAAGAAAAGTTATCGTGCATCCCTAAAATTATTATTATTATTTGGAAATTATTTGCGTTACAGGTGCTCCTTGGAAGAGAGGAAAGATAATTGAAAATATAAGAAATTTAACAAGATTATTTACACAATATATAGTAACCTAAATAGATAATACACAGAATATATACAGTCAAGGTGAAATGGGGTTATTGCACAAGTTAAATTATTGCACATGTTGACAGTGGGTGAAACAGTCGTTGTACAGTTTGATGGCCACAGGCAGAATGATTTCCTGTGGCGCTCAGTGGTACATTTAGGTGGTATGAGTCTCCCACTGAAAGTACTCTTGTGCCTGACCAGCACATGGTGGAGTGGGTGTGAGACATTGTCCAAGATAGTTCATAGCTTAGACAGCATCCTCCTCTCTGACACCACCATCAGAGAGTCACACTCCGTTCCCATGACGTCACTGGCCTTGCGGATCAGTTTGTTAAGTCTGTTGGCGTCTGCCACCTTCAGCCTGCTGCCCCTTCACACAACAGCATAGAGGATAGTACTGGCCACCACAGACTCATAGAAGATCCTGAGCATAGTCCGGCAGATGTTGAAGGACCTCAGTCGCCTCAGAAAATAGAGACAGCTCTGGCACTTCCTGTAGAGAGCGTCAGTGTTCTTAGCCCAGTCCAGTTTATTGTCCATGTGTACCCCCAGGTACTTACAGCTCTGCACAATGTCCACACTGACCGTGCTCGTCATAAAACAAGTCAGATGTCTGATTTACCTCCCAGAGCTACACACTGTATTACTTCTTCACTTGGATCTATTCCACATGACGTAGCTGGCTTTTGGAGCAGCACGTGTGCTTGTTTGTCTTTTACAATGCTCCATGTTGGCTATAAATGCAACTAAAACCACCTGTTACTATTTAAACTGTTAACTGTCAACTTCTTTGACCTTGAACCACTCAGGCATCCTTGCTTCAAGTGCAGCCAGCTGCATGTCACCTGTAAGGGACTGGTTGTAATTAATGAGTCGGGGATGAGGTGGTGCAAAAAGGAGGAGGCATGTCAAATAATATTTTAAGCACCGGGAAGGAACTTTTCTACTTAGGGCAGGGGGAAGTCTAAATGGATGTATTTTGTATTTATTTTACTGGCAATTTTTAAGGAAAGCTTTCTCTGAGAGGCATGTTTTCTTTAAAAATCACCAAAATCACACCATTTATCACAGCAAGAAACTGTAAAAACTGTAAAAACAGAAATTATTGTGAGATTTTAAAATATCCCATTTCAAAAGCATCTTGTATTTTACATCATTTCACTTTTTTTTTTTTTCACAAAAATGAACAGGTTAGTTACCATTAATGGACGTCCGGCTAAGGAAAGCAAAACTTTTTGAAACTGACATCCCCTAAAATCAAAAGAAGGTCCCAGGAATGAGTCCTAAAACCTAAGAAATGAGTTAGCATTTTCACACTCTGGTTCCCTCATCTTGAAGTCAATGAGTTTTTGGTTAGATGTCTGAAGTAAGGTCTGTGGTTAACAAAGCAGCTGCTAACAAGTGGCTAAATGAGATCACAGAACATCATCATGCCGAACACGGCCTTACAGCCTTATTGGCGTGGGGACATGAAGTTAAGCAGCTGCAGTGTATTTCATTTATAGTATCGCGTTAGCTTGACCTCTGCCGATTGCACTGAGGCTTCAAAAATCATGACAGTGGTGTTCATTTGTGAAGCCTATCTTAAAAAACAAACATGTAAGTATCATAAATGTTTGCTTACCACAGAGCTTATTTTCTGCAATAATCCAAAATTCAAAGGAAAAATCCCTCAGCCTTTTTGACAAGTGTTAGATAAATATCATCGCTTACTCTGAACAACAAAACTAGGCCTGACTAATTCCTTTCCTCTGAAAACAAAAACACAAAGATAAGACCCAACATATTGATCTAAAAAAGAACACAGAGGTGGCTGCAACCAACCAGTGTTTCTGGGCCAAAGTTAACCATGTGAGTGACTCTACAGTTCCCTACAAGTCTCTTAGTATCCGGTGTGTGGCCTCTGATAACAATTTCGTACAACATTTATTTCGAAACTGCAACAATGGTTCTGGGAGGGTGAGGGGCCCTGCAGAGGCTGACTCAGGAAGCAGCAATGTGGTTAAAGGTTCCTGCATGACTGATGTGTATGAATATAAACTGTATGTAACATGTGCCATGTTTGTTGTTTAACAAGAAGAAATGTGGTTTCACTCTAAATGCACTCTGTGTCTCTCAGGAAATGGATACTCCCCGACTTGGCTTCTTCATCTTCATTGTGATAACTGCAACTGCATCTTCAGGTAGGACGTACATTATGATGAAGAACAGTGCATTAATGGATCTGTTCATGCAGCTGTATTCATATTAAGAAGTCGATCCTTTTTGACCCACACATGCAGTATATAGACACATAGTGCTGAAGCTGCACATGTAGCAGAAACTGCTCCATCTCATAAGCCCTAGGGGTGTAAATCACCAGCTTCATCACAATACAATATTATATCGATTTGTTTGGATGACGATACGATGTTTGCCGACATCACAAAGTCTGCAATCGATATGACGCGATATCATATGCCCATCTAACACAATCATTTACATCAGCTCACAAAAACAACTAGAATATGATTTGACCATTTTATTTCTGAGCTCTGTTTGTTGTTTAAGCGGAGGCGCGCTTGCCCAGAAATGGTGACACAGACGTGCTATGTGAATTTCAAAATAAATATATATCTTTAAGATGACGATATGGATCGATGTTTTAATTTTGCATCGATATAATCGGATCGTTAATCAATGAATCGATGTATCGATGTGGATCGATGTATCGATACACCCCTAATAAGCTCATCACCTACCAAACCTATTTGAAATATTCAGACGACACGTCCATTCTTGCACTTCTCTCTGACAATCTCTCTGCTCTGGGTTATCACAACACAGTCACACACTTCACTCAGTGGTGTATGGACAACCATCTTCACATCAACGTCAGTAAAACCAAAGAAATAATGATCACGCTTTGCAAAATCAATAGACCTGGACGCCACACGCCCACTCAACCAATACCTCATCCCATTACCCTCAGGGCGCAGGTACTGAACTCTCAAATTTAGGAAAGCTCGACTCGGGAAGAGCCTGATCCCAGCAGCCATAGCTGCACTGAACAGGAGATCCCGTTGACTCAAAGTGTCCACCTCTGTGAATGAACATGTAATGTTTTGTGATGTCTATGATATGTCTGTGCCTGTGATATCTGTGATCGATCTCTGTAAATGTACAGTTAGTGGAAACGAATTTCCCTCTGGGACGAATAAAGTCTAAGTCTAAGAAGGCCCTCTTTAATGTATATCCACCACTGTAGCATATACGGTATTAATGCAAGGTGGTGGCATGAATATACTGCATGCATGAAGGGAGCACTGAACAAAAGTCACCACATCTGAATCAGATGAGGCCAGAGTATAATGCTTACCCTGTCTATATCTGCATGTTAATGTCACAGTATCTGCTTAGTCTCCCTTTTAAATAATGTTTGGGATCTTTTATTTGTTAAATAACTGTTATTATAATGAATATTATAATGTTTTCCACAACATGACTTTGTGCTTTCAATGTTATCTTTGTCACCACAGCATCTTTAAAGACAACTGAGTCCCAGTGTATGGACCTAAACACGGATTCTTTCAGACTTTTTGAAGGGGAGGCATTTCGTTTTGTGCCCCATGAGCTCGGCAATAATGTCCCTGATGATGAGGTCACATGGTACAAAAATAACTCCCAAATCAATATCACCACTGATGAGAACCAGAACGTACATTACCACGGTGGAGCACTCTTTTTCTTAAACCTCTGCAGTGAAAACTCCGGCCTTTACATTGCCAGGTGAGAATACCTGTCTCTGTAAAACCACGTTTTGGCAACATTGAAATTCAATTTAATTTTTCTTATTTCTATCACTAAACGTAACATTAAGTTCATGTTACTCTCTGATCTTTTGGCAATGTAAAATATGTTCTTTCCACTGAGATGATCTGTTAATATGGACCCTGAGGTGAATCACAAAGGCTTATTGTTTCTTCTCTAGGCAAGAAGAGCCATCAGGACGGTGTTACAACTATTTTTTACAAGTTGACGTCTTCAAACGAAGCAATCCAATGGAAAAAAAATTCCTCTATGGATCCATTGAAGACTCTGCTGTGGCCAAACAGATCCCATGTCCAGATCCTGTCCACAACACATGTACCTCGTTGGCGGGAACTTTCTCCTGGAGCACGGTACCTGTGATTACAGTGACTCTGGTGTAAATAACAATGTTGTTTCTTCAGGTCCTAAACTCTAAATCTGGTAACATCACTGATAATTTATTGTTGTAACAGTCAACAGGGCTTATGTGCATAGAAATATGTGATGATGAAGCTGTCACCAATCTGTGGATAATTCAGCTGTGAGGAAAAACCTTCTGAACAATGAACACTGAAGAAATTCTAGTCAGGAGAGTTTTCAGCTGGTTGCAATCTGCAGTCCTAACCACTAAATGCCACTGGATTGCCCACACTTGAACTTTAAAAGACACATTGACTCAGCCAACCTCAATTCCCTGGGAAAAAGGTTCCAGAACGTGAGGGTCATAACTGCAAACGTTTCCTTTCCAACTGGTTCTCTGGAACAAACGCCAGAGGATCTCAAATTACATGCCTGTGCATATGGTACTAAGAGATCAGAGACATGGCAGGGAGAGATGCCACAAAAAGCCTTAAAAATAATCAGTGAAATCTGGGAGTCAGTGTGAAGAGGTTAGAACAGGAATGATGTGATCACATCTCTTGGTTCTGGTTAAAAGCCTGGCAGCGGAGGTCTGTACAATCTGCAGTCAGTGAATATGTTTTGGTTCAGGCGAGAAAAGAGGCTGCTGCAGTAATCCAGGCAGGATGACATTAAGGCATGTAAAATGACCTCTGTGTCTTAAAAAGTTAAATAGATCATATTTTGAAATACTTCTATGTTGATAAAAACACGACAGTCAGGCACTAATTTTTTCAAATTATCTTTCTCCTCTTTATGAAGCAACCGCCCTTGCCCGAGCTGCAGACGTTCACTAGCCCTGAAGATCGTCAAAAAGCTGACCTGTGGATTAAGACGGATACTGACGCTCACAATGGCATCTACACTTGCACTTGTACCTGGAAACACAATAACAAGGAGTACAAATCGACTGCCTCCAGGGAGGTAAAGCATCAAGGTAAAAGTGCATTTTCAGGTTTTCATAAGCCTTTACCCGGGGTAGTGTGGTAAAGAATAGTACAGCAGATTAGCTTGTTAGTCATTTTACCTGTTAACTGATGATGTCATTTATGTTTCCTGACAGACTGTTAATGCCACTGGCTAATGCTAAGACTTTAAGCCTATACTTTCCAGAGAGCACACGAACATAATTCAGAAGGTGACAAGGTTTAAATAAATTAACATTCTCCCACCACACAAACAAAGGAATTTCTATCTGATTGTTCAAAATAGTGCCCTTATTATATATTATCATATGTATATTCAGAGACTCCCACTTAGCCACACATTTAGCCTTAGTGCTCTTCTCACAATAGGATTAAGTGTTAGCATAGAGCAGAGGATCTAAACTCTTGCTCCTCTTCAGTGTAATGCTTAAATAACTGTGGTGCCCTTATACAGGTAAGTCTAAGAATGATTATGTGACTCAGGCTTTATGCCTGAACTAATTTTCAAACATACCATGGGACCCATATAAGGTAAATGATCTATAGCATAGTCCAAAGTGCATGGCGCAAGTGCATTTAGGGTGCTCCGACTCTGCTTTTGCTAGTTAAACGGCACATGATCTGGGTGCAGTGTAAAGTGCAAAGGGGTTGTATTGAGTCCCTTATTTAATCATAGGTGTGTGTTGGGTGTAACATGAATTTAACCAACCAAAGTGTCACCTTCAGTTCCTTTTAAAAGCCAGGTGCACCTACACCTGCTCCACTGCTATTTACATGGTGAACTCGGCAAATTGGAGAAGCATGCACTTTTCTGCTGAGAGTAACGCAGTAAGAGCAGTTACGTCACTGCAGCAAATATCGAGGGACATTTAAGCAGCAACACTAAAAACTGTAGTTATAAACCTGACAGAGGAAACAGAACTAAACTTTAAGCTTCTGAAATCAATGAAGCTATGCTGCTCCTCATGTGCGAATGTGCACGGCTTCTCTCTTAATGGGGAGTCGAACAGCATCTCTGCTCTGATCTCTGCTATGTTCACATTTTACAGAAGGCAATTAATGATGTATTATTTCACCCACCATAACCCCATCTGTGTGTCCTTATGTGTGAAACAAGCAGTGTACATGTTGTGAACCCATATATTTAGGTGTTTAAACCATCTGGGCACAAGTACGTACACAACATGGGCGCTGGCCGTGAAAATGACAACTGTGTTGGTCTGAAACTAGCAATGACAGTTGCGTAGCTTTACACCAGGTGTAAGATAGGGCCCTAGTAATTGAACATTCATTTATAGTTTTCGACACCATCGGTTCAGTTTGGCACATGGGTTTAGCTGATGCTACCAAGCTAATATTGTCATATATATAAATATGTATAACATTTGTCATCAGTGACCACTCCAAAATTAATATCTGATTCAACTTCTTCTAATCTGTGCTCCAGAAATTAAAACTTACCAGCGATTTACAAACACACAAATATGGTCTGTAGCAGCAACATCAATTATTTTTAGAATATGCACCGTGCTCGAGAGGTTAATTCAATGTGTTTTTGTTTACATATGAACTGTTCTGGTTACAGCATTGTCTATTTCTCGCCTCAAATGTTTTCAGAAACATATTTTAGAGTAATGTTAAACAATGATATATATCAAATAAAATAAAATTAATTGAAGCTGGGACTAAAAATCATGTTTACGTTACCTTAGAACAAACCATTTAAGCCCTGTTTCCACAGAGCAGTATGGTACAGTTCAGCTTGGTGCGCCTTTTTTCTGTTTCCACTGTGAAAAGTTGTGGATGGTACCAATGGTACCGTTCCTTACCGTCCCCATGTTTGGTCCCCCCTCTGTTGGGGTACCTAGCACACAGATCTGGTACTAAAAGGTGGAGCTGTGAACACTGCAGTCTGATTGGTCAATAGTGGATGGTCACTGCTCAGGGCTGAGTTGTGTCTGGTTTTGAGGCTCATGTAACCACTGTTCATACTGTGGAGAGTTTTATTAGTAAACTGTAACTATAAAATGAAATCAATCAATCAATCAAACTTTATTTGTTTAGCACTTTTCATACATTAAAAATGCAGCACAAAGTGCTTCACAGAATAAAAACAAACAAAAATAATACATACATATTGAAAACCCGCCCCTCCCAACCCCACATATAAACACACACACACACAGAGACACACACACACAGTCAATATAGTCAATAACATGGCTGGGCACTGAGGAACCAGGTGAGGAAAGAACCAGCTATGGGGAGCCATCCACACTGAGAGGCCCTACAGCCCACGGCCACAGTGAGCGCCGCCACAGAGACCACCCCGACCAGACAGACCGGGGTGGACTCCACACATGGTGTGGAGATTAGGAAAAATTAAAGAGTTAAAGATTAAAATAATATTAATAATAATAATAAATAAATTAATTAATTAATTAAGATTTAGAGACTAAAATGCATAAAGATTTAAAAATAAATCATTTAAAAGCATTAGAATGTAAAAAGAACATATAATAGAAGAATTAAAAGAGTAAAAGAAATCAGTTAAAAGCTAAATTAAAAAGGTGAGTCTTGAGCCTCCTTTTAAAAACATCAACAGTCTCTGCAGTCCTGATGTTCTCTGGCAGGCTGTTCCATGAGTGAGGGCCATAATGGCTGAATGCAGCCTCCCCGTGGGTTTTTGTTCTAACTCTTGGAACAATCAAAAGGCCGGTGCCGGAGGACCTCAGGATCCGTGAGGGTTGATATGGTAAAAGCAGGTCAGATAAATAAGAAGGCCCAAGACCGTTAAGACATTTAAAAACTAATAAAAGAACCTTAAAATTGATCCTGAAACACACAGTGAGCCAATGCAGTGATTTTAAAACTGGTGTAATGTGCTCCCACCCTCTGGTCCTCGTCAGCACTTGTGCGGCTGAGTTTTGGAGTAGCTGCAGGTTAGAGATGGTCTTTTTAGGAAGACCAGACAGCAGGGCATTACAGTAATCTAAATGACAAGAGATAAAAGCATGCATCAGCACCTCCGTGTTAGCCTGAGAGAGAAACGGGCAGACTCTGGCTATATTCTTAAGATGATAAAAACCTGTCTTTGTTACATTTTTGATGTGTGGAATAAAACTAAGCTCAGAGTCAAAAATGACGCCCAGGTTCTTCACACATTGTGAAGGTTTAAAATCTTGTAGTTTTGGTAAAAGTTTCTCTCTCTGGCCTTCAGGACCAATAATTAAAACCTCTGTTTTGTCCTGGTTGAGCTGTAGGAAATTCACTGCCATCCATGACTTGATATCTAAAATGCAGTTAAAAAGGGCATCACTTGGCCCTGTGTCATCAGGAGACACGGCGATGTACAGCTGTGTGTCATCTGCATAACTGTGGAAGCTGTTTTGCTGCCTCTCACAGCAGCTGGAGTCTGAGGAAAAATAACTTCATTCACTGGGCTGACTGCAGACAACTTTTAAGGTGGAACGTTAACTTGTAATGTTACTCAATGCATGAGGTGACGACGTAAATCCATCAACACACCTTAAATTTCACTGTGACAACTTTGATCATTCCTTAAGATTTTATATGACATACACTTTTAGTAATGAATGGATCTTCAAGCGTTTAAACATATTAATTTCAGCCGGATTATGTGAACTGCAGATATTCTAATCCTCACTCGGAGAAAAAAAAAAGCATTGCGGAGTGTCGTTCCTGTGGGCTACAGCAACAATAAACCCCTGAGCTTGCCTTAAAAGGACTAAATGCACAAACCCGCTATTTTTAAATATCCCATGGAGAGAGACTCTCACTGCAGCCTGTTCTATTTTGCTCTGAAAATGTCGGCAATGCAGGCTGATAAAGGAGGAAATACAGTGAGTGCTGGACGGAGCAGTGAGTGACAACAACCCCGCCCACATTTAAGAGCACTGTTTGTGATGGAAATGCTAAAGGGACTGAGGGTCTAGGTACCATGTCTGAAGCGTTACTTTTGGTTCCAAAGGTACCATACTGAAAGTGTTTAGTGGAAACGGGGCTTTATATCCTGATACGGGGCAGATCCTTTTCCACAGAGTCTGCCGTGTTTTTTACAGCAGCCCAGAAAAGACCAACCAAACACTGACTCTAGATAGGGCCATTCACGTTTCCGCATTGTTCACAGTAGTTCTTCTACATGCTTGGCACACAAGAAAAGTTTAATTTGGTTGCAATCTGCAACTTTTACGGCGCAATTCAAGATTCAAGACAACTTTCCCTTAAAGGGCAATTTCATTTGACAGCTCGCACAACAACACACACACACACACAACACATAGAACACAGAAAGAAAATTGACAGCTGTGTGCAAATTCTGTTAGTCGCCATGATGAATTACATAAAAATAGTCAATACCGGCACTGGATGATAAAATACATAAAGGTACACAGTACCCAATGCACAATACACACAATACAATTCATAAGGATGTGTTTAACAATCGGACAGCAGAGGGGATGAAAGACTTGGAAAAGCGATTACCCTTACAAGCAGGTTGGGTGTAACGACGCCCTGAAGGCAATAGTGAAAATTCACTTGCTAAAACATGCCCGGAAGAACTTAGAATGCTGTGTGACTTCCTCAGAACCTGTTGTTCCCATAGAGAACCTAGGTCTCGCTGCTTAAGTCCAATAATCTTGGAACAAATTTCACAACTCTGTTCAGGCTGTTCTTGTCCCTGAGTGACAGGTTGTTGAACCAACAGATAAAAGAATAAGTCAAAAGACTTTCAATGAAGGACTGATAAAAACGACAAAGAATCACTGGACTGACAGAAAAAGAATTTAACATTCGAAGGAGAAGAATCCTCTGCTGTCCACGTTTGACCAGTGCTTCAGTGTTAACATCCCATTTAAGCTGGTTGTCAAACACAGTGCCTAGATATTTGTAGGAGCTGACAATTTCAATCTTCTCTCCATCTATGACACTCTCAGTGAAGGCCTTCTTGTCACGTCTAAAATCAATCATCATTTCTTTAGTTGTGGATGCATTTAACTCTAAAAAGTTGTCCTTACACCAATCTACAAATGCAGGGAGAGCCACACCATGTTGTGTTGGGCACCCTGAAGAAGGGACAACAGCACAGTATCATCCAAAAACTGAACAAGAAAGCTGCTTTCACAAGATGATCTGCAGATGTCAGTGTATAAGATATAAAGAAGAGGTGACAATACGCACCCTTGTGGTGAACCAGTATTAGTTACAACAGTGTCAGACAAATGACCATGTTCACATGGTCAAGAAGTCTAAAATCAATAAAACAAGTTGATGGGGTAGTTTAAAATCAGAAATCAGTCTCTCGATTAAAAGACAAGGTTGCATGTGATTAAAAGCGGAGGAGAAATCTCCAAACAACAGTCTGGCATGGGCATTAGGTTTCTCCAGATGTTTGTAGAAGGTGTTAAGAATAAAAATCTTAGCGTCCTCAACACCCTTTCCAGCCTGGTAAGCAAACTGTAGAGGGTCGAGTTTACCCTCGATAGCTGGGAGAATCTCATTTTTAATTATTTTCTCAGGATTTTCATTATCAATGAAGTGAGGGCAATCACTGCAGTCTGTGCACTCAAGACAAGCTTGACGTTTGCTGATGCTTTCCTCTGTCCAGCACTTGACTGTCTTCACAGTGCGCTCCAAGCGTTTACATACGGGCTTATAGGAGGGCAAGAGGAAAATGCTGTGGTGGTAGGATGCTCCCAATGCAGGTCTGGGAACAGACTTATAAGCACCAGGCACAGTGCCATAACATAAGTCAATCATTGTATTCCATTGTGTAGTGGCACATGTTACATATTGCTCATAAGTTTTTAATGATTTGTCCAACCGACAATGATTCAGATCTCAAAGAATGAATTTCGGAGTGTTAGGAGAGAGAGAGAGTCAAGCTTATGTGTCACATCCATAACCAGCTGCGTGGCTGCAGTAACATTGGCCCGTGGGTGAATATAAACAATTGTGAAAAAGAGTTGGGAAAACTCCCTTGGCAAATAATAGGGGCAAATAATAGGGGCGGAGGGAGATGGACAATAATTCGAGGTCGGTCATGCAGATCTTTTCCCGCACAACAACTGTATTGCAGTATCTCTCATTCACATAAAAGCAGACTCCTCCCCCCTTAGCCTTATTTGTGATAGAGGGACTTCTATCCATCCGAATGGGATAACCAAACCCACTGATGAATAATTCATCATCCCGGTCAGCTTCACCCAGCCATGGGTAAGAGCCAAAAGACACGTCTCCTTAAACTCCTGCTTGCATTTAGCGTAAGCCTCCAATTCGTCCACCTTATTTCGGATGGACTGCACATTGGAAAGCAGAACTGTTGGGAGAGGAGGGAGACTCCGTCTGACGCCAAGATCAACTTTCCTGATTCTCCGCTGGACACCTCCCCTTTTTCCCTCTTTTCCTGCGAATCCTTTTCAAAGGTGTCTTTCTGGACAGCTGATCACTGTCCAGTCCACGTAACAGTCAGGAAAAGATCTCAGGGTTGCTTGCAGAAGGTTGTAAAGACAGGAGAATCTCCCGGCTATAAGTGAATTGGTGCAGAGTGCAGCCGCCTCCATTGTCACTGTGTTGATCTCCACAAACCAGCCAGGAGAATAAAGTCCATAAAGCAGCACAAATCGTCACATAGTTCCTCAGGTTCATAACTGCAACTTACACACGTAGCTTTCCGAGAAATGAAAGTTGACGATCACGACACAGAAACAAAGAAATCAACAATAATAAGGCAAACATTTGCGAGCTGCCCCGAGTCGCACTTGACAGAGCGTCCTGGATGTCAGGATTCCCAGTTCCTAATGTCACTTAATCCTACAAACTAGACCTTTAATTCACAGCTAAAGGCTTTTCTGTTTGCAGCTGTGTTTCATTAAATTAAATGATTATATATTTCTTACACAGCACCGCATAGAACAGAAGTAACAGGAGGCAGTTCCCCAGAACCAGAGTTATGTTAGTTATGAGTAGTGAATTGCTTTTATGTGCCACTGACTGTAATGTATTTAAATTTAAATTCCTGTGCTGTTCATATCAGTGAAGACCAAAAGCTGAACTGCAAAATCCCACCTGTGAAGAAGGCGCAACAAGGGAAAATGTGGCATCACTCGGCACTGACTCATCATGGTCCTCTCACGTTTGCAGAACGTCTAGGATAAGAGATCACACCACCGCCTCACAATCTACCCCACCCTCACCCATCTAAATAAACATATACATACACTCCACACTGCTACTGCTACAAAGACGTAAACTGTACACCTCACTATATTGTTTAAGAAATACTCTGTGCATATTTTATGTTGCACTGGACACCACCAGGCATCCTGAACTTGTTGTGAAAAATCATTGCATATCTAAATGTACTGTAAAAACTCACTACACTACAACTTGCACTAGTGTTTTCTTAATATTATCATTTTTGGATCTTGCTAAGTGACTGTTCTGTGTATGCTCTCTAAGATTATGATGTACAGCAATGTTTACTGTAGCATGTATCTCTGTGCAAATAACAATAAATCTTTGAATCTTTGCACTTGTTGCTTCTTTAACTCTTTCTGCTTCCCTTCCCTAATTCTCTTTTTGCCAGGTTAAGTGTACGCTTAAATGCCAGAGGTAGAAATTATGAATCGCTTTGCTGATTCAAATCATTTTGTTAAGTTCAGTTCAAAGATTTGCAGCCACTGACTATATAGTTCATTCACCTTTTTTTTCCCCAAATCTATGTAGTTGCATTGCCTTTCAGCTGTCCGTCAGTGCATATAGCAGTTGGTGAGCGTGTAACTATTAATTCTGCTGTGCTGCAATATATCTCCATACGGCTCCAACGGTTCATAAAATATCCTGCAAAAATGCACACACAATGGTGCATATATCCCTACGAATTAGCACCCCACAAAGTTAACATGTAGTATGTAGTTAACATAAAGTTACAGAGATAACGGAGATAGGCAAAAAAAGGTACTGTGGTTAGGTTTAGGAAAAGAAGATAAAATTAGTCAATTCAAGTTTCAGACACCTCTCTCCTGGGAAAAGTCCTGTGTTTTTTGACCCATCAACTGTCACAACCTTCCTGCTTACATGACCACATCCTTCGTTACTCTGGTCAGGGCATTGGTCACATGATTGCAGCCTTCCTAAATACGTGGGTTATGCAGAGATTACCTGCACATGATTATGTAGGATGTGTATGGTTTGCTGCCATTTTGAGCAAATAGTAAGCAATTGTGCCATTGAGCAACAATAACCTGGTCTGAAGCAGTATTTTCCTGCTATTCAAAGGGCGCATCGTGTCAGATAGTAAGATGTGCTGACATAGACATGTTTAAAGCGTGTGTACACTCTGCTTGTTGCACACACAGGGACATGCAGATGTGTTGCGGGTGATTAAAAAAATACATTATTATTGTGAAAAATACAGAATGGAAAGAACTTTATTGATCCCCGAAGGGAAATTCAACTGTCCAGCAGCTCATAAAAGACAAAAAAAAATGACAACCACACTTTCCTTCAACACCACCACAGTGGTATTGACATAGACATAAAGGTTTAAACAAGCATAGACAGAAATTAAAAATCAAATTAAAAATTGCCCATTCCACACTCCAGTCCAGCTTTTGTTATCAGTTACATTCCTCAAAATGTGAACATAGCAGAGATCAGAGCAGAGCTGCAGAGCTGCTGTCCAAGTCCACATTAAGAGAGATGCTGTGCACATTTGCACATTTGCAGTCTATTTTCATTGATTGTTTCAGAGGCTAAAAGTTTAGTTCTGTTTCATCTGCCAAGTTTATAACTACGGTTTTTAAGTTTTGCTGCTTAAATGTCTGTCAGTATTTGCCGCAGTGACGTAACTGCTCTTACTGCGTTACTATCAGCAGAAACGTGCTTGCTTCTCCAATTTGCTGAGCTCACCATGTAAATAGCAGTGCACCAGGTGTAGGTGCACCTGGCTTTTAAAGGAAATAGAAGATGACACTTTGGTTGGTTAAATTCATTTTACAACCAAAACACACCTATGATTAATTAAGAGACTTGTGCAACCCCTTTGCCCCTTGCGCCTGACTTTGAACCCAGATCATATGCAGTTTAACTACTTAGAGTGGAATTGGAGACGCCGTAAATACATTTGTATAATGTACTTGAGAATATGTGATGCATGCAACATTTCTCAAATTACGGTTCATAAAATCTTTGTTGTGTCATAGGCTAAAGAGCTGGTACAATTTTTTGGGTATCAGGTGAAATAATAATTGATTAGAGTCATAGCACTGGAATGTAATTGTTGTCATGTGTCCTACAGGAAAGAATGAAAAGAAGCACTCATTGTATTTTGATTTTGCTTGCCTGCAGAGATAGAGGTCCACGTTCCGGTGGAGATCATTTCTCCAACCAACAAGGAGCAGCTTGCTGATGAAGGTTAGAAAACTTCACCTCATAACACCACAGTGCTGTCAGAACACTGCGAATACATTTCCTGTATTGACTAAGCCACTTACATCTCACCCACAAGTTTCTGATCATTGTTTAAGTGCTGTTTTTCAGTAAGACATCTGTGAATTGTTAGAATTGTGCCCAAACAATTCACACTTGGGTAACTACCAATAGAGATCCTTAAAGAGTCAGGAAACATAATAATTTGTGGAGTTCCCACGCATTCCCACACTCATTTATTTGTGGCGACCACATCTGTTGCCACATATTGATTTTCTATGTTTAGAGCAGGACCATTTAGTTGGTCAGCTGTTGGAATATAAATATAAATTGTTCAGTTATTCATTGCACTGTTCTCGGAGCACAGAGCATACTCTCGGCACAGATGGAGCAGCAGAACATTGCTTTTACATGCCTCTGCAGCAGCTGCTCCTCTCTTCCATCGATCTGATCAGGTCCGATTGGATCAATGGATCAGTTATCAACCCTGTGACTCGAACTCCACAAAATGTTGCTGACGAAAAACAAAATCATGAAGAGCTCTGCCCGTCCTGCGTTTATGGACCCACATAAACCACCAACTTTAGAAAGGGAACAGAGAGTAAAACCAAAGGGACACACGAATTTGTACTTACTTTAACACTGAGAATGAGTTCCATTTTGTGCGTTGAATCATGAGTTGCGCCAAAAGTTATTTGATAGGTGTAAAAACATTGATTTGATGTGGTTGAGTTATGCAGTGTTGACCATGTCCATCACTCTGAAGATGTGGTCAGACACGAGGTGGGAAAGCAAAATCAAAAGCGTCGAGCCTTTGAGGTACCAGAGAGCTGCAGTAAGAGAGGCCTTGATTGACAACACACCAAAGATTCTATGCCACATTCAGCATTTCAGCAAACTGATACACTCTCCCACGATGCATGTGGACTAGGCACTCAATCTTTTGAAAAAGACCAAGCAAAGATTTAAACAGTACAGCTAGTGGCTTTGTGTCCGCACAGTTGGCAGCCAAGGACCTGTGTGAGGATATGAATGTGGAGGCTGTACTTCAACAAAAAAGACTGAGGGCCACAAAGCGCCGTTTCTCCTATGAGTCCTGCGATGAGCCTTTTAGCGATGCTCTGAAGAAGATGGAGGTCACTTTTTTCAGTGTTGTGGTTGATGCAGCCACCTCTTCCACTGAAGACAGATTTTCAACATTAGGAAATGTGGGAGAGAAATTTGGTGGTTTCAACTGATTTCCCAAACCTCTCTGACAAGGAGCTGGCTGAACAATGTGACTCTCTTGGAAACACATTGCAGTTCAAGGAGCACTGTGATTTGGACAGTCAAGAGCTTGTGCAGGAAATGAAGAACTTCCCTGACCTGCCCGCAGAGACCACCAGCCTCCTTGACTTGCTCCACTTCATGCATGAGAAGGATCTCTCAGACATCTTCCCCAACTTTTGGACTGCACACAGAATTGCACTTACTCTACCAGTCACTGTAGCTCAGGCAGAGCATGTTCCAGGAATGTCTCACTGGCCTTGGAATAATTAGCATTAATCATGCACTAGGGGAACAGATCTCTTACAGTGACATCATTGAGGACTTTGCAGCAAGGAAGGCCAGAGGGATGAGGTTTTAGCTGCAAGTGTGTTCTTCTGATCAGTGCAGTAGTATAAATTGTGTAAATAGTGTAAATATTCATCGTGTTTATTCTCCATTTTATTTGTATTATATTTTCTTTCTTGTTGTATCTGTGGTATGGATGTACCTTGTGCAGAATTGTGTGTATTTTCTTTTCCTTTCTTATCCTTTATATATTGTGTTTCCTGTTTTAAGTGCAAGAAGTGGAATCTCTTTAGTGTGCTTTTCATTTCTTTGATGAAGGACAATTTAGTTTTCCTCGTGATCTTGTGACAGTTATTTTGGATGTCCTTGTGGTTCTCAGTTTAGAGGCAAAATAATAAAGCCTTGTAGATGTTGCCTAATTCTGTGTTTTTGGGGTTTTTTGCGCCTAGGGCTAGAACTGCTACTGGTCTGTACCAAAATTTAATGTCAACCTTTCTGATAGCTGTTGAGACATTTCACTTAAAGGTTACTACAGTCAGCAGACTTCATCATCACCATATATTTCTCTAACAAATTTTGTGCCAATTCATTTAGAGGGCGTTGAGATCTTTCCGCTGGATAAGTGAAAACTTTGACCTGCTGGTGACACGACATGAACAGTCAGGGGATTACCAAACTGTATTCAGTCCAGTTTTTCTGATTTCTAATGTGATATTCAAACTTTCTTCCAGGCGCTGGGATGAAGCTGAACTGCTCAGTTTACTGTGGGATAAATGTGAAATCTCACTGCAAGTCCACGTGGGAGGTTAATGGAGTCTCTGTCCAGGAGCGTGATGGATACCGTCAAACCTCAAAAGTGTAAGCCTGATTTAAGCAGAACTGCACTGATTCAAGAAAAAATGACACAACAAAACAAGATGTGTGAAAACTGTCAGTACAAAATGTAACTGACCCTTTGCTGGACGCAGACTGGCCAATCATGACGTAGCATCCGGCCGGCTCACACCAGGGTCTGACAACAACACAGCTGTGCTCCATTGACTCTAATGCAGTCGTTTCAGATTTCCTTCATTTTCAGGCTGGTTTTGTGGATTTGGAGCTAAATGTTGTGCCTGGGGCACGTCGTGTATTAATGATACTCGTTATCTGGAGAGGTTGGAAAAAGACATACATTTCTTCCCTGTTCCAAAACCAAAATCAAACCCTGAAAAGTGTAGGGTTAGCTAGCTAGCTACTGAAGATATAGCCTACTGAATGTATACACATGCTGCTTCTGCTTTTTAATGATTATGACAGTGAAGCCAGACACGGTTCATCTGCACACACTGTGATGCCACACAGCTGGTTCAATATCAGCCAAGTTTCCCTTTATAGTCATTGTCTTCTGTGGCGATCAGCAGTGATGTGGTGGTTCATGTTTACACTGTGATCTGTAGCCTGTAGTTAGTAGCCTAACTATCTTTGGCCCCTTTTACACTGCCAGAGTTTCAGTGAATGTTGGGCCGTTTTGCTGGCCAGCTGCGAGCATTTACGCACACAGAGGCGGATTGGCGAGTTGATCCGAGGTGCCCAATTTTCCACCTCGTACGGTAATCATATTGGCGGAACCCTTTTAGTTTAAACAGACCGAGGCGGCCTTCCGCAACAGGAGGGGCTGTTGATGACTTGTGGGAGGAGCTGTTGATGATGCCGCACGTGCGAGCCACTGGCGGTGGATAAACAGGAAACAGCTGATAGCAGGAATTAGTGAGCAGCTAGTAGCAAGAGGGAAATGCAAACCTGACAGACACTGTAAAGATGAGCAACTGGGGAGACAAAGAATTGTGCGCCCTCCTTGTCCTCGCAAACAAAGAGGCCATTAACCGTCAGATGACAGGGACGGTGAAGAACGGGCCGACTTACCAGAGAATCGCCGAAGGACTGACCAGACGCAGCTTCCCTCCCACGTCACTGTTTACGTCACACACTGAGCTACACGTTTTGTTACTTGCTCACGCCCCCCATTGCCCCGAAAAAGGCGCATTCTGTATAAACAAAATAAGTAGGTGGCATTTTGCTGCACTCCCCGATTTTGTTTTTATACTGCCAATGCTGAAAAAACACTGATTGGGCTTTCCTGCAAATTTGCACGATTCCTATCTAAAAAGGGCTAGTGTCTTTTTAACCTGTTGTTGCTGCTGAGTCAGTTTGACATCCTGGATATAATGGTTAACGGGTGGTTGGGTTTGGATGCTAAAAGCACTTGGTTATAATTAAGAAAAGATCATGCTGATTCTTCTCAGCTTGTTTGTCTCTTGTCCTAACTCTCCTCTCTTCCTTTCTTTTTAAAATAGTCACGCACTAATTCTTATAATTATCTTCTAAAGAAACTTTGGATATTGTTTTAGATCCCAGAGAACATAAAAGATTATGCCGATCTGTTCTGTACAACATCTATTGCACGTCTGTCCGTCCTGGAAGAGGGATCCCTCCTCAGTTGCTCTTCCTGAGGTTTCTACCGTTTTTTCCCCGTTAAAGGGTTTTTTTTGGGGAATTTTTCCTTATCCACTGTGAGGGTCCTAAGGACAGAGGGATGTCGTATGCTGTAAAGCCCTGTGAGGCAAATTGTGATTTGTGATATTGGGCTTTATAAATAAAATTGATTGATTGATTGATAAAAGAGCATATTTTACGCAGCGCAGCCCCAAACTGCATGTCGTTTTTGTTAAATTCATTATCAGAGATGCAACGTGGGAGACTTAACTTTATTATAAGTTAAATTTTCTCCTTGTACTGGGCAGTTGGTGAACCAGAATCTGGAGTTGGAGGTGGATGATCTTATCTGACTTGTTGTTAATGGTGGGTTATTGCTTAAATTAGACTGGCTTTATCGAGATATTTTGATAGTGTTTTAATCCCGCAACCGTTACAAACAATGCTGAGGCTTAGGGCCAACGCTATCGTTACCTGGGTGTCCATGAAGGCAGATGAGGAAGACGTGATGCTGCTCTGCAGGGCACTCGATTTCTGTGTGTCAAAGAGGGAGGGGCAGGGGCTTGTCTCAAATCAGTTGTCAGGCATACAACACACTTTGAATTAGGAATTCATGCCAGGGGCAAAATTAACTGAAATGTAAGAATTACTTAAAAAAAAACATGTCTTGCAAAAAGGGCACTTTTGTAGACAGAGCAAAAGAGCAGGTGCTAGAGCGCCACCTGGGGTCTCTCTGTGCACGTGCCTGGTTAAGACTCAGCCACAGCAGTCCATCCAGTATCTGTTGAAGGTTTACATTGATTGATATTGCTACCCTCAGAGCTGCTAGTAGCATGACTAAAAATGTTACTGTAGCTATGAAACAGTTTAAATCTGAATTTTGATTTTGTGCATTTCCTTCCTCTGTTTTCTGTGATCAATGGTACTGTTGGCTTCTGAAACAAACTGTGTGTTCTTTGGCAGAAACCTAGAGAGTCCCTCACAGACGACCATCTCCACTGCAACCCTGGTCATTGACAGAGTGTCTGCTGAAGATTTCAAGACTGAGTTTAAATGCATCGGCGTAGGCCTCTCTACAAATAACTTTACCATTATAACTCTGAAGCGGAGAGGTCAGTGACAGGATCATGGATGAGTATGAGTCTATCAGGCTTTGGCCACACAGACAATACTTGTTTATTGAAGTAATCCATTGTTTATTTCAGTGTTTTTATGAAATGTATTGACAAGATCAAAACATGTAGAATATTGCCCTCCATATCTTTAAGTGACCGACACACACACACACACACATCGTCTTTTCTTTTCTCTAATTTCCTGTTTATTTCCCAGAGTCAATAATTCCACTCGTCAGCGGAGGCGTGTGTGTGTTGCTTTTTGGTGTGTTTGCCGCCATGCTGGTCAAATGCTTCGCCATCGACCTCGCTCTCTTCTTCAGACGCTGCATCCCACTAAGCAGCTACAAAAAAGGTAAGAACTTTTCTAATCTGTGGAGGGTTTAGAAGTTGAAGGATTTTTAGGAGCGCTGTGGCAGGCTGCGTCCGAGGCTGAGACGATATGCCATCTCGTCCAGCTGCTTTGGTGTGAAACAACAGATTTTCAGAACATTGCAGAACTTTAAACTGCAAGGAAAGGTTCAACACAAGCTGACTGCCACACTTTACTCTCTTCTCACCCTGATGAATCCAGTTTGCACACTTTGTTCTCTCTTACAGAACAAGTAGAAATAAAACAACAGACATGTAACCAGTGATGAATTGCTTTTGGGACAACTGGACAGTGACACAACTTTTTCCCTGTATGTGTCAGCTACAGCTCCACACAAATGGAAATAGGAAAAATAGTTGAATTCAGTTCAAACACTAATGCTTTTTTAGCCTTGACCACCAATGTCTTTTTTTCCCCAAGAACCTTTTGCTTCACACTCATGTTTAGGCTCACAGAAAGCATAGCAGACAGGGTGTGGTGAGGCTGCATTGAGTCATAATGATCTCATCAGAAAGAAAAAAAGTACCTGAACAGACTAAACACTAGAACACTAAACCCCTGAACTTGCCTTGGAAGGACTAAATGCACAAACCAGCTATTGTCACCACTTAAAGAAGCACTACACAGGATTTTCCTAAAAAACAATCGTCATCCCTGTCAATCATCACGTGTGACCCACTCTCAGTGTGTGGTGATGTATTTTTCCACAGAGATTCTGCTCTCTGCCTGTATTTTCCTATTTTCTTCTTATAATCTGTGTTGCGGAACTGTATGGATGTGTACTTGCACAGCGCTCAGGTGAGGTCGAGGCTTGACAAAAAGGTAGTGACCAGGTGCCAGATCTTCAGCAGCAGGCATCCAAGGCATTCAGTTCGGTGCGCATTATTTCCGTTTCCACTGTGAAAATTTGTGGATGTGGAACCATTCTGTACTGTCCCCATTTTTGGTCAATAGATGGTCACTCTGCTCAGGGCTGAGTTGTGGCTGGTGCTGAAACTCATGTAACCTGTCAAGTATCAGTTCAAGGAGGATCCAAATGCAGACTGAGGGCCTATCCCAATACCCCCCCTTAGCCCTACACCATTGGCCCTACCCCTACATTTGCGCGTTCCTGCGAGGGGTAGTGGTGTCCCAATTCCTTTTTGCGTGTAGGGGTAGGGGGCATAACGAGGGGTAGTGGGTATGAAACTAGCCCTTCGGAGCGAGGGATGTCAGATGCTGAGATGCCAGCAAGGGATAGATGTCGCCATGGCTACCACCGAGCAAGAGACGGGGAAAAAAGTTCATACATAGCTAATATTACCGTTGTCAGGTTGCTTGTTAGCTAGCTAGCTCGCTCGCACTATCTGGCGTCTGTCATCTGTTCTGTTCTGCAAAATTGTTGAACTTTTCACATTACGATAACACGCCAGCTAGTATAACTGTGCTGCTTCGTAATGTTAGCTGGTTAGTGAAGTGTCTAAAGTCGGCGCCTGGAAGTGGGCCTGTAGGCTCCCGACCTTGAACCTCTTGTCTCTTGTCAGTTGTCCTCAGATGTCGATTTTGGTATCTTAAGTTCAGCTGGTAAATACTTAAAGAAACACTGGAAACAGGCAAAGTCCGATGCAATCAAGTTTATTGTGTCAACAGGCTTTAACACATACAACTTAGCGAGTCAGACTCCGGAGTGTGACTGAAAAACTGCTTTCCGAGCCCTGGCTTATATGCTGGTGGAGATTCAAATGAGTATCCACCTCTTTTGCTAATCCTTCCCACTCAAGTCCAGTTCTATTGGTGGAAAACTTTCCTTTGTGTCCAATTCTGATTGGGCCCGTTTTTAATGGTGTAATGCAGCCTGGAGTTTCCCAAATCTCCTACCCTTAGGTCTGGTTTCGCTTTCACTCTATTTTTAAAAAACATGTGAATTTTGGGGACTTTTTATACAGTCCTCAGTGCTCTCATTCATTCTTATACAAAGTGAACCTTTAGAATACAATATGTGAATGTGTGTGTGTATTACAACATTTGAGTATGTGTTTCATCATTAAACAAGACATAGTGTGTTATAGATGTGTTCTTTCAGTAGGTGCATACAACATGATTATATAGTCTGGTGCTATGAATACTTTGACATACAGTACAGGCCAAAAGTTTGGACACACCTTCTCATTCAATGCGTTTTCTTTATTTTCATGACTATTTACATTGTAGATTCTCACTGAAGGCATCAAAACTATGAATGAACACATGTGGAGTTATGTACTTAACAAAAAAAGGTGAAATAACTGAAAACATGTTTTATATTCTAGTTTCTTCAAAATAGCCACCCTTTGCTCTGATTACTGCTTTGCACACTCTTGGCATTCTCTCCATGAGCTTCAAGAGGTAGTCACCTGAAATGGTTTTCCAACAGTCTTGAAGGAGTTCCTAGAGGTGTTTAGCACTTGTTGGCCCCTTTGCCTTCACTCTGCGGTCCAGCTCACCCCAAACCATCTGGATTGGGTTCAGGTCCGGTGACTGTGGAGGCCAGGTCATCTGCCGCAGCACTCCATCACTCTCCTTCTTGGTCAAATAGCCCTTACACAGCCTGGAGGTGTGTTTGGGGTCATTGTCCTGTTGAAAAATAAATGATCGTCCAACTAAACACAAACCGGATGGGATGGCATGTCGCTGCAGGATGCTGTGGTAGCCATGCTGGTTCAGTGTGCCTTCAATTTTGAATAAATCCCCAACAGTGTCACCAGCAAAACACCCCCACACCATCACACCTCCTCCTCCATGCTTCACAGTGGGAACCAGGCATGTGGAATCCATCCGTTCACCTTTTCTGCGTCTCACAAAGACACGGCGGTTGGAACCAAAGATCTCAAATTTGGACTCATCAGACCAAAGCACAGATTTCCACTGGTCTAATGTCCATTCCTTGTGTTTCTTGGCCCAAACAAATCTCTTCTGCTTGTTGCCTCTCCTTAGCAGTGGTTTCCTAGCAGCTATTTGACCATGAAGGCCTGATTGGCGCAGTCTCCTCTTAACAGTTGTTCTAGAGATGGGTCTGCTGCTAGAACTCTGTGTGGCATTCATCTGGTCTCTGATCTGAGCTGCTGTTAACTTGCGATTTCTGAGGCTGGTGACTCGGATGAACTTATCCTCAGAAGCAGAGGTGACTCTTGGTCTTCCTTTCCTGGGTCGGTCCTCATGTGTGCCAGTTTCGTTGTAGCGCTTGATGGTTTTTGCGACTCCACTTGGGGACACATTTAAAGTTTTTGCAATTTTCTGGACTGACTGACCTTCATTTCTTAAAGTAATGATGGCCACTCGTTTTTCTTTAGTTAGCTGATTGGTTCTCGCCATAATATGAATTTTAACAGTTGTCCAATAGGGCTGTTGGCTGTGTATTAACCTGACTTCTGCACAACACAACTGATGGTCCCAACCCCATTGATAAAGCAAGAAATTCCACTAATTAACCCTGATAAGGCACACCTGTGAAGTGGAAACCATTTCAGGTGACTACCTCTTGAAGCTCATGGAGAGAATGCCAAGAGTGTGCAAAGCAGTAATCAGAGCAAAGGGTGGCTATTTTGAAGAAACTAGAATATAAAACATGTTTTCAGTTATTTCACCTTTTTTTGTTAAGTACATAACTCCACATGTGTTCATTCATAGTTTTGATGCCTTCAGTGAGAATCTACAATGTAAATAGTCATGAAAATAAAGAAAACGCATTGAATGAGAAGGTGTGTCCAAACTTTTGGCCTGTACTGTATATATATACAGAAAACTAATCACAAGAACGAGACACAGCTGAGGGTTATTCCAGAAAGCGGGTTATGTGAAAACTCAGAGTAAGTTAACCCTGAGTTGAGGGAAACTCTGAGTTATCCGTTCCAGAAAGAGAGGTAACTGAAACTCTGAGTCAGTCACCATGGTAACAGGCTCTGTGAACATAACCTGCTCGCTGACAGGTTTTCTTCAATAAACCCTGAGTTTTTCTCTGTCTCCTCCCTCTTACACGCTGTTTATTTCCTCATTCATTCAGTCCGTGTCAAAGCTTGTATCGAAACGTATTCATTAGCGGAGATTTACCGTCTGTCACAGTCTAAATCCTGCTGGATATTAGTTTGTTACTCAGGACTGTCTTAATTTACGAATTTATGCAAATCAGTCATTTCTTTGGACATCAGTTTTTGTCTTTACATTCAAATATTACACAGCGAGAATTCACCCTCAGCTCAGACTCAAACCTCTGTCCTTTTTATAATTATTATTTTTATAACACTGTGCACAAGGATCAGACCGTCAGTCTGTTAGAGCAGCTCCCAAATGTTTATTGCACATAATGTGTAGGTCTAATTATTTAAATTTTAAAAATCAGTATGAAGCTTTAGACACGTAGCATCAATGACTAATGATCTCTATCACTGATGTCATTGGTCGCACTGGTGGAACATAATTCCTATAGCCTAATATTGGGGATTATATGTTAATATTTCTGAGTGAGCAATGGTGCAGCATTTCAGTGTCTTTAAATTTACTACATTTGTAGCTGAAATAAAGTCACTGAATTCTGTTGAGTCAAGATACAAATAGATGTGCAACATTTTAAAATCTACTGTATTTTTACCTCAACGTCTTTTCAAGTGCAAATCACCAAACATATTATTACAGGGTCAGACTGTGAGTTTACAGTCATGTCTTTATGTCTTTGATCTATAGCCTAGCCTATATGTTTTAAATCTTCCTATTTTTCAGTTGCTGCCTCCTGTGTTTTTCCCCATCAGATTAAATCTGAACAAATATATTATTGTATATAATTAATTTAATGTAATGTATCTACAGCCTGATACACAGTCAGATTCCACCACTTTATCTTCATTAAGGAAATGTAAGTGTAAGTGTATGTAAAATGTAAGTCTGATAAATGATGAATAAACGGACAACACTGAATAAAACGTTTTTATTAACTTTATGGTTAACTTATTTACACTTTCCTCGCTCTGACTCAGGCTCTTCTTTTAAAGATAAACGTGCACCGTCTGCTACACATGCATTAATATCTCTACATCCACTGGATTAAAATGGAGGCGCTGTCTTTTATTTACCTGTTGCCATGGTGAATCGTGGAGTCGGAGCTCCATTGATGATGGCTTTTTATTGTCGGTTTAACTCAGAGTGAACATACTCAGAGTTGACTCTGATCAGCTGTTCTGGAACCGGTAACTCAGAGTTTCCCATCTCAGGGTAAATCAACTCAGAGTTCGGATTGGAATTGGGCCTTTGTTGAACCTCCTACCTGGAATACCCCTCTGGAGGAGGAGGACATGGGCAAGGGGAAGGAAATGAGGATTGGCTAACAACAAGGGTGGAGTAAACAAGACTAATACACAACAGGTGTGAAGGGAAGACTGTGGGAACAGGGAAGGACTAATGAGACGGGTGTGACAGAAAACAGGCGGGAAAGCACACAAAGACAGGAAGTAAAGCCAGACATGACACATGAGGAGAGAATCTACAAAATAAAACAGGAAGCAGCTCAATCATGAATGAATAACATGAATCAAAGAAGAACACAAACAGGAAATATAAACAAACCCAGGATCAAGACATAACCACTGTTCATACTGTGGAGAGTTTTATCAGTAAACTGTAACTATAAAATGAAAGGATGTTTTGCTGCCTCTCACAGCAGCTGGAGTCTGAGAAAAAATAACTTCATTCACTGGGCCGACTGCCGGCGACTTTGAAGGTGGAATGTTAACTTTTAATGTTACTCAATGCATGAGGTGACGACGTGGATCAATCAGCACACCTTTAATTTCACTGTGACAACTTTGACCATTACTTTAGTTTTTATATGACACACACTTTTAGTAATGAGTGGATCTTCAAGTGTTTGTATGTATTAATTTCGATAGCAATGACACATATCCCAATGCTTACTTGGAGAAAAAAAAAAGCGTCATGGAGCGTCGTTCCTGTGGGCTACAGCAACACTAAACCCCTGAGCTTGCCTGAGAAGGACTAAATGCACAAACATGCTATTTTTAAATATCCCATGGAGAGAGACTCTCACTGCAGCCTGTTCTGTTTTGTTGTGAAAATGTCGGCGTGCAGCCTCGTTCTGTGGACGATAAACCAGGTGCAGACTGATAAAGGAGGAAATACAGTGAGTGCTGGACGGAGCAGTGAGTGACAACAACCCCGCCCACATTTAAGAGGACTGTTTGTGGTGGAAACACTAGGGTCTAGGTACCATGTCTGAAGGGTTACTGTTGGTTCAAAAGGTTCCATACTGAAAGTGTTTGGTGGAAACGGGGCTATAGAGTCACAGCGGCAAAATAAGACAAATATATTGAGGCAAAACATTAAACCAAAGTGAATTTGAACTTTCGCTGACGAGCGTTTTTACAAACAGTAAAGAGTAAACATTTAGGCTTTCATGAATTTGCTTGTATTTTCCAGATATGAGGATGTACGATGCCTACGTGGTTTACCAAATGCAGAGCATGGACAAGGACACTGAGGACGCACTCTGTCAGTTCATCTCAAAGATACTGCCGTCCGTCCTCGAGGAAAAGTGCGGATATCGACTCTTCATCCACGGGAGGGACGACATACCCGGGGAAGGTCAGAATTTAATTTTTGTGTTTGTTTGATTTAAATTTTGGACACAAGTATGGATAAAAAAAACACTGGAGAGGCAAACTTCAAAACACCATCTGGAGTGTTGCATATGATGGAGGCTTAGTCACATAATGTTGCTCACATGGTTTGCATTATTAGGGCCTGGACACGCTTGTTATTGTTATTCTTCCTGTCGTGAAATCTGCCTTTTCATTCATGAAAATAAACCAAACTTTGCACAAAGGTCCAGAGCTGTGCCAGATGTCCTAAACTAAAATTTGGCTCTAATAGTGCTGATGGCGGAACTACAGCGACTGTCTAAATTTAAAACTTTAAAAGATTCACATCAGATCAGTCGTAGGTGCAACGACTTTGCAACTTTCATCAAAGTGTAGCCCCAACTGAGCAGAAATGTTCAAGATGGTGGATTTAGTTTATTCATTTCTGACATGGTGAACTTCTCTGAAAAGATCCTGTCCAGCACCGTGGTTTGTTCTGATGAACCGTTTTTCAGTCACTATATGACCTTGTTCTGTGTGACCCCACAGACCGTCTGGAGCTGGTGGAGGACTGCATGAAGCAGAGCAAGAGGCTGATGGTCATCCTCACCCCGGGCTCAGGATCAGAGTTGGAGAATGCAGACGGACCTCCTGCCTCGCCCCAAACCTCAGTGATAGGAGGCTTCGACTGGCAGGTACGAGTCTTACTGAAGGCAGTAGTTACTATTCACATTAACGTGATAAATACTGAGAAAGACTGAGGACACACTGAATAATAAAACCCTCTCATGACAAAATGAATAGAACAATAAAACAGCTGGGGACACAACTTATATTCCTTTTCTTCTTAATTATATTTGCGTTGCATTAATGTTGGCTTGTTGTTAATTTTGTAATGTATCTTTACTGTTCAATTTTCTAACCAACTACTATATTAATATCATGCTCCTCTATATTTATTTGTTTTGTTTCCCATTTATGATATATCATTTTAATATGCAGTGCTGTCTGAGCTTCCTTTTTAGATCATACTTTTATTGTGTTTTTTTGTGCAACATTTTGTATGTTTTTGCACCCAGGCCTCTCTGCACAGACTACTGGTTAACCTTGTGAAGATTAAATTACAAGAAGGTTTAAAATTGTTAAAAATATTGGCACAGACAGTAGCAAATCAGGTCTACTAATATGGTTCACACCCAATGTGTGAATATTCCACTGGTAATTATTTGTTTTATTTGGTGTGTGCATACAGACTGTTGCTTGATTGCAGATCTTTTGTCTGATTTCTGCTTCAAATCAAGATGAGATAATGTTTGATAGCTTAAATTAGAGGTGTATTTAAACAGTTATCTGTAGATAATTGCTGGAGGCCTCCAGCACTTGTCTTCCAAGTGGAAGGTCCAGGGTTCAAATGGGGTTGACGTCAGCAAAGGCATGTGGTCGCAAATGGTTCCCACCTCTGAATCAAACAGGATCAGATCAAAGGGGAACTAATGTTTTTATCAACCTGGGCCCTATTTTCCGACCTACGTTTGTCTAAATGACGATAGGATGATAGGATGTTCAATATGTGACATTTCTCCAGTATGAAGCTAGGGCTGACCTGCCTGCAGCCTGTGAGCATGCGTTATATTAAATAATAGGGCACTGGGACAGCGTCAAACAACGTCAAAATACGTCCACTAAAAGTGCATTTTTTCCACACAGATAGGCTCGGATTGTTAGCATAATTATCCGACAACATAACGGAAAGGAGAAATGAACGTCTGTGTTTACCTTTAGCTGGATTCGGACATGTTCCTCCGTCTGTTGCTGCTCCCTCTCTCTCCTTGTCCACTCTTCAGTTTCAATGAGCTCTGCGTCCGTGTACTTCGTGTTCAAATCAATCTGGAAATCCATCAGTAAAAAAAAATAAAATAATAATTTTTCTTCCTTTACCTCTGGAGGCACTGCCTATAGTTTTTCGATTAACGGAAGTGCAGGGGCCTCGGGGATCGCTCACCCCCTTCACTTCCGGCGGTGCCCCCAGTGCTACCTCCAACTCGAACCAAACGGCGGTAAAAACATTGCCACTAATGCCCTTTTTTTTCCTGTTGTGAGGAGTGGAAGGTGTGCTGGTGGATGCACAACAGTTGTAAGCTGTGTTGTTGTCAATGTTTTTCACGTTGACGAGACGGCGTCTTGGGTGGAGCGGTCGCCATGGACGCGGTTGTGATTGGCTAAAGCGCAGCATCGTTCAACCTCAAAGCCCCCCCCATCTGTAGTCGTCTTTCACACAGGGCTGCCGACAGATTCTACAGTGTAAATTGCAGAATCTGTCTTGAGAGATTATGTTCAAATAAATACGGGCAGTCATCAAATTCAAATGGCTCATCCAATCCAGTTGGTCAAAATCGGGTAAAAATTCAGCCATGACTACTCCAAACAGAGTAACTCTTTGTAAGGTTTGTAAGGTCACTCCAGTGGTAACTTGTAACTATAACTCAAATCTCGCGAGATGTGAGATTTCAGAGGCAGACTTTCACTCTCTGAGTGAGTGTTTTGACTCACAGCAAACATGTCCGAATTTTTACCCGATTTTGACCAACCGGATCTGGATGAGCCATTTGAATTTATTTGAACACGGATGCAGAGCTCATTGAAACTGAAGAGCGGACGAGGAGAGAGAGGGAGCAGCAACAGACACATGTCTGGAACATGTCTGAATCCAGCTAAAGGTAAACACAGATGTTCATTTCTCCTTTCCGTTATGTTGTCAGATAATTATACTAACAATCCAGGTTGATAAAAACATTAGTTCCCCTTTAATCTGATCCAAGTCCTCAACGAGGGCGCGACTCAAGCCCGTCATAGACAGAAGGTTCCAGATGTAAAAGTGGATGCATCTGTAGATGATTGCTGAAAAAGTCATCAATGCAACAGAAAACTTGTTCTCTCAAGATGATGACATCATCAAATGTTAATCATCATGCTTAATCTTTCACTCAGCACAGTGCGTCTGTCATTGCTAGCTTCAGACTGATGTAGTCGTCGCTGTCATGGCCAGCACCCATGTTGTGTCAACAGCAACTTGCATCAAAATCTGTGTGCACAAGGGCGTGAAAGTCTTACATGTACACTCTGCTTGTTCCACACACACACACACACACACACCCACACACACACACACACACACACAGATGTGCAGATGGGTAAAATTATACATCATTAATGAGGATAATACTGATGACATTCTCTAAAAGCCAGGCACACCTAGCTTTTAAAAGGAATGGGAGCTGGAACTCTTATTGCTTTAATACATGTTATGCCCAAAACACACCTATTATTAAGGGACTAAATACAACCCCTTTGCGCCGTTGGCACCTCACTTAACGTCCAGATTATGGAGAAAGTGTCTGTTGGAGACGCCTTAAATGCACTTGCATCATGCTCTTAAAACCAGTGGTTCCAAAGAGGTGGGTCATGGTCCAAAAGTGGGTCGCGGGTCCATTCTGAATGGACTACAAGTGACTTGCAAACATGTCAAGTTTGTAAAAAACACACTTTATTTTGAAGCACAGTGAATTTCCGGCCACTGCTTCAGGCTACGTGTTATGGTTTTATAAATATGGCTCATGGTGTGTCTCCAATCTTGGCTTCACACTTGCTGCACTGCTCTGGGGAAATCTTTGTGTGACTAAACATCCAGTGTGTTCAGTTAATAAAAATGTCACTGATCCTTTTCCAGTTGGGGCTCCACCATGCACTGGTCCAGAGGGAAATGAGCGTGATTCTGATCCAGCTTGGGGATACTGGGCCAAAAGGATACACACACCTTCCTGCTGGTCTGCAGCACCTGATTCAAAAGAGTGCCCCCATCAGGTGGCCAGAGGGTTCGCGGGGCGCCACAGCCTGGAACTCACGCTTCTGGAAGAGAGTAAGATACCTGATGCCTGCAACACCTGCCAAAAAATGTCTGCAGTCTGGTATTATTTGAAACTCTTATGAGTTTACTGTGGCTTTACTGGAATGATAATTAGCATGTGTAATAAAAAGGATCCAGATGCATGGGCCCATCAAACGCTTTACACAGGGTCATCAGTTATGTCAGAATGTACCGTCGGTTCAAGGACCTGTTTATTCATCCATAAAAGTATTTACATTTGAATGCTCACATCATTATCGCCCCCTGCTGGTTAAAGACTGGATGTATATTCCCACAGGGTGAAAGTACAGAACCCCTGAGAGGCAAGTGTCTGAGCTAAACTGTTTTTGCTGCGGTGTTAAGAACATAACAACAGGTGAAAAATAAGCAGCAATTTCGGGGTTGAAGTCAGAATGGAACTTTAAAAGTTGAAAGCTTGGTAGGATCAAGATCTTTGATAATTTAAGATGCCTGCATTAAAGATAAACAACAGGTTTTTGGGGACATGCTTTAATGTCTTAGTTTTTTTGATGTTTGAACAAACCCTCATTGATGGGTAAATTTTCCAAAAGGCCATTGCACTTGTTTGGAACTTGTGGCGCCCCCTATTGACCAATTTACAAATAATTTAACACATGTGGTTCGTCATTATTATTTAACAGTCCCTGCAAGTTTTGTAATGATTTGACAATCAGTTACTGATTTCCAGTCTGATTTGTATAATCTCATGCCCATTTTTTTGCATGTGCAGTGCCCCCTAGTGGTCAATTTGAATACAACTTTCAGGATATGTTCCTGGTACCTCTCAAGACGTCGCCTGCAAGTTTGTGATGATTGGCAGAGTGGTTAAGGAGTAAGATCCATTAATGTACTGAACATACACCTTCTAAAGTTCATTGGTCAATATCAACACAATCCAATGAGATATCAAAAAGCTTTTGATACCGTTTGATGACCTTCATCTCATGGTGATCCACAGAAAATTTGGTATAAATCAGACCTTCAGCTTAAGGGGAGATGTCAAAAATGTGTTTTTAAAAAGATTCATTATGGCAGAAAATCTGGTCAGATGGACCTTGAGAGTTCCTGAGGCTTTCATAGAATGCATTCAGCTGAACATGTGTGTCGAATTCTAAGTCAATCCGACATACGGTACGAAGGGGGTGGCCTTTCAAAACAGAATTTCTTTAACCATAATTATAGCGTAACCCCATCTGACCCATCAGCATTATATTTCTTGAGCACCATTTGCACACCACGTCCAGTCATTGGTGAAAATTTCATGTGTCTATGACGGGAATTTGTAGAAATTGTGGTTCAGCCCTTCAGGATCATTTTTACCAGCCGTGACATCACTGTGACTGTCACGGTTTACACCTCATCAGTCTATGTCTGAGTGCGTCATTATAAAACATGGCCCTGGTGACGCCTCAGTTGTGGCTGGGCTGACTCCCCAGATTTCAACTGGTTGGAAGGAAGCGTGAGACTCAGTTCCCAACCACATGATAAAAAAATATATTCACTTGTGGAAACGAATCTCAGGAGAACCTTTACAAAGGAGAGCGCCTCCTTAGTAACAGCACAAAACAATAGCCTCTTTCAGAACAAAGGTGTTTTTATATGGGTTAAATTGGGTCTCAGTGAAATAAACCAAGAAATAAAATCACTATATAAAGTGTTAGGTGATCGTTTAATAAGCAAACTCTTGCGTCAAACACCAAGAACAGCCCAGAGGTAGCTGACCTTGTGTTCCCTCCACTTAGGTTTTAGAACACACAATAAAAACAGCACAGCAAAATGAATTCTCAAATGAGCCTCGAGACCAGAGTTCATGAGTGACAGTGTTTTCTAACATGAGGTCTGTATTCGATTGAGGATCAGAATGTCCTGGTAGTGCATTTCCTCACCTCTCTTAAATCCTCAGAGAGGGTGTCATCACATTCTGATTGGTCCAGAGGGGAATCACACCAAGCTGCTTGCAATTCTTAGTTAGGAGTCAGTACCCACACCCTGCGCAACAGCTAATCTGAATTACTCTCCAATTAACTGCGCAGTACGCTGCTGTTTCTCTTTGCTTCTATGTCATGCTGTTCCTGGATACAACTATTGGTCTTCACCTCAAGAGCTCTGTACTCACATCAGACCACTGCTGTGTCCAACTTGTACTGATGTGCAGTTGCCATCTGAATGTAGACTCTATATTTTTTATGTTCTGTGACTATACATGTGGTTGTATTTGTCTTTTTGCTGTTTCAGCCCATTCGGCAGATTAAATGTTGGTGCTGAACATGTCAGCAAACCATGGATATTTTACATTTGTATGTTTCATACGTGTCATACCAACGTTTCTAAGGTGACGTAGTAGATGAGCCGACTTTGTCCTTGACCTTGGTGAGTCGCGTCTTCCAAAAGCTTGCAGGCACCCACTGTGGGTGTTTTTAAGGGGACCGTACCTATGTTCCCCCATAATATAGGGACCTCTCCGAAAAAGGGTGCTATGTCCCCCAGGTCCAATGTTCGCCCCTGAAACGCGAAAGAAAAACGCACTTACCTCATGTGATTGCATGATTCAATGCCCAAAGGCGCAGACAACGCTCTCCAAGAGTCACATATATTTAGAAAGGGAAAAAGCCAAGGTTGCAGAACATAGGGGGGAACACAGGACCCAGGGAACATAGGGATGACTCCAGCAGTTTTTTAGCCACAAGAAGCAGGTATTTTAAGCTCAAATATTATGTTTTCCAAACTATAACCAAGTGGAATTTGTGCCTAAACCTAACCACACATAAATGACACTGAGTCAGTCAGTCATTTTCCATTACAGCTTATCCTGTCGGGGGTAGCTCAGGGCTGGAGCCTATCCCAGCTGACACTGGGTGAGAGGCAGGGTTCACCCTGGACAGGTCACCAGACTATCACAGGGCTGACACATAGAGACAGACAACCATTCACACTCACATTCACACCTACGGACAATTTAGAGTCACCAGTTAACCTGCATGTCTTTGGACTGTGGGAGGAAGCTGGAGCACCTGGAGGAAACCCACGCTGACACAGGGAGAACATGCAAACTCCACACTGAAGGGCTCCCTCACAAACGGTTTGAAACGAGGAACCCTCTTGCTGTGAGGTGACAGTGCTAACCACTGCACACGTTTTTTCATTAATAAAACTTTGCATCAGAAGAACATAAGAATGCTTTTCTCTACACACACACACACACACACGTATTGACCCTTTGTTTGCTTGTTTACATTTCCTAATGACATCACCTTTGTGTTTGCCTCTGATGCTTTCTGAGGTGAGATTCCTCATCAGCCCTGAGGGGTTCCTCAAATCTCACCTGCACAACTTGTTCTTCCTTTGCTGTTGTATTTCTGTTGAGTCACTTTTATGCAAATAATCCTTTTGTGCAAATAAAGCCTACAACATTTAGTCTGGTGAACAGGCTGACACTTAAATTCTGTATTCGTCTATAAGAGACTATTTATTTATTCTACTGTTGTTTCTGTATGACTGATGAAGACACAGCATTCTGTATATTTATCTCCAGTGTAGGATGTTCTTTAAAAGTACTTGACAACAAATGTAATTTATGTTGTTGCAAAATGTCGACTTGTTCATTAAAATGCTCGAAGTAATGAATAAGTTATTTGTGTGTTGTCTTTATTTTTATGGTAACATGTAATGTAGAAAGTTTTCTACCTCTGTGTTGCTGAAGATGTCAGAACAAAGCAGGTAACCACTCTTTTCCCAGCCCTCATCATGCAACAATTATTTTCTTCAGTAGTTTACTTTTGATCTGCTCTTAACTGTTGTTACAGTGTTTATCCACCAGAGGGAGACACTTTCTTTTCCCCATAAGAAAAGTGTTTCACTCTGATGCAGTGGTCCTGTTAAATGCTGTTGATGAAAAGCTCTGTTACTGTTTATATAGCTCATTTTATTCAGGCTCAGAAGCCTAGTGATTCTGTTATTGTGCAGTTTCTCCAACATGATTTTTTTTTTTTTTTTTTTTTTTGTTATCCCGACTCTATATGTGATAAAAAGCTTAAGAGGGGGCCCTTGACATTTGGGTTTTGTTTGCAGTTTTTTATTTCTAAGTAATTAGTGCCATAACAAAATTAAATTGGCTGAATAAATCAGCTGAAAGACTGTTTTTTCTTCTTATTAAGACAAATAATAAGACTGAACTTTGTATTAAAAAATCATCATCCTCTCACCCCTTAAAGGTGCATATGGTTTAGTCCACCCCTGCATAACACAGCTTGTTATGCTGCTGGAGCACCAATGTGCACAGTCATGTCTTCCCCAAAAAATGGAAATTGGGTTCCAAAAACAAGGAAACAGATAGAAAGAAAAAAAAGTGTAAAAACGAAATTGACTGTAACAAAAAAAAAAAAAAAAAAAGTGTGTGAGAGAAAAGTGGAAGAGAGGAAGAGCAGGGGCCCCCACAGAGAATGCTTGTGCATAGAGCCCGGTCTCACTTAGAAGTAATCAAAATCTGCAGTGACTTGCGGCGTCAGAAACCGATGAAAAAAAAGTTGTCCTTTAACGTTTGCATGATATGCTGACGGTTGCTGTTATATCAATCAATCAATGAATCAATCAAATTTTATTTATATAGCACCTTTCAAAACAAATCAGTGTCATTCAAAGTGTTTTACATTTTGATTGAAAAATACAGAGAATAAGAAAATAAAATCAGAAAAAGGACAATAATCATTTAAAACAATAATAGAAGATAAAAACAAGATCAAAACTACTGGGCTGCTACTGAAAAAAAAAACGATTAAAAAAATTAAAATAATTAAAATAAAATGCAGGATCAAATATAAAATCAAAGTCAGAAGAATAGCAATAATAAAAAGAGAAAAATACAGATAAGACCACTGAATAAAAACAAAAGTAAAAATAAAAATAAAATGCAGGATGCAGTTATAGTTTAAAGGCGCCCGGCAGCATCAGGGGGAACCACGGCAACAACCCAAGAGTACCTTGCTGCAGTCAAGATGGCCGACAAGGCGCCGCCATACATCCAATCCATGCCGGAAGTCACAACCGGAAGTTGGTTAATCGCCGCTCGATCCCGGAAATATGACCGAGCTAGAACAAAAATAAAAGCTTAAAAAACACGTACGTTTACACACAACATAATTTTATGCATTTTGTGCAGTTACATGTTTATCGTAACGGTATAAGTGACTAGTTAATTGTCTCGCCATGACTTTATAGGCTACTGTAAAACTCAGAAGTTAGTTAAAAGCCTACAATAATATCACTAAGTTATAATGCTAACGTTTTATGGATTTAACTTTAATAATCAACGTTATGAATACAAATGTAAATATTATGTTTGTATGGTGGTGGCCACACACACACACACACACACACATACACACACACACATTCACAATAGGACTGAAGAATAACTAAAGTTAAATAAACTGAATTCTCAGATTAAATAAACTGAGAATTAATAAAAAATGAGAATTTACACAACCAAATAAACAGCACTTTCAGATTAGGCTGCAGTTGCAACATGCACACATGGTCACAACAAATGTCATACTTACTTTCACATTAGCATATGGTTAATATTAATTTATGTTAACAGTAAAAAAGAAGGCACTGTAAATCATTGGTGGTACAGTGTAAGGGTTGTACTGCCCAGACATTATGCATTAATCATATGATCCTTCCTTTATCTCCTGGATCACAGATTACCTGAGAGGAAGTGCACAGTATGTCAGGTTGGGGAACTGTGCTTCTGGGACATTAATGAGCAGCACGGGGGCTCCACAGGAGACTGTCCTGGCTCCATTCCTGTTCACACTGTACACAGCAGACTTCAAATACAACTCTGAGTCCTGCCACATCCAGAAATACTCGGACGACACTGCTATTGTGGCATGTATCAGGAATGGGCAGGAATCTGAATACAGGGAACTGATAAAAGCCTTCGAATTACATCTTAGAAACCATACCACACTCGTTGGATGATAATTAAAAGACTATTTTTCTTACCGTTCTCTCGTTCTCTGAACACAACCCGCTAATCAGTATGGCCGCCGAATAAGCAAAAAATTACACGAAGAAGAAACTTCCGCTTGGGACTTTCCAACTTTCCGGTATAGACTAGATATATGGCGGCGCCCTAGTCGGCCATCTTGACTGCAGTTGGGTCCCTCTCGAACAACCCCCAACCTTCACCCGAGAGAGTGGTGTTCGCGTCCAGTAAGATTCTAAAGCCAAACCCTGTTCTTTATGCCTAAACCTAACCATGTGTTTGTTGCTGAAGGAAAAAAAAAAGGTCAATTTGTGGTACTGACGTAGTGCTTTTATTTTGAAAGAGACTGTATGTAAACAGTAAATTTCCTGTGAAAACAGAACTTGACACAGCAACAACCAACACACCCAGGGTACCTTGCACATCATATCTGGACATGACCAAACGTCATTATGTGACAAGGTGGGAGTGAGAATGTGTTGGTGCATGGGGTCCAGAATTTGGTGCTGCGCCCCTGCTGATTGATCTTTTTGGTACATATTTGTGTGGTTCCTTTGATTACCAAGATATCACTTTAACCACTTTATCTTCAGGGTAACTGCAGAATCTAACACATCCTAATTAGGCTACTATTGCAGAGAAAATATGTATCCAGCTCATGAAGCTTATGTCTTCAAATTATTGTCTTGTAGAAGTGCAGCTTTACGTAGAAAAGACTTTAGTTTACAAAATTACAGAGGCAAATATTTTGATTCTATGATGCCAAAATTAAAGTGCAAAGGGGTCTTAGAAGTAACTTTAAAATATGACATATGCATTATGTCGCTAGGTGTCGCAGCAGTAGTGGGTATTATCTCATATTGTAGCTGTAGGTGCAGGAGACCAACACATGCAGACAGTTAACACCGCGGGCTGTTGCGGGTTGTGGCCGCTGGGTGGAGACAGTCAGTCAGATACAGAGACGGAAACGTTCACTAACCTGTTACATGTCACTGTCACACGCTCACTAACATGAAGCAAGCAGCTGATTGTGTGGTGTATTCCCACTCTGTCAGCTGCTCGTTCAGCCGCCTGCCTCTGCCTGCAAGTCTCTGCTGAGGGCGTCAGTTAGTGTGTGATGGAGGATTCAACCAGGACCGAGTGGATGACGTGTAAAATACAAGTAAGTGATGATCTGTCATGTATTTTATTGTGTTGTACTTTTACCTCCATATGCAACATATTTGATATTTCAGATGTGGAAAAAAACTTAAATTAAGTTCCTCAAAATAACAATAAAATGCCACTTTTTATGCAGGACTGCGACTGTAGGAAGTAAGGAGTGTGGTGAAGTTACTGAACTGGTTACAACTAACTTGTTATGGAAATATAAATATCTATCTGGTGTAGTGAAACCACACCAGATAAAAGTTACAGTGAATGAATCGTCTGTTCGATCACATTTACTGGGCTATTTTAACACACACACTTCTACAAACCAGTTGAGGCCTTTAAAGGAGCAGAATAACTTAGAAATATATAAATAATGTCACTAAGTGCAGTAAAGTCAGTGTGAACTCTGAGTAGTGACACTTAAAGACATCGTAAGGCAGAGATATTTTATTTTGTTGATGCAAGATGAAGATTGAGGGACTTTTTCTGTCTTTATGCAGTTTAATCGTTCAAACTGTGACATAATTTAGTTTAATTAAACACACACACACACACACACCCTCTCCCTCTCTGTCTCTGTGCTTATATGTAAAGTGGACGTCGTGACTGTTGAAACAGAGAAAGATATATTTGGCTTTTGACAGCTACATGTCATCATGTCAGAGGTGTGACGGCTTCAGTCACTTCACTCAGCTGACTGTGAAACAACCTGACCCGACAGCTGTGGTGATGATTCAGGCAGAGGAGCTGACCTGTGCTGACAATCTGTGACACAAAGCAAACAATTTTAAAAGATTTATTTTGCTTTCAGAGCTCTGTTATTTTAGTTTGGCCTCTCTGAAAGCTGCATGCTCTTTGTACTTCCTGCCATCTCAGAGTGTTTGGGGTTGTATTGTGTTGTCACTGTTTCATTCTGACATCTCAGATATTGAATATTTGAAGGCGACTTTGCACACTGCATGACAGTTATATGTCCTCTCCCTCTGCTGACTTGTTCTGGTTGAGTGTTTGTAGGGGCAGGATAGAAGACAAAACTCTTAGTGGCCATGTGACACTCTTTGTAAGAAGTTCTGCTCTGTTGCTGCTCAGCCCAGTCATCAGAAGAACATTTTAGCATTGTAAGTTTATGAAAACCACGGGTACGTTATATTTGTATGTTTCTTTTGTATCATGTCAAAGTGACATAGTTCTGATTACATGTATGAGCTGACTTGGTTGCCATGAGGTGGAGGGGATGGTGGATGGTGTGACACTTAGGTGAGACACCTGCCAGGCTGCAGAGCACTGTGTAAGACCAGCAAACAACCAAACTGGGAGTTTAGTGACCTGTTGCTGCATTTCCACCAAAACCAGGTATTTCAAGCTGAAACATGAGCTTGTCCCAGTCATAACCAGGTGGTTTTTGTGCCTGAACCTGACCACACATTAACCACAGGGTTATTAAAATGTAAAGTTTCATAGTATCTGCTACATAATAAGGTGCAAATATAATGTATCTGTGGTTTGCAGAAATGTACAATGCTAACATTCATTCTGCTGATTGTGTTGGTCATACACAGTGTAGTGGGCGGGGCTCTTTTACCGTATGTCCACGGTATGAAAGTGCACCAACTAACAAGAAAACCTGAAGGTCCAGCGTGCAGGATTTAGGGCGATATACTAGCAGGAACTGAATATAATATTAATTACTTTTTTTTCATTATTTTATAATCACCTGAAACTAGGAATCGTTGTGTTTTTGTTACCGCAGAACAGGTGCTCCAGAGTAGCATGTGGCTCTTTGGCCCCTCTCCAGTAGCTCCCTGTGGCTTTGACAGAACATTATATGGAAATGAACAACCTTTTTTTTTTTTACATTTTATTTTCATTTATTTATTCATTCATTCTTCAACTGTAAAATTGCGTAACCTATATACTGATTTTAATTCTTTTTATAACATTTCATCAACTAAACTGTGCGTCATGTGTCTCTGCTTTCCAAAGCCGCGCTAAATGGTAAACAAACATGGCAGCACACCGGTAAGGTAAGACAACACGTTTACATGTCGTTTTCTACATGTTCTCTGACATTTATCCTAACGATATGAGGCGGTCTTTGTGGAATAAAAGCTTGTTTAGTGGACTAACTTTGCACTTGAAGGTTGCCCGTTCACTTACGTTTTAACAGGTCTGACGCTACTGTGCGCCCTGGCTGTATCTAGGCTAACGGCTAACATGCTAACTATTATTTTTATGTCACTAGTCACTTGAAACAAATTTAGGACGATAGGAGACAGGTTGAAATAAACCGAAATTTCCCTTTAAAAGGCTGAATTTCAAGGAGGGTACGTCATCAAATCCGGTTGAAGGACTGTTTCAGTGTCATGGATACTTTGAATTCTTCTAAGGACTGAGTCCTCCGATGCATGTGTGTATCCTCAGGGGGCATTAAGTACCAACACTTCTTTGCGCATGATTTTGGGGTCTCTTCAATGACGCACACCTTGGCAATTGCTAGCCTGTTCCCATATGTGTTCAGTGAATGTTATGGAGTCTTGCCTAGCCTCTGTAGTCCTACTAAGGAATCATCCTTGTCTTTTGTGAAGTACCAACTAGCTCTGGATAGGGCCTTTTGTGTTCGGCCACTGTATTGGCCAACGTGAAGAGATCTCGGTTGGTTGCCACCTGCAACCTCACTGCCTGATACCACTAAATCCTTCACACGAGACCTTTAAAGGGTTCATTTATATCAGAGAGAATACATTATTTTCTCACGTGTCTCTGGTGGCATCAAGCAACGCAGATGGTTTTATTCACCCAGGATTTGAGTCCATCTATAACTACATATAAAAAAAAAATAAAAATTCTGAATCAAAATGTAACTGGTGGACTCTAGTGTTGTCTGTGTTGTGTTGATATGAGGAGGCCCAGACTGTGAATATCCTTGGAGGTGATCTCTTTTTATTCCTGACAGCAAGAGTTAAAAACACCTCTGTCAAACACGACCATATTAACTCTAGCCCCGACTCAAATTAAGGCCCCGTTTATACAACAACGTTTTCAACTGAAAACGGTAAACTTTCGTTGCGTTTTGGCCGATCGTTTACACGACAGCGGTGTTTTGGGTGCCTGAAAACGCAACGTTTTGAAAACAGGTTCCAGAGTGCAACTTTTTTCGAAACGGCAGCGTCTCCGTTGTCATGTAAACGTGCAATATGCAGTTCCTCTGAAAACGGACTTTTCGCACATGCACATTACGGTTCCAGTCACTAGGCATGCCGACCGTCACAACAATGCCGAGCTCTGTTTGTGCTGCTCACCCTGTTGATTAGAAGTGAAGTGTAGATCTGTTACTGTAGCAACTCCACCTCGTCGTCCATCCAGACAAAGTTATCTGTGCATGCTTTCGCCATTGTGTCTTTGTTTTGGTTTGTAATCACTGCGTTGTAGAGGAAGGCGCTTCAGCGCAGGCGCATGGCGTCATGCCATGGTGTTGCTTTGCAAATTTACACTGCCACCCATTGACCTGGTGTGCATACTACAGCGTTTCCAGTAGATTTTGCGGCTCCGTGTGAACGGGGATCGTTTCAATAACGTCGTCATATAAACGCAGAAGTTTTTTAAAATGCAAAGGACAGACTTTTCTGTTTCTAGAGAAACCGTTGTCGTATAAACAGGGCCTAAGTGACACAGAAATTACTATGAGAGCAGTGTTGCTCACCTCTCCCGTGGAGCACAACAGCAAAGGAAAGAGATAAGGCAGGAGACATAGGGATGAACATAGGGATGCAGAAACTGAGTATCAAATGTTCCACATATTGACTATGGAAGCCTAAGCTGATCTCAGAGGTGAGTAATTTTAGAACCTGGGAAAGTAAAACCAAAACTATTAGAGGTAGATGTAAGAATATTTAGTTGAACTGGACCTTTAAAGTCTTTCTGAGCCTTTTATTTGAATGACTGAAGAAGAGTGATATGTCTGGTAATACTATACAAATGTACTAATAATGCACTCTGAAAAGGGACATTTTCAATAATGTTGCTTTCAGTTTTACATTTAGGAACATTTTGAGGCTCAACATCGACTTGAAGACTTTTAGTGTTGAGTTCTTTCATACGGTGTCATTGGCACTTTGACTGAAGTGACTGATCCAATAGTCTGAATAAGACTTCAGCAGTACTCGACCAAACCAGCAGTACAAAGTGGAGTCCATCAGTGTAACATTCTTTATTTCCTGCACCTTTTTGTCTAAAGTTGCACAAACAAGCTGCTTAAACTGTGTTTTGTGACTTTTATTTGCCAAGAAGCTGTATAGACCTGAGGGGAATCTGATGTGTGCGTTCAGATGTCCGTCTGTGTTGTGCATTTGCATCCATGCGTGCTCTGCATATGTCCCCATGTGCCCTTTTACCCCCTTCGCCTGCTGCAGCGGGCTCTAGACATGACTGTGGACTGCTGGGCGGGACGTGTGTGCGTCTGTGTGTGTGTGTGTGTAAATGTGCATGTGTCAGCAGAAGCAGGACAGCGGCACGCTTCCACTGAAAAGAAAGGGGGATGAGTGTGGCGGGGGGGTGCTGGGTGACGTTTGGCCCGGCAGCTGGGAGCTGCTCCGTTCTTTTGTTCCTCTGTGACCCCAGCTGACCCGGCACTCGCCCCGGGTGTCACACACACACTCTCACACGCACCTGCACGCGGTCAGACACATGGTCGCACATACGCGCACACACACAAGCATGCAGCATATATGTTAATGTGAATGTTTGCTAATACACAGCACAGACACACTGTGTTCAATAGGCCAGGCCCTGTGGGGACCATCTATCATGACTTAATCAGGGAGCTGTGAGTCTAGGTGTGTGTGTGTGTGTGTGTGTGTGTGTGTGTGTGTGTGTGTGTGTGTGTGTGTGAGTGCTGTATGTACTCTGAAAGACATTTCACGAGAGCTGTGAAGATGAAATTCCATGACGGTTCCATGACTTTTCATGATCATGCCAAAGCACCTCCAGGACTAAACTGTCCGTTCATTTCCTGGTTTGTCTCTGTCCAAAATTTCCCATATTAACCCCCACTCTCACTGGGAAAATTCCCCAATGTTCTCTTCCTGGAATAAAGCTGTCAAAATCCCTTTAGGCTCCAGGAACCCCAGCAACATCAGGGAGCCTGGAGCACCGGAGAGTTTTTATTTTTCAGTTTTTCAGTGTTTATTACCTCCGCCAAGGAGGTTATGTTTTCGCCGGCGTTTGTTTGTTTGTCTGCAAAATAACTAAAAAACTTCTGAACGGATTTTAATGGGAAAGGTTGATAATGGGACAAGGAACAGATGAGAAAATTTTGGTGGTGATCAGTTGAAGCAAAGTGGATAAAATAATAAAATGGCGGGAAGTCCGAGCTGCTTGGCGGAGGTCTGCGCTCTCCGAGTGCTTTTCTGGTTTTCTTCTGCAATTCTTCTGAAAGTATCTCTCCTTATTTACGTTTGCTCTTTGGCAATAGACAAAAGTGTGTTGTGTCAGAGTAGCAGCCTCCGGGGGTGCCGATGTGAAAGTGCCAAGAACTGCAGTTCCTCTAATGGCCACTTGAGGCTGGCTCCAAGAGTGAGTCAATACCTACAGACCCACATGTTCGAATAGAACTCATGAACCTGTGTTTAGGACTTGGAGTCATCCAAATATTTCCACCTATGAGGTTGTGAGTACAACAACATGGGGGCGTTTGTATGGACTCGTTTCATGTGCATGGTAAACACCATTGGAAAGCAACATTAACATTTTCAGCCTTACCACAGAGATAAACTTGTTTACAGCCTGGTGCAAAAACGATTTTGGTCCTAATGTCCCCGTTCATGACAACTGTGTGGCTGTACATTTTTGTCTAACTCAACTGATTTAATGTTTTTAAGACTTAACGCCTCATTTCCATGCAGGTTTGTTAATTTTGAGTGTGTTTTGGTGTCCACTGTTTTGGAATATGCACATGGAGCAGTAGAGACAAAATGCATGGCAGAGAATTTATAAGGATCTTGGCCTTTTAGATGTGTAGCCAGTTTTGTGGAATATTTTGTACGACGTATGATCCACTGTGCATGCACTCTATAGCCCCGTTTCCACCAAACACTTTCAGTATGGTACCTTTGGAACCAACAGTAACCCTTCAGACATGGTACCTAGACCCTAGTGTTTCCACTGCAAACAGTACTTGTTTATTGTCCACAGAACGAGGCTGCACGCCGACATTTTCAGAGCAAAATAGAACAGACAGGAGTGAGAGTCTTCAAAAATACCGGTTTTGAATACTGAGTCTTTCTCAGGCAAGTGCAGGGGTCTAGTGTTTCTGGAGCCCACAGGAACAATTGAAGATCCACTCACTACTAAAAGTTTAGGTCATCCAAGAGAGACAATAAAAACTTAATTAATGGTCAAAGTTGTCATATTGAAATTTAAAATGTGTTATTGGATTCATGTCTTAAACTCATGCATTAAGTAACATTACAAGTTAACGTTCCACCTTATAAGTTTCTAGCAGTTGGTCCAGTGAATTCAGTCAAGAGTCGGCAAACATCCTTTCATTTTATAGTTACAGTTTACTAATAAAACTCTCCACAGTATGAACAGTGGTTACATGAGCCTCAAAACCAGACACAACTCAGCCCTGAGCAGTGACCATCCTCTACTGACCAATCAGACTGCAGCGTTCACAGCTCCACCTTTTAGGACCAGATCTCTGTGCTAGGTACCCCAACAGAGGGGGGACCAAACATGGGGACGGTGCGGGATGGTTCTATTGGTACCATCCACAACTTTTCACAGTGGGAACAGAAAAAAAGTGCACTGAACTGAACTGAACCAGACTGCTCAGTGGAAACGGATGACTGTCATCCATAGTTGCAGTTCCTCTTTGGAAACTACAATTCCAAAAGATGCTGACCAGGTTGCTGGGGAGGTTTTATTGGTCTGAGTTATGTAGTAAATCTCAGCAATGTATCCTGCTTTGTGTGGCTGCTGAGTCACTCCATCTCCATTACACCAAACACGAGCCTGCGCAAACAGCAGGTGGTGTGTGCATGTGTGTGTGTGTTTTCCTGCTGCTTCCTTGCCTCCTTAAATGACCCAGAGGGCACTGGGCCTTAGGCCAATCTTTTGTGTCTTCAAAGTCCTCGCTGACCCTGTCCCATCCCCCTCTACACACACACACACACACACACACACACACTCACACACACCATGTGGTCTGGTCTGGTTTGTTTGGCTACCCTCTCCATATAGGTAGGAGCATGTGTGGGGGCTGTTAGTACAGCATTATGCCTGTGAAGTGTGTGTGTGTGTGTGTGTGTGTGTGTGTGTGGATGACACCAGCTGGACTACCTCTTCCTCTCCCTGTATCCACCTCTCAGGCCTTGTTAAGGGACCAGAGTAATCCCTGGTACTTGGCTCAGTGTTTACGCAGTGGGCTGAAGGCAGAGCTGGTGCAGCTTCTGCGCCTGCTGTTTCATTGCAAACACACATTCATCCGTCCCTCTGCCTGGATTATCTTCACACCTTCTCTTTCCTCTGTCCTCTCTTCTTTTTCTCCTCACTCATTTGGATGAATTGTGTGAAAGCGTCACACCTAAAGCCCAGTTCAGACCAAAGATTTACAGGGAGATGCATTAAAACAGACAACTACTTACGATGCATTGCTCTGTTATGTTATAAAAACCTGCCAGTTCACACTAATGCAACTAGATGAGACTGTGGATCATCTCTATGCAACATGTCTGTTCTGATTTGCCGCTTTTCAGGTTTATTTTGTGGCTGTGACCAGCAGGCTTCAGTACAAGCCGACTGGCTGTAGTAACAGGTGACAAGCTTCACGTCCTAAAACCAGCCGGCAGCGATTTGACTAGCTGAGTTGCAGGTGACGCCATCAGCCGGCTTGAGTCGAGCTCAGATGAGTCAGTTCACACCGATGCAACTTTTGTCTGTAACGTTCTACAATGGTTTCATCTCGTCGCAAAATCATTGGTCTGACCTGGGCTTATGGACAGATATCTGCACATGTGCACAGACAATGTAGGCAATGGGACTTTTGGTATCGAAAGTGTTTGTGGTTTCTAAGTACTGACCAATCACATCAACATGAGCGAAAGTAGTGGAACCCATTGGCTATCATCTAATGACAAGTTAGCATTTTTTAGATTCATATGCAGTATCTCTTTACAGCAATAAGCTCAAATGTCTGGACCTGCCTCAAGCTGCTAATCGAACTGTAAAGTATGAGTGACGCATGGAAGAGGAAGTCTTGGCCTGGATATCCACTATACACTGGATCTTCCGAAACACTGGCCATTTCCCTCTCTCCTTATCATCGTCAGTCAATAGTTATTTAACATTAAATCAATTAGCTGTCAGCTGTTTAGTTAATTGCTTGCTAATTGTAGATTGATTTAATCGGTTTGAGTGATGTTTTGTGTTGTGGACAGAACAAGATATTTGAGGACGTAATTTTGGCCTTTGGAAAACACTGATCAACTTTTTATAGACCAAACAACTAATTTATTATTATTGAAGAAAATCAACATAATATTAATCAACAGTGACAATAATCTCAAGCAGCTTGCAGCCCTACACCTAATCCTAACTCTTTCGTTGTAATCAAACACATTAGGATAATTTTCTGAGGGGGATTGTTTCAGAGAGGAGGTTGTGTAACAAACTGGACGGCACTCTTGATAATGAAAATGTTAAATGAGCTCTGAGCAACACTGATAATAAATCAGACAGAATACAGACACAGAAATATGGACATGAAAAGGCTAAATAATAAACATTTTTATCACTACTGCATAAAATGTCAAACATGGACATATAGAAAATCAAGTAAGATACGATAATATATTGATATTTTCATAAATAATAATAGTTGTTGTAGGTTGACTGTTGTTGAGCTTTCACAGAATACTTACAAAGAGATTTTTGGAAAGTGATCATCAGTGATGTGGATGCAATGACTCAGTGGGTAATGCAAATCATAGAACAGCTGCAGTCTGGTAAGTTCAGAAAGTTACACCACTTTACTGTAACACAGCCTGTAAAACCAGGAAAAGGAAACACTTACAATACTATGATATCCAAAATCTATGATGATATCTACCCAGCCTCAGTGTGGGCTTCCTTAAATAAAAATAAAGTTTAAAAATAAGTGTGGTTTTGCCCCGCTTTGTGTGTGAACACAGCAACACAGAGCAGTTGAAAGGATCTGCAGAGGTCATTAATTTAATAAAGGTACAAACCAAAGTGAGATAATTGTGGATTACGTGGGCCGCAGACATGAGAAAAGCTTATTAAAAAAGAACTGCAATAACAGGCTTTCACTTTCGTGTCAGATTTGGTGGCACTTCCATATGTTTCCTCTTTTGTTTGAGGTGGAGAAGCCACACAGGTCAAACAAAACTACTCCGATTTATCTTGTGTAAACAGCGACTACACTGCAGCAAGGCTGTGCCACGCTGTGTTCGAGAGGCTGGGTAAGGTGCAGGCAGGCGGCGGGGAGCGGGACACCTGTTCATCCTGCGACTAGAAGCAGATGGTCCACATGGCTCCTGCTCCCTGAGGGGAAAACCTGTCAGCTGAGCCCCAATTAAGGAGTCACTGCAAGTCAGAGGAGCAGGATGGGGGTTGGAGATAGAGAGCAGAGAGGGAAATGATAATAAAATGACTTTAATGTGATAAATTAACTAACTTGTGATTGTAATATAGATACTATTTGATTATTACTGTTTGATTTGTTGTTATGCCAAGCTCCTTCTTTTTCTTTGATGTTGCAGTGACTCATCACGGCTCACTGGTGTAATCCTAACATGATTTATAACAACATATGAAACCATTTTTGGTATGAAGCTTTGGTGCATTGAGGCTTATCTAATAGTTTTTATTATCAGGTCCTATATATATACACACATATACATAAATAGTTTCGTTTTTATAGCATGTCTTCAGTTCCTTTTTGAGTAAATCCTAAATGCTCCTGAGCTTACTTCTGTGAGAATTGTGTTAGTTAGGAGTGACACAACCCAATCACCGTGATAAATGTCAGCAGTATGGGTTTCTGAAACCACACATATTTTGCATTATGTAGCAGATATGTGGAGACCTTGTGTTTCTTTACATTTCAGTTTTGAATTTTATGTTGTGACAACACTGTGGTTGCATTGTGGATCAGTTTTAGCGCAAGAGTTAGGAGAGGATCATTCCCTGGTTTTAAATATCTGGTTTTGTCGCTACAAACATGGCTGGAAATGTTCCACTTTTGTCGCTGCAGAAACACTTGAAAATGTCCAGAACTCTCAATAAAAAATAACCGCTTTTGCCACTACAAACATGCCTGGAAATGTTACTAACTCTTTTTGAAAAATAAATTTCATTACAAAGACTCCTGAAAATGTCCCAAACTGTTACTGTTGAAAAGAACTGTTTTTGCCGCTACAAATACGTCTGGAAATGTCCCGACTTATTTTAAAAAATATGCCGTCTTTTTCTGCTACAAATATGACTGGAAATGTCCCAGTATGTTTAAAAAACAACAAAAAAACACTTTTGTTGCTACAACCATCTAAAAAAAACAAAAAAACGACCAGTTGTTAAAAAAATACCTGCTTTTGCTGTGATAAACATGGCTGGAAATGTTCCAGTGTGTAAAAAAAAATAACAAACCCAAAAACAGTCTCTACAAAAACAGCTGGAAATGTCTGGAGTGCTTGTTAAAAAATACCCACTTTTGTGGCTATAAACACTGCTGGAAATGTTCCAAACTGTCGTTAAAAATAACTGCTTTTAAGGCTACAAACAGGGTTGGAAACCTCCCAGAATCTTGTTAAAAAATACCCGCTTTTGCCAGTACAAATATGACTGGAAATGTCCCAAAACGTAAAAACAAACAAACAAAACAAAACACTTTTGTTGCTACAACCATCTAAAAAAAAAACAAAAAACGACCAGTTGTTAAAAAAATACCTGCTTTTGCTGCGAAAAACGTGGCTGGAAATGTCCCAACAATAATAGATAACCTGCTTTTGCCGCTTCAAAAAACATCTGGGAATGTCTGGAGTGCTTGTTAAAAAATAAAATAATGTTGCTACAAACGCTGCTGGAAATGTTCCAAACTGTCGTTAAGAAATACCCACTTTTGCCACAACAAAAACGCCTGTAAATGTTACAAACTCTTGTTAAAAAGTAAATTTTCTTGTTTCAAACACTTTTGGAATTGTCCCAAACTGTCATTAAAAATAAGTGCTTGTGTTGCATCAAACAGGGTTGGTAATGTCCCGAACTCGTGTTAAAAATACCTGCTTTAACTGCTGCAAACATGGCTGAAAATGTCCCAAACTGTAGTAAAAAACAACTGTTGTTGCTACAAACATGGTTGTCCTGACCTGTCGTTAAAAAAAATACCCATTTTTGCTGCTACAAACACAGCTGGAAATGTCCTGAACACTGGTTCAGAAAATACCCATTTGCTGGTTTTAAACAGCGCTCTGATGCTGTCTGTTGCTTGACAGCTGTCTCACCCTGGTGTCACGCCATCCACCATCCCCTTCACCCTGATGAATAACCCAGCTCATATATATATGTAATCTGAACCACATCACTTTAGAAATATCAGTGTTGGTTTTAACTTTTACAAACATCCCGTTTAAGGCCTCAGCTGATTACAGTAGGAGTGGCGACTATAAATCAAGTTGCAGGCGTGTTTGGTAAACTAACCCAGAATAGGCCACATGCCATACGATGCAGTTGAGGCCAAACAGACGCTAGGCACATTTGCATGTACAACACCAATGACATTTACTGTAGTAACTTTAAGAAGGTGCTCAACCCTGATGAGATAAATGTTGTGGCTTAAGACTGAAATGGAAACTACGCCTGGCAGATTTGCATTTTCTGTGCTGGGCATCAGGGAACATTTACTGAGCATGCAAAGGCCTGCATACAGTCTATGTTGCCAAGCTGGCAGCAAGCCATCAGCGCTGGTTTCCAAAGCTGACCTGAACAGTTTGTGCGATGGAGTGATAAACAGAAACGCTCCCATATATTAGTCATAAAACAGCAGTCAAACACTGTACAGGATACACATGTGTGTACACATGGTTCTGTTCCACCCTGCACTCATACACACACACACACACACACACACACACACACACACACACACACAATCTCAGAAACACACTTAAATCTTTTTTGCACTGTGCTTTGATTCACACAGACAGTTAATGCGTCCTAAAACTTTGTGGTTGCGTGATGTGTTATCAGTTTCAGGCCATCTCTACATGGATACAGATACTTTAAAATTAATATTTCCCCAGTCGTCCGTGAACTCTTTGCAGCGGCACCAAGTTTTAAATGTGAAGTAGTCATTAAATGATGGAGTGCTAACAAAATGTAAACAAACTGGTTGTTTGGCGTTGTTGTTGTTGTTGCTGTCTCTGGGTCATGCTCATTACACAAAGCAACAGCAATCAGCGTGCAAATGAGGTTATGATGTCATTGTTTCTCAAGCGTTCCAATTACATGTCCACACCATAGATTGTATAAAAAGATGGAGGACATTACAGCTCCCCAAAATTTAAGCCAGATCATCTTGATCACCTCCTGGTGGCTGGCTGAAGTATAGGTCAGAAACCCCGCCTCCATCAATGTTAGCAAATGAGACCAAACTAAGAATCAAATAAATGTTCTTATCGATGATGTGTGTTTGACTGTTTGTTTTTCTCTTAAGTTTGGTTATAACTAGTAATTTGATTTTTGAAAAAAAGAGGGATTGAGGTCATGATTGACAGCTGCTCACTGTAGCAGCTCACTATCAGTGGTGCCGCTCGTGACTGTTTGGACGGGTGTACTGGTGGAAACTCGATAACGGCAGAGATTGCTGCTGCGTAGACTCTGGCTCCAAATGCCGTCACTGGCGCAAGATGGCAGCAGCTGTATCCGGGATATTTTGGCTTTGTGTTTGTACAGTTAGGGTCAGTGGAGACAACGTCATCCATGTTTATACCACACAGATACAGAGTAACCGGAGTTTGGAAAGATCTGCACCTTAGAAGGTTTTTAAAAAAATCTTTAAATGACCTAAAACTCTGTTTGCATGTGGACTAGAGGCCAAAACGTAGAGGAAAATACAAATTTTAAAAAATATCTGATGACTAGTGAAAGTCAAGATTGGTGTTTTTGCCAAATAGTGTTTATGGGAAGTCAAGAAACTGGCACAGAAGGAGTCGTGCAGTTACACAAGGCAGAGGTTTGAAGGCACAAAGTATGGTCAAAGTATGAAAACTCCAGTATTGCTGTCAAGGCAGTCAGAGAGGTAGCTGAGGAGCTCTGAACCTGACAAAACAGTCAGTGTTGGCTAAAGCGGTGGATATATAGTCTACTGGGCCTGATGACTAATTGTAAGCAGGTGTGTAGGCAGGAGGCTGCAGGTGATGAGCTGCAGCTGGAAACACACTCCTCTCAGGCTCCACCCTATTTTCCAAACATAGATTATCAGGCTTCAGTGGCTGATACAAAAAGTCCCTTCAGACACATATTGAGGCTGATTTTAAAGATGCTACATTCACATTGTTTTATAGTCTATAGTGATTTCTGAACGTCATTTCCCAGTAATCATCTCTCATTCAGCCTGTGTGGGCCCGGCTGTGGCATCTTCTTGCCTACATTGTCAGCTGTTGATGATGACATCGTATCATGTTCATATCAAACTGGAAACATGACACACACCACTCCCTGTGAGACAGGAAGACACTAGCAATCAACATTTGTTTTGAGGGCTGAACTGTTTTGGTGTGAGTTGTCGAGTGTTGGACATATCAGCCGTAGAGATGTCTGCCTTCTCTCCAATATAATGGAACAAGATGACACTCAGCTTGTGGTGCTCAAAGTGCCAAAAGATACATTTGAAAAACTCAGTATCAGTGTCTCTTTTCAAAAGTCATGACCCAGTTACACAAGATAATCCACAGACCTTGTTGAGAGCAGTTTCATGTGGGGACTACTTTCTTCCTACTGAACTACAACCACCAACCGTATCACTGTGCAGAAGGAAGTGTGCATCTACTCATCGATGAGAGGCTCATGTTCATGCCAGTGTGAGATGTAAACATTAATGGAGTGCTCCTTGGCTGAGCTGTAACATTAGCTAGCTCAGTGGTGCTAGGTGAGCTAGCAACACATTCTCACTCCAACATCATCACATAATGACTTTCCATATCCAGATGCGACGTGCAAGGTACCCTGGGTGTATTGGTTGTTGATGTTCTGGGACACCGTGTCAATTTCTGCCTGTTACATGCATTGTCTTCTTTCAAAATAAAAGCACTACGTCGGTACAAAACTGCAAATGGACATTTTTTTTCCCTTCAACAACTAACACACATGGTTGGGTTTAGGAAAAAAAGAACAGTGAAAATTGATGTTTGCTGGACCCATCCACCACCACTCCCGCCCGGCCCTTAACTTTAATCCTTGTCCCACTGCATTCCCCCCTGGTGCCACCAGGGCTGTTAAACTATAATGGCAACTGGCCGCATATCATGCTGACGTTAAAGGACGCCTTTTTTTTGTTGGTTTCCGAGGCTGCAAGTCACTGACCAATCGCTGGATTTTGAAGACTCCGGAGTGAGAACGGGCTTGAGCTAGCAGTAGATGCATGCTTCCTTCTGCACAGTGATTTGGTTGGTTAGAGTAATTTGGTAGAATAAAAATTGTTCCAACATGAAAACGCTCACAAGGTCTGTTTGATTTTGGGGTGAACTGTCCCTTTGAATGTCATCTAAACACAAGCACTTGTACAAGAACGCTGTCAAAATGAAACTGTGACTGAGCTGGCCTCCGACGCTGGATTTCCGTGTTTGATAATTATCAAAGCTCTGCTGTGTCAAAGCAGCCTACAGCCTCAGAGCTGCGAGAGTGGCTGTTGACTCTTGTTCCTAAATTTAAACAAGATGCAATTTTTTACTCTAAGATTTTGATCTTTTCTCTGCAAAGGTAGAATACTATCTCCTCTAACTGCTCTAGGATTTACATAATTTTGTTTTATTTGGGTATTTGCACCAGTATTGTCTGAATGATTGGGTAAGGGTTCAGTTTCTTCTTGACAGGTTGTTTTAGCATGTATTCACACTTCTTCTGTACTCTTTTCTACTGCAGATTAAATCATGTTTTGTTCCGTTGGCAGTGTTGGGAGAAATAATAAACCTCCTCCTTTCTGAAGGTAAAATGGTCTGGTAACTGGAACTGTTTAAGTCCAGCCTGACAGGCAGCCCGTCTTTGTCTCTGACCTCCTCTGAGCCTATAAGTAATACCCCTCCTCACAATCAGAGGCCTTTGAAAAGATGCCGCCATTTTGTCCGGGCTGTGCCCAAACAATGACGCTCCACTCTCGCTTTTTTTCCTCCTTTTCTCTCTTTTCTAACTTTTTTTTCCTTTTCTGCCTCTTGTTAATTTGAAGGCTTTTTCCCTTCACAGCTTCCTTCCCCACCTGCTAACTTTCCGTCAGACATATGTACACACACACACACACACACACACACTCCTAACACCCATTTTGGGAGCACACACTACTTTTAACATAATTCGTCTCATTGTCTGAGTCAAGCCAATCCCCCACCCATGAAACAAAGAGGTCGAAGGCGGCAGCCGTCCCCAGTGGGCCAGGTGTTCCGCAGGGCTCAATTCTGGGTCCTGTTTTTTTTTTCACTCGCTCTTTCTCCTCATGTATCTGTATTTGTGTGTGTGTGTGTGTGAGTGTGTGCATGAATGCGTGAGTGTGTGTGTGTGTGTGCAGCTGCCCGCCGAGGGCTTTCTTTTGTGTCCCCCTCCCCACTATTGTCAACTCACGCCTTCTAGTCCATTCATGGCTCAAGCCAGCGGATGGGCTGGTGGTGGTGTGTGTGTGTGTGTGTGTGTGTTGGTGTCTGTGAGGTTTTGGGTGGAGGGGGTGGAGATATCCGAGCTTATCTTGTGTCCCTTTCTATTGGTGGAGAGGTGGGTGATTGGTGTGTGTACAGAGTAGGACGGGAAAGTGAGACGTGTTTGTGGTCAGATCTCTGCCTTCGTATTGGTTTAGGACTCAGACTCACGGTGAGGAGGAGGAGGAAGATGGTAGATGCTTTACACTCCATCTGTTGTCAGTCACACTGATAAACCTGCAGCCTCATGACACTGCACTCTGCTTCTCAACCAAAAAGGAAAACTTGAAGGCTGATCTCTTAGGATTGCTGCTGAACTCAACAGGAACGTAATTTTTCTCAGCCCCACTTGGATTGACAGCTTTACTTTCTCCAGCTCTTTAGATTCTGGATTCTGGAGATTGGATACTGAGATCTGAGTTTTTAATTTTTTGCTTTAAAGGGAGTGTGTCATACATCTGGGCTTACTTCACCAGCACCTTTATTGGGAATTTCCCCTTGAAGTTTTCTGACTGTGTGCTGTTGGGATGACCAAAGGTGGAGGAGGAGAGACATTGTAGGAGTTGTTGCTGTTTCTCTGTATTGCTGAGTTGCTGTTTCTCTTGGAGCTGTGTGGTAAGTATTTTTCTTTTCTATACAGTTTCCTTTTTCTTTTCTTGTTCTTTTGCCCTGCGGGTTAGCCTGAGATTTGCATGCTAAAAGACAAGGAAAACACTCTTACCATGCTTTGTAATGGCCTGTGGTGTTATGATCTTAATTGTTTATCCATATTATTGTATCATAAAATCTTACTGACAGTATTTCCCAAAGATATATTGTTTGTAGCCAGACAAAGAAACTCAAAGTTCCCAAAGTTGTTGCAATGTTTTTTTTTGTATTTATCTATATCTATATCTATATCTATATATCTATATATATATATACATGTATATATATTGCAAGTTGTGAATATCCTTATTAACTCAACAGTTGAACAGTTGAATTTATAGACAGACAATGCATAATACAAAACTACTTTTTTAGCTATGCTAGCAGTAGATAGCAAAGTCCGTCAGTCCACGACTTCCAGAGTAAAATTTTTTACATCTCAACAACTGTTGGATGGATCCCCATGAAATTTGCCAAGTGTCATTTTTCGGGAATATTTTTGTTCAGTGTGGAACATTGTCGTGTGGATCTATAGCACAAAATGTCTCTACAAGTGAAACTGAGACTGTGACAAAGGCATCATGTGGTTTTCAACAAGGGCTTCTTGGGGGATTCCTTGGGGTTCCCCCACAGCAGGAGGAAACATTTAACCAGTAAGACAGTATTGTATATAATGACGATTGTTGAATGAAATGGGGCCTCAACAAACAGTTATTTTCATTGTTGATAATCAATTCGTTGTTTGGTCTATGAGATGTTAGATATTCTCAAAGGCCAAGCTGACGTCCTGAAATGTCTTGTTTTGTCCACAAACCAAAGGTATTCAGTTTACTGTCATAGCGGAGGAAAGAAACCAGAAAATATTCACATTTAAGAAGCTGGAATCAGAGAATTTTTACTTTTTTTCCCTTAAAAAATAACTTAAAGTGATCGATTGTCAAATTAGTTAGTGATTAATTTAATAGTTGACAACTAACCGTTGACACTGTAGAACAAAAAAAGATACGATCAATAATTCTGTATCTCCACATATAATGGGTTGTGCCATGTCTGCTCCGTTGATTAGTCAGCAAGAGGCAGAACCAGACTGAGAGCCTGCACAGCTGAGAGGTGAGACTGAGTGCTACCCATAACCCCCTACCAAAAAGGTCACATGACAGACAGTGGTGATATGTATGACTGAGGATGAATCTGGACACCACCAGTTGCAGGAGAGCAGGAGGGGAGGGTGGAGGAGGAGGAGGATGCTTTCAGGGAGGTCCCCTGTGGCTTCAGCAGGCATCTGTTGCCCCTGCTGCTCATACTCACCCCCACCCTCTACACCCCCTTTGTCCCCCTCCCAGCCGGTCGCTGGTGAGGCAGACTGGCTCACCGCCGGGCTCAGCCAGCAAATGGCAGCCATGCGGCGGCCCTGAGGGACTGGTCAGGGTCTGGCCTCGGGGGAGCTCATCCCTCCATACACCCTCAAGGGGGCTAACCCCGGATCATGACACATACAGAGATACACACGGTGCAGAGGCAACGCAGGCAGGCCGGGTCACTGAGGTGGAGGCTGCAGCATCTGCTCACTAGGGAAAGACTCCGGCCCCCCCTCCCACTAAACACACACACACCTACAGAAATTATCTGGTCGATGAGTTATTCTTTCCGTACGATAGTTTCATGAAATCGAAACTCTGGCAAGAAGCTAAGTTTGATTTTTACCCCTAAGTTTCCAAAGTGTGACGCATTTCTCAGTGAATTATCAAACAAAGGAACTGAAAGAATCTTTACTCTCTTTGTGCAAGTATTTGGTTTAAAACATAAAAAACATAAAGACAAATAAAAAAGTCAAGTCTGTAACTCACAAATCTGAATTTCCTTTGCAAATTGATTGGGTTTAATTCCAAAATAATAAATTGGTTTACAGGAAGGTTGTTTTCAATTCTTTACAGGAGATGGACCATCTCATTTTCAAGGAGGTCCTTGATGAAAAATAAAACAATATAAGCACAATTAGACAAAACATCTAACACGGGATAATTAGGAGATACCAGATATTACTAATACATTAATAAACAAACCAAAAACAACAAGATGTGTATGGTCAATTTGTAGTTTAGCAGAGAGCATCATACACCAGTGATTAGGGGCCATTTAACTAGTATTCTATGTACAGAAATATCAATCTAACAGTTCACACAGTGTGTTAGTTTTTGTCCTGTGCAGCTGTATATCACTGCATATACCGTTCATCCGAATGTTAATGGAGCACATTTTACTCTACAGTTTAAATCCAGGTCTAAACAAGAGATAATGCCAGTTTCTGTACTTTTATAAAGTTTCTTTGGGATAGACTGCACTTAGTTTAGTTTATTTATTTGCACAATAATAAGAAAGTATAAAATATATACAATAAAAGTAATGTCAGTGCTGGAAAATAGAGGAAGTGTGAACAGCTTCTTCAGAGTTCACCCCATTTAAATAACAAGAAACTTGACTTTACTCATCAAAACAAAACAAAATAAGCAACAAACAAACAAACAAGAACACAAATAGTGGTGAAAAAAAATAGTTTAATAGATATCAACATTAGTATAATCCATGGCACTTTGGCTTACAGTAGCAGGTTATAAAACATTTCATTATGAATATTTTATCAGTGTTAGCATCAACAGTTTGGCACAGTAGCTGCTTGTAGATACTTTTATTCCAGTAACCTTAACGATTATTGATTTGAGACTTTATTAAATTATCATTTTTATTTTGCCATTGATAATTTTACATCATATTCTTATCTGAGAAAATGTTCTTTGCTCCAGACTGAAGGCATCAACACACCAGGGACATTTTTCCCATGACATCAATTTACACATCAATATATTTTTTTAACTGTTGTTTTAGTCATGGGTACTTTCATTATTATGCGGTGAAAAAGTGGCATAATTTTTTTCGGAACAAGATCAATTTTTAGAACTTTAGCACTGTGAATGAAAGCATCAAAGAATCTAATGTCTCATAATGACAGTGTGGACGTGTTACAACTGTCGTAAAGTCACAGTGGTGCCGGTATGAATAGTTTCGATGCAGACAAGTATTTTGCATCTTTGTGTCTTTTATTAGTCATGTCCCCTTTACACTGCAAAGTCTGTAACACTCTGGAGCAGCCACTTTATATATTTGCTGCTGAAAGACTATGATTAAACACAAGACTACATTACTTTACTATTGTCAAGGTCTCTCTGTAGTGGAATTAACATCATATTATGCATACATACTCTTATCCTGACGGCCCACCAGCAGATGGAGACATGAAATACAACACTTTTCAATGTATGCAATGCATGTTGGTCAATTCTGGTTCATTTTAAAGCCAGTATCAGCCGACACTGATGACGTGCAGATATTATCGTGCATCTCTAGTTTTTCAATTCAGTCAAGTTTTCCGAGTGGGTTTACTCATTTGGTTTGTTTTCATTGTTAATGTGTAGTTGTAGTTTAGTTCATTTTAGTTTCAGTTTGAGTTTTAGTGTTTTTCATTATATGAGGACAGAGATTTAAGAAGTTCAGTATAGGTGTAATAGAATAAACATATACACCAGTGTTTCCTGACACTTGTGTTGACAAATTTGATCAAAGTGACAAAGACTAAAACTAAAGACACGTCCTCTATATTTCTATTTTAGTTAGTTTTATGATATTGTAAGCACAATTTTGTTTCAGCCAGTTTTTCATTTGTCTATTTTTTTCTTTTTATTTCAGTTAACTTAATATTTTTAACACCTAGTTTTAGTTTTTAGTTTGGTTTTAGTTCACTATAATGACCTTGAAATAATATAAACTCTCATAATTGGTATAGTACTTTTGTAGTATTTGAAAACAGTTTTTCAAAAAAGAGATTTAATGGAATTTACTAGAGTAGTGATTGAACTCTGGCTCTTTCATTAAATACTTGCTCTGCTCAAAACCATGATTCCATGAGTACTATGTGAATATAAACATATCACAGTCACAGTGAACCGACTGTCACGATGACACGTACAGCACTCGACCACTTCTGACTTGGTGATTTACACTCGCTGTGTCACCGTCATATTCTGCTGACTCCTCAAAGATTCCGTCTGGCAACCTGTGACTGCGGCTGGTGTGTGACTGCTGCATCATCAGGGATCATGTGTGTGTGTGTGTGTGTGTGTGTGTGTTCTGGTTGGGGTGAACGGGTTTAAAGTCCCCAGCCTCCGTCTGTGCACGCTGCTCGGGTCGAGAGAACAATACTCCCGTCACAGGAGGACAGATTGGGTGGCAGCTGCATTGTTGAAGGACGGCAAGCCAGACACACTTCTTCCCCCCACCCTGACACACACACACACACACACACACACACACACACACACGCACACACACACACTCTCACTCTTTTCCTTTTGTGCCTCTTTTGTTGTTGATGGACTAAATTATTCCAGCTCTCTTGTGGCATTCAGGGTGACAAACAGCAGCGTGGCAGCTTAGACGTCGGGGTCGGGACATTAAGAGGCCCCTGCTTTCCGGTGCTTTAGCCTGAAATTCAAGAGACTCCTCAATACAACTACCACTAAAACACACATATACATGCAAACAACATCTGAAATCAGCTGTTTTCAACTGGATTGCAGAGGCTAGTTGATAAAAATTTGTCTACAGAAAATAAAGTAAACGTGCTGAAAAGTGTTTAAAGCAATTTCCTGTTCAGGTACGATGTTATTCCTAATTTAAGGCGAGATATTACTGTGAAAAAAATAAGTAGTAACACAGCTTGCATTTACAAATGAAAAGCCGAGATCTGAAGAAACAAAAAACACCCTTTCTTGATTCAGTACGCTCGTCTCACTGCCTTATTCATTCTGGTATGACCAGGAGCTTGTGGTGGCAAATGTTTGCAAGTTTTAGGGCCTAGACAAACTAAACCGACATCAAAGTACTAGAAGCAATGAGGGCCGACTGTTGCATTGCCTTATGTTGCCTTTGTCTGGGCCAAAATGTTACTTGAACACACCACAAAGACTACAGCCAACGGCCAACTAGCACTTACGTTCCGTGTCTTCATGAGAGAAAATAACTCTACACCAGCCACCAGGTGGCAGTAGTCTGTATTCATCATTCAATAAGGGACACCAAAAGACTGTCAGGACAGATTCAAGATGCTACAGTAGTTAGCCAGTTAGCATATTAACAACACAACCTGATGTAGAAAGAACAATATTTACTGTGCCCTACTGAATTGCAACACAATTCAAAATCGTTCCTGCTAAAAAGCTCAATGGCAAAATCGCTGATTGTTGTTTACTTTCCTCATTCCATTTCTCTTTTCCTGGACTGAGCTGAACGACCAATCAGACGGATTTCACTCATTGAAGAGCTCTGCCAGCTCCACTCCAGATTCAACATGCTGAATTGACCAAAAAGCTTCCAACAAAGGTAGACTAGTGTCAACAGTGATAGATGCCCACGGACGGACCTACATTGACCAATGGCCGACAGTCTACCTGGTGTCAGTGCCACTGCTGTTACAAACTTTTGGTCCCATTCCCCTGGTTCTGGTCACCTAATGATGATGTCATTAAAGCAGCTGTCTCAAGAGAATCATGGAGTGCCCTTATCACATAAGGCGACCAAACAGTTCTGGGGACTCCCTGAGAGGAACTCCCCACTGGAAAGCTCCCATGAGAACTACATACCTTCATGGCTTATTTTCACTTGGCATTTGTACCCCTAATAGGAACACTGAAGTATTGTAAGCCACCCTGGTGTTGGTATGTAGTGACTTCATGCCACAGAACATTCTTTCAGTTTGACGTGTCAAAATCTCATTGTATTTCCCCTGATGCATATGTTCTTAGTGAAGCCTGGACTTCACTGTCGGTCTATTTGTCCATGTTTCCTTTCTTTCTTTTTCCATCGCTAGCTGTTTTTTGTTGACTGTTGTTTACATGGCTGAAGGATGTTTTTTTTAAAAAAAAAAAAAATGGTGGTTGTTGGTTCCGCATTGGCTTTTGTTTTGGCCATTCATCATACATGTAGGTCACTCAAGGTTCCTCTTGTCATAGGAGAGTGCCTACTCTGAAAAGAAGTGAAAAACGTTCCTCAAAATGGCGTTCAAAGAGCTTCTATCACTCCTAGTTCTTATAGTGCGGTAGTGTTGTCACAATACTGGAATTTCTAACTTCGCTACAATACCTTGAAAAATATTGACAGTCGATGTCATTTTTAGCCCCCCTTTGCACTGCCTCTTCAAGGTGGATATTTCATGTCATTATGCCATCTGGCCGCTCTGTATGAAAGGTTCAATCGCGTGATGAAGGGGCAGAGTTGTTTCACCTTTAAGCCAGAAATGGAGGTCTGTATAAACCAAACAGTTGGCAGGACGGGATCAAGGGCAGCCTCGGTGTGACATTTTGATGACATGTTATGCCTGTCACATTGCAGACTATTGAAAAAGCAGCTGATAGCAGTTAGTGGCTAACAAAGAAGAAGGGCAGCTGCTGTAAATGTCTGCATATTGGGAAAATACTGACGCTCGTTACCCTTTAGAACAGAGGATGTGATCAGCCGTCTTATAACAGGGACGGTAAATGATTGTTATTGCCATGTTAATGCCATTGTCATTGTTTATAAAGCGCTGCTGACATGTTTGTTAACTGTCACACTAGAGGCCGATGCTGTTGCATTACCTGTCACACCTCTTTTTATTCCGCAATTCCAGCATGCTGTATAAAATCACATATTGGAGTCAAATGTTGTTTGGTTCTGTGTAAAAATGCAGAAATGGTCTGTCGTCTCTGTGTAAAAAGGACTTTTGAACAAAGACAAGAATGACTGAATGCTGACATTAACAATAAGAGAGAGCAATTACATATACTGGTACCGGTGTATCGAAGCAGTGAAGTGCTTTCAAATATTCAGTCAGTATGTATTTTTAAATTGATATGATTGACGACACTATGGTGCAGACAGCACAAAAAGGGGGGTTCTTACGCCCAAAATACATGGGGCACACCTACCATAGCATGCCCACAGCAGAGCACTTCAAATTTAAGAAACTGAAGCTGCTTCACTGACCATGGAGGCTCAATGCTATTATTATCTGTCTGCAAGTAAAAACCCCTGCTCTGTCCCAGCTGCATGACTGTTGTGTCTGTGATCCTTGGAGTTTGGTCGGCAGAGCTTTCTTCTTACAGCTATGATCAAGTTCCTTCAGTTCGAAAACACCCATAGTTTTGAAGTTTCAGCTCATGTCAGGATGCTTTACTTTCCACACAGCTGTGAAACTGAATCTCAGGTGCTTCCACTTCGTCCGGAGCAGTGCAATAAACAATCAGAAGTTTTTTCTTCGACCTTATGGTGCTTTCACTGTGAGGGTTCACTGACCTGCAGTCAGTCTCACAGACCTGGGAGCAGTCTGATACTGTGGAAGTACCCTTCATGGGTATTTCCACAGATAAACAAGCAAACACAGTGACACTGGTTTTTGACTGTGGTGTAAACTGGTGTCAGAAACAACCAAAGCAGACCCACAGTGACTCTGTCCACATTGTACCATCATGTGATCACAGGTGCTGCGTTCATCCAGTTATCATGTCACCGATCTTTGGCTTTCTGTTCCTTTGCGCGCAGACTTCTGAGAAAACAAGACAAGTATGGGCGACTGGAGAATGACACTAACCATTGTTCACATTTCTGATAATCTGCAGCACAATGAACAAAAGCCATGATGCTGTACGGAGGGAAAATGATGCATCACACAAACATGACTGAACTAGATCCAGGGATAAACAACCTGTGAGGAAGCTTTGTGTGTGTGTGTGTGTGTGTGTCCTGGTTACAGCGGAGATGTGGGAGCAAAGAAACACGTCATTTATTTAAAGGGGTCACTAAGCAGTGTCCTATCACAACAGATCCCTCTTTGTTTTAACCAGCCCATGGACCCCCACAGGGCCACGGGGCCACACTCTGAAAAAAGAGGTTTAAGGACCATTAGGGGTTCTTTCAGTTTGCTACCATAGAAAAACTAATATCCCTCATGAAAGGCTCAAAAATCCTGGACGTCAGTGTTTGGAGCTTCTTGGCTCCTGTTTGAATATGCAAAAAATCTGATTTAATTTTACAGACATCAATTTGAGAACGTATATTTATCAGGCGCAGCCGTAGACTGTTGTCAAAATTAAATACAAACAGCATTGATGGCCATGTGATATAATTTAAAGAACCATACCAGCGTTTTTGAATATTACGACAAGTCATGTAGGCAAAGCGAGGACTGATGTGTCTGCACTTGTAACACTCCTGTAGATTAAAGCAGACACATTATGCTCATTCACAGGTTCATACTTGTATTTTGTGTTTCTGCACATGTTTACATGCTTTAATGTACAAAAGAAACAAAAAACCTCACACTGCCTGTGCTGGAGCTGTGCCATCAACCTTCTGTCTGAAACGCTCTGATTTGTCAGCATTTCCGACCCCTCCATATCTCAGTGTGTCTGCATCATAACTGCAGCCAGGAAGTGACTGTAACGGAGAATAGCAGCACTTTTTACAGTGAAATTCACTAATATAAGCTTTCAAACACGTCAGAGACGTCCCCGAAATTGGGAAAAAATTCACATCAGCAACCCAGATTATTGTTGCCACTTCACATGACACTGAACCATGTTGAGCATTGTAAATATTAGTTTCAGCACACAGACTGTACAGACAAGGGTGCAACTATTAGCAGCAGCACTATCTTTAAATAGATTACTGTAGCTTATTTGTGGTGCACTGAAGCCATCCCTAATATAATCTCTCTCCCACTTTATGAAAATGTTATGTTAGAGATAGGGCTGTAAAATGATACATATTTTTAAAATCTTACTATTTTACTATATAATGACGAAAACTCTGTCTGTGTGTCTGTTCCACGTTTTTCTCCTCACTGACTTGGTCAATCCATGTGAAATTTGGCACAGTGGTAGAGGGTCATGGGAGGATGAGAATGAAGCAATATTACATCAGTTGGCCAAAGGGGGGCGCTATAGCAACCGATTGAAATTGCAAACTTTGAATGGGCATATCTCATGCCCCGTATGTCGTAGAGACATGAAACTTTGCACAGAGATGCCTCTCCTCATGAGGAACACATTTGCCTCAAGAACCCATAACTTCTGCTTATATAGATTTTCCGCCATTTTGAATTTTTTGAAAAACACTTCAAATGGATCTCTTCCTAGGAAGTTTGAGCGATCTGCATGAAACTGGATGAACATAATCTAGAGACCAATATCTAAAGTTCTCTCTTGGCAAAAGTTGGAAAACTTACTAAAACTGAGCTTCTATAAGGCAATGAATATTGCGGAGGGCGTGGCTCATCACATAAAGGTGTATAACATCTCAAGGGTTTCACCCATCACCACGCAACTTTGTAGGCATATGACCACACATAATCTGAGGGGACCCCTCCATTATTGACCCCATCAAACAAAATGGGGGCGCTAGAGAGCTAATTTCTTATCAAGTGTCAGTGTGTCATTCTGTCTGCCCCACGTTTTTCTTCTCACTGACGTGGTCAATCTATGTGAAACTGCACATAGGCATTGAGGATTGGCATAGGTAGAAGGTGACAAAGCTACCAATGGGTATGGACTAGTCGAAATTTATTGCAGAATTCCAATAGTTAATGGCAATTATTATCACTTTTTAAATTCCTTCTTTTTGCTTTTTAAAAACAGTTTTGAAGTCCATATTAACAAGGTGAACCAATTCTAACCAGACTGTCCTGACTGGGAATCAGATGGATGCAAAAAAAAATTTGCGTAATGAACTTGACTTTTAGATTTATTTATTTCAAATCAGTGCTGTGCTGCTACAACAGTGTGGTCGAAGAGACAAAATAGCAGCACACAATTAACCCTCTGAGACCCACATACTGTAGACTCTTTTTTGTCTTTTTTAGAGGGGACAGTATGGAGTTAGATTTGTGTCTTTATTACATGCGAGAAAATAAATCATATGAGAGAAAAAAAATGTTTGAGAGAAAAAAAATATTTGAGAGAAAAAGTTTTCACACTGATAGCAAAAAATAATAATATTTGAGACTAAAAAAAGTTTTGAGATTAAGTATTTTGTCATAGAATATAAAAAGAAATAATTTTTCCACCATGGTCGATTCACCGGCATAAATGCGCTGCGTTATTTGGGAGCGGAGACTCCGGTGTTTGGGTAAGATGATGACACAGATAATGAATGATCCAGTTGAATTCGACTCCCAAGATGATCCTCACCCAGCTGTCAATTAGATTGGGACTGGCCAATAAGAACGTGGCCCAGCCCATGGCATTATTTTCGCAGCAAAAGCAAAATCCTGACACGAGAGCAAAAACTTTGGCTATGGGAGAGAGAAGAAAAATGTTTTGAGAGAAACCTTTTTTTTTTGAGAGTGAGAGAAAATGTTTTCACACTGATAGCAAAGAAATAATATTTGAGATTAAAAAAATAAAATCTGCGTTCATTTTTTAAATCTCAAATTATTTTTTTTATATTCTATGACAAAATACTTCCTCTCAAAACTTTTGTTAGTCATTATTTTTTTGCTATCAGTGTGAAAACTTTCTCGCTCAAATATTTTTTTTTCTCTCATATCATTTATTTTCTCGCATGTAATAAAGACACAAATCTAACTCCATAGACAGGGGATCTTCTCGGGGCAGGTCAGCAGTAAATGCCAAAGATGTGGTATTTATCACCTGAAAGCTGGAAACCGATTAGATTGAGATACAGCTCAGTACTGAGTGTCAGGTTTTTCTAGTCATAAATCTGTCATAAACATTACATGCAAAAAAGAGCATAGTTTGTGCCCAAAATGTATGGGACTAATATAAAGTGGGCACGCCTGTAAAGGGGAGACTTGTGGGTACCCACAGAGCCCATTTTTATTCATATATTTTGGGGTGAGAGGTCACAGGACCTCTGTGAAACTGGCAATGCTGCAGCTTTAATTTCTTTTGAAACCAGATGTCGCAACCTAAATTCAGCAAAACATCAATGTCTGACAACGTTGGTGGCCAATAATGTCATAACGCTCTCTCATCTCCATCTCTCAAGTGACTGATGCAAATAAAAGCCCAGGCAATTAATCTCTATGGCATAAACGCCAACCCATTCATGAAATAAGTATCAAATGAAGCATGAATAATTTTTTAACGACACCCAGCCCTAGAGTGCATAGCGTCAGTGCTGAGCTGTGAGTTCACTGCGTTCTGCAAGCTCCTTAGCTTTTAGTTTAACAAATACATGAATAAACGTCATGGACACTGCAATCATATAAACACAAGCAAAGAGCAAATTCACTAACGTACCTCTTGGTCTTTTAGCCCAAACTACCCACTTAACTTCAGCTGTCAGCTGCTGAGGGCGAGTCTGTCGCTGTGCAGCAGCTCATTCTTCAGCTGGGAGTGTGTGTGCTGTTTTACCACTTGGTTAGCTGCTAACAAAGATTCTGTCGACTCATAGAGGCTCGCTCTTTGGCTCAGCTCCTTCAGCAAACATGCCTCCAGTGTCTCAGAGCAGAGGACTCAATTTTTCCCGATTTTGAAATTTTATATAACTATTTTTTTGAGTGGGTTTAACTGGGTGGTTAACGAGACATTTTTCTGTAGTTAAACAAACACATTAATTTTTGCTTTACCCAGACTTTAAAGTTTGATTCATATTTTAGTATTAATGTTTCATTTTAAATGTCGAACTGATTTAAACATCCACCATGCATGCACATGAAGATGTAATGAATGGAAAGAATGACACCACTACCTCAAACCGCACTCCAAATGTTATTTATTTACCTTAAATGTTGGGCTGCAGTGCTGGCACACTGTCGAAGAATAGCTTGTGAAGATAATTCCCAGTTTATTTGAACTTTCTTCTCGTTTTGTCATCAGTTATGTTTCATTTATTGTATCTAACACAACTACTATTACTTGTCTATTACTTGTTTATTCTATAAATAGTATATTTTGACTGTCTCTCAGCTTATTGTTTTGTCAATATTGTTGGCAATTATTTAGGAAGTTCAGTTTTTATTTCATTGTCGTCTTGTTCAATAAAAACAATCTCATCTAGGGGCCTCCAGAGACCACAGAGCCCTAAGCAACTGCTGATATTGCTCAGTGTGTAGGGTCGGCTCTGGGTGGATGCATGCACAGATTAACCAGAGTGTCTCTGTGGAGTCTTTAGTCAGTAAGAGCAGCAACAAAGTTTACACACAGTGATGTTATTGTGTTACTCTCACGCAAGAACACAAAGCAGTGCATTGTGTGAAAACTAAATACCTGTGTAAACCAGAATTCGGTCATCTATATATTTGTGATCGGTATTTAAATCATTAATAATTTATATTTCTGAGATTTAAAGAAATGGTTTTGTCATATCGCCTCGCCCTGTACCGGAGGTTTTGGCAGCAGTGTCAGTGTTCCTTGGCTGATCCTGCATGTTCACATATTGTACGATCTGATTCTTGGAACCGTGGACCTTAATTATGTACACTGTGGTTTGGCATCACTTGGACGTGTTCGTGACTCAGGTGTCTGCTAATTTGCCTCTAATCAGAGCTCCTCACTGCTAAGATGCAAATCAGCAGAAGTAGGAGGGAGGATGCGGATTTAAACTTGTCCTTTTTACCCCATTAAAAGCCTGTTGTGTTCCAGAAAGCTTCATATAGCATTTACTCCTGTTTAAGTTTAGTATCATCACGAGACTTTTCATTTAAGACCTGGACAATCCCAGAGTCCATCGGCTATCAGTCTGATGTTAGTAAGCCTCTGGGGACCGTGTTGCTCTCAAGGAGGGTCCATAGCCACCCTGATACAACTGCTGCCCCCCAGTGAATAAGTGCAGGCCTAGTGCAGGTAGTGCTAGTTACTCGAACTAGACAACCTAAGGCATCTATTGGCACCATCCATATTGGCAATAATGGTTTTGATTGGTACCCACGAGTCTTACCCAAACTTGAGGGTTTTTTTCCCTAGTTGGTGTTATGTTTCCTATAATCAATGTACTTGTTTGCATTTCATTTTAAGTCAAAGAAATGTAAAAATAACAATGACATGATTTTTGCTGGTTTCTTTACCAAACAAATGGGTTCCCGTATGTCTCTTATATGATTAGTAGGCTTGGACATCTCTGTAGCACCACAGTGATTCATTTAAATGGTATATTGTGACACATTTATCAAAAAATTAAAGCTCCTGAAATTTGAACACTTTGCCATATTGTGATTTGAAAATAATTTGATCAACTGTTCAGCCCTAGTTTGCACCAGGTGAGCAATTCCACAGGACTAAAAAGGCGCCATCTCGGGGTATCCAGATCTCATAATGGGCCAAATACGTCCCAGTCCATCCCAGCTAGTTGTTTGACAGATGGGATCATGATGCATCTTGCTGGTCATTTAGACTTGTGTTTAGCCTTGTCCTCTTGTCCACCTGAGATGCATTTTAAAACCAAATATAAACACAGTCTGAGACTCAAAACAATCTGCATACTCTGTTTCATGCAGTTCTCTGTAACTTAATCAGCCTATTCTTGTGTCTCCCTCAGCTTCACTCCAAGGGCCAGTAATTGAGCTGTTAACCACCAGCAGTAACGACGGGGTCCGTCAGGCGCCTGGGACGTCACGGTGGGCGTGGAGCTGGATGTATGAGACAGCTTCATGGGCGTGAAGGACCACCTGGAGGATGGGACAGGCCACATCCTCAGCCTGGGGCTGGATCTGGACTACCTCCACGTGGAAGGTGCTGAGCGGCAGGTCGGCCTGAACACTGCGTCAGGCGGTGGGAACACAGGTGTCTTACAGGTCGGAGCTGGTGCCTCGAGTAACAGCAGCAACAGTATTGGCAGCAGTAGCACAAGTTTTAGCACCAATTCAAGCTGCAGCAGCAGAAGTAGTTGCAGTAACTTCTCTGACAGTGACGATGAACGGCTTCAGAATGGGTCTGGTTCTGAATCTCAAAACCCTCAGCAAGGTCAGCTCCATCTACACCACAGAGAGTCCTCTTCAGTCCCTCAGACCGTCAGGCTGGACCTGGCACCAAACCGATCCACTGGAGACCCCCCACAGCCAGAGACTTCACCTCCCATCGACCCCGTCACAGACTACCGCTCCAAGGTGGAGTTTGCTCTCAAGCTAGGCTACTCTGAGGAGCTGGTGCTGCTGGTGCTGAGGAAACTGGGTCCAGATGCGCTTATCAATGATGTTCTGGGTGAGCTGGTCAAACTGGGGACCAAGACAGAGATGGAGCAACAAGGAGGTTCGACTGTCTCCCAGTCTCCCTCCTCCTCTTTGTCGTCCTCTCTGGCCTTCTCCTCCTCCGACTCCTCTCTGGACTCCTGTCGGCTGCTGTGTCCGTCCCAGCTCCTGGAGGACAAAGAAAACCTTCGGCCTGTTGTAGTGGACGGGAGCAACGTCGCCATGAGGTGAGGAAGGGAAGCTCTTGGAAACAACAGGTCCACATGCATGTAGCCATATTCTACATGATGACCTCACTGACACTTCACCTCACAAAGAAAATACTATGTTGTAGAGTGAAGGAACACTGGCTGTTAACTACCATGAATAAGTAGTTTTTTGAATGGTCAAAAGAAACTAATTTTCTTTGCAGGAGCACACTGAACGCCTTGGGTTGAAAAAACACTAACTCAGAGCCTAAGAGTGCCCAATGTCAGTCACATTTTTTTCCCCATTTTGCAGTCAGATAAATTGACAGTAAGCCCAAGAGTTCAAGGCAGATTGTTAAACTGTGTCCGACTCATCCAAAAGCTTTGAACCAATAATCATCCAGGTGAAGCTTGTAGACCAGCTGGTGTTACTCCCTGCGACTTTTCTGAGGGTCTCATGTACCCACACAGATCTCAGTTTCCCTGTGACCAACGTGCCATCTTGGGCAAGCCTCTGACACTCATTTAGAGTCAGAGCACGTGCCCTCCACCTGCATTTTAATGCAGATTTTAGGGTACACTCTAGATCACTCCTCAGCAAAATAATGGTTAAGCTAAAGACAGGTGATTCTGTGTTTGATGAGCAACAACAACAAAAAAAAAGCAGCAGTCTGCAGAAAGTGCTTTATCTGATCGGGCAGACTTCAACAAAAAAGGCATTTCACAACCTGCAAAACACGGTCTGTCTGCTTGTGACCTAAAGCTACTTTAATTACAGCGTCTCCCAAACTGGGTAACTGCACACCATTAAGAAAATTGGGTCACACCCACAGGACTCACATAAAACTGTATATGTAGGCGTATAATTACTTCAGAGTGTCAGTGTAAACTGGTTAATGCAAAACAGTTGAACAGTGCATGTGTTCAATGCAGATATTGGGAAGTCAGATGTCTCAAAACTTCTGTGTCGTACAAACATCCAACAATCAGTGGACTACAACTAAAATTGAGACGGATGATTTGTACCAAAGTATTGTTTTTTGATGCAATTGTTATGGTCTTACACGACATTTGGGAATGTCAAGATAGCTCTCCTCTCATTCTAGCCTCAGTTACACTTGTCAGTTTTATTTTTGAGATCTGACTCTCCACGAGATACATATCAGAGAGAACTACTATAAGAACTATTCTGTAAATGTAAAATGCAATACAGTGGCGGCACAGTGGTGCAGTGGTTAGCACTGCTGCCTCACAGCAAGAGGGTTCCCAGTTTGACACTGCCAGCCAGAGTTTGCATGTTCTCCCTGTGTCAGTGTGGGTTTCCTCCAGGTGCTCCAGCTTCCTCCCACAGTCCAAAGACGTGCAGGTTAATTGGTGACTCTAAATTGTCCGTAGGTGTGAATGTGAGTGTGAATGGTTGTCTGTCTCTATGTGTCAGCCCTGTGATAGTCTGGTGACCTGTCCAGGGTGAACCCTGCCTCTCACCCAATGTTGGATAAGCAGTTATAGATAATTAATGCATGAATGTATGAAAATGCAACAGACACAACATAAAGTGCAGATATATTCAGATATGTAATTAAACACTGAAAACTGTTAAAGTATTAGTCAGCAAAATAAAATAGTTTGGAAACCTGATATCACTCTAAATCCTGCGTTTTAATGTTTGTAATAGGACAAACTTTTGTTTGCATTCCCGTCACTGACTCATCTTTCTGCTCTTTCAGTCATGGAAATAAGGAAGTGTTCTCCTGTCAAGGGATCCAGCTGGCTGTTGATTGGTTCTTGGAGCGAGGTCACCGTGACATAACTGTTTTTGTCCCTGCCTGGAGGAAGGAGCAGTCACGACCTGATGCTCTCATCACAGGTAACAGCTACTGTAGCTCTCAGGGATGATTCGAAGTCGTAGTGGAATGATTCAAAGCAAAAGAAAGTTTCTTTTTTTCTCTTGTCTTTTCTTATGTCTAAATGTTTAACCCTTTTCCCTCAGACCAAGAGATCCTACGGCGACTAGAGAAAGAGAAGATCCTGGTCTTCACTCCGTCTCGCCGCGTGCAGGGACGCCGTGTGGTTTGCTACGACGACCGCTTCATCGTCAAACTGGCCTTCGAGTCAGACGGCATCATTGTTTCCAACGACAACTACCGTGACCTAGCCAATGAGAAGCCAGAGTGGAAGAAATTCATTGATGAGCGTCTTCTGATGTACTCATTTGTAAACGACAAGTAAGCAACTCATGCCAGAGGAGAACAAAGTCAGAGTGTCCCAACCACTAAAGAACACTAAGATACTGTCCCTTAACGTTTGCACAGTGCAGGGATGAAGGACTTCCTATTCACTTAACTGACACTTTCATTTCCTCATCACTGTTCTTTTGATCTTGTTTGCTTCTCTTCATCTTTGCTCCGTTGATCAGATCCCCTCTGTACGCACTAAAAAAGATATTAACTTCAGCTTTTGTGTTGTGTCTTGTAGTAAGTGATCCAAAAAGTTGTGTTTGAGGTTTCATCTATTCATTGTGTTTTTAGGTTCATGCCACCAGATGACCCACTGGGACGCCACGGACCCAGTCTGGAGAACTTCCTGAGGAAGAGGCCAGTTATTCCTGAACACAGGAAGCAGCCATGTCCTTATGGTAAGAAATTTGCACTTCTGTTCTTGTCAGTGGAGCACCTCAAGTTTTTAAAAAGAACTACCATGATCTGGAGCAGGTGTAAGGTGGACATAAAGTTGAGCTGTCTCAAGTCTGGTTTTTTTTTCTTCTCATTTTAACATGTTATATATTTTTGTAAGTTTTTATTCTTAGCTCATGCAAATACTGACGTTCAATGACGTGAACATTGTCACCAACCACTAGCTGCAGTCTCTCCAGCACCAAACAGTAAACATGGAGGGGACTCCAGGAGGAGACAAAACCATGAACAAGTCTTGCTTGTCTTGTGCTGGGGAAGTGAAGGAGACATTGGTGGAGTTGTGGAGTGCACAGAAGTTGATGTTTAATTCGGCATGTACCTGATCCACAAACCAGCACTTATTTTAGTGAGAAATCTTAAATCTTTGAAACAACATCGTACGCCCCAATTTCTCATCCGCCGAATTGACAAGAATACAGTCGACATATGGCGCCTTTTATTTAGTGTTTCTAGAGTTATGTGTTTTTGCGGACAGGTAAGGAATTGTTTAAACGTCATATTTCTTAAAGGGAGTTTGGTGTAATATTTTCCACCAGGAGCAGGATGGGAAATAATCGCAGAAAGAATCCGGTTGTAGTCTTGCAAATAGTGACCCTGCAAGATCCCCCATCTTTGCAAAGTCTTATACTCAACAACTAACTTTGCATTTAGATGTAAAAGGGGGTCAGACTTTAGTTCTTCTCAAGTCCTCTAGTGTATGGTAGGCATTAGGGAGCCAGCATATGATTGAGGGCTACACAGGAAAAGTGCAGTTGTGAGTTGGTGTTTATTAGGAGGGCGCAGTCTCCTAGGCATGTATTAAATGTACGCTATTAAAAGTGAAAGTGTTAAAACAGACCACAAATGAATACAATATGTCTTATATGGGGGACGCACAAAATGTTTCTGAGAGCCACTGCTGGCCCCAGGGCATGAGCAGCAATACTCTAGGGCAGGGAATTAACACAGGAAATAAAAAATGCAACATTAATTCACGAACCAAGATGTTATAAACACTTTCATTGTCGCACATTAACAAAAAATTATTTTTCATTTTCGTCCTTTAGGGAAGAAGTGCACATACGGCCACAAGTGCAAGTTTTACCACCCTGAAAGGGGCAGCCAGCCCCAGCGTGCAGTGGCAGATGAGCTCCGCGCCAGTGCCAAAATTTCATCAGTAGCTTCTAAAGGTCTACTGGAAGATGCCCTGATGATGAAGAGCCAAAGTCCTCGTCAACCAGGAGGATTGACCGAGGCCGAGCCAACACAGGGCACTCCAAAGAAACAGCCAAACGCCAGCCCTTGGAGCTCTTTCACTGACCTGTTAGAGGACAGGCTTCGAATCCAGTCCAAAGTGGAGGGACGAAGGGGAAGCAACAGCAGCAGTAGCAGCAGTAGTTGTAGCAGCAGCTTTCTAGCGCATCCTGCTTCAGGAGGGCTGCCTTCATTGGGAAGCTTTGACCGATGGGAGCACCCTGGGGGAAGTGGTGGAGGCAGCTCCAAGGTTGCAGGAGCGTCTGGACGAAGCCAGGCTGAAACCTACCACAGATGTGAGTCTCCAGAGCTGGGCTACGGCTCACTGGTGAAGGCCTACTCCAGCCTCAGTCTGGTGGTGCCACAGAGTCCTGAAAGCTCTTTCACAGCTGATCTGCGAGCTGGATCGCTGCTGTCAGACTGTAGCAGTGAAGGCAGCATCAGCTCAGACTCTTTCTCCCCTGACCCCTCATTAGATGATGGACCCAAGTGCTACCATCATCACCACCATCCTCACCACCATCATCACTGCTCTGCCCAGTACACTCACCCTGTAAGCCGTGTTCCCCCTGGACTGGGCCTCCAGCATGCTCCTCATGGCTATCCTGTTCCTCAAGCACCGAGGAGACAATACGGTTTGGGTTTTGAAGACCACACACCTTCTGTTATCTCTCTTGCATCTCCACGTCCCTTCAAGCCTCCTTCAGCGTACATCCCACCCCACCTTCACCATCCATTGCTGAGCAGTTTCCCAGCTCATCCATCCCAAACATCCCCTGGTCACTCCCACTCTCAGAGCACCCCCCTTGGCCGAAATGTGATGGGCTCCCTTTGGCAGGAAGGCGGTCTACAGGACTCCCAAGTGTACAAAGAGTCACCACGTCATACCCCAAGGAACTGCTCTGGGATAAACCAGCAACCAGAGCATCAGATAAACTGGGACCCTCATTACCAGCAGTCCCCTAAGCCTCGCTATGATCCGTTTGCTTTGCAGAGTCTTCCTGAAGTCCAAGAAAAGGCTTGGCACTCTCTTTGGGGCAGGCAAGCCCATTCATCACCCCGTGGCCTTTCAGCATCGAGTCTCCCACAGCTCCCACAGCCATCACTAACCCTTCCACCCATCACTACCCTCAAAAGCCACCTGCCCCCAGTGCCCCAGCACCAGGAGCCCCCTGCCTTGGGTCGATACCAGGACCTTAGAGAGAGGGTGTTTGTTAACTTGTGCCGCATCTTCCCTCCCGACTTGGTGAGGATGGTGATGACCAGGAACCCTCATGTGATGGATGCTCAGGAGCTCGCAGCTGCGATTCTGATGGAGAAATCGCAGCACGGTTCTTAACCAGGCTTTCTTCTGCAGGTTTATCCCTCGCAATCGTGTTTTTGATGTCAGGTTGGACACACACAAACCAAAAGTACAAGATGTAAAGCTCCTTAAAGGAACACTTCAATGGCAAAATGACCATTTGTATATCAGTTACTCACCACATAATTGAATTGAATTGAATTGAATTCGTGAAAAAAACGGTTTTCTTGCATGCTATCACGGTTAACGGAGAATCCAAAAAGGTGAACATTCATTATGAATTGAAGTAAACATTTAACAGCAAAACTAGATCAAAGCATCAGTTTCCAAACTCACACAAAACTTGTGCAGCATAATCCAAGTCTCATTTATCTCAATGCTCAGTGCTTCCCAAAGACACGCATTTCCGTAAAACCTTACGACTAAAACACGTCAATGCAAACCTTGGATGTATAATGAGAACTGGATACAAGTGGGACCCAAAGCACATGAAGCCAAAAACATTTGACTGCTGTAAAATTACTGCTTTTGCATCATTGGGCCCATTTAGCTGAGCTGGCTACTTCCATTTTAGCACTTCGCTAACTCAAATGGGGATAAAAAATGCGAATGTCATCAGACCAAATGGATCAGATTCTGATAGTAAATTGCCCCCTTTTTTTGCGGGGGTTGTGACCCTCAAAAAATGTATCCACTGATTTACAGATGTCTCTTTCATAATGTAAGTTTATGGGAGGAGGTTTTTTAGGCCCAATGGCATCACATGACAGACTTGGACATCGTGGTTCCACAATTTAGCCACCACAGAAAACCCTTTCATGGGACCAGGTACAAACAGTTTGATGCATGGGCAAATCACATGCTCAGGCAGGCATGTTCAAGGGTTGCTTCTCGTAGGTAGAAGTGTTTTATATTGTGACGTTTTAGCTAAAACATGCATGTGTTTGGGAAGTACTGCTCATACGACTGGATAATTGAGACTTGGGTTATTTTGCAGTTGTGTGAAAGTGGGTAAATGGATGTTTTGATATAGTTTTAATTTTGTTTTGTTGACCATAGACCTCGTATACTCCAGTTTATGAAGGATATTCACCTTTTTTGGATTCTTCGTTCACAGACAAGGCATGTAAGAAAAAACAAAGTTTTCTTTATAGATTCAAGGCAACCAGTGGTGCACAAATGCTCATTTTGCAGGTGAAGTATTCCAGGTTGTTGATGAACTGCGTATTTTCATTGCAGGGAAGATGTCTCATTAATTTTAATGGTATTTTGTAAAGGGAAATCCCCAGATTGCCATATTTTCTATAAATATGTCTGATATTTCAGCACTTAAGATCAGGGAAGGTTGGGGTTTGATGTTTGCAACACTGGCGTGCTTAGGGAGGCTTTTAATGTGTTTCAAGGGTGACAGTATTGTTCATTTTAAATTAATTTATTTGTTATATTTTAAGTTATTTACATATTTTGAAATTATTGTTTTTGGCACTTTTTGTCTTTTTTTTTTTTTTTTTTTTGGCAATCATATCAGGGTATAAGTCGAGCTCAAATTCATACTTTCCATCTGCGTGAAATACTTCTGTTTTCCCGTCACTGAGATGATGAGCGTGGGGTGTGTGGAATAATATAGAAAATTTAATTACCCATTGCCAGTATATCCTACTGTATTTAATGCTCGAATTAGCTCAAGAAACGGATCAGGGGTTTCTCTTCTGTGCTGACAGGTGGCCGATGAGATGTTGTGGTGATATTCGGTGGATTTCCCCCCACAGGGAAGTGAAACTGAAGCAGCACCCACAAAAGCAGATCGCAAAAACTCCACTCGAAAACCCCAAGCTGGTGTTGACTTTTGAATGAGCTTATTTCCTCTGCTAGGATAGCCCTGTCAGCTGACTTCATGCTCCATCAGCTTTCAGTACTGATTTTTGCTTTTTTAAACACACCGTCTGTTTTTTCCATCTTTAAAACACATAAATCACGTAAAGGTGCTGCTGCTCACCGGAAATCTTGAGGTGGAAATAAGATTGTTGGTATTATTTTGATTATAATTTAAAATATGTGTTAACTTATTACCTTTTATGTGTGTGAATGTCTGTCGGCATGAGACACAGGGTCTCCGTTGTCAGTGGTGACACCACGGGGAGGGTTTCACTGCCACAAACAGGGTAAAACTCTTTTGTACCCTTCAGTTAGATTCACAGCTTTGCAGTAAATGACAGGAACAGACTGGCAAGAGTTGAGAATGAAAATCTTCCCACAGAGTTTATTACCAGACACTTAATATCATGACAACAGTGGGATCACCTATAGATAGTCGTTTTTAGTTCTTCAGACTTTTCCCAGAGGCACAAATAATCTCATTGGTTAAATTAAAACACAGAGGTTTACGCCTGCTCCACATGTACGTGTAGCTTTTACCATTTGTTTTGGTCTTTTGTTCACACGCAAACTGCATTTTATTTCACTAAAACAGGCCTTTTGTAAAGCTAAAAAAAATCCTTCAATAACTATGTTTACATACACAAAATGTTCTGCCATTATTCTGAGAAAGACACCAGTCATAGCGAGCTGTTTACACGACTAATGAAGATGAATATTCCACTAACACTTCTGTTTACATGCAGCCGTGCACACTGCCACTAACATGCCATAACATGTTGTTTATCACATCAAAATATGGAAACGTGTAACAGCTGGAGCGCTTGTTATTTTGCTACTTCGTGGACTTGTTGTGCGGTGCGATCACAGCCTCCCTCATTCATTCCTTCCACCACCTGCTTGAAAAGACTGGCATTGTGATATTTCTGCATATCTTAAAACCTGTCGATATCCAAGTCTTTAATAATGTTTAAAAGTAGCTGTGTTTTTCCTTCCGACCAGAAATGTAGACTTTCCTTTCACACATGCGCCTTGCCAAACTGTTGGTGAGTTGTTTGTGTACTTCATATCCATGACAACGCACAGAGCCCACCATGAACAGGCGAGATGCTGTATGTCCCAAACTGTGGTGAAGATCCCAATTAAGACGCTTATTCTGAATGTGGTGTATACACGTCCAAAAAATGCTCCTAAAACCTGAATAATATCCACATTTCTCACATCTACATTGGACAATTCAAAACATTTGGCACATTCGATATAAGGCCTAATGTGGAAAATTCAAATGGGACAGGAAGTTTCAAATTTGGAATATTGTCATACTTGGAATAATGGTGTGCATGTAAACATCAATATTTACACATATTAAAACAGAGTTTTTGGCCTGTGACATCAAAGTGCGCACTGTTATTTCACTTGTGAGGTGTCACAAATGAGGCGGCATTTTGTGCAATGGCAGAAGTGATCAAAATAGTGCTAGTTCTAACTGTGCTTGCAGGACTTTTCACATGTCTACACATTAATGTACAGTTACTCTTCCACTATAGTGAGACACAGAGGCGTCAAACACGACAGTCACTGCTGCATTAGATTTTCAGATTTTTTTGCCAAACATTGGGAGCCATTCAAAAAAGACGCTGGAGGCCAGGAAAAAAAAACGTGCCATGTTGACACACGCCTTATGGTAGTCTTCAAGTTATAGCTTTTTTTTCAGGCTTCTGATTGGCTAACAACTTCTTCTTCATGTGTGGCCTACATGTCTTTAGGGTTATGGTTATATTGCCGCCAGTTGGTTTGCTCTTGACATTTTTTTTTTTTTCAATTACAAAAATATAAGCAGTGATAATTTTCTTAATTCAATTATGATCATCAAGGACATGAACTTATACCTCACTGAATACTTACTAATATATCTTGTTTTATTTTGGCAAGTCTAAATTAAGTATTTTTTAAGTATCAAAAGTAATGCTCTGTGCAGCGATTGCAACTTACAATTATTTTAAATAATTAATTTATTATTCAATCTATAAAATGTCAAAAAAATTGCAAGAATTCATACCACAAGTAAATTACTGTAATTAATTTCTCATCAGTATTTTTTAAACAACTGCTTCTTTCCTGCTCTTCTTCTTCTCTTTCAAAGTATTTTTAGGTCTCTTAATGTGAAGCACTCTGAAAAGCATTTATTGAATGAAATTATAATATTAGTATTTCTTTAATTATCTCCACCAATGGGATTATTTCGATGTCTGAGGAACTGTGTGTGAAGCCAAATTAACTCTTGCCTGGTCGACACACTCTCTATTAGCCAGACGACACCGCTCTTTGTTGATACAAATTGTATCCTGTAAACTTTTAAACCAGATCATTGTTTTATATGAGAATATTTAAACTAAAAATATTTCGAGTTGAATATTTTGAGTATTTGTGACAAACTTTGTCACGTTTGGTGCGTTGCCTTTTATTTATATGAAAGGGGTTTTTAATTCCCTTTTTTCGTTCCAAGTGCAGGAAGTCTCAGTGCACTTTTTGGAAACAGCTGTTGTTGTTGATATTGTCAGTGAAAGCACGGTGCTGTGCAGCCCCCCAGATAAGTTGACCAAACCATAATGAAAAGCAGAGATGACACTGATGGTGGTTAAGGGTGGCAAAACTAAAGGTGTGGTCTCATGAAACATATTGAAGCTTGTCAGCGTCACATCAGAGCCGTATATCTGATCATTTCTGGAGCAAAAATAAACTGTGGGGGAAAAAGAGCAGGTTTTAATGCTTGCATCTCAGATTTGTGCCACAGGCTCTGAGTCTCTCGTGACGCCTTTCCCACAAAGTTAAAACCACATTTTCTTTCTCTTCTTACCTGAAAATCTCTTTTCTCCAGGGCGGTACTGTAACCTAAAGGGGGGTGGTCTCAGTCTCAGGAACACGTCCTCAGTGATTCCTGCCTCTCGTGCTGTAACGTAACGGCTGATTAAGTCAGTCAGATACCTGAGGTGCTCCCACCCTGCTGGTCTGGCTGGCACTGTGTGTCAGCGTCTGACTCTCTACAGATTAATTAAACAAACCTCTGAAGGTGTTGTGTCAACATTCCTGTGGATATTATGTAGTATATGAGGGCAGAAACTATTTTTCTATTGTCATGAACTTGTTCAGAGATATTTTTCTAAGTGTACGTGTTTATCTGCAACAAGAGATTGTCATCAGTGTTGCTGAAGGAGGGGACGTGAACATTAATAACTGTGCTGATGTTATAGTGTTTGGTTTCCTCCACAAGTGTTACTTGACAGTGTTCAGACTGAATGTGAGCAAATTTACACCTCGCTTTGCTACATTTTTTTTTTCACCACAAAAAGCCGGGGGCCGTTGCACAAAACACCTTAAGTTGAGCTTCTCCTTTAAGTCCGAGTTAAGGTTTCCTCAAAATAGAATCGGTTGCACAAAACACCCTTAAGTCTTTTCCTTTAGGCTGTCTTAAAATGTTCACTTAACTATTTAAGGTTTCCTCCTTGTCTTGGTCTCACCCTTAAGGAATCCATAAACCACTGCACAAAAGCCCTTAGCTACCAAAGTAAGGATAAAAAAAAAAGAGTATTAACTGAATCAACATTGCAGTTTCCTCCCACAGTCGTTGTTTTCTGCTATTTGGGGATCACATTTACTTTTAATAGGTGCTGTCTATTATTGTAAACCTTCAGAGGTACAACCTTTTTTTCCAGGACGAATTTGGTTTTCTTGTCGTCTTTTCTTCTGCCTTTTTTTTGACTATCTATAGCCCAACGTTATGAGGCCATAACAGGTGTCACAAGCGTGAGTCCAAGCAAACAAACTTCAGGGAAACTTTTACCACTTTAAAATCTCCCTAAGTGTCATACTTAAGGACAAAACCTAAAGTGTTTTGTGCAAGCATACCCAGGATTTCTGTTAGGTAGCAACATACGACCTGCATGTGTGCTATGTTAAGTGTGTGCCAGCTCGGATTCGTACTGACCTTAAACTTATCATTCCAGTTCTGTTGTGTTTCTTGAGCTTTTCTCCTCTCTTGTCATCCCTATATGTTCACTAAGTGTTTCAGCTTTGGAAAATCACATTATTTTGGTCACACCACTATGTGTGGTGCTGCGGTGAAACAATGAGCGTGCTCGTTAAGAAGCATTGTGCACAGGCCTTCCTCACAACACAGGTGCTGCTGGTAACGTTAACGATGGCTCTGCTCTCGTCAGGTGTCTGAGTCACACAGCGTTCACAGCTGCTGCCTTCAAATGGAAGTGGTGAGCTTGTGGTTTTGAGTGGAAAAAAAGACACTAGCAACGACAGCATTAGGTAATATTAAAGGTGTACTGTGCAGAGTTTACCTTGAAAAACAATGTATAAAATCACACAAAAGCAAAGGTTAAGATAAACCAGTGGCAGAGGACTGTTATTTTGCCAAAATGAAAGACATTTACACAATAAATCGGTGCATAGAAATTCACCATAATGTTCATATGGACTCATGAAGACAGTGACCCCATTTGAAGGCAGCTAGCTAACAACTGGAAACCGAAGCTGCTTAAAGAAATACTTCATCTACAAACCATTTGTATATCAGTTACTCACCACATGTTGTCTTGAATTTGTGAAGAAGTGTTAAACGCCTCCATGGCGAACGGAGAATCCAAAAATGGTAAACATTCGTCATGAATTTAAGATAATAAGACCACGTTTAACAACAGCAAAACAAGTACCAGTCATACGCTCACTTCTTCCCCAGACACATTTTTGCTAAAACTTTCCAATTTAAAACTCATCAGTACAAACAGTGCACGGTCGAGTAGTGTGCCTAAGCATGGATGTGTTTGACACACATACACATGTGCACGCTCAGGCACATACAGGGCGTGCTATTCAAAGGTGAATGGTTTTTCTATTGTTACGTTTTAGCGAAAATGCACATGTAAGGGAAGTACTGAGCGCATGAGTGGATAAATGAGACTTAGATTATACTGCATGAATTGTGTGAGAGTTTGGTAACAGGTGTTCTGATATTGTTTTGCTGTTGTTAAATGTTTACTTCAATTCATGAAGAATGTCACCTTTTTTGGATTCTCCGTTCACCAGTGAGGCATTCGAATTTTAATTACAATTAATTTAATTCAGATGTATTCCTGTGCTTGTTCTACTGCGATGTGTCAAAACTTGCCTCACATTCAGCCTGAACACCTTTAACAATTTATGTGTTGGTTTTGTCTCGACAGATGTTTTGTGATTTGTTTCTCTTGTGACTAAAATGGCCTTAAATCCAGCTGCATTATCCAACAGGAAATATGTATAAAATATCAACACTGTCCCTATTTAGCAGTCTGTTCCAACATTTATTACTAATGTGCTTTAATACAGCTTCGTGATGATAGTGCCACTTTTTCAGGGACCAAAGCCGAGTAAAAGGCTGTGTATTGCTTTCCAGCGTTTCCCCCTTTGCTCAGGTCAGTGGTGGTTATATGAAACCAAAATTAAAAGAAGATATTGAAGTGTTTGGCCGTTGCTGCTGTTTCATTGTGTGTCCTGGTGGCAGGTGGAGAGATCTCGTTCCAAAAGACACTGTCATGTACAACATGCTGATTCATAAGGTTATTGATTAAGCCTGGTCAAATTGTGTTTCAGAAGTTTCATGTAATAATGTACCTGCATGGCATTTACTGTGTCTCTGCTATTTTTTGTCCTTCTGTATTTTAAGAAAACGTTAATGTCTTTTAGGAGTGGGTCTCTTCAGACGTTTGTGCCAAAGGGCCGTGGAACTGGACTGAGCTTTAGGAAATGAAACCCAAAATAAAAGCATGAAAAACAAACTTGTCATATCACCTACAGACACTAGCAAACTGTGGCCAAATGAGACGTGTTGACTGTTCTTGTGTTTGATGTAAAAGTGAGCAATAAAAGCCAGACTCAAGCTTTCATGTGTTTGTCAGGTTCCTTATTGGCTCCTCGTTACTTAATATAGACACTGGGGAGATACAGCCGGGGACAATGTGTGCAGTAGGTATATTTTGTGGGGATGCGTGATAATATTGGCACGCCATTAGAGTCGGCCAACATGCTTTTTCTTACTTTGCACAATGAGTGAATATTATATACATTGCACAGTATTGTATTTCATGTCTCCATCTGCTAGTAGGCGGTCACGATAAGCGTGTGCATGTTTAATATGATGTTAATTCCACCACAGAAGAGACTTAATGATCACTGAAATTAGTTGGGGAAAAATTAGATATATCAATATCGGTTATGGGCAAAAAATCCAATATGGTGCATCCGTAATATTTTGAGACATCCAAGTGATGCTAATGAATATGGTGGTGACACTGATGAAAAGAAATGAGGTTTAATATTATGTAGATAAATGTGAGACAGGTTCATTATAAGATACAGAAATTACAAATATTCTTTGAATGTCCACACAAATAATTTGCTGCAGCATGTTTTGAAATAAAGAAAACTGAAAACTACTTATAATTTATCAACTAAATTACATTTTGATGCTGTTTCACTGCAATTTGGTGCCACAGTAATGTTTGGATCACTTGTGACATGATTTTCTTTAATTGGCAAGACTTTGCTCGTCTGGTTGAACCTGTTTAAATCCACACAAGATATGTGTTTACCAAGTGAAGTTACATTTGTGTTTGGTTAAACTTATTTAAATGTGTGTTTTTTTATTTTATTTTTATTTGTATTTGATCAATAAATGATGTAATTCATTGATACTTAACCACATTTGTCCCCACAGAAATCTGCATTATCAGAAAATGGTTGTGTGGATTAATACTTTAAAACATAACATTTTTACAAAACAAATATTAATTTTAACGCCAGAAATAAATGTTGGCATTGTACGTTACTGCAAACCACAGATACATTTGCACGTTATCATGCAGCAGATACACTGCAACTTTACGTTTTAACTATGCTGTGATTAGCATGCGGTTAATTTTAGGCACAAAAACCACTTGGTCATGGTGAGGAAAAAAATCCGATTTTGGCATAAAATACCATTTTTGGGGCCATATTCCAGCAGGAAAAGCAGTAATGTCTTGATAAAATAGAACCGCTTTTCATGCCTAAAAAGCTCTATGAACGTAGTCTCTTACACAGACGCCGATGACGTCAGCGCGCTGGCTGACTCAGTCGTCTGTGGACATTCCCATAGGAAAGTTGTAATAGAACTAGCACTGGCTCCCAGCGGCAGTGATGTGATTGGATCCAAATCCGTGTACTTCCGTACTTCCTCAACCAACGGCTGATTAGCTTTGCCTTACACCCGCCTACACAGAAATTGCTGTTCCCCGAATTGTTTTCCGTAGTACAACAGAAAAGGAAGTGTTCAGTGCATCGCAAGAAGAGATTCAAATGGATATGATTTCATTTGATTCAGCTATATTGCAGAGCTGCAACGTCTCTGTTACATATAACACACGTGCCGCACCTATGGCAACGCCGTCACGTGGTCTGGATATCCCCGCCCATTTCTATTACAAAACCAAAGACGAATGTCCCCAGACTCCCATTCCGAAGTAAGGGAGGCTGGTCACGCAAGACTACAATGAACGCTGACAGGTCGCTATCATAGATGGTAAAAACAAAACTTTAAGTCAGATAGTTATAAAAAAAAAAAAAATTCACCCCCTGTACAGTTGTCATGAATGATAAATTGAGCCATAGAAACCAAAACTGTTTTTTGTACCAGGCTGTAAACATGTTTAATTTAGCTGTAAACTTGGACATTTTAACATGAGAGTCTGTGGGGCTTTGCTCAGTTTTGGAGCCAGCCCCAAGTGGCCAGTTGTCACTTGTGCATTGGCCTCACATGTCAGCCCTGGAGGTTGCCGCTTGTTCGTTACAGAAACAACCACGTTTGGTGCCAAAAAAGCTGCTGGAAACACAGCAATGACTCGCTAAAGAACAACATGTTGTGTTACTCGTTGGTCTTAAACAGTGGTCTGCATGTTGGAAGGTGTCTCGCTTAAGTGTCACACCACCTACCATCCCCTCCACCTCTGAGTGGCAAAGTCAGCTGATACACTACATCACTGCGTATGAAACATACCAGTGTGATGTACCTGTGGTTTGCAGAAACACACAATGCCAACATTTTCTTCAGGCGACTTGGCTGGTTATTGTAAACTTTGAATGAGTTTGTTCTTCTACCAGTGATAAGTATCAAACCAGTAGGAGATGCAAAATGATGATACATAATAATGAGGCAACGTTCTGGTGATATATTGGCGTCGACTAATGTGTATAATCAGACAATTTCCCAACAGAAAAGTCGCTCATAACAAACAGGCTTTCACTGTATTTTATCACAACACTGCGTCAGGTTCCAACATGTTTATCTGACACATCATCCTGTGTGAATAAATCCAACTCTACTGGCTCCAACCTCAGTCAGGACTCTGAAGATCATTCTGTAGCTGCATAGTTGGAAATATAAATTCATTCTTTATTGTGGGGCAAAATATATATTTGAACACATGTCTCAGTGGATGGAGATTGCCAGCACAGTAAGAATGTAAAATAAGCAAATCTAGTTTGCATATCTGCTGCTCGTGTGTCTCAGAGAGAACAAACTGAAGAGGAGTTAGCTGATGCAACATGAACAGATCGATGACACTGAGAGCAGAACTGAACAGGAGAACGTCCCAACACAACATGACAAAGAGTAATACTAGACCGGAGGGAAATGAGACAAATAAGGCGTTTCTTTTTTTAAACAAATTATTTAAATTCTTCAACTGATGACATAAGACGTAAAAGTAAGGTACAGATATTAAAGCATCACAGACAAGCGTGCCGGCAACATCAACAAGCTACAAATGGCCGTTTTATTTTGTTGAGTAAAAGCATGATATCAACCCCTTCTCTCGTTTCGGTCCTGTTGTTTCATTATCATGCACGCAAGCATTAAAACTGTCAGTACTGTAGAAAGGAGAAGTCCAGGTTGGTGACAGGATATGTCGCTTGCTATTTTTCCGACAGATTAAAGGACGTGTGCTTCGTTGGGGCGGGGGCGGAGCTCTAAAAAGCAGGTAGCAGTGTGATTGGCCAACCGCTGCTATGCAGAGCTTTGGCGAGGCTGAAGCTACGAAGCCCGTGAGCCGGTCGTTCTCCTGAATGGATTAAAAAAAGCAGGAGTTCCTGGGGTGGCAGCAGGTTTTGGGCTTTACAAGGAAAGTGAGGCGTTGACATGGCAACGAGACTAACTGTCTCTTTTTCATCGCTGTGTCCACCCGTCTTCCTGGCTCACATGGACTCAAACTCATCAATGCGCTGCTTGGTGTTGCCCTGGCGGATCTGGCGCAGGGTTTTGTACTTGTCTCTGCCCGCCCTGACGTTCTCGGCGTGCAGCATGTCGTTCTGCGTTTTCTTGGTGTCATCACGAGCCTCAGCCAACTCTGAGCTCAGAGCCTGGCGAGGAGACAGAGACAGAGAGAGGGGTGATGAGAGACAGATGTCAGACTCAAAGACAAAAATATCCTGAGTAAGCACTCTTAATGGACGTAAATTGGAGGTACATAATTGTTCCCAGTGGTTTCACTGCAGCTTGTTTCACCGCTGCTCTCACTCAGTCCTGGACCAACTTCAAAAATTATTGTTTAATGTGAAAATAGAGTCCAGATTGAAAAACACCCAAATTACCCTTAAAAGCCGTCTTATTCCCCACAGAACTCTCTTGTCATGCAGTAACATGAATGACTTTTGTTTGTCATATTTTCATGCATCATTTAACAGATGAAGTGTCACTGTCAAAATGAAGACATCAGCTCATCTGAGTGACACGATGAGTCAAGTTCCACGTGCTCTGTAGTTCATTTAAAGCTCTAGTTTAGTTTTGACAGCTGGTCTTGAGGGTTAATAACTCCCCAGATGAATTTAACTTTCCACATCAACACACAAAATTTGTGTCAATTAATTAAACTACTGCATTTTTACATTTTTTAGTTTTTCAGTATAAAGTCTTCCCAGCAAAAAATAACCATGACTTTGGATAATGTCTGTTTCACATGTTCTCTGCAGAAGCAAAAACTAGTTTGCCAGCATTTCCCCACACTGGGTGACATCACACCATCACTGTTATTACATGCAAGTGGAAAAAACAAGATCGATTTCTGCAGGTTAAATCCAAGAAACTAAAGCTAACCAATGTGTGGTTATGATTGCATGTTTTGAGGAATAGTAAAAGTTGCCTCACTGCAGTCAGACGGCGTGTGGCACGGCACTTCCTCCTCTTACTTTCTAAAAATGAAGCAGCTGTTGTTTCCAGGTTTGCAAAATATTGATATTTTCCCGTCTGTATTTGTAGCAAACTGTTTGATTCCTGGCTTTGTGCACATATTTAGTCATGTGACATATGGTAGACCTGAAGCTGTTTATCAGGGACAGCCACAGCTTCACTTCAGAAAGACAGGCAATGATTCCAATTTGACTATGTATTTGATACCGACAGGTTTCTATAAAAATAAAGGGACCAGATTAATATTAAAGGTTTGTACATCTGGTGTTTATCTGTTACACAGATGTCTTTAGAACACTTTAGTCTTCCTGTTTTTGTAACGAGCACTGACCGTGATCAGGAAGCTCAAACACTTGCACTTTGTTTCTGAAACCTTCAGAATGATTCTGATTAAAAGATAAAAATAAGTCCCTTTTGCATAAAATGATTGAACTTTGACAGAGTCAATGCTTAAATGACTTGAGACTTGTATCTGGCCCCAGAACACTTAAAGGAGAAGTATTTTGCACTTTGAGCCCCATTTCTGGGTTGTTTATGATGAAATAGAGTGGTTAAGACCAAAATAGCGACGATTGCTCCTTTTCGGAGAATTTGTCTTTCCCCTGCCTGGCTTAACACTGCTGCCTATGGCCATGTGTGAACCTGTCCTAAAACCACCCTTAACGAGCCATGAAACGTACGAGTGGTCAGTGGTGTTCCTTGATGTTCATAAAAATCGTAGCAAACTGTGGTTTCCATCCGTGTTTTCGCTCTTCATCTCAATTGTGGAATTATTTTTTCAGCTGCCTCACACCCGTGTGTAAACTTTCACTTGATCGCTGGTTTGACCCTGAAGCGTTAAACACTCCAGCCCACTTGATGGCGATAATGCTCCTTTAGGTGGGTGTCGCCAACTGGTAGGAAACCATTGCAATGTAATGGGACACAGAGAAGAAGCAAGAAGAAGGTTGGCGTTGTGTTCAAAGGCATCGTACTGTGCAGGTAATAATGGGCAAGTTTTGTGCGGTCAGCGACTGCGGGAGAATTCCTCCGAAGAGGAGTTATCATCGACTTCCCTAAACAACCCCCTTTCCATTTCCATTGGCGGACTACTACCAACTAGGGTTGTCACGATACTAAAATTTCAAACTCGATATCGATACCCAGGAAAATATTCAATACTCGATACCATTTTCAATACAGCAGCAAAAAATGAAGAGGCATGTTATTTTTTAAATAAAGATCAGAACAGTAACATCAATGATAACAACAAAAAATCCCCCCAAAATAAATAACAACCAGAAACAAGATCTGTCCATACAAATGTATTTATCTACAGCCCTGTTTATTTTCTGTGCTTCTGGTGAATTAGCACCATATTTTCGTTGCTGATCAAATGGAGTTGGTAGTTTAGGCTCAGGATGCTCCTGTTTCTACCTCACTATGTGATCAGAGAACCAGGGGTTACGGGAGAAACCAAACGTTTTTTCAGCTTCAATCTGTGACTTTACAGTTAACATAACTTTTCAGACACACATAATTGTGTTGTCCTGTTAAACTAACATTGTCTATTAATGTTACAGACGGGCATGACTGATAAAGTTTTCTGCTTAGCTCCCACATTAATGTTAGAAGTTATATTTTAGTTTGACGCTGGCGACACCAGCTGCTCAGCTGCTAGTGAGGGGAGGGGCTGTACCTGCCGTCTGCAGCTGTGTTCACTTCACTAAATATTTCCAAAGAGCGCTTTTTCCTTTATCATTTTTGACCAAAACTGGCTGCTCTGATCCTCCTGCAGCCGCGCTGGCCATATTACAGCAACAGAAATGTGTGCATGCATGCACAGCGACGACAACAAGCCGGGTTGCAGAGAGGGCTCTGTGCCTGCCAGACGCTGCCTGCACAGCGCATGTCTGTCGGACCCGTCGCATGCACCGGACAGGCACTGAGGTGGCGTGCACTGTTAGTATCGATACTTTTGTAAATTAGTATTGTATCCGGATACAGCATTTGAGTATCGATACTTTTCAGAGTATCGATACTTTTGACAACCCTACTACCAACAGACAATGAGGCCTTTATAGAAAACCAATGGATTACACACAATGTCAAATAAATCATCACGGAAACCAGTTTGCTACGATTTTTATGTCAGGACATCAACAAACAACACTGACCACTCGGTGAGTTTCATAACTTTGACAACAAATGTTTAGGGTGGTTTTAGGACAGGTTCACACATGGCCATAGGCAGCAGTGTTAAGCCAGGCAGGGGAAAGCCAAATTCTCCGAAAAGGAGCAATCGTCACTATTTTGATCTTAACCACTCTATTTCATCATAAACAACCCAGAAATGGGGCTCAAAGTGCAAAATACCGGACTTCTCCTTTAAAGGCTTTTGAAGAAATGTGTTTTATTTGGAGGGAGTTCGTCTGTTGTAGATCCTGCAGCAGGTCTTTAAGTGCAGTACACGTGCACGCACACCTGTACTTAACCTGACCCTGAAATGCATTTTATTTGGCTCTATATTTGGCATTTGTCCTAATCTTCTGCTTTAATCCAGGATGCCTCCATCTTTGTCTTGATATATTGTTTTTCAACCTAATTTTATATTTGTAAAAAGTTCCATGCAGTTTCATATTTCATGTCACTTTTCAGTTTTTGAACGCTGTGGTTTGTAATAATTTTTGCACCCATTAATACACATGTTTCTAAACCAGTTTCCTTTGTAAATAAATCACGTTGCAGCTCTACCTGTAGCTGTTTCTTGACACGTTCGTTCTTCTGCGCCTCGGTGATGCGCTCCTCTTCACTGCGCTGGCTGCTGATGCCGTCACTGAGGAGCTCGGCGCTCGCCTCGGCGTTCGTTTCGTCCTCCTCGTCGTGTTCTGGCGCCGGCGGAGACGTCATGGCCGTCTTCAGCTCCTCCCTGGTCTTCTCCAGGTCGTCTTGTGCTGACAGAGCCTGTGAAGAACACACATGTACACTCAGAGAGACACTGACAGTTTACAGACAACAAATATGGACACACATTTGATCACTGATATAAAGACATAAACACTCACTGGACAGTTGTGCCATCCTGGTCTGAATTGTCTCAGAGCTTTGAACTCTTCAAGTGAAGAATATAATTGTTTATAATGACAAATAATTAAAGAACCACAAAGGGAAAAATTGTGTCTGTACTGATCTGATATGGAAATAATTTAATGGAGCATTAGGCCAAACAAAAGGCCTCTTATACGTCACATCATTTTTTTTTGGAAAAAAATCATGGTTAGTTACTGGTCATATTCATTGTCTAGACACCTTGAAAGATGTGATGATATATGTGGTGACATTTACTTGTATTACATGTGAAATTCATGTGAAATTGTGCTCCTGTGTATCATGAGAGCTGCCGATGTGGCTTCAGCTTCTTTGTGTAACATGTGCTGCTGCACACCTGGCGCTAATCAGCCAATCAGGGGTCGTTAGAGGAGCTGCTGCCTCCCTACATGATTAAATCTTCAACAAGGTGGAAAGTAGAGAGTATTTTTCCACACTGCTTTGCTTTTTCTATGTGCCTAATTTGTAAGTTTGCCTGGCAGCTTGACCTCAGGAGGCTGTTTAATCCTCTGTCACCACTTTGAGCACCAAACAAAGCCTCAGAATCAACAACTAAGAACCAGGATACTGTTACAATACATTAGTGTTGTGGCAGATGTGCAGCAGTAAATGTTCGGAGCCAAATGCCCTGAGTGATTTTAACGGATATTCTAGTTTAAACATTTGCAATTTAGCAGGTGCTGGAGAGAAAATCAAACAGTGACTGTTGGTTCACATATCAAACACACACACCAGGACATTTATGAAATGCACCCTTTAATGTTTATCTTTAATGGGTTATTTTTTTATATATATATTGGATGTTGTATTTTATTGATGCCTTTAACAACTGGCAAAGGGACTACCGATGAAAATTAGCCTCTCGGCTATTTCGGGTGCATTTTACATTTTTTTTTTTTTTTAAATGTTGATTAATGTACATTGTCCCTTTTCAAATAAACAAATATTCTAAACTCCACTAACAGACAACAGAAGCCACAGACACCTTAAAATCAAAGATGTACTGCACACAAGTGTGTTCACACGTGTCACACACATTCACCAGTCTGTTAAGCATAAATGAGGCAGGGATGGTGAGCGGTTGAAAGATGTGTTAGTTTTCATACTGTTCCTGTTGTCCAGTTTTTCAAGGTCCTGACAAACAACGCAGACTGTCTGACATTGGTCAGTGTCAGGCCGTCTGTGAGCACCTGTTATCCTAATTTTTCAGCCCTTGTTGGTGACTTTTCGGCTGATTCAGCATGTTGAATCAGAATAGTTATGTTAGGTAAGATCATTTTTTAGCCATTGAGCTCTTCAGCTGGAACAATTCAAATTGTTGGTGTTATTTTTCACTTGTATACAGTAATATCATTTGTTCTTTTAACATTTGGTTGGGTTATTAATGTGCTAACTGGCAAACTAGCGTCTTAAATATATCCTGTCAGTCTTCTGCTTTCACTTTTTGAAAATAAATAAATAATAAATAAATAAATAAATACAGTTTTTGAGTTTTTGTCAACTAGGAAGGTCATTAGTCGGCAAGATTTCATTGGTTGCTTAGTCACAGAAAACAAAGAAAAGAAACTCTATTAGGAGCTGCACCTTGTCAAAATAAATCCAAACCCATATGACTGGACCATGTGGGACTTTAATTTGAAAGGACAGACACAGGAAGTGTCCACGCTCAGCAGTTAGACAGGAGTCAGGTTAATTTCCAGGGCTGGTACCTGCAGTTATTCCACAGGCTAGTTAATAACATGTCGGGCAGGAAATCCAAAGTGTGGGATCATTTTGAGAAGGTGAAGGATGAACCCAAGGTGATATGTAAACTCATCTTCATTGGTCGACTACAAACATGACGTATCATGTGAAACATGGAAGCAGCTACATGCCCATTAGCCCACAGCGTCATTAACAGGCGGCTCGCTCAGTGTGTGACGTGCACTTGTAGATAAAATATAGGCCTGTATTAATGAAGGTTCATTAGTACGGTTTTGTATTTCTCTGTAATGTAGCACAGTGTTAACAATGTTACTGATACTATTCTTTCTCACACCTTCAACTCAAACCACCAAAATATATCATTTAATCATCACATTAATATCATAAACATGCAGGAGACTAGTCCACTAATGGCCCTAAATGATGACTGTTGGTCGACTAGGATAATTCTTAGTCTGGGGGGCAGCCCTAGAAAGAAGCACATTAGTGGACAGTTTTCTTGTTTCCTGCTACATGAGGACACCGTTCACCCTCTGTTGGTGAGGACAGCTCAGCTTATGGATAATAAAAAGTGGCAGAGAAAAATGAAAGAAAAACCTAAATGTTGCTGATCATGCAGCTGATCGAGCAGTGTTTCTAAAACGGTAAAATTACAGCATGTGCACGTGATATCTTAATCTGTCCAGTTTTGTTTTTATCTGGATTTTTTTCTCTTCTTCCTCAGCGATTAAAGAGTCCAGTTTCCTCTGCACTGCAGCCCTTGTCAGATTTAAGTTAACCGTCCTGTTCTGATTTCACTATGCAGGCACCTCAACTAATCAGAGAGAGCCACTAGTGCAGTGACTATAATGTGATCCCACACTGGCTTCCCATCCAGGAAAACAGCAGTATGTGTCAGTGGATGTTGGAATCAATAAGACCCATCAAACCCCGGCTTTTGGGGTGGAGGGTGAGGCCTTTTCCCTTTGTGCTAACCGGATGCCACATGACAAGCTTTTTTAGTTATTAATTTCAATTTCTAATCAACTTTTTTTGTATGTTAAAACCGGATTTCCAGACTTTGTGTTCAAAAACAGAGGCAGAAAATAATTAAACGTGTCACACACACACACATATACAGAGGTTACATTACCTTGTGTTGCCATTCTGTTGCTTCATCTTCTTTTTTCCTCTTGGCCTCCTCCAGCAGAGCGATTTTGGCAGTGAACTCTGCTAACTCAGCCGCCTGATGAAAATAACAACATGTGCAGGTAAACAGTTAACAAAGTGAACACAGCATGAAGTCGCAATAGTCAAAGTTCGAATAGTTTCACTTTTACCTGGACTAAAGAATCAAACTGAAGCAGTAAATGTGTGTGGGAACAGCAGTGTGTGTGTGTGTGTGTGTGTGTGTGTGTGTGTGTGTGTGCAGGTACCAGTTGTTCCTGAGTCTTCATCTGGTCGGCAGCCTGCTGAGCCAGCGCTGCCTTGGCCTCCTCCGCCGCCTGCCTCTCCTTCTCCAGCCGCTCTGCCTCCTCCTTCGCCCGCTTCCTCTCCTGCTCCAGCTCCAGCGCCCTGCGAGTCTGCTCCTCCAGCTCTGCACACATGCACATTAAATATATGAGTCACGGTCCGTCTTAAACTTGTGTGACTGTGTGACCAGTGAGGCCAAAAGACACTGTGAAATTTCCCTGACATTTAAACAGAAGTTTAAATTAAGAAAACACTCTCAAGGTCTAAAACTCAGTTTGGTCCTCACGAAGACAGACGCACAGGAGCACCTGCTGCACATGGCTGATATTGGTGCGGTCGTACCTTTCTGAGCTCTCTGCGTCTGGTCTTCGATCTGCCTCAGCCTCTCCATCAGCTCGTTCTTCTCTCGCTCTATCCGCTCCTTCTCCTTCTCTGCGATCTCGCGCTTCTTCTTCTCGTTCTCCAGCTGCGCTCTGTCCAAATAACAGGGAAAGCATCCATCACACCCAGCAGCCGCTGACTTATCTGTTCATTATTCAAAGTTATGCATCATAAAAACAGAAGAACATTAACAGAAACTTTGTGCAGGAACACTGTTTGTTGAGTGTGTGTAAACCTGCTGATAGGGAGAGAAATGATCAGTCGTCGTGACATCATTTTAGCCAGTGTGTGGGCACTTCTCACTGACAATAAATATAACAGTTTTTAAAGTAAATATAATAAATATCTTCACTTGAAAATGACTCGGATGTGTCTTTGTATTTTATGTTATAACTTCCTACCATCTCAAACACATTATTAAAGGCTTCACAAGTTAATATGAGACCAACATATTGTTGGTTGTGTGGACGATGGAGAGTGACATGGACATTTTGAAATGTGATGCCTTTCAAGTGAAACAAAACACACACACACACACACACACTGTACCCACCCACACACAATCAACAAAAACCAATGACATTTAAAAACACACATCAGATCCTCGTCGCCCACGCTGACCAACAGATACGGGAAAACTTAGTATTCTGTTAACGCACTCTGGTGTGGGTGTGCTGATCGCTTTGTCATATACAAACATGGTTTTGTACAGCACAATATAACATTTATAAAATGTACCAACAGTAAAATGAGTTGTGTGTTTGTTTCCACAGTTTCAGCCCTGCAGATGATGAACATGAGTTCTTTCAACGCAGCACTGCCCCCTTGTGATCACGACACATTTCCACTTCAAACATCAGCTAATATTTGTTCACTCAGGATGCTGTGCAGTACACACTGTCCTCGGAAAATACACCTGGTGGGAACTGACCTGCACTCGTCCGTTTATTTTTATAGCTATTAAGGGAGCGGAAAACACCACCTGAAGTGATACTGGGCAAAAACCACTTCTCAAACTTTTGGTATATTATAACTGTAGTGGTCTGAGAGAAAACTAGACTTCTGCACCTCCTCTTAGCTCTGTTTGCAGACTAGAAAGTCTAGCCTGTGACAGGAGACTTTGGCCAATCACTACTGGCTGCTCTACAAATGCAGAAACGTGTGTATGTCCCTTCAGTGAAAGCCTGATTCAATGGTTGAGAAACCTGCACAGAAAACTGCTATTCCAACATTGACAACAACTGCCTACGCTGCAAAGCAACCCAAAAAAGAAAGGCAGACTGATCAAAAAGAGTCTGAAAATAAATGAAATAAAACACGTCAATACTGACGAAGCCTTTCAGAGATAGAGCGAAATTGTCACCAGTAATTTAGCCTTCTGCTAACCAGAGCCAAAGTTTATGCAGGTCTGGAGATGGACCTCCAGTCAGTGGCCACAGCAGCCTAAACCCAGCCAGAGCCAATTCCAGCTCTGCGGGACCGGACAGCCCTGACTCCTGTCAGATCAGTAAACTTTCTGTTGCTGCCCTTACAAAGGTAAGACCCACCAGTGTGCTGTGACACCTGACTCTGGGGGACTACCCGAATCTGAGCCGATTAAGCAGCCCACTAAAGGTCTGTCTCAGCAGTCAACAGCAGCAAGGAGCGAAGTGGAGGGACTGTAGGGTGGCTAGCAGTTAATTCTCATTTTATTTGTGGTCTGATAAACAGAGAGAGCAGGGCAAGGAAAGGCTGAGTGAATACACTGTGGGCAACACTACAGTGAAATAAGATTAAATAAATCATTGTATGGGAAATACTGGGTTACTGTATGAAACCCAGGCATATGACCGTGGTCGTCTGGCAGGAGGGGTTTAGGAGAGAGAGTGAGGAGAGCTGCAGGGCGAGGGTGTGTTTTCAAGTTCCAAACTTTTTCTCCCTTTGCAGATTTCTTTTTCACCTGGCTTTAACTGAGTCACAAAACAGCACAGCAATCAGACAGCTAGTTCACTGCACTCTTTAACACTTTTCAGTTCAGGATACTGAAGTAATGAATTTAATTAGACTTCTTATACCAAATTAATTTGCACTGGAGGCACATTTTACTGGTTTGAAAAACATACTGTGACTTGTTGGACTCAAAACACGGATAAAAATCACTGTGAAAAAAGGTGACTAAAAACAGTAAAGTCTTAATTTCCCAGAGGAGTTAAAGCAAGATGAATGTTTCCAGACAAACCTATAGTCCTGAAAAAGGCAAAGCAGTGTGTTCTGTACCTCTCCATCTGTTTGTGGTGCTTCTCCTCTCTGGCCTGAGCCTTCATCTGCTGCACCTCGATGGTGTCGGGCTTCCTCCTCCTCATGTACAGCTCGTGGTTTCCCATACATAACGCCAGGATGCGCTTGTTGATCCGCAACCGAGGAGCGTAAAATACAAAGTCCTGCAGGTGATAAGAAGGACACGACAGTCTTAAAACATGGTTAACAATATATCACCAGTCGCACATCAGTGTGGCACTCACTGGAGCTTTCTTGTCGATGGGCTTGATGACAAACTTCTTGTCGTTGAAGGAAATGTTTCTGATCTCACTCCATGGGAAGCCGATCTTTGGTGACAACCTGAGTGACGAGATTTTGAATTAATGATTAACTTGTAAACGTCACTGACAGTTAACAAACATGTATTCTTTCACAGTTTCGCAAACAAGAAACATTTTAAATGTTGCGTGTCTGAATGAAGTCTGTGTTCAGCTGTGCTGTTCAACACCAGCAGAGGGCGCTGTTGTCAAACTAATGCAATTTAAAGGCCTCAAGGGAGCAGAGAAAGCCCACACTGCATTTTCTTTATCTACTTAAAATATATGTACAGTAGTAGCTGAGGTGCAGGTCTGCTTTTAAGGCATTGACTTCCAGTGAATATAGTTATTTTTTATATTAATGACACTTATTAATGATTCATATTAAATATTCATAAGGTATGTCACTGTGATAAATGAATCTAAGGATCCTAGACAACTCTGTAGTTATTTAGCCATCGTGTGTGTGTGTGTGTGTGTTGGTTACTTGTCTTCGTGCTCGTAGATGTTGAGCCCCAGAGCGTCGACCCCGAGCCACAGTTCTGTGCCCTTCTTGTTCTTAATTTCAAAGTAGTTGACACCGTACATCTCCAGGTCCTGAGCGATCTTCAGATACTCCATCATTGCATCCTCCCTGCACACACACACAAACACAGATGAACACACACACGGGTACAAAGGAACATTCAGGGATTGTGTCTTCAAATTAAGAATCCTGAGACTCAGATTATCTACCTGAGCATGCTCCTGTGCTCCTCATGCCACGTCTGTATTCTGTCCTCCCACTGCTCCTTTGTGAGCTTGTGTTGCTCCAGAACGCTACAGGACACACACACACACACACACACACACACACACACACACATCAAAGGAAAAGCAGAACAAGCATTAAAATAAATAAACAAATACAACAGTGTGTTCTCGCTGTATGCTGAGCTTTGTCATGACCAGGCTGAGACTGACAGATGTGACAATGTTTTCCCCAGGACACTGACAGGATCACTGTACTGGTAATTCTCAATTTTGCTCATATTAGAGGGTGGCTGTAGCTAAGGAGGCTGAGCTGGTTGTTCATTGATGCAGTGTTGGTAGTTTGGTACTTTTTAAAACAAAAAAAGGATGTTTTATGTTGTGATATTTACAGGAGATGACATGTAATATAGCCAACAGTACGTAGGCTGTTATTACTGATGCTCATTTACCAGAAACTTTCAGTTCCCTGATGATCTCTCTCCAGCCAGCTGCCACCTCATTTAGGTTTCTGTAGTAAAATAGGGAGGTATCGTGCAGATAACTCCTCATTTAAACTTCATGAATCAGCTGTTTCTCTTCCATTGCTGCACTTTCAAAGCCAGTTGACAGGAATAACTAGAAACACAATGCCTGACAAAACTTAAATTCAGAATGACACACAGAGTCGATCACAGCCAGATATGATGACTCTTTTGTTGGCCTAAAATAAAAAGTGTTGCCATCCAGAAACAGTTTTCATGAGAGACAAACTCTGCCATGTCTTGTCACCCAAAAAACACATTAACTTTCTCGTAAACAAACAGAACACGGTGGGACGTGAAGGAGCAGTGGCTCTACTCCGAGCTCCCTCTGGATGTCCGAGCTCCTCCCCCTATCTCTAAGGCTGAGCCCAGACACCCCACGAAGGAAACTCATTTTGACTGCTTGTATCTGCGATCTCATTCTTTCAGTCACTACCCAGGGCTCATGACCACCCATGGTCACGGTCATTGCTTATTACTAATGCAATAAAATCTAATTTAGCACTGCAGCACCATCGGCACAGATTGCTGATGGAAGCTACTTTTTAATTCACCAAAACGTGCCATAATGACAGACGCTGGTTCAGCCAGTTTGCATAAAACCAAACTGCTCTAAGCTGATACTGAACTGGACCGACAAAACCATAAATCAGCCCAGCTCTACCGACCAGGCCAAACAAATGTCCTGCATGGCAGCTCTGCAGCAATCAGTGTGTGTGTGAGTGTGTAAACAGATGACTGTGAAGCCCTTTGTCAGCTCAGGGAGCAAAGTGTTCTGTAAGTGCAGTCCGTTTATGTAAATTAATGCAGTATTCACACTTTAGGACACAACCTAAGAGCTGAGGAATCAATTATTCCAGTGCAGGTCCTCATGAGTATGGGACAGCATAGCGTGTATGTGTGTGTGTGTGTGTGTGTGTGCATGTGTGTAATGCGTACCGTTGAGGCAGTAGCCGGTCGGAGGCCAGGTAGCCGGGCTTGTGAACATCTTTGTTGTAATCCCCGTACTTGGCCTGGACAGCGTAGGAGGCCAGCAGCACGGCGGTCTCTGGGGGACAGTAGTTCTCATCATTCAGGATGGCCTCCTTCACCTGCAGGGAGGACACACACACACACACACACACACACACACACACACATAAAGGCACATCATTGATCAGTAGAAGCCTTTAGTTACATCCCACGGGAGAGATGATGGAGATTCGTCGGCCTTTTCTCAGTAAATAAACCCTACAGATCATATAAAATGCAGCAGCATGTTGGTCTGGATTTAATATATGTTTTGAGAACTAATGGAGGGATCACCATTAAATTTTCTATAGACATTAATTAAAGGTCTGGGGATCCCCTGTGTTTAAAGCCAGCAAGTAGGAATTCTTACTTCTCCAGCACAGCTGAGTAGAGCTGGTTGTTTTGCTTTAATATACCTGGGTTTCAGTACTAATACAAAGATGATGCTTCTGTAGACGCCTTACTTTGACAAGTATTAAAAGCTAAACACAAGCAGAACTTTGTCTCAGGCTGCTGTCAGACCTAGAGTCGTCTCCTTTGGTCTGAATCAGGGACTCATTTTGTTCCAAAGTTGTATAATTGCCTAGAGTTGGTTCGTGTTCTCACGGCAGCATTTACAAGAGGACCAGATCAAATGCCTTGTGTGAGAAAGCTGCTCTTGATTGGTCAGAATTTCCATGTGGGAAAAATCCAGGAAGTAAAGCAAACGTTGAAGAAGAGTACACTTGCAAGATAAATGTGACACTTTCTAATGTCACAATGGAGGGACAACTACGCAGGTTGATTTTAGCGCTGCTCATCGTGGACTATATTGCTGTCATTGTTCATTTTAGTCAAACCATACAGTTTGAAAACGAGGCGCGGCTCCAACTAGAAAACAATGTTTTGATGCATTGGATGTGCTGAATGTGCATATTAAGGCAGTACAGGAGGAGGTGCACATTAATAATCCTCCAGGACTGTAACATGCTCATGTTTAACCCAAACAATGTGTCATGTGACTGCAGTTGGTTCAGATCCAGGTCGGAACACCTTCTCACCACAAACCAACCGCACCAGAGTTTGTTTGGAACCGGACTGAGATCCACCTCTTCAAGAAGGTCTCAGTCACTGTGCTTCACCTTCCCACCAAAACATCTCAGCAGCCACAGAGACCTGTCCGCAGCACCGTACCTGCAGGAAGAAGAGCTTCTGTGTGATCTCCTGGATGAGTTCCTCAGAAACATCTTCTGGGAAGAACTTTGCTCTGAACTTGAACTGCAGAGGATTCTCCTTCTTCACATCCTGCTGGGTCACCTGGAGAATACACACACACACACACACACACACACACACACAACATTTCATCTCTCACCCTGCACATGTTGCTACAGTGTGTAAACACATGAATAAGTCTGGAGGAAATTAAACCCTGAATCTTGAATTAAATTAAGATTAAAGAGACACATGTTTTAAACAAGGTGTTTTCACTGAGGCTGTTTTTCAGGCACTTTGGATCAAAGCTTCTGCCAAACAGAATATTAAAGTCAGATTATACATGCAAGTCTACTTCTGGGGCTTTCTATGATAAAGTCTGGACCACAGCAGGGTGACTGTTTACTGGCTCTCATAATTTAATCTTGTTTTCAAGTTGTGGGAGTTAGTTTATCTGCACATATGATACAAACAGGAACAAAGGGGGCAGGGAGTCTTTGAGTGTTCCTGTTCGGGGTCTCTCACCTTCTTGTTGAGCTTGAGCCACGTGATGTAGCCTTTACTGTCTGTGTACTGCAGGCCGAAAAACCAGACCTCCCTCAGACCCACCGTCTTCACCACCTGGAACAACACAATACTTATGGTTTTAATCAGTTGACTGACTCTGACTAAATTAAAAACCCAGAGAAGAGATGATCTGATTGGAAATCTGCTGAGGGAAACCACAGCTCAATACTTCCAGGGCAGATACAGGCAGTGCATCATTGCAGAGGCGTCATTTCTTGACACTAATTACACCATGACATCACACTGTAAAATACTAATCAAACTCCCCTCCAGGATGTTGTGATGTCACCATTGTAACACTTAACACACATTCAACCAATCCCAATGAATCTTGTGTGACCTTGTCTGATCGCTGCAAACTAATCATCATCATTTCCCATGAGTCTTCTTGAATTGCTCAACATCACCATCTTAATCCTTGTTTCCAGTTGTGAAGATGCAGATGTGAAACATAAACCCAAACACAAAAAGTGTTGCTTGAGACAGTGTAGGGCAATTCCCTGATGTTCTGCACGAAAGTGGGGATTAACTGTTGTGCAGTGTGCAACACAATCGGAACGTAATCCATTGACAAACACTTTTCTAGCACAAAACACAACCAGAGAACGACTCTAACCTGTGGACAACAGACAAGACACATCACCAAGAGAAAATGTGCTCCAACCACATCTAGTGGACATGCTGACAGATTCAAGGTGAGTTAGATATGCACAGTTAGTGGTAACTGGAACAGGTTGCCTTTGATTTTTAATTAATTACACAAAAAAACTGCAAACAATTTCGCTAATTTCACTTGCTCCCGCAATTTTTAAAAAAAGCTATCCTAAAAACAGCCCATGAAATCCTGACCTGGCTGTACAGTCAGGGTTTCAGTTCATCCTAAAGGTGCTGGGTTGAGGTCAGGGCTCTCTGCACGTCAGTCAAGTTTAGCAAAAACCATTTCTTTCTGGACCTGGCTTTGGTCCGCAATGCCAGGGATCAGCACGCCCAGGGCCTTCCCCTGAATGTCGCCCGGCACACAATGCACTGAGCCCTGGATCCTCTCCCTGTGGGTGGTGAGCCCACACGGTTAGTGTTGGGTACCGTTCATAACTGAACCGATACGGTACTGGTACCAAACAGTACCTCATTTCGGTACCCTATGGGCCCTAGGCCTTTTTGGGGTATTTTTACTGCATTTACTTTTAAGCTCATATCATTTTATATTTGTATTATTTATATTAATTTTTATATCAATGAAAAAAACAAATCTGTGTTACTACATTCTTACATTTTTACATGTATCTCACCATAGCAAGTTGGAAAAAGACATATTCTACCATATATGAAGAGGGGAGACTCTCTGGAATCTGGCAATATAAGAACCATGACAGTGGGACATTCTGTCACTTCACAGCTGTCCAAAACATGTGGTTTGTGCCAGACGGACATGATTGCCAGTATTTTTTCATTATTACAAGAAATTCCATTGACTCATTCACAAGTCAAAAATGTGTTTTATCTGAAAGAAACATGCAATATTTACATCTAAGATCATAGAAAAATAGTCAACCCAGTGCAATGATGTCCTCCAAGATAATATTTGCCACTTTGTTTGCAGTAAACAAAGTTTGTTGTTGTTTTTCAGTTTCAGTTATACAGTGCCCTCCAAAAGTATTGGAACAGTGAGGCCAATTCCTTTATTTTTGTTGTAGACTGAAAATATTTGGGTTTGACATAAAAAGATGAATATGGGACAAGAGATCAACATTTCAGTTTTCATTTCCAGGTATTTACATCTGGATCTGATACACAACTTAGAAGATAGCACCTTTTGTTTGAACCCACCCATTTTTCATGAGAGCAAAAGTATTGGAACATGTGACTGACAGGTGTGTTTTGTTGCCCAGGTGTCTCCCAGTTACATTGATTATTCAAACAATAAATAGCACTGGATGTCTGAGCTCAGTTTCAGATTGGGTACGATAGGTTTTGCCTGTGCAGACTGCATTTAGAGGTGGAACCAACATGAAAACCAGAGAGCTGTCTATGGGTGAAAAAGAAGCAATTGTGAATCTGAGAGAAGATGGACAATCAATCAGAGCCATTGCACAAACATTGGCCATAGCCAGTACAACCATTTGGAATGTCCTGAAGAAGAAAGAAACCACTGGTGTACTAAGCAACAGACGTCGAACAGGTAGACCAAGGAAAACATCAGCAGTTGATGACAGAAACATTGTGAGAGCTGTAAAGAAAGACCCTAAAACAACTGTTAGTGACATCAGCAACAACCTCCAGAGGGCAGGAGTGAAGGTATCACAATCTACTGTTCGCAGAAGACTTCATGAACAAAAGTACAGAGGCTACACCAGAAGATGCAAACCACTCATTAGCAAGAAGAATAGGAAGGCCAGGCTGGAATTTGCCAAAAGGTACAGAGATGAGCCTCAAAAATTCTGGGAAAAAGTTTTATGGACTGATGAGACAAAGATTAACTTTTTCCAAAGTGATGGAAAGGCGAAAGTTTGGAGAAAGAAAGGATCTGCTCATGATCCCAAACATACAAGCTCATCTGTGAAACACGGTGGAGGTAATGTCATGGCTTGGGCTTGCATGGCTTCTTCTGGGACGGGCTCTTTCATCTTCATTGATGATGTAACACATGATGGCAGCAGCAAAATGAACTCAGAAGTCTACAGAAACATTTTGTCTGCTAATTTAAAGAAAGATGCAACCAAACTGATTGGGAGATCCTTCATCATGCAGCAAGATAACGACCCAAAACACACTGCCAAAACAACAAAGGAGTTCATCAGGGGCAAGAAGTGGAAGGTTTTAGACTGGCCAAGTCAGTCTCCAGACTTAAACCCAATAGAGCATGCATTTTACCTGCTGAAGAGGAGACAGAAGGGAGTAACCCCCAAAACAAACAACAACTGAAAGAGGCTGCGGTGAAAGCCTGGAAAAGCATCACAAAAGAAGAATGCAAAAAAAGTTTGGTGATGTCAATGGGTCACAGGCTTGATGCAGTTATTGAAAGCAAAGGATTTGCAACTAAATATTAAGTCTCATTCACTTTAATCTATTTTAAGTTTATATGTTCCAATACTTTTGCTCACCTAAAAATTTTGTGTTCCATTACAAATAACTTCTAAGTTGTGTATCAGATCCAGATGTAAATACCTGGAAATGAAAGCTGAAATGTTGATCTCTTGTCTCATATTCATCTTTTGATGTCAAACCCAAATGTTTTCAGTCTACAACAAAAGTAAACGAATTGGACTCACTGTTCCAATACTTTTGGAGGGCACTGTATATTAGGGGGACATTTTGGGCACTAAGGGGGGGGGGGCATGTGTCCCCCTAAATGTATATGGTGACTACGGCCCTGTCAGCATGCATTAGGCTACAGTTGTCTGGGTGCGCAAAGGTGAAGTGGCTGGTCTTGTCATACAATGTTTGATGGAGTGTCAACTGGACAATATGGAGATATTTGCATCTTGAAAGCCGGACTACAAATGTGGATAGACAGGGAGAAACACACGCAAGGCTAAGACGTGGTAAGATACGATATTCCTCACTATATGAAGTGACTGATAACAAGATCTGTATAATGGATTGTAAAGAAGTTTGTCAGGTTTTTATTTTGTAGACAATTGATCTGGATTTATAGCATGATGGGATGACAGCACAATGATGTGTGTGGTCCTGCGCTTTCATGTCATATGCGTGGCATTTCTGTGCGAGCCTGCGTTTGCAAGTAATCCATCCAACAGTAATGTGTGTGCAAAACTGTATGAAAGCTCTGTTATACATCATTTTAGTGTAAATTTATCATTTTTTGTTCACTGTGAAAACATTGGATTACCGACAAGTGCTTGGCCTTATTGGAAAGCTACAGTTCAGCTGTTTCACGTGATATGCGTGGCTTCTCGCTAGGACGCACGGTCGCGGAGAAAATCCACAGAGAAGAACAGGTGTGAATTTGGACGCACTATGCGTCATTCGGGCCCATAGTCTAAACTTCTCATTTAGAACATTTAGGAACAGTGCTGCACGTTAACTTTTGTCTGCACATTTTTTTTGTCGCCAATGTTGCTGAGTCTGAGGTGCGAGTCATGCGCTCTCGCTCCGCCTCCACCTCAGGTACCGAAATTTGGCACCGTTCATTTTAAGTGAATCGGTACTCGGTAGTACCGACGTGAATCGGTACCAAGTACAAAAAGTACTGAGTTTCGGTACCCAACCCTACACACGGTGACAGCTCCATGTTAACTACTTGGGCTGAGCCCAAACAGGCCCCACGGCCCAAGGCCTGGCCACCTGATGCTCGCTCTTATCCTGGCCCCACCCTTGGGTCCACTTTGCCTTGGGGACTCTACCAGGAACTATTAGCCGTGGACAACACAGCTCCCAGGTTCACAGGAGCATCTAATCAAGATCCTCCTGGGCACCTTAAGTTTTATTTATTTAGCGAATGCAAATTTCTCAAGCCAAGCAGTAGCCTCTTGATCTATATTGTGGAGGGAGGCTAGACCTCCTTTTAGACTTTGGAGAGAGCAGGCTTCAATAATATGTTTCATGGTTTGCTCCTCCCCACAAGCACACACTGGGCTCAAGCTGCTCCCCCGTCTGTGAAGGCTGGCCAAGCAGGGACCAGTCCTAAATCTGTTCAAGGTGGACCACTGTCTGCTTGGGAGGTTGGTGCCAGAGACTGGTTGAGTCGGGTCTGACGCTAGATGTTTGTTTGGGATGTCTTTGGATTCCCATTCAGTCACCCAGGCAGACAGGGCATCAAAGTCGGTGGGTGGGGGGTCCTTCCAAATTGGACGTCTAGATCGGAGATGAGCAGGTGGTGGGTTGAAGATGTCGTTGTGGATTGGTAAATGGGGGGAGTCTTTGACGTTTTGGAGCATCCTATAGGTGAGTTCAGTTCATCTGATGTTGGGGGGGTGTATGTTAGATAGGACAGGGAGCCATTGATTAAAGGTGTTCAGGGCACCTCCCACTGGTAGCAGGCCTGGGGCAGACCCAGACCACACTGCAGGAACTACATAACTCATCTGGCTTGGGAACACCTTGGCCTGCTGGCCCTACGACCTGGCCCTGGATAAGCAGGCGAAAAAAGATGGGCCTCACTTCAGGCATGGGGGCATTTTCAGATTTAAACAGCAGAGGGCCTTCCCTAAGCTGTGACCCCAAATTTGGAAGCAAACTTACGTCTTTAATATCTATGTCTGCTGCAGCATTAACATTTCCCTACTTTGTAATACGGCGTTGTTGCTCACAGTGCGGCCTTCAGAAACATTGCACTGCAACAAACTGCACCCCTTAACAAGTGCATGTCAGATAAGAGATGAGAACTTGTTGTAGAAAGCTACTAGTTATGTGGCGATTACTTCGTAGTCAGTGATTTCAGGGCACAATTTAGAACTGCACTTTTCCTGTGCAGCAGTCAATTATATGCTGGTTCCCTAAACTGGTGCTCAAAACTTTGAGCTTCCCTGTAAGAAGGGGTTTACCCAAATGTACATGCAATTATGAGGACACAGTTGTCCACTTATGTTTGTCCATATATTTAAATTAAGCCTTTGTTATCCATGATTATTTGTTGCACATGAACTCACTCTGGGCTCTCCTCCCTCCTCCTGTTCCCTCTCATCCATCTTTGAGTATCTTCCCTACCTTTCTAACTTTGCCTCCCCTCCCTACTCTCTCAAACACTTTGCCATTCACTAACTGTCGTCCCATTTAGAGAGGGAGAGAGTCCCTGGGGGGATGCGGACGCTTACTCAGACTCTAATGTGATTTACACAGTCAATACGACGGCACTCACTACCATATAATTAACTGTGTCACACACTCAGTCACAGAAAGACGTGCTCACATAAACACATTAAATACGCATGTGTATCCAACAACAAATCTAAACACACTGAAACATCCACCTGAAACACGCACGCACACACACACACACACACACACACACACACACACACACACACACACACACACACACACGCTGGAGGCCTCCACTGGGGCTGGGAATGCGGCATGCAGAGGCAGTTATGCGGATGCTGGGAGCTCAGCGTGCAGATTTACAAGTGAAGCCTCAGAATGTGGATAAATGACTCGGGAACACCGGGATGAGAGAGGAGGAATACTACGTGGCAGAGAAAGGAGGAAAGACAGGCGACATAAAAGGGACGCAAACGTGGAGCTGACTGGGCGCCTGAACAGGACTCCTTATTTTCATATTAGATGAAAACACTTCACACACACACAACTTCAACAGTGTGCGTGTGTTTGGTGCTTCAGTGTTCAGAGGCTTACACGCTGGTGTTTGGGTTAGTCTGATTAAACAGCTTTCCTGTCACACTAAGGCCTTTTATCATTCTGTGTATGTGTGTGTGTGTGTGTGTGTGTGTGTGTGTGTGTTGGAGCAAGCTTATGCCTGTTTATATTTAGCTCCACAGCCTCTTTATCAATGAGGCCCTCTCTTCATTCATGTGAATAAAAAATGAAACAGCTTTCTGAAGGCTGCTTCGTGCAGGACACATCATCACAGAGCTCACTGTTCACTGCTGGACACGTGACTTCCTGTCCTGTACGTAACCTCCTCCACACATGCAGTTAAATGAGCACTGGGGATGCGACTGTTTTTATGAAGGGATATCTCTAGCTGAAGCTGATCAGTTTGACATGTATACCGAGGCTCTAGCTTCAAGTTCAGCATTAGTATCATGTATCCCGTCTCATTAGTTTATTGTGCGCTCAGTCCAACCTCTCGTGATCTAAAAACCTCCAAAAACTAAGTGTATTCCTGTGGGATGTGTCACATAGTTTCCTTCTACTTGCTGGTAATGGTTGTGTCTTACCAGAGGGGGGTATCCATTTTATCTGCATCTATTTTTAGCCGACGATGGACATATGAAACTTCATCCACCACTGAGGTCTGTCATTACTGCTCCACCTGTCGGCTCACTCACTTTTCACCTTCTGTCTCCTAAAAGTCTCAAACAAAAGGTTATAGAACAGACGAACAAAGCAAAACGTCATCAGAGAAACTGGAACCTGCAAATGTACTTTTTGCTTGATGAAACTAATTGTTGCTAGGTCCGACAAGCTCGACAAAAACAGACATGGTGTCACTGGTTTCGTCTAGCTAGGTGCTGCAGTGTGTATTAAGCTTCAGGCAATATCGATGGATCCGGCAAACATTTTGTGTGTTCCGCTGTCTTGCGTCAGCGCCATTACTTAGATGGTAAGTCGTCACTGTCTGCAGCTGTCTGCTGACCGTGACAGCTGAGAACGGCACAGTTTCTTCCCAAACTCCTCGACAATGGTGTCAAAAGTAACACTACACAGAAAGTAAAGGTAAAAGTAGAAAACTCTGCACGAGACGCCACTGCAGTGATGAAGTTTATCGGCTGAACATCAGTCTTAGACGATAGGCCGGCAAGTAAGATGACATTCAACGACAGCTGTGACTTCCCCAGGCTTAAAAGCAGGGCTCAGTGAAACTAATCAGTCATCACCCATGTTCTGTGACAGTGCAGCAGCTATCGCGCCTTTCTGCATGTGCAGACCAGGTTTTACTGCGGATGTGTTGTACCAACATGACGTGACATGACGCTGTGACTTCTCCTCTTTAACCTCCTTGGTTTATGTTAGCTGCTAGCAGCCGGAGGCCCGAGCTAACAGCTAACAGAGGCTGCACTGAGCTACATTATGATGCATTCAAGCTCTGTTCAATGATAATGAGTATTAGGCAAAGATAAGTTATAATTCTATCATGATGTGTTCAAATGTAAACTTGTACGGTGTAGTTTTTGGTGAGAAATGAATAAATACAGTTGTTTGAAAGAGAAATTCATTGCAGTTTTTCATGTGAAAGAAGATTATATTAAAGGTTGTTTAATACATTTGTACAATTGAATTTATGCTCAGTCAAAGACAGTGCAAGGGGCCGTAAACATGTCACATTTTTTGCACGCTCAAATTCAATGTTTTCAATGTAGACGTGCCGCGGGCGAGCCAAACCGCTGGAGTAAAGCAGTGGCAGCATACACACATTTCTAAGTGTCTATTTTCAGGGTGAGATAAACAGAGTTCAACTTTTGGAACATAACAGCGCACACCGCCAATCAAGCACACAACCAATTACAGCCGAGATATATCTTCCCCTTCTTCAGTAAATATCAGTCTGTGATAGGGATGCACCGAATATTCGGTAACCGAATATATTCGGCCGAATATTTGCAAAAAAACACACATCCGGTATTTGGTGGAATAAGTGAAAAGCAAGGCCGAATAATAGCGGCGTGTTTTGATGACGCAATCAAACAGCGTGCGGTGACGGTTGGAGTAAAATGTCGGCAGTGTGGCAATATTTCAAAGTGTTGGAGAGTGATAGAAGAAAAGCAGTTTGCAAAGAATGTAATACTGAACTATCTAGAGTAGTGTTGCAGGGTATACTGGTACCAGTGGTAGACCGCGGTACTAAAACACCACTGTACATGAAGATGAGCATTTTACTCGCATTTGCGACTAAAAATAGTTTTGTGCGAGCATAAGAAATCATTCAGGAGCACGCTGTGTGAGTACAGATTTCAACAAGCAGCAGAAACGAAAGGCGAATCCTGTCAGTTGTGGGTTGAACGGGTGACACAGACATAGACAGGAATGTATTCCTGTCAAATACGGAGGCCATAGTGCTCCGCGGCGCAACATAACGGCTTACCGGCGACAGAGAAGTCCGGCTCCACGTCCAATAATTTCCTCTTCTTGTTGTCACGACTGCCCAAAAGTACCTGAACAGCCGAGCCGTGGCGGCACACAGGTATGTGACGTGTCAGAGGAGAAACGAGCCGTTCACATTTCTCTCTTTGTGGCAGGTAACGGTCCACAAACCTCACCGCACTTTAGGGACTGTTCTTTACTTGTGAAGGGACTGTTCTTTACTTGTCAGGGGAGGAGGGTGGCTGGTTGATTTTTATTTATTTATTTTATTTTGGTCCCCCCTATGTTAATCACTAATTGATGCTGTTTTTGAAGTATGAATAAGTCAATAAGTAATTTATTCCATTGAAATATCATTGATGTATTATAGAAAAGTGATTTATCTTTTTATAAATGACAAAAGGCACATCTGCCTCATTTTTGCTGTGGTATCCTGATACTACTCAGAACCGTGATACTTTCACTGGTATCGTACCGTGGGTCCCAATTTTGGTACAGTGACAACACTAATCTGGAAGGGGTTCATCTGCAAAAACTAATGAAAAACTAAACAACGGCATTCGGTACTCGGTATTCGGCCAAGCGTTTAATTTTATTCAGCTTCGGCTTCGGCCACAAATTTTCATTTCGGTGCATCCCTAGTCTGTGATAAATATGGAGGACAAGTTTTAAATCAAGCTTTAAATCTGTCCCACGGATGATATGTTTGACCTAATACACACTACAAAACACCTGGAAGAAGATCAGCTCTGCACTCAAGATTTCTGGTACATAGTCTATGATATGGTCGCTTAGCAACCTCAGACGCAACCAGTCTCCACGCCCTTGAAGCTTGGCACAGAGTAGCGCCCTGCAGCCAACCTTGTGTTTTCCAGGCGGTTAAAGATGCGGCATGTGTATGGCCCTTTATGAAGGCTGAAGAACTTTAAATCTGTTCATTTATTTTTTTCATAACGAAGAGTGCTTTGTTTACCAGGTACAAAAAGAGGAATAAACAACAAAAACAAACAACAACAAAAATATCAGTATCTGTAAAACAAATTCACAATCAGTGCATCCCTTGAGGGAATGTCATTTTATGACCAAGTGAAGTATTGGACAGATTGAAATTTGGCAGTCAGAAGATGTCAGAAGTTATTCTCATTCATCCCGAGGTAAACATGAATGTTTGTGCCAAATTTCACAACATGCTGAGTCACAGTTGTTGAGATATTTCAGTCTTGACCAAAGAGGTGGACCAGCTGACCAATATTCTCTCCCAGGAGCCACTGCAGAGTAAAACGCCAATTTCTTATTTTGAGTGGTCTATTCCACATTTAAAGTACAGACACAATGTTCCAGAGCTGCTCTGGGCTCTGAAAAGCCATTAAAGGGCCCTGATTGGCCCACCTGGGAATATTACATGTCATGTTGCAGTGCCAACGTCGGGCCACAGCAGGAAGAAAAATACACACAACTACTAGAAGAAAACCAGAGTTTGATGACGCACTGGCTTCCATACAGTAAGGAGGGACTCTCTCCTCTCACACAACAACACTTGATGATTCAGTCCGATCAGACAGATGCATTGTTCCATAAACCTGTGTTGCACAGCCTTAAAAGCTCTTCTGTGTTTTGATCTCTTCCTATAAAGCAAACACAAGAGCAACAACAACAACCGCTGAAAAAAAAGATTCCCTTTTATTCAGCCTTCCTCCCTCTGTCACCACAACCCCACCAAACCTTCAGAGCCTGACATGAAACAATGCTGAAAGCTGGCCTTTTACTTCCCAGACACACACCATCATCCACCCAACACTTGCAACCACTGTCTCCTAAGAGCTCCCAGTTTAGACAAAGAGCACTTTGTGTGTCATCTCTGTGCAGAACCAGTACCAAGCCAGACCCAGCCAAGCACCCACTGGCACTCAGGCGCGTTAACTGTCAGTGTTGCGTTCATTAGTGATGGGTAACAAACAGCAGGTCACAGAGGTCACTTAAAAAACAGACATATTCGCTGCACCTGTAACACGCTGCTGGAGAAGTGTGTGTCCTCACAATCTGCTCAGGGATCCTTGAAATTAATAAACAACAAACATGTGTCTTACCTGGTCAAAGAGCTGTTTGCCTGTCGTGTTGGGCTGGATGGCAAACTCCAGCTCAGCGTCCATGGTGGTGACGCGCACATTGATCTGCAGCAAAGAAGAAAAAGCAACAAAATAAACGGACCGATAAAAAATACAAACATTAAATTAAAAAATTAAAAAATCCCATCACAAACCAAGGCTTGGTTGCTACTAACAGGTCCCATCTTTCTTCTGTGCTGTTGTCCTATAGTCCGAGTTTCACAGTAAAATGCTACCCATGCCCCATATTTCCAACTTCCATTGCTTGTCTTCCCCTCGCTGGAAAATAAACCTCCTCGCTATCTCTGAAATTCCAAGACTGGTTGTGCTAAAGCTTGGTCATAGCGCCCTATGAGGGAGAGAGCTAGGAGTCGCCAGCAGATGGTGTTACCCACACAGAGGCAGTTTGTCTCATGCAAAGTTTATGCATGGCACTTATTCCTCATGCTAAGCATATGAACTAATCTACACCATTCTCATGATGTTGATGTGCTCATGACCAATTATTTATCTGATCACTATGTGTCTGTCTGCTGTAAAGAGATGAAGCTAATTTTAGAAAGTGTACGAGCAGATCTGTGAGGTTCAGTATGCACAGAAACATGATGCAGCACTGGCACACACACATATACAGCGTGATCGACATGTAATGAACTCGGTGAACTTGTATGCATTACAATGAGCTGACACAATGTCAGACAGTGATGCTGACTGTTGGAAAAACTTGTTTAGAGGTCACACCACAAAGAAACCATTTAAAAGAAATGAAATATACGAGTGGAAGTAGAAGAGAAAGTGTCAGAGCGACGGCAAAAATGTGAAGTAACAGGTGAAACTAGATGTGAAGATGTTAGAAATGTGTCAGAGTAAAAGAAGGGAAGGTACAAAGTGCAAATTAATGACATAAATGTGCTTTAGAAAGTGTGAAACAAACCACAGGAAAGGTATAAAATAATGCAAAACTAATTAAGACGGTAAAGTTGATAAGAAAATTCTAGTTTTAATGAATAAGGACCAAACTTGGGGCCTGTGAAGTACTGTGACCCTCCACTGTCTGCTGGTGGGACATCCTGTGCCAGCTGTATGTGTTAACTCCTATCAGACTTCTATAAATATTCTTCACACATAGTGAACACACACACACACACACACACACGCACACACACACACACACACACACACACACACACACACACACACACACACACACAGTATCCATAAAAGGCGCCGGCTGTTTACGCCACTCATCCTCCTGCCAGGAAGCTGCACAGAAGCGGTTGCCTTCACTTCACTCTTATGAGGGAAAATTATTAGGAGAACTCCGCCACAGTTCCAGCTAAGCCGTAACCGTGCATGAATTATAAATAATTTCCCACGCATGAATCTTTCATATAAAAATAAACTACTATATCTGAGAGATGAAGGGAAATAAACTCTGCTGGCGGCTCAGACCATCTGCACTTCAGAAGAGGAGTGAAAGTTTGCACCTGAGCAGCCATAACAATGTGGAGAACAGGTCATTTCCTCTTTGGCAGGGTAATAAATGAAGCCAAATGGATGTGAACACGTGACTGTGTGAAAGATGAGTCAACAAGTGTTACAAGATGGTGAATTTGCATCCCAGGCAAATCAACACACCACATCTGCTGCTGATCAGGAAACTTTATTGATGATGATACTACTATGATACTACTCTCTAATGTGTACTTTTCATGTCTTATTTTCTAACTAATTTACACATTTACTTTTTGGTCTCTATTTACTTTTTTTAAACCTCTTCCACTCTTCTGGGATGCCGGCGTTCTCGGCCGACATTACTGTCTTTCAATGGCTAAATTTTGGTGACGGAAAAACTGGTGGGGTGGCTGTTTTCACAGGGGTCCCTGAAGGTATCATCTCAAGATATCTGAATGAAAAAGAGCTCTTTTGGTACCTTCTAGTCTCCCCCTTAAAGACATGCCCACTCTAGTCACATGCATTTTTTTGGTTTTAAAAAACCATGCAGTTTTAACTCAGTAAGCGTGTCATTTTCGCCTATTTTTTTTTTTTTATATTTCTGCACACTGGGGTCCCTAAACAGTCTTAGAATTGCAAAAATTGGGTCCGACTGGAAAGCTGAGACTTTTGTGGATTCAATGAGACCAACTACATTCATGTGTGATGATGTCAGCCCCCACAGTAGCCATTAAATTGCAGTGAGACCATTTTTTGAATCAGACGTCCCTGTATAAAATGACCTCCAGTGACCTCCAGGATAATCACAGCCTCATGAAACTTCACAACCACAAACTAGAGACCTCAGGCATTCAGAGGATGTTTGGCTTTCATAGAGATATTGACAATAAGGAGGTTTCTCAGCAGTTTCCAGAACGAAAGTGCTCACCTTTCAATCGCTGAAAAGTGCAACTCTTCAAATCTCCAAATTATCAATAATTTTTATGCCAAATCACTGCTGGATTTTTCTGTGGTGTTCCTCAAGGTCTTGGAGTCTTAATCTGGTATTTTGGAGGGATTTTTGTCCATTTTAATTAATTCTAGGCTGGTCAAAAATCCTTACATTTAGCACCAAATCTTTTTTATTTTTCAAAGATTCTTTTATGGGGCTTTTTTGCCTTTAATTGACAGGAAAGTGTGAAATGAGGAGAGAGTGAGTGGGAAGATGACATGCAGCAAAGGGTTGCAGACCGGAGTCGGATGCAGCAAGGCATCGCCTCTGTACGTGGGGCGCCAGCACTAACCACTACCGACGCCCCGAGCACCCAATCTTTGTAACAACTGGTATCAACCCAAAATCTGCTGCAACAACTTCTGAGACATAACTGATCATGGATATGGCCATCATATACTCCATCATAATGCTCTAAGCTATACATGCTCAACTCTCAAAGTCTGAATTGGCACCTAAATGAAACAATATTTCTTACATTTTCATGACCAGAAAACTTGACACACAGTGCTGAACTGCATCTCAAATTAATCTTCATGTTCCAGTTGTCAGATGATGTATATCACGTCTATGTGGCATCAACTGTTGACCTGTTATCTCCCTCTAAAGACCCCCAGCCCCCCCTAAAAAAAGACAATCATCAGATTACAATGGCATCCTTTCTGTTGTTTTCCTTCCTGCTTTTCTATCTAACATAATCTACATATGTATATTCTTAATAATGTGTATACTGTCATGAATAAGGCCCTTTCAGGCCTCTCTGCACACTGTGTCTACGTCCTTTGATTTTAAGCGCTGCAAAAATAATAAAAAAACAAACTAAACTTTAGTATAGGCGCATCATTATGAATTATTCATGGTGTTAAATAAATGTGAAATAAACACATGTTTTATTGCCAGAGGGAAGGCAGCAGTGAGGTGCAGTGCTGCTCAGCTGCAAACACTAGAGAGCAGTTGGAAGAAGAAGAAGGTGCAGAAAGGGATTCTGGGAGTTTTGCAGTCAAGTGTGACGCTCAGAGCCAAATATGGGCATCTGGGAGCTTTATTCAGGACTGCTGCTGCTTCAGCATCTGTGTTAATCTGAGGTGACACTTGAACGTTAACAGGTTTTATGAAGTGTGTGTGTGTGTGTGTGTGTGTGTGTGTGTGTGTGTGTGTGTGTGTGTGTGTGTGTGTGTGTGTGTGTTTGACTGTTTTGTCGCAGCATGAATTCATACGACCACCAGAGTTCGAACCAGCTGCAGAGCTGGTGGAAACCAAACCAGTGTCTCACAATAATCTCTTCTGTGTGCTGTGCAGAGTACTGAACTCACACACACACTCAGCAGCACACCAGTATGCAATCACCGATTTGTCTGTGTGTGTGTGTGTGGGTGTGTGTGTGTGTGTGTGTGTGTGTATCCCTGCTGGAGGTGTAATACATTATACTGTGCTGCAGTAAGTAAACCCAGCTGCAGTGAAACCAACTGACGCTGTCCTAGAGTAACCTGACGGAGAGCAAGAGACCCACAGAGAGCGAGAGGAACAGAGGAGAGGAGAAGGAGGCAACAATGGCGCTGTAAAAACTTGTAACCTGCCTCGGGGATTAAAACTGCTGCATCAGTAGTGTGTGTGTGTCTGAATTTGTGTGTGAGTGTGCTCGAGAGAGAGACAAAGATGGGCAGATAGCGCCAGAGGTGAACAGAGTGCATCTATCATAAGAAACCAACCGCCAGGAAATACACGACTCAGACAGGCAGCTCAACTGACCTGAAAAATACACACAAAGACCACACACACACACACACACATACACACACACACGCCACATTCTGCAAACAAAAGAAAGCACTCTACCCCCTACCATGCCCTCTGCACACACGTACACACATTTTCACTATATGTTGAAGACAAAAGATTCGACCAGATGTCTGACATTCTATCTTTACAAATGACTGAACTAAGTGACGCAACGAGACGACTTTGAGATAAATATTCACACTGCTTTTGTTAGTTTAAACCTGCTTGTTGTTAATGTGTGTGTGTTTTTGTTCTTCTAACTATGAGAATTTTATGTCTAATTAGGGAGAAAAAAAATGGTTCTAAGTGTGTGTTTCAAATAGGAATGTCAATGTTAACTGTTAACCACACAGAATATTTCTGACTGACAACACAGTCTTCAGTTTACTGCAGTCACCACAAGGGTTTAATGGCCCAATCCTTTAAAAAAAAATGTCAGGCTCATAATTACAGTTAAAGGGCCGGGCCGGGCCGAGCTCAGACAGAACATGCACTGGCTCAGGTGGGGTCGGGCTGGATTTTTTGGGCCTGATCTAAGCTCTACTGCAGATACATCGTGGCCACTTGTAGCTTCACATTAAGCCACTTTCTCACCGTGGCAACCTCAGAGGAGACCAGAGGGTGGGTACCATGTCTCCATGTTTCCTGTGCCACCACCGGGACTGTGTCACCGGCGTTAATCGCCAAATGAGCAACGCCACTAGCTAGGTCCCTCCTGACCATGGACGTGTGCCATGCAGAGCGGCCAAGGCTCACGTTGGCTGACCAGTGTAGTACACAGGGTGGATGGCTGGTACTTTGTTTCAGCAATGCAACAGTGGTAACTGGAGAGGGCCCTCGAAATGCAGTGCTGAAGCTCAGAGTCATTGGAGCGCAAGGCTGAAAGGAAAGGCCTCGTTTTTTAAATTCATTCAGCATTTAGTCAGTGACTAGTTGATGGATGTTGTGCTAATGAAAGCAAAATTAACATTTACTGCCCTCTAGTTTTAAGTGTGTGTTGTGCATTAATTCAGCTTCACATTAACAACAAATAGAGACAGTGGATGCTGGGAAGGTATGAGAATGCAACCATATTGTGTTTGTGTGTGTGTGTGTGCCACAGCGAGATAGACATCTGTGTGTATGTATGGGAGCGCAGCCATATGGTGGCTTCACACTCACACACAACAAGGCGTTCTACTGTGTACATATATCACTGGATGTCACGTGTCTCTGTGTTCTGGCTGATAAGGTTTCCATAGCGACATCCTTGTGGTTGATTTTATTGTAATTTTCTAAAAAGCCTTGTGGCCGCCCTGAAGAGGGATTTTAACACTTGGCGGGATGACCTACAGAGGTTTGACCCCTCCAGAGGTCAGACACTGCTCGACAGAGAGACAAGAACCAAACGGTAAAACTGCAGTGAATTTAGAGCAAGTAACGTTTGTTTAACTGCCAATTACTCTGACAAGTGTGGTTTTAGATTAGAAAATAGAGGAAAAATGCTCATCATGATTTATGTGTGTCTAATATGACATCTTCAAATTACTTGTTTTGTCCAGCCAGCAGTAAAACTCATTATCACACCTGCCTCAGCAACAACGTTTGGCTCGAAATCAACAAAACCAGTCTGAAAATTAAGAAAATCTGAGTTTATGGGGCACGGCCATGTAGTTGTTGGACCCTTGTCATCGCTGGCTGATGCCATGCTATGATTGGCCTGTCTGAGTTTAAGGGGTGGGGCTTAGCAAAGGGTCAACTGAGGCAGCGTTTCATTTTATGAACGTGACCTGGGTGTTTTCCACCTGGAAGTGACTCAGTCTATAGAACATTTTTGACCTTGACAACATACACATCATAAACGTGTCCCTCTGTATTTCCTGTTAAAATGTTTTACAGTGTGTGTGAATGACATCAGCAGACAGGAAGTAGTCACGGACCCAAGCAGCAGTTGCCTAGCAATGCAATTCCAGTGAAACAGGCTGTAATACATCCCTATTAAAACTCTATCTACTCAGGATGGCCTCAGCATAAAAACACAATAGCTGAGAGTGAACTGTGGACACACTGCAGGTCTGCACAGAGGTGAACAACATTTATTTCCTCTGAGCGCTGCGGCAACAAAAACCCCTCTCATATATTCCACTATCGTCTGAGAGAGGGGATTGTTTCAAGTGTGAATGTGAGTGTGTGCCTGCAGAGATGCAGACATGAGCTGTGTGTGTGTGTGTGTGTGTGTGTGTGTGATTGCAGGGCAGATACAGAGAGAGAGCAACATGTCTTTGAGCTGATAGCTACAAAACGTTAGCAGATAAAGCAGCAGGCGGTCTCAGCCTCGCCGCTGACCACAATCCTTTCTGTTACTGTTGACCGACTGCTGCTGCTCATACACACTTTGATCATGTGTCAGAGACATTTTAGATACCCTTTAGATTATGCATACACATAAATATAACTGGGACTATTATGGCACCAGTTATAATCTAGTTATATTAGTAATGATGGCTGCTGTCTCTGCCTATGCTCCTCCATCTGTGCAGCTGCTACTGCAACAATTACCGCCAAGACGAGACATAAAACCTGGGCCACAAGCCACTTCTCTCCTCAGTGTTGGTGGTATATGGAGGCTGGCAGATCAGGGGCAAAGTGTGTTTATAATTAAAGAAGAAAAATGTCTCACACTGAAAAATAAATTGACCCTGTTGAAGCAGAGTTCAAACTGCTGACTGCAGAAAGCTGCACGCTGTGAATTCTAATAAAAATCTACATGGCTGGGTACAACAGTGCAGCAGCTGCTCAAGTTAACGAACAGGCTTGTCGCCCCTTTTTGAGATCGTGAACTTGTCCTGCGAGAAATTTGCAACTTCAGTGACTGCATTTAGTTTTCCACTTGAGCTCATGTTTACAGAGCGCGATCAGGAGCACTGTTGGTTTGTTTGAAATGAAACACAGTTAAGCAAATCCTCTGAGTCAGCAGCAGAGCGATGACATCACAAGTTTAGAGGGAGGGCCAGAGTTTTAAACACTGAGGACGCTCAGGCAAATATTTATATTAAAATTAATTCAAACAACAACGACTAGTGCCACCACACAGCATGTCACTGTGATGCTAAGGCCCCATTAGCACCTACTACAGACAGAGAGAGAGCCAGCCAGTGAACACTGGTCATTGTTATGCAAACCATCAACACCACTGACTCATTTAAAAACCACCAAGTGTCATATCATGCTGAGCTCCATTCAGCTTCATCAGCAGAACTGGTTGTGACTGAGAGGACACTGATTCAATAGCTAAATCAGGAAGGATATCAGCACGTCATCGGCTGATCTTGGCTTTAAAATGAACTATTAGAATCGGCCAACATGCTTTTTCGTAATCATAAACAATAAATGAATATTACATACATTAGAAATTACTGTATTTCATGTCTCCATCTGCTGGTGGGCCGTCACAATAAAAGTATGTGTGCATAATATGATGTTAATTCCACTACAGAAGAGACTTGATCAAAAAAGTGGATATTTTGATATTCAATACATATAATACATCAGAAAAATTAATTATACGACTAAATTCCACTGACATTTATTAATAAATTCCTTATGCCTACCTTATGCAATATAGCAAAACCCACTTGTTTAAAAACCTATATAACTGTACATTAAATATGTGTTATGACTGATCCCTTACAGTCTTGGGAGAGTTGTTAATCTTCTCTCGGCTGATGTGAAACAAGACATTGTAGTTTAACTGTCAATTATATAACCAGGGTTCTTACAGCTTTAGCCAAGTTAGATTTAGACTTTTTAAGCTAGTAAGTAAGTAAAATGTATTTATAAATTGCTTTTTGCAGACATGGGTCAGAAAGTGCTTCATAAGGGCATTATATGTATAAAGGTGCGGACACACCAAACCGACATCAAAGAACTAGCGTCGACGAAAGCCAACTGTTGCGTCGTCCACGTCACCTCATGTCGCTCTGTGTCAGTTGCATTTGAACACACTACACGGACTACATCCGACGGCCAAGTAGCACGTACGTTCTGCGCCTGCGTGAGAGAGAGCGGAGTGAGAGAGTGGTACATCCTGTCAGCCGAGGGGTTTCCTATCTGTGCAGCCGAGCACCGCAGCACCTCCACGGACTATTACATCCAGACGGTCCTGGTGTTTCCTCCTCAGGCTCCACTTCACTCAGCTGCTGATAAACCCGCTGCTTCTTCCCACTTTAACCTGAATAACAAACCAGGGCTCAGTGCTCCGGTTGGATCCAACCAGAGAGCCGGGGCTAGCTCAGAGACTAGCGGAGGCTAACTGGCTGTGCTTCCCTCCGGTCATGCTGTGGCTAACGCTCTGCTAGCCGCTCCCAGCTAGCTCCGGTTTGTTATTCAGGTTAAAGTGGGAAGAAGCAGCGGGTCTGTGGGGCAGCTGAGTGAAGTGGAGCCTGAGGAGGAAGCACCGGTTAGCCCCGGTTTCACTACAGGCAGATTCACTCGCTACAGGGGCGAGGAAATAAAACCTGAACAGCCAATCAGAGTGATCTCTCTCACTGACAAGCTCCGCCGCCAATTCAACATGCTCAATCGGCCGAAAAGCCGCAGACGTCGAAGGGCTGACAGTGTGGGACACACCACAAAAACTAGGCCGACAGACGCTTTGGTCGACGGCTGAACGGCTTGGTGTGTCAGGGCCTTAAGAGAATAAACATCACATCTAGCAAAACTGGTTGCATAAAAAAAAGAATTCACACGACAACAGTACACAAAACAAGAATAAAATACAGATCTGGAGCAGACAAGTTACCCTAACGTCTGTCTGTCTGAACAGGTGCATCTTTAGCTGGCTTTTAAAATAAACCACAGAGACAGCAGACTGTATGAGAGCAGGCAGAGCGTTACAACATTTAGGTGCCACGGCCGCAAAAGCACGATGGGTGAGAGCGAGGGACAGACAATACATTTAGCTTATTTGACTGAAGAGAGTGAGCTGAAGAGTACAGGTGAAGTGGTTCAGCTACATAAGAGGGAGTCTGACTGAGTAATGCTCTGTTAGTGGGAATGGGTATTTAAGACTTTTTAATGCCACTGAGAAATAAATTTATGACCAATTTTACAATAACCAAGGTCAAAGGAAAAAAATATTTAACAAATTACTGAGGGTTAGGGACAATGTTGCCCAAATATTAACTTTAATATAAAACATGACTTTTGGTCAGTTAAAATGTCAGATGATCTTCTGCAGGTCTTAAAAAAAAGGTAAAAGTTTCTAGAAATGGACCATGTGGAAAACAATGAAGATATTATATTATCATAAAGGTATCCATTTGGGTGACCTAAAACGAGCAGATTGGAATTGACTGGATGGTAAATGAATATGTGTGTTGCTGGTTTCTTTACTCTGATATAGTGTTGCACGGTATACCGGTACTAAAATAGTACCGTGGTACTAGAGTATTCCAAACGGTACTATACTGCATTTGGAAAATACCGGTACTTTGAAATTGATTCAATTCACTAATTTAGTTAATTTATTTTACTCATTTATGCACACAAACGCCTTTTTTGTTCCTATTGGAGCACAGATTGCACAAGTGGTGTGTATGACAACACCTGTATCAACATTCGCAGCTGGCGCATGTGAAAAAAGACAAGAGAAAGTCTGTCTCGCAAAGGGAGACAACACGAGACAACACAAACTTGGTGGAACATTTGAGTTACCAAACCGTGACGTCCGTACCGAGGTACTTACCGAACCATGATTTTTTTGGTACTGTTACACCCCTACTATTTATTGTTCTAAAGGTTTGTATCCAAAAGGACTTTTCCTTAGGAAAAGTACCGAAGAGTATCGAAAAGTATCGAAATTCATATTGGTATGGGTACCGAAACAAAGATTTTGGTATCGTGACAACACTACTCTGATATGCTTGACGTTAATGCAAGAAGCATTCAGTAAATTATGAGATAAAAAGGATGTTACCAATTATTTTGAGATTTTATGATGCAACTTCAGAAAGAAAATGATTCATAATATCCTACTCCTCACGTCTGAGCATTTTTAAAACTTCTGAAAGATTGATTTAAGTCATTTTAACACCAATTAAGGCCTTAAATTAATGAATCCAATTCAATTAAAGGATCCACTGGAACCTTGAAAACAGTTAGTTCCAACCTGGTAATTTTACTGGACAAGAGGCATTTCATGAGTGCTGATGTAGAGAACAACATCACTGTGTTTTTTAACTATGCATGTATCACTCTACTTTATAGGTGTTCTAAACCATTAATCAGTCTACATTAACAGACGTAACAAACCTTGTACTACAAACATATTTCCACAAATAACATCTGAATTAAAATATGATGATATATAAAAGAGGACAGAGGGAAGGAAGGAAGCCTGGACACTTCACTGCAAACCTCCTGCTGTGTTCATATACCATCAAGTGATGTTGCAGCTATACTGTGTGATCAAGCTGTTCACTCATCAGAGTCCAAACATGGCGTCAAACCAACTGTCACCAGCATCTTGTTCCACTGGTTGCACAATAAACAGAAACATACAGATGAACGTTCATGATACAAAGAAGCTGAGCTGAGATAACGTGTAGATCTGAACACAGACGCCAACTAGTGTACTGAATGTTTATGTGTTGCTTGGCAACAGTCCGGTCTCAGTCCAGCTGTGGAGCTGTTAGTGTTGGTGGAGACAAATAAGTGATAAAATAAACAGATCATAATCTGTTGTCACTCAATACAGATAAATAATAAATGGTGCTTGTAGAAAACTTAACTTACTGCGAACTGAAAGTGAAAATGTTTGTGTTTGTTACAGCCTAATAAATGAGACTTGTATTATACTGTGTGAGAGTTTGGAAACAGATGTTTTTATATAGTTTTGGTTAGGGATGCACGACAATGTCAGCAGGTCATTGGTATCAGGCGATATTGGCTTTAGAATCAGCCAACATGCTTTATCTTCATTTGCACATTGAATGAATATTACATACACTGAAAGGTGTATGGTGCAGAAGAGACTTGATGATCACTAAAATTAGGTGGGGAAAAAAGTGGATATATTGACATCAGTTATCAGCCAAACAAGTTGTTACATGTCAGCATATTGGATATCAGCAAAGAACTGTGCATATCTAGTTTTGGTGCTGTTAACAGCGGCCTCCAGTCGATCAATATATCAATGTTTGTAGTTTACCATGGAGGCAAGTTTGAGAAACAAACTCAAGGTAACACAGTGTGACTAAGTGATTTATAAATAGTCACTCTGTGGGAGAAGTATCAATTTAAATGTCCCCCTCAGTGGCTGAATACACTGAACAACATTTTACACACATTACTTTTGTTTTTGCTCCTATTTTTCACAGGTTTAAGTTAAAATGTTAAAACTGTTTTTATGCACTTAATGGATGTTTTTCTCTCAAATTTCGGTTGCAAATTTGGTAAAACCCCTGTTAGTGAGCACTTCTCCTTTTCCGAGATAATCTATCCACCTGACAGGTGCAGCATATCAACATACTGATTAAACAGCATCATCACTACACAGCTGTGCCTTAGGTTTAACTTTGTGTTCAGTGTAGTAGTCTTTAATAATGAGTTTTCAAAGGGAGTCTTATAAAAAGTGCTTGTTGGTGTTGATGCTGAAACTTTTATTTATTTATTTATTTCCTTTTGACCCCGGGGTATAAGGGACAAACAAAAATAGCAATAACAAATCAAAGCAGGCAGCAACCAATGTACCATAAAATAAATAAAACAGAATTAGTGTACATACGTACAAGTCTCTGAAGCGAAGAAAAGCAAATCAAGAGAAACTATTCAGGATTTTCTTTAAAAGTTTCAACAAATTTGACAAAACCTTTACTTTTCAAGATGACATTAACTTTTGAAACTTATAAATATTTGGGTTTACTCTAGAACTGTCCGACAAACTCTCTTCTCTCTTTGTTAAAAAGGAACACACAAGTACATAATGATATTCATCTCCTCGATTGCCAGTCAAACAAAGAGTACATTGCCGAGGGACATTTTCACGGTCATACCTGTGCTCAGAGATAGGTAACTTATGATTTCCACACCGAAACTTAGACAAACAAACTCTTTCGGCAGGTCTTAACATAATCAGATAAGGTTCAAAAGTGAAATCAGTTTCAAACAATTAATAACTATCACATAAAGGGTTGCTTTGTAATTTCTCATGCCGTCTCTGTAGTTCCATATCAGATAATCTACGTTCAATCATTAACTTTAAATACTTAGGATTCATCCATCCAGCGTCATGCTATAAGTACGATAAACCACAATCATCAAGAATATTTTTAACTTTGGAAATCCATTTACACTGAAAAATATTGTCATCACACAAAACACACATCAAAATCTTGAAAACGATAAACATAATCAAAGAGATTTTTGTTGTACTATGACTAATTAAACTAGAGTGGTGCTCAGTAAAAGTGTGCTCAGTGCTGCCACTGGTGGCCAGGAGCTACATTACAGGAACAGTATCCTCACTTACATAGCTCATAGTAAATCACGCCTTTCTGATATTTTACACCTGTTTGACATCATTGTTTTTCCATGTTATCAGGAGAGGAGATAAGAGGACTGCCCTCTTTCCTCTGAGTTTTTATTTAAAACAGAGTTTTACTGAAAATATTTAATGACCTCTTCAGTGAAATGTAGAAGAAACAATGAGAAACTATGAATGAAAAGAGCGTTACTTCTTTTTAATATCTTGTGCAATATTTTCTCGACATCATGTGCAATATAACTTTTCAGTATCATAATCACTTGTCAATGTAGTGCAATATATTTTCTCAAACTCATGTACAATACTACTTTTCATTGTTATATCACATACAATAGCTGTGTTCGAAATCGCTCCCTATCACGGATATAGTGCACTATATAGTGTGTTCGCCGTTTTGTAGTGTTGTTCAAATTCTCTGCGGTTAATTTCATTCACTATACAGTGGACTATAAAATACCCACAATGCACAGCAAATGTGAGTGAACAAACGATGTACCCTACATTTTATTCCTGTATACCACAATGCAATGCGGTCGTCTTTTGCCAGAGGAGAAGAAGAAGAACAACCGCAAAGAGAAAAGAAACGAACAGGATGCTAGCCAGTAACGTTAGCTCATGAGCTAACAATAGCTACTTAGCTCGCACGAGCCAGGTAGCTTGTAGCTTGTGCACTATCGTGGGCTATTACAGCTCACAATGCAGACACACAACCATAGCTGACAAAGCCAAACGTCCACACCATTGACATTTCAGCAATTTATTGACAAAAAGTACAACCACCATACAGTTCGATCATCCTCAAAGGGCCCGGTTTGTTTACATGATGCTCGGCGCATCCACTTGTGTCACAGGAGTATGCGGCGCAGCTACTGACACAACGACATTCAGAAAATTTCAGTTAGTGTCCGAAATCTCGTTCAGTCGTTCCCCATGTAGTGCACTATATAGTAACATAGGAATAGGGAATAGTGAGTGAGTGAGTGAGTGAGTGGACGGTTTTGAACACAGCTAGTGTAACATTCAATATCATGTGCAGTCTGCATTTTTCCACCATTTTAGTTCATTTCTAGTGATTCTCGTACTTCTCTTACTCCTATTGTTACTTTACTAGGCACTGGTTTAATTTATATCTTGTAAATTTGGAATATTTTGACTGATATTAAATACTCCATTGGGCCCACACTGGGCCCAGTGTGTGACCCTGATCCAGGAAACCACTGGTTGTTACTGGTGAAAGCATTCTCTGGCACAAGAATTTCCTTCAGGATAAATAAAGATCTGTTGAATTGAATTGAAGGAGCCTTACAGCTATAATCTACTGAGTAGTTTCCATAATCAATAAACAGATATAGCAGAATAGAATTTCAATTTCGATGTATTAGGATTTAAGTTGTTACGTACACATCCTAGCCGTGTACCTTGTGGTTTCTGTGCAGACACTGTGGCCACATCTTGTCTCACGAGGCTCTGGGGAAAGCAGAGCGTGCATGTGTGTCTCAGTTCAGCTGCTGTGTTTACCAGCATCCTCCTTGCCTCCATGTTATTCATAACAAGTAGTGACAGCTAAATAGTAGGCTAGTGTGTACAGGCAGAGGCCGCCCACGCAACACAGCCCACCTGTTGACTGTGTTTGTGTGTGTGTGTGTGTGTGTGTGTGTGTGTGTGTGAGAGAGAGACTCAAACAGCCATAATTAAAAGCTGTTGGTAGCTAAGCTGATTAATAGAGGCTTTAAAGGCAACCAGGGCCGTACTGCCTTCTTCACCTTTTCTATTCTCTGGTTTCCATCGTCAGCCACTCTTTCCACGTGTCTACTTAACATTTCCTCTCTGACACTCTTGTCTTCACCTCCACCATTCGCTCTCTCTTCACTTCTCCTCTTTTCTGCTCAGACTGTATCCTCTTCACAACCCTTCTTTCTCTCTGCCGCTCTTCTCTGCCTCTCCAACACCACTTTCCTGCACCTCTTTTATTTTCTAGTGTCTGTAGGTCATGGCACAGACAGTGATGTGAGGATTTATCAGTTACCTTTAAGCTTGGCTGTGTTTTCAAACACACAGAGGGGTGTAGAAATTACACGCAGGGATCAGTGGGCTGATTTGGACTGGAGGAGGAGGAGTTAGCATGTCAGACACAGGAAAAATACATCTCCAAGTGAGAATGAAGAGATAATACAAGTATTGTCTGTACTTCAAGGAGCAGCAAGGAAATATAATCCATATGATATCCACGTCTAAAATCCATTGGATTTCCTCTTTTTCCCCAATTGAACTTGAACTTTCCATCAATCATCCATCATTCACAGTAGCGTGACTTGATATTGATATTGCAATGATATTATAGGGTTGACTATTGGTGCGTTTACAAAATAGCTGCACAATGAGATTTTTGACAAGATATTATGATTATTGTGGATATAGCGTATCCTATAGCGTATTAGGGGTGTAAATCACAAGTCTCATCATGATACAATATTATATTGAGTCTTTGGAGAACGATACGATGTTTGCCAATATTACAAAATCTGCCACGATACGATTCAGTGCAATTTAGGGGCCCGCGATCGATATGGGACGATTTTAAATGCCCATGTAACACAGATATTAATGGAAGAAGCTGCCACCCCTTCATTTTTTGCTTTTGGCCATAAAAGATAAAAACAACACATAAATAAGTAACTGTAACTGAGTGCAGTGAGGTTTAAAGTGACTCCGCTAACAAAAATAAAACAGCACATGGGATAAGTTGAAGGCTTTCTGCCAGAAAAACCTTTCTGAAAGAAATCTTTTCATTTTATCTTTTTCTAAAAACTTCAGGTCTATCTCTATATAAATCCTGAAGGCAAACTTCTCCAAACAGCCGTAAAACATGGATTAACAACAACACTGTTGAACAGACGCATTAAATTCAGCTCAGTTACAACTGTTTAGCTTGTCACCAATTATTAGCCTACGCATATTTAGATTGCACGAATTAGCCTCGTGGCTAGCAGACTTTTTCCTCTACTAAGAGCTTAACAAATTACATGTAACGTTGTTGTTGTTATTATCATTAGCTCGGTTGAATTTCAGCCTGCATGCATGTTTTTTCAGCATAACACTGTTGAAACAGAGCAGCTGTGATGAGGAGTTAGCAGAGTGCGATGCTCGTTAAAACCGTTATCCTCACCGTCTTTGTCTTGGCTGCTCGCCATCTGCCTGATGCTGTTTGACGGTGACACAGGCTTTCAAAATAAAAGCGTATCCGATAGGTATCGATGTTTTTATTTTGCATTGATGACATAATCTGGAAATCCAGACCCAAATCTAGAGAGATTTAGGGTCTGGCTATGAGTAATGCAAATGGCCCAACTCGAGGGGCGGCACTAAGCATGCATTTGTAAATATCACTGCACGCAATTGGATAACACTACGACCAATCAGAACAATACACGGGGTGACGTATACACTTAGCTACCAGCGGAGCTAACTGGTAGATTAGACTTTTGCCATATCCGGTCAGCAAAACAGCAAAAACGTCCTTCTTGCAAAGGAAAGACTCGAGCGCTGTCTGCTGTTCCTCTTTTAGAGAAAAAGCCAAGTCTAACTCGTTCATTGTAGCAGCCAAAGCCGTTTCAAACAACTGGTGTTCATCCATAGCCATCTTGCAATGTTTACTGACTGATTCCAGTCTGTTTAGCTCGCCTCTGGCCCGCCTATATCAGATACACCGATGTGATTGGTGCAGCTCGGTTTCATGGGCATAGGTAATGAGCATCATTACTGATTACCAGAGTGACTCACTGAGCAAATTCAAATTGTGCTCTCGCGAGAACTCTGGATTTCCAGGGTATCGATGACACTGGATCATAGATCATTTAATCTATATATCAGTCCAGATCCTTACACCCCTATATGTGATTTTTGAACATCTAATTCAAAAAACAATGAGCTTAATCTGCTGCTATAACTGTCTCATTTCTTCTGGGTTTAAACCAGGACTGGATGATATATAGAAAATCAAATACACAATATTTCTGACCAAATAAGTCAATTTCGATATTGTGACACTATTATAGCGTTATACAGTGAGATTTTTTACAAATAACTATGAGTAACGTGGATATAATGACTACATATGTGGCTAAAGCGAATTAACAGAACAGTCGCGTAAGTTTAGAAAATTACATCACTTTACTGTAATAACTTTACTGTTTACAGCCAGGTACAAAAAACAGTTTTGGTCTCTATAGATAATTTCCCTCTTCATGACAACAGTACAGGGGGAGAATTTTTATATTACTCACCTGTTTGAATGTTATTAAGGTTCACTGAGGCATTAAAGTCTCTCTGAATTAGAATATAGGAGCCCTATAATACACATTCAGGGCTGTCCACATACTTTTGGCCATGTAGTGTACATCTGTAAATCACTATACTACAAATCATGATGTTAATGCTTCACCCTGATGCTGTAATAATAATAATACTGGTTTAATAGATTCCAATAAAGCAGTGAGTGAATTTGGTCGATGTTCGGGAGAGGAGGTGAACTTCACACCCTCCCTCTAATTAGATTTAGTGACTTGGATAATTCCCATTATATAAATGAAAATGGCCCTCTGAAATATTTAAAGCCTCCAGCACAGGCTCGCTGCCCCCCCTCCGCCGACCCGCCAGCCCCCTGGGACACCATCACCAGGAGGGGCAACATGTGCAAAACGCAGCGATAGATCAATAATGTACGACGTCCCACCGCATCTCACACCCTGGATTAACAGGCCTGATGCACACACACACACACACACACACACACACACACAAATACTGTAAACACAAGAACAACATGTCTTCCACTAAAGCAGGCTGAGATACTGAGAAAATAAACCTGTTTCAACACATGTACACAACTTGTATTCTTACACACACAATACAAACACAGATCTAAGCAGACACACACCCCTGAGGGAAACACACACACTGACCCAAGCATACGGGAAATCAATACTTCTTTTAAAGGATTCTCCAGCAACATTTAACCCCTCAGGGTATGTGATGGTAGATGAGATTTTTTCTGTCTGCATTGTCTCCATGGCTGTTCGTCTTTTCACTCTCCTGTGTCCTTCTTTGTCCTTCTCTGTCTCTAAAAGCATCATTTGTAATTACAGAGGGGTCAGTCTGCTTCCAGCTAAAGCCCCTCTCAGACATGCACTCCTTTACATTAGTCTGACATGTCTGTCTCATGTCTCAATAAGCACCCTGCTCACTTTTTAGGGATGTTACTAGGTCAGAGGAACTCTATTAGGAGCTGCACCTGGTCAAAATAAATCAAAACCTATATGACTGGACCATGTGTGACTTTAATTTGAAAAGCCAGACACAGGAAATGTCCACGCTCAGCAGTCAGACAGGAGTCAGGTTAATTTCCAGGGCTGGTACCTGCGGTTATTCCACAGGCTAGTTAACAACATGTCGGGCAGGAAATCCAAAGTGTGGGATCATTTTGAGAAGGTGAAGGACGAACCCAAGGTGATATGTAAACTCATCTTCATTGGTCGACTACAAACATGACGTATCATCTGAAACATGGAAGTAGCTACATGCCCATTAGCCCACAATTTAAAACACAAAACACAAAACAAAAACAGAAGGGCATACTTCCGAGCTGTGTACACGTCTCTGGTCTACTGGCAGAGAAATAGAAGCATGTTGCCCATTTTTGACGGGTTTTCCATGTTTAAAAAACCCGCCTAAACCAACACGTTCTCACTCCGACCTCGTCACATATCCACGTTTGGTCATGAACTTTCGACGTCCACATACGACATGCAAGGTATCCCGGGTGTGTTGGTTGTTGATGCTCTGGGACACTGTGTCAAGTTCTGCCTGTTACATGTATTGTCTTCTTTCAAGATACACTTCCTTTTTCACAGGTACCCCTCACCTGCCCACGCCAGTCAGACTTTCTCTGCCTTAACTTTTGTTCTTGTCCGCCGGGTGCTGTTAAACTATGATGGCAACCAGCCGCGTATCATGTCGACGTTAAAGGAGGCCTTTTTTGTTGGTTTCTGATGCCGCAAGTCACTGCCCAAGCGACGGGTTTTCAGGGCTTTGGAGTGAGACTGGGCTCCCTAAACGTGCTCATTTTTCTGGGAAATACAGTTAATTTGTTAACTTAGGTTCAGAAGCAGGCCTACCTGCCAAGCCTACTCATACCTGGTCTGGTCTGTCTCAGATTTCTTGACCCATCCTGCTCCCTTTCCCTTCCCTTCATCCATCATCCTTCCCAACTAATCCCAACCCCATCCTTCCCTCTGCTTACCCTACCCACATTCCTCCATCCTCTCTTCCCTTCTTTCCTCATCTCTTCTTATTCAGTCTGGTGCATACCTCTCCCATGTCTCATTCAAGGTACCATCTGGGAACCTGTAATCAGCCTGGGCAAAAAACGCCTGAGACAAACACCTACCCTACGCTGAGTCTCTCTCTGCCTGATCTCCAGTACATCCTTGCAGAACAACCTAACAAAAGGCATCTGTCTTCCACCTTCACTCTCACTTACATCCATTCATCAGTCCTCAACAACAAACATCTCCTGAATTACCTTTAAACCCTTCAGTCGTGAAAGGGGTATTAAAATCTGAGCAACAGTCTCTCTGTGTACTTTCAATTGTTCACTCATGTCATCCACGTGGATGAATACATTAAACAGGGAGCAAAATTCACTGTCAAACAGCATCAATTGATGAAACTGACATGAAAATCTTAAATCTCTCTCCGTCAATGTGCTGCCATGTCTGAATGACCTGCTAGGAATTTTAATGTGGATGTCACCTCCGTCTGAAAGACAAAATGCTGTCACTTTATCAGATGCATGTGAGGAGGTGATCAGCTTTCTCCATCAAGCCTTCTTCACATTCTTCACACAGCTACTTCCATTACTTTCCAGGACCAATACCATTAAAGAGGCCGGCCTTAAGTGTGCGCCCTCATCCCCTTTCATCATGTCTCTACTCTCTCTAAAAAGGCCTGATAATCAATCTGTGCCACTTTCAAAGCTGTTGCTCTATAATTCACCCTGACCTCTGACCTCTCTGTAGAGAACAAGGCTTCCTTCTACTGTTGAGTAAAATTGCAGGAAAACACAAGGATTCAAAGAAAGAGGGAAAATCAGAATCAGAAAAATTTCACTGATCCCTGTCACTCCAATTTAAAGAATAGAGAATCCAGAGAGTCCATACCCATTGAGTACAGCATACCATACCATGACTTAGTCATACCAAAAAAATAGAAAAAAACAACAACAACATTGGTCCACAGGGGGAGCCACAGCGATCGGTCGCATTTTAGCCATTTTGAAGCATTTTTCTGTTGTTATAGCGCCACCCAGTTGCCAATTAGAGTTAAATTTCTCCAGTCACCTTGAGGCGTCCTGTTCTACATATCTACCAAGTTTAGTAAAAATCCATATGGCGGTTAGGCCTAGATAAGAAATGAGCTCTCTAGCGCCCCCATTTTGTTTGATGGGGTCAATAATGGAGGGGTCCCCTCAGATTATGTGTGGTCATATGCCTACAAAGTTGCGTGGTGATGGGTGAAACCCTTGAGATGTTATATACCTTTATGTGATGAGCCACGCCCTCCGCAATATTCATTGCCTTATAGAAGCTCAGTTTTAGTAAGTTTTCCAACTTTTGCCAAGAGGGAACTTTAGATATTGGTCCCTAGATTATGTTCACCCAGTTTCATGCAGATCGCTCAAACTTCCTAGGAAGAGATCCATTTGAAGTGTTTTTCAAAAAATTCAAAATGGTGGAAAATCAATATAAGCAGAAGTTATGGGTTCTTGAGGCAAATGTGTTCCTCATGAGGAGAGGCATCTCTGTGCAACGTTTCATGTCTCTACGACATACGGAGCATGAGATATGCCCATTCAAAGTTTGCAATTTAAATCGGCTGCTATAGCGCCCCCCTTTGGCCAATTGATGTAATATTGCTTCATTGGCATCCTCCCATGACCCTCTACCACTGTGCCAAATTTCACATGGATTGACCAAGTCAGTGAGGAGAAAAACGTGGAACAGACACACAGAGTTAGATAAGCAGTGGAGTAAGAGTATGAAATATAAGTATGTAAATATACTGCAATTAAATAAAAAAACAAATGAAAATGTGCATTAAAAATAAAAATAATGTGTATCATGCTACAGTGTTTAACACTAGTACTTAAGATATTGAAAATATTAAAAATGAAACATATTGTCACTGTGCTGAGGCTGTAAGTGTGACAATTCAACTACAATATATACATCATAGAATAAAACAAAAGTAAACATAAGAATGTGTACAGTTATGTGCATTGTATGTTGAATAAATATAAACATATAAGAGGTGTTGGTGAGAATTAAGTTGTATCCTGAAAAATATTGCACAGTTGAGTATTTGCACAGAATACTACAGCAGTAGAATTATTGGAAACAACAGATAATTATGAATTATAAACGCAGTAAATAAAAGTGAATTAAGTCCAAATGCCAGTCTATGACTCAGACACTCTGAGGGAGGAGCTGAACAGGTTAAGCACCACAGGCAGGAATGGCTTCTTGTGGTTCTCTGTGGTGCAAATATAACATTAGTGCTAAGTTGTGCAGTAAAAGTAATTTCCTGATTGGACGCCTAAATCTGCACCCTGACATGCAAAATAAAATGCTCAAGAGATTCCAGAGGAAGCAAAGAGTTGTTTGTGGTCAGTCACGTGACCCTCTGATGTGACACTGATGCATCAGTACGACCTTTGACTTTAGGACTCTGAGATGATAGTTTGAATGAGACGAACAAAATTGTTGGGATAGAACAAATATGGATATAAAGAAAAACTTTTTGGCCCCCTCTGTGTTCTAACCCCCTGTGCCCATGTTACTAACAATACACAAACAGTGTGGTGAAACGTGGGGTAAAGATATGATTGTTTTCTGGCATTTCCTCTTCTTGATCTGATGAAATCACGTCCTGTTTGTCCAACACTCTGGTTACAGAGCCCCTCTGTGCACCCCCCATTTAACAGCATGAAAGACCCGAATACCAGGGGACGACCATGTTGTGTTAGGGGTGTATGCACACACACAAAAACACCATTAAAGCACAGCCCTGAGGAGGGTCAAGGTCCGGGCCACATTCATTTTTTAATGGCATGCCTGAGGCTAACTAGCTCAGAGCCTGCGTCTGCTGTTAGATAGACAACAGACTGTTTCTGAGCGGCTCCACAGAACAGAGACTCTTTGTAGCTCCTGTCAGTGGTTTACCTCACCTGCAAACTGTCCATCTCTGTGTTTTGCTCTTTTGTTGCTCCACATTAGCCACAAGCTAATGGAGCCAAGCTAGCTTAGCTGTTCAATCATTGTAAAGCTGGCAGCTTTAGCTTTTAATCCGACGTGACATTTAAAACGTCTTCATGGCAAAAACAAGCAGCCAATGCACAGACAAAGCAGTGAAAGGGCCGATGTGTTTACTGTCCGACTGCTGGGCTTAATGTCAAAGCATAGCCTAATGTAACCGGAGTGGGAGTTCCCCTCGAGGGCGACGTCGGTGTCGTTTTTCTGGACTGGATATGACCAAAGTGCCTGTCACTCAGTGCTCTCCCAAATCCTCTTTATCCCTTTGTGCGGCCTTTTTTCTTCCCTACGGTGTGTTTCAATAATCTGAGCTTTACTTGTTTGTTCCAACTTTCGCTTATGCTTATATATTTTCCATCCATCTGTCCGTCCACATGGCTCTGTCTTTTATCTGCCACCACGTACTTTCTCCAACTGTCCTTAATTCAGTTCAGCGGTACATTGGGTTGATACTTCTCAGAGTCAGTACAGCTAAATCCCTTACAGACAGGTATTTGCTGATGCTGTGCAAAGACTGAAACACCAGGTTAAAGTGCCTTATTTAAATATTCTATATTGCATGGTCTAAAGTGCGCGGTGCAGGTGCATTCAGGGCATCTCTAACTCTAGTTTGCAAATTATGGGTGCAAAGTGAGGCACAAGGGGCAAACGGGTTGTATGTAGTCACTTAATTAAACATAGGTGTGTTTCGGGGGTAACATAAATTAAAGCAATCAAAGCTTATTCTCCCATTCCCTTTAAAAGCCAGGTGTGCCTGCAGCTGCTGCACTGCTACTTACATCGCTAATTCTGCAAATTGGAGAAGCGAATGATTTTCTGCTGAGAGTGATACAGTCAGAGCAGTGATGTCATGCAGCAAATATCGAGGGACACTGAAGTGGCAAAACTAAAAACTGTAGTTATAAACCTGACAGAGGAAACAGAACTACACTACTAGCTTCTGAAATAATGAAGTTACGTTGCTGTGTCGGACAGCAGCTCTGCTCTGTTCACATTTTACAGAATGTCATTAACATTTTACTCATTGATGATGTATTATTTCACCCACCCTCAGCCCATCTGCGTGTCACTGTGTGCAGAGAATACACGCCTTGTGAACCCGCCCATGTAGGCGCATCTTATTATCTGAATAATGCCCCCTTTACATGGCAGGAAAATACTGCACCAGTCTGACTTCAGGATTTAGTCAGTGGTGCAAATGTTTTCCTCTGCCTCTGAATAGGGCTGGGCGATATGGAGAAAGTCAAATGTCACGATATTTTTGACGAAATACCTCCGTATCAAGATATTTGGTGCTCTACAATACATCAACACAATTATATTATGTATAAATAATCATCTATTATGTGAATATAATGACTGAGTGGGTAAAGACAAATAATAGAGCAGCTAAAAATGATATCACTTTACTGTAAAACAGCCATTAAAACCAACACTTATGATATTTAACATCTTAGTTGATATCTAGTGTCATAACAGGATGTAGTATAATTTCAATATATTGCCCAAGCCTTCCTCAAAACAGTGATGTGCCAACAATGAGTCTGACCACATCTCATTTTAAGACCTACACGCCCATGGGCGCAAGTGCATTTGCTGCTTACACAACGTGGGTGCTGACTGTGAAAGTGACGACTGTGTCAGTCTGAAACTAGGACTGACAGTTTTGCTTCAGCTGCTTGGCTCCAGGTGTTAGACAGGGCCCTAAATGATTCTCATGTTTTAACTTAACTCCTTGATGGTTACAAACATTTTATGACACTGACCTCAACATGCACTGACAACAACCTTTAAAATGCCTGTTTCATGCAACTTTCTCTTCACCTTCTCGCTCTCTCTATACCTCCCATCCTCTCGCTACTTTTTCCATCACATGTTCCTGGTCTCTTTCCAGGGATTGGGCCTGGCCTAATTCCCCATTACTGAGATTGATGGAGCAGGGGCTCGGTACAATCGCTGGCTGGCTGTAGATAACAGCGTGTACAGGCAGCAGGATTGTAAACACCCTGCGACTACAAGCTTCCTGTCCGTGCTGCGGCTCTGACCGACCTCTATCGATCTATTTATAGTTGTTGTTGTATTAGAAGTTAGAATGGGTTTACAGTCAGGCGTTGCTCAAAGAACAAAACACAGGCTGATTAATTGTTGCTGCGACTGACATTTTCTTTCTATCCTGCTAAGATTGGAATAAAAATGTATTTTATTTATTTATTGGTATTTCTTGACACTGAAATGAGTGTGAATGCTACAATTCTTCAGGAATTTAATATTTTCTGTATAATCAATGTCGTATACGGTTCAGACCAGGAACTAATAATCTTGGGACAATTGAATGAATTGAAAAAAATCTTCTGACTGTTTTCACGCTCAGGCTTTAATCTGCTTTGGTTTCAAAGATGCCTGGAGTTCATGCTCCTGCTCCCAGAGTTAAAATATAGTAAAGGTAATATAATAAATGGCTTCACGACCCTAACACTATAATCCTGTTATTTAAGCTGCAGTGCAAACTCAGCCTGTATGTGTTTGTGTCAGAGCAACATGAAAGCTCCCACTGTCCTTCAGTCCAAAAATAGAGCAGAGAAAGCCCTCTTTGTGTTCGCTCCTTTCAATAGACAGGACAGTTCCATAAAGTGACCGACTGTTGTGCTTCTGTGTGACTGCGTGTGTGCGTGTTTTCCCAAACCCTCTGTGGGCTCCTGCAACACATTACTTCTGACTGAGAGCGCTGATGACAGGCTCTGGGCTCACTTAAAAAAAGCTGATGTAGTGGGTATGAATGGCACCAGAGCGAGCTGCACTTTAGGAATAAAGAACAATGGATTATTTCTATTTGCTTTTTACCTGTTTCTTATCAGAGCCTGAAACCCATCCTGCACTTGTGGTCAACCTCTCTCCTCAGCCAGAAACCTTAACCTCCTGAGTACTATTCATTGAGGGCAAACAGAGGGCATTGTTTCTCTGTCTTAACTAAACTGATGATCTGAGCTGCAATCAGTGATGTTGTTAGCCTCCATTTTTACAGCACCAGCTCTGTCTCTTATGTAGTAAAGAACAAAATTAACTGGCTGTAACACAAACTGGTGGTTGTGTGTGAACAACCCTGAGAGCAACATGACGGCCGATGCCAACAACAAAAGCAGCTTCCTGCAGACTCCAGTTTTTACTACTCAACACTCTCTAATTAGTGATCATACATCTGAGTTCATGTTTTAAGCATTGGTTATGCTCGCTGTGGTGCCCCTGGCGTGAGCTTTGTGTACCAGAAAATAACATAATCACTCTGTTTGCATCAAGCATGAAGACTCTGAAAGTTGTTGTAACTCTTACTTATACACCTCTGAATTTTTAAGTGCCCACTGCAGACGCTGCACTTTTCAGTCCAACTTGCAGGAAAGGTTCGCCTGTAAAGACATCTCTACGACTCTCTCATTGAGAGACCACAGGGACAAACAACTGGCCCACCACACTGGGGAAAGAACACGCTTTTAGCCCCAGGACGTGGAAGAACATGAGAGACGGCTGTGAAAGCTAACAAACGGTCATGGATAGAGTGGCGACCCGTGGGGATGCAAAAGCCCAGTTTCCACTGTTAAAAGTTGTGGATGGTACCAGTGGAACCGTTCTGTACCGTCCCCATGTTTGGTCCCCCCTCTGTTGGGGTACCTAGCACACAGATGTGGTACTAAAAGGTGGAGCTGTGAACACTGCAGTCTGATTGGTCAGTAGAGGACGGTCACTCTGCTCAGGGCTGAGTTGTGTCTGGTTTTGAGGCTCATGTAACCACTGTTCATACTGTGGAGAGTTTTATTAGTAAACTGTAACTATAAAATGAAAGGATGTTTTGCTGCCTCTCACAGCAGCTGGAGTCTGAGAAAAAATAACTTCATTCACTGGGCCGACTGCCGGTGACTTTTAAGGTGGAACGTTAACTTGTAATGTTACTCAATGCATGAGGTGACGACGTGAATCCATCAGCACACCTTAAATTTCACTGTGACAACTTTGATAACTCCCTTTGTTTTTATTGTCTCTCTTGGATGACATACACTTTTAGTAATGAGCGGATCTTCACTCGTTTAAAAACATATATTGATTTGGACCAGATTATGTGAACTGCATATATTCTAATCATCACTCGAAGAAAAAAGAAGCATTGCTGAGCGTCGTTCCTGTGGGCTACAGCAACACTAAACCCCTGAGCTTGCCTGAGAAGGACTAAATGCATAAAGCTGCTATTTTTAAATATCCCATGGAGAGAGACTCTCGTTCTGTGAACGATAAACGAGGTGCAGACTGATAGACGCTAGGGTCTAGGTACCATGTCTGAAGGGGTACTTTTGGTTCCAAAGGTACTATACTGAAAGTGTTTGGTGGAAATGGGGCTTGAGGGATATGAAATAACTTTGACTTGGAGATAAGCAACAGCAACAATTAAGTACACAAATGCAATGTTTGGCAGTATGTATATGTTTCCTACTGCTGTCAGGCAGCCTACTTTTGCGGTAACGTTCTTCCAGCATCACACACTGACTTCTTGCTTAACCACTAAAAATTTTGTTTGTACGCTCTCTGGTGTTTTGCACATTGCAACGAACAATCTGTTGGGCAAAAACAACTACATGCTTGTAACTTGCACACCATCTACGGAGGCCATCATCAAGGCTTTATAAACAAAGCTTTACACTGAACCCCAAACTGACAATGCTCTGATAAGGTATTTCAAAGCTGAAATCACTTTAATAACAGACAAAATATATTGTCTATTCACATACTGAGTGGCACATATTGGACCATGATGGTTGGTGGCTGGACGGACCTGCCAAAGGGAGTCGCACTCTTATCTCCCCACACGGTTAAGTGCTGGGTCATCAAAGTGCTGCTACCTCTGCACTGCATTTGAACTCTTTTTTCCATCTTTGTTTCCACCATGAAAAGCCCTCTGGACCAATATATAACCTCATCTATGAGCTCTTTCCATATCTCTCCCTCCTGGTTTCTCTGCTCGCAGGTAAGTGCTTTTTAATTTCTTTTTTATGCCCGGTGCAGATGGCTGCTGTTCATGTCCATTAGCCATTACAAAAGTTATTATACACTCTGGTTAAAGAAGAAGAATATCATCCACTGATTGCATTATGCTGGGTTCAATCTGGGTATTAGAGAACTCAAGATTTCCTGTGGAAATTTTGACTTTATTGGCACTGTGAGAAGAGACAAGCCACTAACCAGAGTAAAGAGACTGGAGAGCGGAACCCAGACACCAAAATCTGCAACGCTTATTTTTTTCAACAATGCTCAGCCAAGGCCAGACTATAAGACGTTATGATCACAGAGTTTTTTATTTTCTTATTGTGCACAAAAAAAAAGCATCTGAACTCAAAGGCACCACAGATGCTGCAGAGGCTGAAGATCAGCAACTGTCAGAAACAGGGACTCTGAATGACTGATAATGTGTGAGCTGTAGATGTGCGGTAACACCTAGCTGAAATCCTGCACTCTGACACTGTAGCAGATGAGTGGGAAACAGAGGTGGTGCTGTAAATCAGCCATTGATCTCCTGCATGTCAGGTACTCACTGGTTTGGGCATCTTTCTCCTTTCTCCGCCCGTCCCCTGTTGCTGAGAAAACAGAAAGAAGTCGTCCTCCGTCTTCCTGCCTCTCTCCGGGGCACCAGCACCTGCGACACAGAACAAATGCACCAAATGTCAACAAACACATGAACATCAGATTCAGTGTCGCCTTCAGGCTGTCATGTAGCGTGCTTCCCTTTGTGTCTCTCTACATCTGTCACGATTGTAAGAGACAATGACCGGAAACAATCAAAGATAAGATTTAAAGGTCAGAGTAAAAAACAAGGACAGAGAAAGATATAACAAAGAAAGGAAAAATAAATATGAACAGGAAGACACGCCAAAGCTGTTTCAAGTGTCCTCTGTTGTCTCCCCTCACAGACTTGAAACCTTGAAAGAGTTTAAAGAGAGAAGCCTGGAGGGGAAAAGTCTGGTCTAACTGGGAACGGTTGCTTAAAGGGACAGTTAACCCCAAAATCAAAAAAACATTTCCTTTTACCTGTGGTGCTACTCATCAGTCTAGAGTCTGGAGATACCGGCTGTAGACAACTTCTCTCCAATATAAAGGAACTAGATGGCTCTCAGCTTGTGGTGCTCAAAACGCCACCAAAAATACATTTGAAGAACTTTCTCAAGATCATCCACAGACCTTCGTGTGAGCAGTTTTCTTCAATCACCAAAGATACTCTAGAGGATCCCCCATTACAAGCTGCGCCAGTGATACTCAATAGCATACACTTCCGGTCTCCTAAGAAGGCATGGTCATCTCTCCCCTGCATCCCCCCACCTCATTTTGAAGTGTAGTAAACATTGTGTGGATGTGATCAAATTTGTTCCTTATTTTGCCGATCGTTTTTATCTGCCAGCTTCATGTCTGATATCAACTAAGTGCAAGATCACGTCAGCTGTTGCCAGATCTTGCGAGAGTGACTTGCTAAAATAGAGACATGTCTACAACAGAGTTAATACTCTCCTGATTTGTCTCTGAAAAAATGCCACATCCATGTCAGAATGTCTACAAGGGTAAGGCTTGTGAAAAATGGGTTCAATATTTACTTCAGTGACTACGGGGCAAAGGAATTGGCCATAGTCTGTACTCATGACTGCACCTAGTCTCCTAAAGGGACGGGGGCAGTGGTGAAACCCACAGAACACAGATACAGGAAATCTAAAGTGAATCCTCTCAGTTTATCAACAGCCTCTGGAATCACCACTGAGAAGACAGCATGCATCTACTGGTGGACGAGGGGTTCATGCTCATGAGAGCCATAGACTGTATAAAATATTGGACGCAGCCATCATGACATCGTTTTGAAGCCTTGAGTGTGGCATTTTGGCTATCGTCATCTTCGATTTTTGGAGCCAGAACCAAATGCTCACGCTAGGATTGGCAAACAATCAAAATTCATTATTCTATCATCAAAAGAATTAACGATTAATTGATAAGCGAGTATTTCAAAAGAGAGAAAACAAAAGAGTGCAGTGCAGTCTGTCGCTGCAAGAGAGCGCAGCTGCCTCTGTTTTGAGCTTCAACCCCCCAGGCCAAAGCGGAAAAATGGCGCCCCTGGGTGTTCACAACCATTGCCAGCCAGAGGTTACAGGCTTCAGTTTTCAGCGACACCTCCGTCTTTCAAAGGCGTAGTGTTTTCAGAGGCCTCAAGGGAAGCCACCAAGGCTTCGGAGAGCGGTGAGAGCCTCTGTCTGTTTTCTGATTTTTTGCATAGGTCCAGCGGGGGGTCTCGTAGGCACAGTGGCTCGCAGGGCCTGTAGCATTGTCGGCGAAACACTGCGACTATCGAGCAAAATTATTTGTGATCGATCAAAATCCTTAACAATCAATCATCGATAATCAAAAACTGATGTCCATCCCTAGCTCATGCAGACAGAATTAGCGTCTATTGCTAGCTCACTTAGCAACACTGATCTAGCTAACGTTATTGCTTAGCCGAGGAGGACGCATCGGATGTTTGCATCCCTCAAGCGCGGGCCTCTCATCCATGAGTAGATGCACTCTTCCTTCTGTGTTGTGATACAGTTAGCGGGTGTAGTTCGGTAGAAAGAAAATAGTTCCTACATGAAACTGCTCACAACAAGGTCTGTGGATTATCAGTGCCATCTAGTTCCATTATATTCCAGAGAAGGCAGACATCAATTCACAATGCTGAAGTTCAACAAATGTGGTTATGGCACACCCTTCATCACTGAGAAGAACAAATTAAATTGGCGTGGAAGTCAATTCAACTGAATCCAGTATAATCTCTCTCTCTTTTCCCACGAGCAAAAACTTATTGAGTCAACTGAAGAAACAAAAACTGAAAGCTCCTCTCCTCTGGCTACAACTGAAAACTCTCCTCAGTCCAGCTGAAGTTATAACAGCAGAAGTGTATTTTACCAGCATAAAATACAACATGGTAGTTTGAGAAAGACAGACACACACTGTAGAAAAAAAAGAGACAGAAAAGGGAAGAGAATTGGGCAAGTAGCTGAGGAGCAAAAAAGAGAACTCCAGAAATAGTCACAGAAATCACAGAGAGGAAAAAAAAGTTTCCTCCTTTGTCTTTGCTCTAATTTTTCTTTTTTAAGAAGCCATGAACTTGAAGTCTTTACGCTGACCTGCTTACTGTTTGCTGCTTGACGTGACTGTTATCTGGACGGTGTGGGTTTATCTGGAACTGCTCGTCAGCTAAATGACTTGAATGTGAAACACAGAGAGCAGTTGGGAGGTGTCCCATAGGTGCCAGATCTTTGTGATGTGTCAGGCCAGAAATAGACCTTACTCAAGTGTCAGCACAGAGAATTAAACCAGGCTCATGCTCAGTCTGAAGACAGAAACAAACCGAAAACTTGAGTTACACCAGAAGATTTTAGATCTGGATTGTTCAGAGTTACATACGAGGTGTCAGTGGGTTTTATTCAGAGCTTTGAGGTTGACAAACTTCTGGTTCGTCTGGTCCTGAGGATCTCAGGCAGACGAACTCAGTGACCTCTTTTTAATCTCTTTTGAAACTCACTTTTGTCCTTTGGCTTTTTCTTAACTGAATGTATTTATTGTTACTTATACTATCTTATACTCTTTTCTGTCTTGTACATGTTTTCAAGATCAATTGGTGTTTTTATTGTAAAGCACTTTGTATCTTTGGTTTGTAAGGTGCTATATACAGTCAGGTCCATAATTAATTGGACAATGATACAGTTGTCATCATTTTGGCTCTGTACACCACCACAATGGGTTTTAAATGAAACAATGAATACCTGCTTAAAGTGCAGACTCTCAGCTTTCATTTAAGGCTTTTTTCAAAAATGTAGTATGAACCGTGTAGGAATGACAACCATTTCTTCACACAGTCCCCCAACTTTAAGGGCTCATAAGTATTTGGACAAACTAACATAATCATCAATTAAACAGTCAGTTTTAATACTTGGTTGCAAATCCTTTACAGTCAATGACTGCCTGAAGTGTTGGACACATAGGCATCATCAGATGCTGGGTTTCTTCCCTGGTGATGCTCTGCCAGCCCTTTACTGCAGCCGTCTGCACTTCCTGCTTGTGTTTTGGGTGTTTTGCCCTCAGTTTTGGCTTCAGCAAGAGAAACGCATGCTCAGTTGGATTCAGGTCAGATGATATGACTTGGCCATTGCAGAACATTCCACTTCTTTGCCTTAAAAATGTCTTTGGTTGCTTTTGCAGTATGCTTCAGGTCATTGTCCAACTGCACTGTGAAGCATCATCCAATGAGTTTTGAAGCATTTGGTTGAATCTGAGCAGGTAATGGTGCCCCAAACACTTCAGCTTTCATCCTGCTGCTCTTGTCAGCAAGACAAGACTTCACTAGAATAAATACAGAGGGTTTATCACAAGATGCAAACCATTGGTTAGCCTTAAAAATGGAAGGCCAGATTAGAGTTTGTCAAAAACCATCTAAAAAGTCTGTACAGTTGTGGAACAGCATACTATGGACAGATAAAACAAAGATCAACTACCAAAATGATGGGAAGACAAGAGAAGGAAGAAGGGAAGGAACTGCTCATGATCCAAAGCACACCACCTCATCAGTGAAGCATGGTGGAGGTACTGTTATGTCATGGCCATGTATGGCTGCCAGTGGAACTGGTTCTCTTGTATTTATTGATGATGTGACTGCTGAGAAGAGCATCAGGATGAAAGCTGAAGTGTTTGGGGCACCATTATCTGCTCAGATTCAACCAAATGCTTCAAAACTCATTGGACGATGCTTCACAGTGCAGATGGACATTGACCTGAAGCATACTGCAAAAGCAACCAAAGACATTTTTAAGGCAAAGAAGTGGAATGTTCTGCAATGGTCAAGTCATATCATCTGACCTGAATCCAATTGAGCATGTGTTTCTCTTGCTGAAGCCAAAACTGAGGGCAAAACACCCAAAACACAAGCAGGAAGTGCAGACAGCTGCAGTAAAGGGCTGGCAGAGCATCACCAGGGAAGAAACCCAGCATCTGATGATGCCTATGTGTCCAACACTTCAGGCAGTCATTGACTGTAAAGGATTTGCAACCAAGTATTAAAACTGACTGTTTAATTGATGATTATGTTAGTTTGTCCAAATACTTATGAGCCCTTAAAGTTGGGGGACTGTGTGAAGAAATGGTTGTAATTCCTACACGGTTCATACTACATTTTTGAAAAAAGCCTTAAATGAAAGCTGAGAGTCTGCACTTTAAGCAGGTATTCATTGTTTCATTTAAAACCCATTGTGGTGGTGTACAGAGCCAAAATGATGACAACTGTATCATTGTCCAAATAATTGTGGACCTGACTGTAAATACAGTTCTTATTTTTGAAACATTTCTTAAACGTATTCGTATTTGCAAAATGTTTGAGCAAACTTCATGTGCTTGGTCTAGATGATTTGTAAACTAGCACACAGACATATTTAGTACAGTCTGTGGTGAGGTCTAGGTCATGAAAAATATTTGTATGTTTCCTGTTAGCTTGGTTTGTCTCAGCACTGTCCACAAACAGTGATATAAGTGACACTTTTTGGTGGACTCGACTAAAATGCCTTCTAGCAAGTAACTTTTTGCACAAGGAAACCAATAATGGATCATTTAAAGAGCATAGACTTGAATGAATTAAAAAAGAATGTGAATATGAGGACTGTGGGTGCAGAATGAATTCATGACATTGGTGCTGTTGTCTTAATTGCAACAATTAATTCAGATTCAACAAGTGATGGGCAAAGCAGTTCTTTAGATGTTACTGAATCACTAGAATCAGTTCATTAAAAAGATTAGTTCAAAAGATTCGTTCATCGAATCGTTCAGTGCTTGGCGGGAGGAGCCCTGACTGTGTACTGCGTAGTCCGACTCACTGAACTGATACACTGTTGAGCTGCTGCTGCGTCTGCCCTGCACTGGTGAGTCTCATTACTGGCCAGCCTAACGTTTTAAGTTTGTTTATCTGGAAACTAAGTCTGTTGAAACAATGAGGAGGTGTGTGATTGTGTTCATGTGGCTTGACTCCTGGCTACATTAGCTGTTAGCTTGGAGAAAAAGGTCCCTATGAAAGTGTATCGCTAAGAAGAAATGATTTGAATCACTCAGGGATCGGGGTTACGTCATTCACCAAGTGATTCGTTCACCGAGTGATTTGTCACACGGTAGGCACTCCCTCCCTGCACCCTGGCTGCCTCGCGACTCGCGAGTGATTCATCGTTCACCCAGACCGAATTGGCAGTCCCACTCCTGGCTTGCACGCTCGCTGCTGAGCTCAACTGAACTGAGAAATGAACGAAGTGATTCAGTTCAGTACGTTCACTCAACAGATTAGTTCTTTTGAACAATTCGTTCGCGAACGACACAACACTAGATTCAACTGACCCCTGTGAATTCTGCACTACTTTGCAATTGTGTCCAATCGCTGCAACTTTTCCACAAAGTTGACCAATCATTGTACTTTGCTGTGAATGTCACCAGTCATAGCAACCCCCCACATCATGTCACCAAACTTACTGTCTTGTGTCTGGTTGTTATTTTGCAATAATGTGCAATAATGTCCATCTCACATTTACCAACAAAAATTACTGCTTAAGACCGTGTGAGGCAATTTCCCTGGTGGCCTGCACGAAAGCGGCGGTAAACAGGTTGCACAGTGTGCAACATTGTTGTGGAACAGAGTTTTCTACCGCAAAACACACTTGGAGAATGACTTAAACATGATGACAACAGACACCAAGAAGTTGCTGCATCCAAATCTACTGCGCTAGTGCTGAAAGAGTCAAGGTGAGTTAGGACAGCGGTTTTCAAACAAGTCACACCAACAGGCAGGCCAAAATCTCAGGGCACACCTGTGTTTATATCCGTGCACAATAGCCTTTATGATGTGTGTTAATCACTCTCATCACGACATAAGACAATAAAAATGGGAAACAATAAGACACTCTTTCAGTGGTAGGTCGTCTTCACTGGTGCTTTGTTGTCAGTTGCTCCGTACAGTAAAGTGATCCTTTGTCCCACTCATGGCTTTCTCCCTCTAAATGTTATCATCTCTCACACTGGCAGCCAATCAGGGCTTTTGATGTGTCACACACTAAAAATTCCCATGCGTAAACAATGACTAATAGGTTCCCTGTGAAGGTTTTTTAAGTTAAATTAAATCAGATATTTTTTCCCTTGAGTTTTGCTCTTTATTAGGAAATGGGTGCACACAACGTCCTGATACAGCCAATTGAAAATTCAGTCAAAACTTTTTGTATAGGCCCAGCTGAATACTGCCATAATAATGTGTGGTTTCACAAAATCCCACGGCACACCTGGATTGGCATCATGTTTGTGAGCCACTGAGTTAGATTAAATATGCAGGGTTAGTGGTAATGTTAGTGAAGTATAAATCACAAAAACAAAAGAGTGCAGTTTTATTCTCACTGAAACAAGTTACCTTTGTTTTTAAATAAATTCTTTAAACAAAAATCTCAACAATTTTCTCACCTAAACACCTAAAACACTGTAGCATGCATTACAATTTATTTTTGGAAAAGCTACGTACAACAGTCACCGTGACAGAGGAGCATACATCTGCCTTGTCACTGTTTATTGTCAAACTAATAAACTTAAAGACATTTCTGCTACAAAGGCTACAAAATCCAACTTCTCGTAATGTTAATATTAGGGCTGCAACTAACAATTATTTTCATTATCGACTAATCTGTTGATTATTTCTTCGATTAGTCAACAAATCATTTTATCGAAAAATGTGTTAAAATGTTGAAAAATGTCGGTCTGTCTCTCCCAAACCCCCAAATGATGTCATCTAATGTCTTGTTTCGTACTCATGTCAAAGGGTTTTAGTTCACTGTCATGGTAGTGTGTGTAAAGCTGCCAATATCTGAACGTAAGAAGCTGCAGTAAGAGTATTTTGGGGTACTTTATAGTACTTTTCTATGAAAAATGACTCAAACCGATTAGTCGACTACTGAAATAGTCACAGATTATTTTAAAAGTCGATTAGTCATCGATTAGTCGACTAATCGTTGCAGCCCTAGTTAATATTATCACCATATATGTGTGTGTGTTGGACCTCTGCTCTGGTTAGTTTATGAACTGTGAAAATGTGACACTAACTCTGCTAATTATCATTTATAACCACAGAGTTGCTCGTACAAGTCGATGTAGGTCACAGATTTCTTTGTGTCTCTGTAACTGTCCTAAATGTTTCCATTTCCTTTATTCCTGACTGAGATCAGAGATTCCTACATATTTGAAATGCGCTGAATATTCTGGAGGCAACTGCAATTTTCATATTCACATCACAGAGAATAATATGAATATACTTTGAACAAAGTGTCCTAATTCAGCCCTGATTCTCTCTTTCACATTAGAAAATTCACTTTGATGTGCTCCATAACTGTGGGGCATGTCCTGCAAGTCAATGCTCAGCTCAGTCAGACCCTCTATCCTCCCATATCAGGGTCCTTTTGGGGCCAAATCCTGAAGGTATATGCGGCCTGGAGTAAGCCTTTGTTCAAAGTGAGCGCTGGCAATCAGACCGACCTCATTCTCATGACACAAAAGCAGCTCAGCTAACCCAGAATTGTCATTTCACTGCCCTCCTCTACACCCCCATTCACTCTGGAAATAGTTCAAATACAAGGTGAAAGACAGCAGAAGTGTGTTTTAATTAAAATGGGAACAACTTATGTTTCCATTCATTATTATAATATGCCAAACACTGAAGATTTCACAACATTAAACAGTGTTCAAAAACATTTTAAGTCTGCTTACAGAGATCTTAAATTATTATCTTCTATACTGGATTTAAATATTACATTATTTAACCAATCAAACATTTTATTCACATCTTAAGTGTTTAATTTTAGCCTGAACAATGTCGAGCAGACGTTTCACTCTCAGCAAGCATGGCTGCAGTAATAGTTGCAGTGTAACATTAGCAGTTGCAGCTGGATTGATAATGTTACTGACAGAGGCAGCAGTTGCAGTTGCAGACGGGCTGGGCGATATGACCCATAAATATTATTGTAAAATGTTAAGACTATAGTGTGATACACGATATGAAATCTCCTCTAGACTACTAAAATACTTAGCTATTTAATAAACTACTGTTACAATAAAGCTGAAGGAATCACTGTTATGACAAAGTTAAATAAAGTAGTACTGTTCGATTAAAGTTGAGTAAGCTACTATTATAATAAATTAGGGCTGTACCCGACTCAGAATTATGCCATTCGAATCAGATTCAGCCATTTCATACAAATATTCAACGATCCCTTATTTGTTTTCCATATGAAGTTTGAAAGTTTGAACAGGGCTCAGCGGGACGTTCAGGGTGACAGCAGCATTCAGATCATATAATACACAAGCTAACTGCGCTAACGACAACGGCTGGAAATTTGCTGACGCTAGATATCAAACAAAAGCCAGAGACTGTGTTGTATTAAGTTGCTGTGAGCTGTAAATTCACCACTTCTCAGCAGAACAGTGACAATATTTTAATCTCAGAGTCTTGGGTGCAAAGCCTCTCTTCCTCTGTGTTGCTGCCTGCGTGACTGCACCCCCCCTAGCGTGTAAGTGAAGAGTGCTAATTACGCAGCAAAATCTGGGGACCAGAACGTCCCCGGAAGTACACTAAAAACAAAAAGGCTGCTTGACTTGAGGCACTCTCAGTCGACTAAGGGGTCTCCAACTGACCATTCATAAACCAAACTTTCAGGGGGCAGCCCTGTGGTAAAGGTAAATAAAGTACTGTTATAAGTACATTAAAGAAACTACTGTTATAATAAAAGGTAAAGCACTGTTGAAATAGAGGTGAATAAATATTTTTATAATAAAATAAATCAAGGTGGAACCACTGGTGCTTTTATTCTGAAGGCCCAGGCTTGTCTCAGGCATATGTGTTGATATTTTTTCTGTAAATCTGAAGTTTGCGGTCAACAACATTAGCCGTTACAGCGGCGCTGTTAAACGTGAGGATTTATTCACTGTGAGCCAACAACAGCAGTTCATATATAAATAATATCTGCAAGACACACTGTTGCTCCACGGCTGCAAGATGTGACTAAATAGTAGCAGTATAGAGCTGCTGTGACACAACAACGTACAGCTCGCCCGCTCACAAGCTATTGACCAGGACAGAGTGGTCTGGAGGGGCTCAGGAGTGCGCCTGATGTTTCATGTTTCTCTTTGATGTCTCTCTTTTTCTTTTTGCGTCTGTGACAGAGAGAATGAGAGCGAGAAACCTGAACTACCAAAGTGAGTCTCATGCCAATGGCTTTAAAAAAAATCCATATTCCATAAAAAATTCCAATGTTTTGTACATCCATCATGGAACAACCTGCAATACATCAGCATCTACACAAACCTCAAACAGACTCAAACTCAAACCCTCAACTTGTGTCTTAAAGACCACACTCTGCTGAACCAGACTGCCAAATACTTTCAGCCTGAACATAACTCAAGACTGTATTTTTGCTTTATTTCAAACACTAATAGCTTTTAGTTGTCCAGGCTAATGTAGAGCACTGACTACACTTTCTTTCCCTCTTCTCACTGGGCACTGGATACTACTTGCATCACATGACACGAAGGTTCACAGACGATTGTTTCTCCATTAGGGTTGTCAAAAGCATCGATACTCAAAAGCTGTATCCGGATACAAAACTAATTTACAAAAGTATCAATACTGAAGCCTGATTTATGGTCCTGCGTTAAATCAACGATGTACCTACGTCGTAGGGTACGTGGCTACACAGGAGGCTCGCTGTAGCCCCCGGCATAGCCTGACATGCACCTCCCAAAAAATGTAACTACATGTCGAGGTGACGCAGACCCAGCGCAGACCAAGAGGGCTGTGATTGGTTTGCTTGGTAGCAACGCATTTCCGGTTCCGTATTTCCAGATTGTGCCATCCCCCCACGCTGCAGACGGCAGGTACAGCCCCTCCCCTCACTAGCAGCTGAGCAGCTGGTGTCGCCAGCATCAAACTAAAATATAACTTCTAACATTAATGTGGGAGCTAAGCAGAAAACTTTATCAGTCATGCCCGTCTGTAACATTAATAGACAATGTTAGTTTAACAGGACAACACAATTATGTGTGTCTGAAAAGTTATGTTAACTGTAACGTCACAGATTGAAGCTGAAAAAACGTTTGGTTTCCTAAACTACGAACTCTATTTGATCAGCAACGAAAATATGGTGCCAATTCACCAGAAGCACAGAAAATAAACAGGGCTGTAGATAAATACATTTGTATGGACAGATCTTGTTTCTGGTTGTTATTCATTGTGGGGGGATTTTTTGTTGTTATCATTGATGTTACTGTTCTGATCTTTATTTAAAAAATGACATGCCTCTTCATTTTTTGCTGCTGTATCGAAAAATGGTATCGAGTATTGAATATTTTCCTGGGTATCGATATCGAGTTTGAAATTTTAGTATCGTGACAACCCTATTCTCCATAGATTTCTTAATAAAATCATGTTACAAAAAATACCCAAATCTGAACCTGCACCAACAAAACAGCCCAAACCCTCTCATTCTAGCGAAGCAGAAAGTAGCTCAAAACCTTAAACTGAAACTACTTTTTCAAGTGTTTCATATCGATCACTGCTGAATCCTGAACAATTTAATGAGGTCATCTTTCAGCAGATCAGTGGATTGAATCATGTATAAGCAAAGCAAAGAAGCTACAAATTGATTGTTTCACCTCTGAATCCAATGGTTCTTTGCAGTTTGGCTACAGCCTGAAAATATACCAAGGCACCACACACATCCTAAATGTGTTGGTGCCTCATATTTATCAGCTGCACATGAGTCAAGACACTGAACCTTTATCAGTTCCTTGGCTAGAAGTCTAAAATCTAAAGGAGGCAGACTTAATAACTCGGCACAATCTGTTCCCTGTGGTGAGTTTATCACGCTGGGTCTTCCTGTGCAATTTCCCTCCACCTCTGCATCTCCTTTTCCTCAGCTACGTCTTTCAATTACAACTTAACAACAGTGAGGGTGAGGAGCAGAATAGTGCACTGATGGGAGAGAAGGCTCAGAGAGTCAGCGAGGGGAGAGACGCATATGAATTCAAAGCCTGCCTTGACCCATATACCTGGAGCCAGGAGATAGGTAAAGACACTGAATACTAAAATAACTCACTGAGTGCAGAAAGTTTGAGATGATAGCTCTCGCTCTGAAAGAGTATTCAGGGTTTTATTAAACCATGCTGCTGGTTTTATTAATATTCAGAGTGAGATAATTATATTCTTGACAGAATGCCTCTTTCAGCTTCAGGCTCACAATCTCTTTCTCTTTCTCTTTGTGTTCACTCTTCAGTTCTAACAGCCACCAGACTGATAACATCGGCTTTGTTCTCCATTCAGCAAGGTGAAAGTAATTACCATCTACCAAATTTAATAGATTTAAATGCTCTAGGCTTTGATGGAAACACACAACTCCCTGTGTGACGCACACACCGACACCTTAGGGTGACCATTAGTGTGTGCTGCGGCTGAAAGCATCTGGAGCTCTCCGAAAGAACACAGGTCTGCTCTGTTTAGCAACCCACTACCTCGTAAACCTGGATCTGTGAGTGTGTGTGTGTGTGTGTGTGTGTGTGTGTCTTCATTCAGTGAAACCAGAGGGTCACTCCCGGGCGGATACAGCTTCCAGGTCACCATTCATGCCGACAGAGACTCTGCTCTCTGTGCACATTACACCCTTTCATCTCTCTCTTTCTCTTTTTGCCCGAAACAGTCTCAACACACTGTTGCATTTTACACACACGTTTAAAGAGTGTCTCTGTGCGCCTGCTTTACAGATCCCTGCTCTTCCTCCTCCTCTGCATTCCTCTTCTCTTTAACAGCACTGTGGGGTTGGGCTGGGCTCCATTCAGAGAAAACCACCATATTATTTTTGGGTTGTCATAAACAATAAAACAATATTATGTGTCTCTGATTAAAGAATAAAATGAAGCCTACATGTTCTCAATCTGTTAAATACTGGCTTTATGTACCATGGTAAATACTTCATTCTGATTGGCTGCAGGGTGTCCATTAAAACCTGATACAGGACACCTACTAAGAACTAAACTGTCTGTTCCCCATTCTGAATTAATGTGCTGGCCAAATAATACTATCAGCTTGTATCTGAGTAACCATGGCAACAGGGACGCAGTCAAAGCCATCATTTACAGTCCGTCAGTGCTTCCTCCTCTGAACACCACAGGAGAGACTGTACCGCAAGCTGCAGGGAGTACACCGTCTCTCTGACGCTACTGATGCTTTGTTTGCTATTCCCCTTGCTACTTTAGGCTGTGGCCAAGAATGTAAGTGGCCAATCATGATAATGATTTAGGGACAATGACACGGGTGGACAGCTAGCTCGTCTTGTTGTTAAACATGCTGTCAAATTATATTTATCCATCCATCTATTTTCATCCACTTATCCAGGGCCGGGTCGTGGGGGCAGCAGACCAAGCAAAGCACTCCAGACGTCCCTCTCCCCAGCAACACTTTCCAGCTCCTCCTGGGGGACCCCAAGGTGTTCCCAGACCAGATGAGATATGTAATCCCTCCAGTGTGTTCTGGGTCTGACCCGGGGCCTCCTACCAGTGGGATGTGCCCGGAACACCTCAGCCGACCCTTTTTCGACACAAAGGAGAAGTGTCTCTACTCCAAGCTCGCTCCGGATGTCCGAGCTTCTTACCCTATCTAAAATCAGGAATCAGGGCTCGGTGTGTTGTGTGTCGGTCGTAGGGTTGGGACTCGTTAGGATTTTAACGATTCCGATTCCTTACCGATTCCTTCTTAACGGTCCAATTCCTTACCGATTCCTACATTATATTCATTATACTTGCTATACTTAAACAAGTATATAATAAACACAAACACAATCATACAAATACAAAAACTTTATTCTGACTGTTGCACAGTACAATTAGATGAAAATACACATTTGTGTGTGGTGTGTATTTCAGATTTAGAGCTTGTATCATCTCCCTGAGAATATATAACAACAAAAAGTGATTCTCTGATTTCTACAGTAACAATATTGCCTCAAATTAACCACAGCAATGTAATAAAAAATACTTATGCATTCATGCTTGGGCACTGTTATTTACGTGACAACACCTGAACACAAGACACACACACACACACACATTGGCTGTTTGTTTCTACCGCTCCCCTCGCCGGAAGCGGACCTCCCGCCGCCAGCCTCCGCCTTGATTAAACGCTGAAAATAAAATAAAAGAGGGAGACAGGTTTCTCCTATTTCATCTTATTTTGTTATATTTCTACTGCTCCCCTCGCTGGAAGCATCAGACCTCCCGCCGCCCGCTCCCGTCTCAAACACGGAGGTCTCCCTCTCTGCTGAGCACCCGGCGCACGCCCGGCCTATTAAATAGCCTGTAACCATGACAACTGTGTGACACAAACTCAGTGCTTTAGTGATTAGATAATGTCGGGTTCGGACAGAAATATGCGCACTCTAATGGAAATGCACGTGACTTTTTTTTTTTTTATTATTATTTTTTTTACAATCTAGGAATCGTTTGCAGGAACCGTTACGCCAAATGTGATGGAACCAGTTCCAGAACCAGAACTTTGGACCCGATTCCAAAAAAGAACCGGATCTGGATCCCAACCCTAGTCGGTCGGTAAATTATATTTACTGTTTGCCAAATGTACACAATGTTACTGACTTCAAATCTTGCTGGCATAACGTTAGCTTTCTGACTCAAAGCTGAGCCAAAGGGTTCTCTGAGTTGAGTGGACAAGAAATATCTCTCACTGCCAAGTCGAGTCTATGGTTTGTCCTATTGTGGCACCCCTACAGCCACATTAAACATGTCCAGACATTGTCTAGGCACTGAAAATGGGAAATCTTTTTTTGTTACAGAAGTACTTTCATAAATAAAATCAGCTTCAGGTAGGAAGAACTAGGTTGGTTGGTACTCAACAGCATCCCTATAATGGGTTAACAAGGCAGAGAACTACATCAGCACAGTGCAAGAAGAGCTCACAATCTACGCCTCAAGGTTAGGCGCTCAAGGTTGCCAGGTTGGGCAAAGCCAAATCAAAGCCAACAGAGAAACAAAGGCATCTCACTTGAGGCTATACAACAAACCCCCGTGTGGAAATCCCCCTAATCATTTTATCGCAACTGCTCGGGATGCTCTCATAGCAGCTATCGATTGGCACACAGTAACCTCGGGGTAGGACACCTCCAAGATGCTGAACTCTCAACGCAGCGAGGATGCGTGGTTACAATCAGCGTGACTCCGGTAACTTCAGTTAACATGCGGCTCCTGTTTACACACCAGACGGCAACATGGCCCACTATACCAGTTGGATGTTTTAACAAAAGCTGATCCCTGGGTGTTACGCCCAAGATCGCCAACACTGCTGCAGCATGCTCCTACACACTTTGTCAGGTCTGACAGAATGAAACTGAATTAGCACCTCCCTCTTTCTTATAAACGTGTAACTGGTTCAGAACCAGTGCTTGATGCCCGACTCTAATTGTGACTGATGCTCCACTGTTTCTCTTTCAGCTGTTTTCTGCTGGAATTCAGACCCTGGCAGCTGGCTCACTTCTTACTCTGACACTTATTTTTAATGTTCACATAAATAAATAATTTGCTTCTTTTCTCTCGAATCGAATGTTTAACCTTCACTGATATAATTTCCTCTATGATTTCAGAGAGTCCTGACTTCAAGACTCTCACGGAGCTAGTGAGAGCTTAGTGGCTGCGTAACCATTGTTTTGGTTGATGGGTTGAGGTTTAGCTCTTGGTGTGCCTGTGGTTATGTGTGTGTGTGTGTGTGTGTGTGTGTGTGTGTGTGTGTGTGTGTGTGTGCGTTCTTGTGAGTCTGTTAATACAAACAAAGATATTCTAAAGAAAAGAAAACCACAATGAGGTCTTCGGTGTAAAAGTTGTGTCTTCTTGAAAGTTTCGGTTTCATATTTCACTGTTTGTGTTTTGTCTGTCGTTACATGTTCGTTCCCAGAGGCTACACAATGTTCTGCTGTAGGTGCCAGAGACGACACAAACACACACAACTTCCAGCAGCTGTTATAACAGCAGGAAACTGTGCCAAGTGTTTTGCTTGACAGCAAGGCTTCATTTGTACAACACAAGAGCCAACTGACTCTTCTCTTAAGTGTGAGGAGTGTGAACAGCACAAATGGCTCGTTCAGGGTGCGACCTCTGAACCCACAAACATAAACACACTGCAGTGTAATGCTGACGCCCTAAATCCAACTTCTCCCACATGTACTGTATGCTGTAAACTGTGACTCCTCTCTTAGTGTCCTTCCAAACAGGCTCAACATGCAGACTGGAATGGTTAAAAGGCAAAAAAGGGAACAAAAAGAAAAATGAGAAATATAGGGGGGCATTCAAAGCATCAGCAACAGGCATCAAAGTTAAGCAACTACAAACAAATTCATAGATCCAAAATCATGTCAAGAGTAAATATGGACATCTTAATCCCTGTGACAAATGATGCTCTTAAAATGAACACAAGTCTCAATCCAGAATAGCATGAATCATAGTGGTCCTACAGTATAGATGACAGAAGCTACAAACATTGCTATTTCTTGCCTTTCCATCTTTGCTTACTAATCTTTTGATGAGTCTAACAACAACAACAACAACAACAACAACAATAACAACAACAGGACTGTGTTCAGCATTTATTCATCTGATCAATATTCACTGTAATAAATATTCACTTGGCTGAACAGTGACAAAAAAGTCAACAGGTTTTAAAAGCTGTTAGAATTGATGGAAGTCTGAGATGAATGGCATCATCGCTCCTGTCTGCTCCTGCACGGAGTTGACAAACAGTTTAGTAGGTTTGTCTCTGACACAGTTATTCACATCTTTCTCATAAAAATAGCTCAATTATTTTTTCCTCTGCTGCTTTAAGCTGGTTCAAATCCTACCTCGACAACAGAAATCAATGTGTGAGGATCGAGGATATGGTGTCTACAAATGCTCAGCTTTGATGAGGGAGTGCCACAAGGCTTTATCCTAGGTCTGCTCATTTTTAGCCTATACATCAATGACCTGCCTTCAGGACATATTGGAGCTGATGTTCAAATGTATGCAGACGATATGGTAATATATACATGTATATATACACACACATAAAAATACAGCTACTGTTGTAGCTGTATTCTTGGGATCGATACACCATAGTATCACAATATTTTTGTGGGCAATATTGTATCGTCACACTATATAAATTATTATTATGACAAATACAAATTAAACTTCATGTAGCCTACTAGAATAATATAATCATTTGCTTTTTTAACTAGCTGTATTTTGCTGCCACAAAAAATGGCTGAAGTGAGATTAAACTTTATTTTATTAGATAAAAGAGATGTTGATTAAGTTTTCCTTTGGGGCCATAATTTATAGTTAGAAAAAGGTAACAAATCGCAATATGTCACAATATATTTTATCACAATACTCAGCATATCACAACATATTTAAAGTTACAATTGTATTATTATTATACTGTATTGTGACTTAAGTATCATGATAAAATGGTGATGATTGTGGATCCTCCTGTGATTCCCACCTCTAGAAAATAAGCCTTTTGACAAACACTGGCGCATTCACAGTGATGCTAATCAATGTGCACTGTCCCTGAGATTAAATGTATAAAGGTTGATGTTCAGTGTTTAGCTCAAGGACACAGGACTGAACACTACCTGTTGATTAGCTTTAACCTGAGACCACCAGATTACTACCTATAGCATAATGTCACTGTTCAGAGACACAGTGCAGCAATGACAGAGATGCTGACAAAGAAAAAGAAAGTGAAAGAAGTCAAACAGGAGACGATGTGACAGTGAGATGCTAAAAGTGAGGGATGGAAAGAGAAACCAGATCGCATCCGTCACAGTGAACCTGCGGTGATGTGAGTTGTGAAACTTAAAGGCGCTGTATGTAAGAATGTGGCCAAAACTGTTACTGCACTCAAATTCAAAATACTGCCGCGAGTCGTGTCCGCCCCCCCTCCCCTACAGATTCGAGGTTGCTGGACAGCGTCATGCTGGAGACTGATTTGTTTGCCCACGGGTGGCTGCCGTGGCAGGGCCGCGTCGCCGTGTCCTTGATCTTCGGTTTTCCAGCGGACCATTCAAGCAAGTCCGGCTTCTCTGCTGCGAACGCTGCTGCCTGGATACAGCTGAGGAGGAGCCGGCTGCTAATGCTATGTACTGGGACACTGCTAATGCTGCTTGCCGTGCTGCTGTAGCTCAGTCGTAACTGTAACTGATGCTGAGACTCTACTGACTGTGTGACTGGTAGACGGCGGGGGGTGGCGCAACAGGCCAAAACACAAATTCAAAACATAAACATGATTTGCGGACCGCAAAAAAATTTTTTAAATGTGAATATTCTGGCTGTACTATTGTTGTCGGTGAGATCAGTATGTTATATGAACATTATTCCTTAGTCTCTGTGACATATTAGGAGGATTTTATGACTATTTGCTTTATATTTCTTACATATAGCTCCTTTAAGTGTTTGCTCCCACTCTCCTGATACTAACAAATAAAAACACCTGCACTGTACCCTAAAGAGATGCAACTGAAGGTTATTCTTAATATCAATTATTAGATTACTTTCTTGACCAATCATTTGAATTTTAAATGTCAGAAAAGTGGCTGGTATCATTTCAATCAGTCCAAAGTGACAATTTTATTGTTTTATATGACAGAGAAAAGCAGAAAATTCCTACATTTGAGAAGCTGGAACCAGTGAATATTTAGGATTTTTACAGTCTGGGTTGTATGTCCAAATATTAACCATCTTTTTTGGGGGTTGCAATAATAAAGTTTCCCTCAAACAAAAGTGCCGGTTTTAAATGCCACTTTAATTTATCTAATTGGTTTGGAAATGAAAACTAAACTGAGTGTTAAAATCATTTCCTAAACTGTACATTTTAATGTCCACTACAGTGCAGAGCAACTTCCTGGTTCAACTTTAACCTACTGAACTTATTACTGATGCATGCTTGCACTCTGACAGCACAGCAAATGATTTTAACAGATATTTCTGGTGCATTCACTTTTGTTCCATTCTTTCTTTTATATTTGGGTTTAACTGGACAGTGGGCATGTAACCATAGCTGATGCAACAAGGAAAGATAGATGCACACTCCCTCTGACAAACTCAATGAGCCAACTCTCCAACCCATTCAGTGTCACAACCAACAGTTACACTGCAGACCAGATTCAGACAGTCTCACAGCAGCAGCTGGCGTGTGAAGAAATCGTCGGGATCGCGCCAGCTTCACACGCCGAATGTGAGGCCAATTTGTTTTCTCGATTTATGTGCCTGTTTGTGCAGACACAAATTTAGACCATTTTGCACAAAGTAAACCACGACCTCTTCATTTAGAGCACCACACTAGATGTTGCTTTGCTGAAGGTCTTCAGGCTACTTGTGTCCTCTTCTTGAGAAAACTTTTCCCACACACTCTACCAACTCTACACCAGTGATACTCTACTCAACAAGCCTGACAGGGTGCTGGTTGGCCCGGCGACCACTTTCTAATTCACAACGGAAATACATTTTTTGTACATTGAATGTAAACAAGGTACCTGGCTGCATAAAAGCAAAATAATCAAAATTAAGCTTGTTTATTTAAAAAGAAAAATGCCATATTGGTTACGATTCGTAATGGGAGCACAAGCTAACTGAAAGTAGAAACCAGCCCCAGATTCACTCCACTTGTTGTTATGTTTAGCCTCACTACATATGCATTGTGTCTGCGATTTCAGTCACTTCCTCTTACATGTGTGCTGCTCATGGTCTGGCACCTGATCGCTATCAAGTCCTGAACTCAGCTGTGCCCACAAACATCCTGTACAAAGCTAAATAAGAAGAATATAAGAATATACAGACAGGCAGTCTCTGCAGATAAATACACCACCACACACTTCTCATGGATCACACGAGGTGATTGAGAGGGATTATTTCTTTATGATTCATCTGTAAAAAAAAATTCTGCAGTGTATATTCTTAATTATTAATATTTCTTTATTTACTGGCCCTCTTGCAAAAGTGTCCCCCAGCAAAGCAAGTTGAGTATCCTGCTATATACTCTACCAAAATGGACAGTTCACACATAAAGAGCAGTGCAAACATATAAAATATTTTATGTGCTAGGACAGTGGTTCCCAACTGGTCCAGCCACGGGGTCCAGATTTCTCCAGTCTCTCACTGTACAGCAGGAATCAGCACTTTAAGATCAAAGCTCTGTGCTGGAAATTCACTGTACTTTAAAATAAAGTGTGTTCTTTCACTGGCAGAATGGTCTTGTGACCCACCAGTTGTCAACGACTGTACTCGGACACCACATGACCTGAAACATTAGTTTTCCAGATAGTAACTTATCAGGCATTACAAATAATCAGTTCATCTTTACATTCAAAATGGATGTGTAGGATTAAGAAAAACAACTCTAGGCCTCTCTACAGACCAACAGGAGAGACTACCTGAATGTAAACCTGCACTCAAGCTGCCTAACAACACAAAAACAAACAAGTGACAGCTTATTATTTGTAACTCATGTGCATATTGACGCCAGAGTAAGAAACAACTCTCCTGCTCTGATCTTGAGCCATTACATTACTCAACAGGTTACAAAAAATTGCAGTACAGAGAGAAATCCAAAACCAGCCGTCAAAGGTATCTCATGTCATGATGCACTGAGCCTCTCTCTCAAATGAGTTGTAATTTGGTCCCGAGAGGAGGCGGAGCCAAGAGCAACAGGAGGGATTTGAGTGACGGGGCTAATCGCCAATAAACTCACTCCCCCTGCTGTAATGAGGCCAATCAGAGACTCGTAACTTCCCCGACGCCGACGGAGCATCTGTTTGTGCCAGATGGACCGCTAGGCATCATGTGTGGGCGCGCTAATGTGCCTGTATTCAGGAGCGCTGTTTACGTGCGAGAGCTAAACTAGTCCGTGTTACACGCGGTGTCATTCGGCGTGGTTGCCACGGCGGAGGGTAAACTCACACAAACCAACGGAGAGTGTGCGTGTCGTTGACACACCAGCATCGATCTCTCTGATGTTAATGTGTCATTTTATTATAGCAACAAGTGTCAGGCTGGAGTTACAGCGATGTGTTGGCTCAGTGCGCGCTTTGGAGACATGCGTAAAAATAGCGGTATTTGAATCGACCACGAGTATTTCAAAGCACGAGATGAGAGTCTGGAAATGTTTACAGCCAAGCTTCAATATAACAACATGATCATTATGTGTAAACAGCTGCAGTTTGCGACAGTGTTGCAGAGAGCAAAGCGCGTCGTCAGCAGCTGCAGGACTCTGCAAAAGTTGCAAACGACGCAAGAAACATTGTTTCCTCTCGGAGCTTTTACAAAAGCACAGCAGAGCCCTCCGACATGACAAACAGCAACAGCAAACCGCTGAAATTACAACACAGAGCTGGGCACGGACATGCACGTAGGTGTCGGCGGTGAAGTAACGAGCCGAGCGCTCCGAGGCGCTGATAAAGATGGCTGTGAGAAATAGAAACAGTTGGTCTGAGTGTGGCTACAGAGAGCGACCATGAGCGCTGCTCTGTGTGCAGGTCATCTCAGAGAAAAAGGACAAGCATCTAATTACACTGACTCCTAACGTAAGCCCTGTTCTGTTGCATAACACTGAGCCGACACACAGCACCTCAGCGCAAAGTGACACCACTCCACTCACCCGTCCTCCCGTCCTGAAACGTGCAAGAAGCCGGTTAGAAGCGAAATAATGTGAGCCTCACGCCGGAGCACGCCGCCTGTCAGGCAGGTATGAGCTGAGAAATAAGTTGAAAGCGCTCCGGTTGGTTAACGGGCCTGCGTAAAGACACCTCCAGCCCGGAGAGGAAAATAAATCCCCCTCTTTGAAGGGCTTAAAGGCAGGCAGAGCTGAAGGCGGTCAAACTCACCTCTAACGCCTGGCTGCGCTGAGGATGTGTCCAACTGTCACCCCCTCCAGCTGGCTGCACGGCTTTATATATCCACAGCGAGTAAAAATAGAGCGCTTCACCTTCCCGTCCCCTGCGCTGTTTACCGGACACGGTGCGCACCGACAGCGTGTTGTGATACGGGCTTGAGCGGTGGAGAGTCCTCCGCCAGGCTTCCAGCATCGGAGAAGAGGTACAGACAGTCAATATGGCTGACGAAGTTACCGTACCGAGGCGTGGTGAGCGGAGTCCTGCAGATACACCCCCCCCTCCCCCTCCCCCTCCCTCACCCCGTGACTGAAACTCTGCAGAGCACCCTGCTGCGGGGTGACACCCAGGAGTCCCAAACTTTATCACGGCCCCCAAAAGGAGAGGTTAATACGGCAGAGATCCTTCTGGTAAATGTGTTAGGTCACACTGTGAGTTCACTGCTAATAATAAACTTAGTGTCCAACCGGTAATGTTCCGGTTAACGGTTCATTAAGACACTGCATTAAAGGGACAGTTGACCCCAAGATTTTTTTTTTCCTTTTACCTGTAGTGCTGTGTATTAAAATAGATTGGCTTGGTGTGAGTTGCAGAGTGTTGGAGATATCAGCCAAGTTGTGGTGCTCAAACCACCAAAAAATACATTCAGTGTCTCTTTCCTGAAATCATGACCCAGAGACCTTTTTATGAGCAGTTTCATGCAGGAACTTTTTCTTCCTACCAAGCCACACCTGCCAACTGTATTGCACCAGAGAAGGAAGTGTGCATCTACTCATGGACGAGAGGCTCCTGCGTGTGACAGAATGAGATGGAAACATTAATGGTGTCCTCTTGGGTTGAACTGAATACTCAGATGAAACGAGTATCCACTACAGATAATGTATCACCTGACAAAAGGCCTTTGCAAACTGAGTCCGTTTTTTTGTTGTTGTTTTTTAAATCCGTCATCTAAAAGAAAATTGTGACACGCAGAAACCTAGAACACTGATTCCGATGTGTTTTATTGTTCTACTCGTTGCAAAAATTCTCAATACATGACACAATGAAAAACGCTTTTCCTCCTTTGCCTTTCTCAACTCAAGTTACCAATCTGTCTGTCAACACTTGTTATCTATAATAACAACTTCTGGTTAGGCTCCACCCCCTTTCGTTTAAACCACACCCACTTTTGTTGTAATCTCTGCCTATTCCAAGTACAAATGGATACAGATAATGGTGTACTTGCTTATCCTTAGTGTCCTCCTTGGCTGAACTGTAACTAGCTCAGTGGTGCTAGGTGAGCTAGCAGTAGATGCACTCTTCCTTCTGCGTGGTGATACCATTGATGTATAACAATACCCTAGATACCAGATGCCAAGATGGCGCTTATTCAGCCCCATGGAGTTGCTCACCTACTGCGTAAAAAAGTTTCTAGCTTCCAGATTTGCTTCCGTGATACACGGCCCACTGAATATGCACAAGTTATGTTTCTCTCACTGGCCCCGCCCACAAGTTTCTGCATGGCTCACAGACTTTACTTTTTGATGACCTCACAAATTACTAAATGGTTTTTCTCGGCTCAAGCAAAGTTTTACAAACATAAAACATCCATGGATCAAAAATTGATTATAGAAAGAATCATAATGGACCTTGTTTGTAGTTCGAGGTGTCCCGTCACAGTTTTTATACGCCACTTTTACTGTAGAGAAAATGCTTTTTGGGCCATAGGGGATCTCAATATCGCAAGTGACCACTGGGAAAAAGCAAGGCAAAGCTGCTTTCATAGCAGCCTGCGTGATACAGGTGCAGATGTAGTTCAGTAAAGACTTTCAGTTGAACATGTCAGCTGAATTAACTCCAGATCAGCATTAGGAATCACAACTCCTGTACCATTTTACTCTCATTGTAAATGTATTCAGTAAACAAACATATTACCTGCACTTTTCTCTCCACCTCACCAGGCTCTACTGCTCATCTCCACCTCCTGAAAAAACTCCCCATTCATCACTGCCTGTAAATAAGGCTCTATGTGTTGTGAAACAGAGCCTGTGTGGCTGTGAGGAGGAGAGATGTGTCATCTCTGAGCTGTGAGTCACTGGCATGCAGCTTGCCTCAACCTGAAGTCATGATGAGAAAAACACGCCAGGACGATCAGTGATGTGTAATGTGCTGTGCACGCTCAATGAGAGCCAATGCTGATGTAGATACTTAAGACACTCTGATAACAATCTCGCTTTGTTCCCTACTGATTACATGGATATTGGCATCTTTATTGTCTCACTAACTTTTAGCAGAGATCCCTCAAATATGGCTTTTAAAGAGTTGTAAGAGTTCTTTCAATACACCAGTATTGCCGATATTGTTTGCCCCTTGATATTCAAGTCAGGCTCTACACTCAATGTTGATTCTCTGATGAGCATTAAGACATTAAAAAATCTCTGGACCTTCTTCTTGTCACCCGCAACATGTCCTTTCATGTTTTTATTAGTGTAACAAAAGTCTATTAAACATTTTCCCTCACTCCATGCTGATTATATTTACTTGAAAAGTAGGGCTAGGTGTTGGTACTGGATAGCTTTAAGGTATCAGCCGACCTAGCCTAGGTCCACACCTTTGAATCCACTCATGTCATGGAGTTGAGTGATTCATCTGGCACCGTGACATGAAGCAGCGGTTTCTCAGTACTGAATAAATATGACTAATAAGTGCAGCTGGGGGACTAACAATTAGCCAATCAGTGGCACAGCTGGGACGAAGGCCATTGACTATGGTGGACCAGAACCAATGATGAGTACTAAGAACAACTGTGAGCGCTATACACAACATGGGGCTCATTAATACTCCCATTAAATACGAAAATAGATATGTCCATTTCAAACTTAGATGTCACTGCCCTCATACTTCCATGCCTCCTTTATGATGGCATAGATACAGCCAATCGATGGCACTAGAGGGCAGAGTCAAAATTTCAGACAACCAACAAGGCAGCTAAGGAGAAGGTCGTAATAACATACCTTTTAACAGAGGGAGCGTTGTAGACGTGGTGGTCTGTGACGTCTATAAACACATCACGACATGGACAGAGTATTATTTTCACCATATTAGCAATTTGTTCTGCTCTGCCATTATTTAAATGTCTTTGTCGTCTCCATAAATTCGTATCATGCTTGAACTAGGCTTCCACTGCCCCCACGAACTCTGGTGGTACTGCTCCATTTCATCCATGTCCAAAAGCTTTCAGACAACATGCACAAATATGGACAAAATGAACGCAAATTATGGACAGAAGGCTCCATCCATGTCTGTGTATGTATCTGACGTTGAGCAATCAAGCGGGAGTAGGGGGTGTAAAACACGTTTGATCATGATATTATATCAATTCATTGGATAACGATACGATATCACGAAGTCTTCCACAACAGGATTTCTATTTACTTTAACTTTTACTTTTACTTTAACCCTTTTCACCTCAACTCCGTTGTGGTGAAAAGGGAGCTTAGCCAGAAAGCAAAACTCTCGTTTTACCGGTCGATCTACGTTCTAACCCTCACCTATGGTCACAAGTTCTGGGTAGTGACCGAAAGAACGAGATCGCGAGTACAAGTGGCCGAAATGAGTTTCCTCTGCAGGGTGGCTGGGCTCAGCCTTAGGGATAGGGTGAGGAGCTCGGACATCCGGGAGGGACTCGTAGTAGAGCCGCTGCTCCTCCACATCAAGAGGAGCCAGTTGAGGTGGTTCAGGCATCTGGTAAGGATGCCTTCCGGACGCCTCCCTTGGGAGGTGTTTCGGGCATTTCAGGAGACCTCGGGGCCACCCCAGGACACGCTGGAGGGATTACATCGCCCAGCTGGCCTGGGAACGCCTCGGGGTTCCCTCGGAAGAGCTAACGGAGGTGGCTGGGGAGAGGACTGTCTGGGCTTCTTTGCTGAGGACGACAAGTACAAGTACGAGTACGAGTTTAACTCAGGGGCCTGTGATTGATTAGAAAGGATACCAGTTAATAGAGTGATTATCTTTTTCCTGGCTAGAAGAAGAAGAAGAAGAAGAAGAAAAAGAAGTGAATTATTCATCCAGCTCTCATTTTGCTGACATAACATCTGGGAGGTCCCCACAATACATAGGGTATTTATAAGTATTCTCAGGCCGAGAGACCGTCCACAGTGTGAGACAAATGTTAGATCTGAGTAGAGGCTACAGTGATTGAAAGCAGTGTGTGGTGCTGCACTGCTACAGTGGACACCAGCCACTTCATCACAAGCAGAGAGAAAGAGAAAGAAGTCAGTTAGAAATAGAGGCCAGCTTATAATGACAGATCTCTAGGGAAGCTGATTCATCAGTTTGCATCTCTGGCCTATTTTAATATCACTGACATCTACGAGAAACACTGTGAGCAGAGTGAAAATGTGACATGGAGGCAGGCTGGCGGTTTGAGAGGAGGTCTCAGGTTCAAGCCTGCAACAGTTGATGTTGATGACATCAGTGTGTGTGTGAGTTAAACACTGAGCATCAACGTACATTCCTCTGTCAGCTCAGTGCCTTACACATTTTCATATTATTCACATTTGGTTCCTCTTCTCTCTCTCACCTCTTCAAGGCCGCGTCCTCACACACACTTTCACTCAGCAGTGTGTTTTCAGGCCGCAGTTTAGGAAGTAATGTAGTACATTAAATGGGATTACAGTAATCTCTCCAATGACACAACTAGCAGCGTGATTGAAGTCTTTAATAGTCCTTTAAGCCTTTAATTTATAATTCTGAAACCCAGGTAATAAAAAGTTATGGTTGAGCAGGCTGCACATAAATATCTGTCAGGCAACTTAAATTGTTTCAGAAAAACTTACCTTGTTAATCTAACCACAAAGTCATGTATTTGCCAGTTTGTTGGTAGAATTTTGAAATTTCAGTGAGTTGTTTACTGTGCAACACTGACATCTTGTGGCCGCTTATGGACATGACAGCAGTTTGTTTGTGTCCAGGGCAGCATGATTATACAAAGGCACTGCAGTAATAACCTGCTCTTGAATGAAATTATTTTGTTAAAGGGTTTGGGATCAATTGTGCCATGTTCTCAGCACCTGGAGACGGAAAAATGGAATTGGTTCCTGGTTAATAACAGAACAGTTATCATACATTTCTAAGACCATTAATCGTCTATGACACATTACTCCAGCTCTAAAACCCTCACATTTTTTACGTGTCACTTCAAATTGATTACAAATTCTCGCTGCTTGTGTATAAATCCCTCTCAGGGTCTGACATGCTTGTGACATATGAACCTTCTAGCACCCTGAGGACACCTGGGGCTGGACTACTGACCGTCCCAAGAGTCAGAACAAAACAGCGTCTTGTTATCATGCAGCACAAATCTAGAATAATATAAACAATGTTAGACAAGCCCTGACTCTGAACATTTTTGAGTCAAAGCTAAAAACATTCCTATGTTACACTGCCTACTTCACCCTGTAATGACTGCAAACACATTTTAAAACTCAGTTTTAAATCAATTTTAAATCATATTTTTCTCTTGTCTGCACTTTTGCTGTTTTTAATGGTGATTTCTTTTAAATTGTAAATCATTTTGTAATTCGTTTTACCTTTTATATCCTTTCTCTCTACTCTTGTCTGTATCCTTTATAATGTTTTATATTTAATTGGTCTGTAAAGCACTTTGAACTGCCCTCGTGTATGAAATGTACTGTACAAATAAAGCTGCCTTGTCTTTTGTATGTCAATTATTGCACTGAAGAAGACAAAAAAAAACGACTTCATGTCTATACTCCTAAAAACCATGCACTCTGCTTGACACAGATCTAAATACGCACACAAAACACACAGAAATGCACCAAATTACAGAGCCAAGAGTGAGTGCACAGGTGCATGCTAGCACCTTGATCACCAGTGACACCTTTAGTCATCTGGCAGACGCTACAGAGCTGCCAAAACACAACTCACCAGACTCAGAGACAGTTTATTTCCCACAGCCATCAGCACACTAAATAAAGCAAATATCAAATAATGTTTATAACTGCTATTCTGCCATCCACTGAGCACTTTGCTGCACTTTAAGTACTTTTATATATATTTATTTATTGAATTCTATCCTCACTGAATGACCTGTTTTGTGTTTTTATGTTCTTTGCTGGAATGCATCACTTGAGTGTCACAATAAAGGCTTTCTAGTTCTAGTATGAGAGCACAGAGGGATAAAGAGTTTAGTTTACTGTGAACATTTCCCTCAGAAGCTAACTTTATTATTTCTTCCTCCTACATGTTTACATACCTGATGTGCAGAGTGTGTGTGTCAAGGACAGGCTACAGATTCTCCCTCCAACAGATGAATCCAGCTCAAACACCTGTTCAGCTGTCCTTGAGCCGGACTCTGGGTGTGAGCTTTAGCTGAACCTGATCTCCACGTGAAGAACAGAAAGAGACAAAACTTAACATAATGAGGAAATAAAGAGGACAGATTGGAGCGTTCCATGTGAGGGCTTTACAGCTGGTGTAGCTATGCTGAATAAAGCAGGAATGCAGATTTGAGTCACTCTTATTTGTGGAGGGGGATTAATCAAGACTGAAATCATTATTATCATTATCTATTATTCCCAGTGTTCACCCTGAAACATCTGCATGTGGAGTTGCCAAAACAAGCTCAGAGATCTGCCTGTGAGTCATGACTGTGCTGCATTTATGTGGATGAAATCAAATCTTTGAAACATCCTGTTGCATTAGTGAGCCCAAAGGAAAGGTTACTTCACACTGACCTCCAAACAGTGGTTCAGGCTAATCTTCCCATGTGATGATTATAGTTGGCGGTCTGCAGGTCTTTATCTTCCTGGAGGAAATATCAGGGCGAGACCCTGCAGGCGCTCCTTCACCTCCACCTCCCTCTGTGTGCACAGACGTTATTACAAAAGAGCAAAGCTTACATTCTGCTCAGACTCTATTTAACTCCCACTGAGAGTGGAAATGACTCTTTTTCAGAGCACATTTGATTAACAAAGTAGCATCATGAGAGCATAAAGGCCCCAAACAAAAAGCAAAGGGAACACGAGGGCTGTGATTCATCGACCTCACTTACTCAGATGCATCCACACAGACAGCAGGACGACACATCAGAGCCAAAGATACAAGTAATGTGTGTTTAAATGAAGGAGAAAATTGGGTTTTGGTTAAAGCAGATCACCTTTTACTGATGAGCACATATTTGTTGCCCTGTATTAGCACATGACAAGGTTATAACATGTGTAAATAACTGCTGGAGTTATTAGTTTATTAATAAATTAGACATTTTGAATAATATCTAAAACTATTAATAAGGAATATGTTTGATTTTGGATTGTCAGTCAAAAAAACAAGTAATCTGAAGATGTCAGTCTGGGCTCATTTTCACTCTCGCCATTTTATATCCATCCATTCATTTTCATCCACTTATCCAGGGCCAGGTCGTGGGGGCAGCAGGCTGAGCAAAGCACCCCAGACGTCCCTCTCCCCAGCAACACTTTCCAGCTCCTCCTGGAGGACCCCAAGGTGTTCCCAGGCCAGATGAGATATGTAATCCCTCCAGGTGTTTTGGGTCTGCTCTGGGGCTTCCTATCATGTCGGAGTCGGCACCTTAAAGGGATAGTGCACCCAAAAATGAAAATTCAGCCATTATCTACTCACCCATATGCCGAGGGAGGCTCAGGTGAAGTTTTAGAGTCCTCACATCCCTTGCGGAGATCCAAGGGGAGAGTGGGTAGCAACACAACTCCACCTAATGAAGGCTGACCGCGCCCCAGATTCAAACGTCCAAAAACACATAATTGAAACCACAAAATATCTCCATACTGCTCATCCGTAGTGATCCAAGTGTCCTGAAGCCCCGACATAAAAAGTTGTGCACAAGCGTGCACACATGAGCACGGTGCAAAGAGAGGCAGTTAGAGCTACAGGCTACAATGAGGCTAAAAACAGAGTTCAAATGACATTTTTCCAAACAACTTTTTATGTCAGGGCTTCAGGACACTTGGATCACTACGGACGAGCAGTATGGAGATATTTTGTGGTTTCAATTATGTGTTTTTGGACATTTGAATCTGGGGCGCCGTAAGCCTCCATCAGAGCATGTGAGTGGAGCGGGGAGCAGAAGGATTTTGTGTTGAGCGAGGAACGGCTTTTTTTTTTTAAAAGGTGGAGCGGAGCCTTATCTCTCGCTCCAATCTCCGGTCGCTCATGCCCCACCCAGAATGCATCTTTGCACCTGCGCACACCCAGGGGAGAGGGCTTCCCCGGAGGTCGGCCGCTTAACCCGGCCCGTCTCCTCCACACTTTGACTTATTTCCACCCTGCCAACAGCGGTACCGTGTAGAACAGTCCCTAACTGCGGGGAGAGGGGAGAGGGCTTCCCCGGAGAATCTACCAAGCTCATGTTTTATTTGTGAATAGAAGATTACAGGTTAGGGTAGTACGATGCAGTTTCTTTGAGCGGAGTGGTGAGCGAGTGGAGCGGGCATAAAATGGCATAAAATTTATGATGGAGCAGAGCAAAGAATGCGCAGAACCAAGCGGAGTGGACGAGCGGCACAAAGTGACAGGTCTGCGAGCGAGGAGCGGAAATTTTCACCCACTCCGCTCCGCTCACATGCTCTGGCCTCCATTAGGTGGCGTTGTGTTGCTACCCACTCTCCCCTTGGATCTCCGCAAGGGATGTGAGGACTCTAAAACTTCACCTGAGCCTCCCTCGGCATATGGGTGAGTAGATAATGGCTGAATTTTCATTTTTGGGTGCACTATCCCTTTAACATTGTGGAGGGTCTCCAAAGGCAAAGTGGACCCAGGGGAGGGGCCAGACTAAGAGCTATTCAAGAAGACCTTGATGAAACGATGTATTCGGACTTTGAGGACCTTGCCCAGTACGGGAACACTGTATGAATTTTACAACTTGATCATTCTTTCAAACGAAGCCTATCAGTTAACCTGAACAGTAAAACCTGGTCATTCTTTCAAGCATGGCTTCTTTTCTGGGACAAGAAGAACTGCACAGAGGTGCCCTGGAGAATTCTTTGTTCCTCAAATATTATAGCTCATTTCAGGATACATGTGAGATAAATGACTAAGCTTGGCATAGTTGAGACCTGACGACCAAATCACAATCACCTGTCCCATGAGTTTTGTACTGTTCACAACATTCTCAAATGAAATGCCACACTGCATTACCTTTGAGATTCTCAGTCCACTGCAGCAAATGTCATTTTGGAGGGAAACTCTGGTTTAAAATCTCTCTGGGAGTTCCCTCTGCTGCCACAGGAGGGCAGCAGATCACCACCCTGTGCTCCTTACACCACCTCTAGATCCCTCTGTCATGTACAATATGAAACACATAGTGCAGACCTGTTAAATGTAGCTGTTTGCACGTGGCATTCTTTGCCTATTGAGTCCTTCAAGTGTTCAGTAAACAGAGGTTTGTCTTGTTTGATTGGAGAGTCAACATGCCGAACTGTCTCCATTATGTCCTCATTATGAGTTACCTGGCATTACAGTACAGCTCACAATAGTGTTTGCACATGGAGGTGGTGAGATATTGTGTGTTGGTGTGACTGAATGTTCTCTGACCGCGACTGAACTTTCAGGCAGGTAAGGAGAACAGCAAACTAAAAGACACTGAATGATTTATAGCACAGCTTCAACTTGTTCTAACCTCAGAACACTTTTAGAACAGTTTCACCTTTGTATGAATCTTTGTTCTCATAATGTCTACATACTTTTATTCTTCAGATTGCTTTATACTCAATGGCCCAGTGGCCAGAAGAAATGTTTGCCTTGTACATTTCAGCAAATCACGAATATGTAACACAGACGTTTCTTAGGTGACTGACTTTGTCATCAGGAGGTGGAGGGGATGGTGGATGGTCACGTAGGTGAGATCCTGCCAAACTGCAGACCACCGTTCAAGACCAACAAGCCAAACAAAACCAGTTGTTTTTTAGCAACCATTCTCAGCCTGGACTGTGCGTCCATAACCAAGTATTTTAAGCCAAAACAAGATATTTTCAGAACAATAACCAGATTGTTTTTGTGCTTAAACCTAAACACACATTAACTGAGGCGTTGTTGAAAGTAAAGAAATTAAAGGTTTCAACATATAATATATATAATATACACATGTGATGTTTCCATCGTTTACAGAAATGTACAGTGCCAACATTTTTTCTGGCAGTTGGGTTCATTTACTGCAGAAGCCTTCAGAAGCAAGAATAAAAATGCAGGTAGTGTTGGCCAAACTTTAACTTACTGACACTGCATGTCAAACTATAGATTACCATAAAACTTTGATTAGTAGCCCAGGCTATTATTTGCCTAAATCACTGAACTCAACAGGCCTATATTTGGGACAGGCCTTTAATTCCTTTCACACAAAACTATTGCTCAGCAAAGATCAGGAACTCACATTGTTTATTTAAACCAGTATGAGTAGTACTTGTATAAAAATGAGGCTGTAGACAATATATCAATTATGAAACATTCATTTGATCTAACTCTGACAGACAGCACATTAGAGAAATAGAGTTACAGCACATGAGGATTACTGTACCCAGCATACCAGCACATCCCCACTTTATCCTGTTAAAACAAAACTCACAACTTGGATACATTTTCATGGAAAAGCCTTTTAAATTCTTATGATTTCAGGACCCTTACAGACTATATGATACGATACGATACAATACGATATACTTTATTGTCCCACTATTGTAAATTTGTCTTGGACTCAGCAACTGCGCCATAAATGCCTTGACAGTTACAATGACAACAAACAATACATCAACAGCCATACCATCCCAACAACAATTCCTGGTGTCTGCCTCCCGGACCGCAACAGGAAGATGATTCCACAGGAGAGGAGCCTGATAGCTGAAGGCTCTGGCTCCTGATCTACTTTTGGAGACTTTAGGGACCACGAGTAACCCTGCGTTCTCAGAGCGCAGTGTTCTGGTGGGATAATAAGGCACTATGAGCTCTCTAAGATATGACGGAGCTTGACCATTTAGAGCTTTATAAGTTAACAGTAGGATTTTAAATTCAATTCTGGATTTTACAGGGAGCCAGTGCAGAGAAGCTAAAACAGGAGAAATATGATCTCGTTTCTTAGTTCCTGTTAGTACACATGCTGCTGCATTCTGAATTAGCTGGAGAGTTTTTAAGGACTTACTAGAGCTACCTGATAATAGAGAGTTACAGTAATCCAGCCTAGAGGTAACAAAAGCGTGGACCAATTTTTCTGCATCTTTTCGGGTCAGGATAGAAATTAATTTTCACAATGTTACGCAGATGAAAAATGCAGTCCGTGAGGTTTGTTTTAAATGAGAATTAAAAGACAAATCTTGGTCAAATGTTACTCCGAGGTTTCTTACGGTAGTGGTAGAGGCCAGGGCAATGCCATCTAGAGAAACTATGTCATCAGATGCCTGTGGATATTCTCATTCATCCAGGTCATAGTTATCTCAAGGCAATTGAGTCGAACGCAGGACGTCTGACGAGGTCAGACTAGTTCCAGCCTAGTCAGACAAGCATGAACTGATGAAGCCTCTTGGATAAGAGGTGAAACGTCTTCTAAGACAAAACCAAGTCCAGTTGCGTTCGACTCATTTGCCTTGAGATATGTCATCAGATAAAGAGTCTCTGAGTTGTTTGGGGCCAAGAACAATAACTTCAGTTTTGTCTGAATTTAACATCAGGAAATTGGTGCTCATCCAGGTTTTTATGTTTTTTAGGCATTTTTGAAGTTTAGTTAATTGATCAGTTTCTTTTGGCTTCATAGATAAATACAACTGAGTATCATCCGCATAACAATGGAAATTTACAGAGTGATTTCTAATGATGTTACCTAAGGGAAGCACATATAGAGTAAATAGGATTGGTCCGAGCACAGAAGCTTGCGGAACTCCAAAACAAACTTTAGTACATTCATCATGATTCATCATGAACAAACTGAAAATGATCAGATAAATAAGATTTAATAAAAGCACTACAAAAATGATTGCACAATATTTGGCCTCAAGCAGAATTGTTTAAAAGTTTGACGGAGGTTGGAACGAATGAATAAAACGGTTGAGTTTGCAGTTAGGGACTCGATATCGTCTGCCTAAGGGTAGGAGGTCATATTCTAAATGAAGAATATGGGATGGATCAGTCACTATCGTCTGGGCTTGCCTAAAAACAGTTTGCTCATAAATAAACTGCAAGGTCTGATAGTTTTCAGTTTGACAGTGAAGTTGCCATACCAGGCTGACATCCCATATCGGACTAAGTTCTCTAGTACTGCCTGGTAAAATAAAAACATGATGCTTTTGTCCACACCACACACTCAAAGTCTGCGCAAAAAATACAATCTTTGCTGTAAACGAGAACACAGACCCTCAACATGGACATTGCAACTAAAAGTGTCATCTAAGTGAACTCCAAGATACTTGTACGAGCTGACCTGCTCAATGGGTGAGTCATGTATCATGTATAACTAAAGGAATATGAATAACTTACGGGGTAATCAAGGAATGGACACATGATGTTGAGGCAGCCAACAACCTGCTTTATACATGGCAACGAGACCAGGCCTCTAATTGAGACAGGTGTGTATTTGTCAAAATGTGTAGCCACACCGGGCTAGTAAAAGGGACTGAGCGTTTATTTGAGGTTTTGCAGTACTTTATCAACCAGGTATCCTCTCAGACATGCAATTAATGTTTTTTAGTTTGCTCGGCTGCAGCTACGAGACCACACATTTGGATTCATATGACTAATTTGTAATCAGATAAGGAAAGTACGTCATCGATCTACATGTTTTATTTTCTTTCTTTGTCTCCTTTTTGTACAGTTGGCAGTCACACAGTTCGGTGCACTACTTTGACATTATTTATTGTTGCAGTGTCTGTAGTTGTCTGTTCAGCTATGATAGCTCTCTCAGCTAATGTATTTTTTTTTGTCTGCAATTTTTAGAAATTACCAGCACCATCTCTTTTTTTTCTTTTATGGCACAAACATAAATTGTCCTGCTGATGGAAATATTCGACCACCAAATGTGGATTAATTCACTGCTGAAAAGAGCTCAGCCAACACACAGTTTACTCTTTGTTTGAGTTACATTGGCTAAATACGACAGTGGACAGGAAACAACCATCATAATAAAATGTTAACTTATTTCTTCTCAAAACATGTTTAGTACCATGGGCGTAGGTTTCATTTCAACACTGATGGGAGAAACATAAAACTGGTTTGGATCCTTCCCCAGGAAATTTTGAGCGTCAAACATTTAGTTTCTTGCATTCTGGGGGATTTTTGTGAATCAGTTTTTGCCTTGTCTGTATTCATTTACATTGTCTTTGATTTCATCAAAATCAAAGTACTCTATGACTTTTATTTTTTATCGGATACAATCCACATTAGTACTTCCTTATCTTTTGATTCTGGCATCGTTCAGTACTCTGTAATTTCATATAAACAATATTTTTGTTCTGTTTATATGGTCAAACCAACCAGTGTCATTTTAACCCTAATAAACAGTAACTGAAATAAGCGCAGAGTCATTCAAAGAGACCTTGGTGTCAGTGTGACCCCTGTCCAAATAAAGGTTAAATAACTGTAATTAGAATTTAGATTTTACATTTGTACACAGTGTAAAATGATTGGTGTTTACATACATCTAGAACATCACACGCTGCAGGCAGTTAAAGTGCACGACTTGTCTCGTGCTCTGCTCGGGGCAAAGTGGCACAGGACAGGAAGCGCAAACACTTGTAAAGGCAACAGGTTCACTGGGTTCAGCTGAGTGTTGGACGTCCACAGCAGCAGGTGGGGTTTTCCTTGAATTTAGCATTTAAATTTGAAAGTCATAAAACATTTTATCATGAAATTATGGAGTGTATTTCTGACTTTGAGCATCATCTTACAGAGGGGAGCAGTATTTAGGGTCAGCGACAGAGCACGTGAGGAAATCCGTGTATGTCTCCTTCAAAATAAGGTTAACTGACTGATGAGTGTCCCGACCCTCCCTGACAGACTGTCATACTTTAAATCAGGACCCGTGGCAAACATGAGCTCTAAATAGTTCCATCTATTAAAGCAGCAGAGGAGGTATTGGGTGTTTCTGACTGGGGTCTCTGAGGGCCATGGGCAGATTATGAGACAATGGGCCCCTGGGCACTGATATACAAAGGGCCCCACCATCTCTCAGGAGCAAGACCATGTTCCCATCCAAATTTGTCACATGTCACTGCTTTGTCAGTGGACTTTCACATCTACATTTTACACGCTAGGTAATACATCTGTTAAAATGTCTGCTACGTCTGTTGTTGACATTCTGGGACGCAACAACCAACAACTGGACGTCAACAAGAGCATGTAGTTAGGTTAAGAAAAAAAAAACATCATGGTTTTGCTCTACATTGGAAGCAAACACTGGGCTCCCAGGTGAAAGTCTGGAGTTGTTGGAACCACCCACCCCAAAGGGACTTTCCAGCTCCTTACCTTATGTCATTACAAGCAGCCTTTCAAACCGACACCATCGAGTGGCAAATCATACCGCTGCGACAGGTGTCGTCCACTAGCATTTGGAACTGACACCACCCATCCGCATATAGCACTGCCGAAACAGATGAGGGCGGTCGATTGGCCACAAGAGGTGGCTTTTGACGTCAGTGTCTGACACTGAAATCATTGACGAAGCGGCGATATTTGATGACTTCACAATGAGAAAAAGCTGGGGCGACACACAGGTGGTTGTTGAGGTTTTGTGCTCTTTGTTGTTGTTATGCATCTTTTTGTAGTTTTGTGGGTCTTTGTTAGCCTGGAAATCCAGACTCAAATGTAGAAAGATTTTGAGTCTGGCCCTCACCGATACACCCCTCGTACCCAAGGGGCGGCTCTAACTGAGGCATTTCAAATGCCGCCGCACGCAGTTGGATAACACGATGGCCAATCAGAGCAAAAACCAATGTGACGTATTCATTGCACTAAGCACCATTGGTTTGCCGAACAGTGGGGCTAACTGATATATTATGCTTTTGCTGTATCCCGTCAGCAAACCGGCAAAAAAAAACGTCCTTCCTGGAAATGAAGGCTTCTAGGGCAGTCTTCTGTTCCTCTCTCACAGCAAAAGATAAGTGTAGTTGGCTTAGCGTTTCTTCCACACCTAAATTGAATGGACGCGGTCCTTCTGCAGCTGCCATCTTGGCTGTTTACTTTTTGACTCTTACGGCACAGCGCTGTCCTCATCATGTTTCACCCGCCTAGAGCCGCCTCTGTCAGACAGACTGATCTGATTGGTCCGACTGCAATTCAGCGGGCTCTGCTCGTCGGGGCCAGATCCCTGTGCAGTGCGATTTAGAATTTGCTAGGGGCGGGGCATCTGGATTTCGAGGTTAGGTCTTTGTGGTAATTTTGTTTCTTTTTTGGTCATTTTGTGTCTCTTTGTAGGTCCTTCGCATCTCTTCCTGGTTATTTTGTGTCGTCTTCTGGTCCGTACTTGTTAATTTGAGTGACGTTTTGCAGGTGAAGGCTGTGGGGCCTCCTGACATTTTGGACCCCTGGGCCTGTAGGCCTGTTCAATCATCCATCCATGCCCTGGACTACAATACACTAGTGCTTTTAAAAACAGAAACAGAAAACAATGATATGAAGCCAAAGTAATAATAAACTGGAAGAATAAGATAGAATAAAGGATAAAGTTTATCCCTTTTTTAAATGTATTATTAAACCTTCCAGGAGGAACCAATGAGTTTGGGGCAGAGAGTGACAAACAAGTCTGAAAGTTCAAAAGTTTAAGTATTTTTATGGGCTTTGTGCACATTAAGAAAATTGAGAATAACACCAGATTTATCTGTTAGCTGAATTTATGCAGGATCACTGTTTTCCTACTTATGAAAATGTGAATTATACTTTGACATGTATTCTTGTCATTGGTGCTCGTAAAATGCATTTAATGTAGGCTAAGTGAAAGTACAGGACTCCTCTGCTTTTTACGAGCCAGAGACGGCCCACACTGTCTTGTATCTGTCAGCTCAGAACCTCATAACTCCATTTATAATATTTCAGTCGTTGTTTTTTTTAGATTTTACTGCTGCCCACCTCGTCACAGAAAACAGGCCAAGAAAATAAACCTACTTCTCTTGGTTTCCCTCAACTAGATATTTTTAGAGATACAAGTTTTGCTCTCATCAGATATCCCCCACTCCACAAATCATCTGGATACAGTTCAGATCTTGTAAATGTCAGTTAAGTGAGCTCTGTTTGGGTGTCGAGCTCTGGCAACCGCACCAACACAGACTTGGATAGTCGACACAGCGTTTGGCTTTGCCTTCAAGGTGACGTGATGTTTTGAGCAGAGAAGAGCAGGGAAACCAGCCATCAATGCTTCTGAACGCCAAATGAAATATTATTCAGGTGGAACAATAAGCTTCTGGCTGGAAAAGTGCTGAATAGATCAAATTATGGCCCTAATTGTGTTAAGAATGGTAACTGTAATTCTTCTTATTGTTATTACTGTAATGAGACCTATTGTGATGTAAAGCAGGGACAGAAATCAATGTGGCCAGATGAAATGTTGATTTGAAGTGTCCATGTTACTTTAATACAATCTGTGTGCAACCCACTCGCCAGAATAAATGTTTGTCATTGTACGTCTCTGCAAACCATGGATATGTTACATTTTACGCTCTTATGTAGTGAATATGTCGAAACTATGTTTCACCAGTGCTGTTTTTAGATTTAGGCACAAAAAAAACGTGGTTATGGTTGGGAAAAGACTGTGTTTTGGCTTTAAGTACACGCTTTTGGTGCCAAAATCCCCACTGAAACCACAGCAATTTTTCTGTAAAGATACAATTGCTTTTTGTGCCACTGTCCCTCGGAGTTGCCATAAAACACCTGTGTTTGGTGGCTATAAAACCACTGGAAATGCAGAGATTACTTGGTAAAAAACTAAATTTCTTGTGGCACTATCCCCAGCTAGAAACACGGTGATCTCTCTGTAATAAGCAAACCCTTTCAATTACATGATTCCAGCTGGAAAGCAGTGACGTCTTGGTAAAAAAACAACTCCTTTTCATGGCACTATCCCCAGAATAAACACACCAATGGGTTGCCAGAAAACCCCTGTGGAAATACAGCCATGGGTCACTTAAAAACACCTGTGTTTTATGGCCAACAAATGCTGGAAATGCAGCCATGACTCTGTAAGAAGCAACCACTTTTCAAGGCACTATCCCTGGCGGTCACTGGAAACGCTGCCATGACTGAACAAAACCTTTCCATGGCACTAACTTGGCTGGTACTGGAGTGATATTTTAATAAACAACAGCTGCTTTTCATGCCACTGTCCCTGCTAAAAGGACAGCAATGGGTTGCTAAAAAATACCTGCATTTGTTGGCTAAAAATAAACCCTGGAAATGCAGCAATGTTTCAGTAGAAGACAATCACTTTTCTTGGCACTATCTCCAGTGGAAATACAGCAATGGGTCACTAAACAACACCTGCATTTTATGGCCAAAAAATGCTGGAAATGCAGCCATGACTCATGGCGCTATCCCTGGTAGAAATGCGGCAATGGGTCGCTAACCCTCTGTTTGGTGGCAAAAAAAACCCCAAAAAAACGCTGGAAACGCAGCCATAACTGAAAAAACCCTTTTCATGGCACTAACCCAGCTGGAAACACAATGATTTCTATGTAAAAACAACAACAAAAAACAGCTGCTTTCCGTGCCACCATCCCTGCTGAAAGCACAGCAATGGATTGCCAAAAAACACCTGTGTTTATGGCTAAAAAAACCCTGGAAATGCAGCGATGTTTCAGTAAAAGACAACCCCTTTTCTTGGCACTATCCCCGATGGAAATACAGCAATGGGTAACCAAAACGCCCCAGTGGAAATACAGCCATGGGTTGCTAAACAACACCTGTGTTTGGTGGCTGAAATAACGCTGGAAAAAAACACTTGCTTTTTGTGCCACTAGCTATGTTTCCATCCAAAAGTGATTTGAATCATTGGGAAATGTGCATTAAAAGAAATACGAATCCTGTGTGTTTCCATTAAATGTACGGACTTTGGTGAAAACTACGAACTCGCGCGGAAACAAAACAAGTCTTGCATTCTTCTTCTTCTTCTTCTTCTACGTTTTCTGGCATTGGCAACCAGCTTGTAAATGCATTACCGCCTTCCCGACCCGAAGTGTGGATATCACCATGGAGAGAGGTGCGCTACGTCAGACTTAATTCGGACATAACTGTTTCCATCCCCCGTTTTGCGAATCAACATTTTTTCGAATCAACCAAAATCCGGCTAAAGCGAGTGTATTTTAGTTTGTGCAAATCAGGGGATTTTAATTAGAATTTTGGCGTTTCCATCATAATTTTCCGATGCGATACTTCTAGATGTGCATCTAAACAGGCTGATGGAAACATGACTAATGTCTCACGGAGTTGCCAAAAAACACCTGTGTTTAGCGGCTAAAAAGACACTGGAAATGCAGAGATGACAACCGTTTCTTGTCTTTGTTTTTTACAGCCATGACTCTGTAAAAAAACAAACCCTTTCGTGGCGCTATCCCTGGTGGAAATACAGCAATGAGTTGCCAGAAAACCCCGGAGGAAATACGGCCATGGGTCACTAAAAAACACCTCCATTTTATGGCCAAAAAATGCTGGAAATGCAGCCATGACTCTGTAAGAAGCAACCTCTTCTCAAATGTGGCAGTGGGTCACTAACAATATCTGTGTTTGGTGGCTAAACAAAATCTGGAAACGCAGCCATGACTGAAAAAAAAAACTTTTCATGACACTAACCCAGTAAAAAAAAAAACAACAACAAAAAAAGAGCTGCTTTTCGTGCCACTATCCCTGCTGAAAGCACAGCAATGGGTTGCTAAAAAACACCTGTGTTTATTGGCTAAATAAAAACCCTGGTAAATGCAGCGATGTTTACGTAAAAAAACACTTCACACTTCATTTGTCTTGGCACTATTCCCGGTGGTAATACAGCAATGAGTTGCCAGGGAACCCTGGAGGAAGCACAGTAATGGGTCACTAAAAACACCTGCATTTGGTGACAAAAAAAATGCTGGAAACGCAGCCATGACTGTAAAAAACAAACTCTTTTTGTGGCACAGACCCAGCTGGAGAGGCAGCAATATCTTGATTAAAAACAGCCACTTTTCGTGCCATGATCCCTGGCTAGACACACAACAATTACTTTTGATAGACTGTGTACCTATATTGTATATGTTTACACTATGTAACATATTAATTTTACCATGCAATAATTTGATATTATTCCTTATGGCATACATATATGCTGCAGATTATTAAACACTCAACTAAAACTACAGTAAATAAATGCTGTAAATAAACAACAAACCTGGTCATTAATTGTTATGAAGCCAACAGAAGATTGTTTGTGCTGTAGGATTAATGTCACACTTTGACTCCGAGGGGCACTTTCACCTTTCACATGTTGCCCAATCAGTCACAGTAACGTGTGGCACGTGTCGCCTGCAGCTCGGGACCCTCCGTGTCTCCATGGCTTTATATGGTGGAATCACAATATCAAACAGCAGCGGCCAGAAACTGAGAGGTGAACGGAAGAGGGGGGAGGGCTGAGGATATGAAGGATGAGGATGAAATGAGGATTCAAAGTGACAAGACGCTGGAGAGGAGGAGAAAAACACAGAGGAGTGGAGGTGTGTGAGAGAGAAAACAGCAGGAGAAAAGCAAGTCAGGGGAGGAATAATTCAACAGCACGACTCCTGTGGCCTTTAAAGATGTGTATCCGAGAGTTTTAAAAAGATCTGACAGGTCATGCAGTCTTCCAGTTTAACTTATGTCTCATATTTTTGTAAATTTGGCAATCAGTTATATGGTTTATTCAAATATTTTGCTTATGAGTTTCATTTGATCCCATGATGATCAAAAAGGCTGTTTAACAAACACTGAATAGTTTCACTTTGCAGGTAAAAAGATACATTTCAGATTTAATATATCTCCACTGGCCTCCAAAAACACGTTCACTCTCGATGTTTGACACGTCCTCGTCCTCCACTCTGCCTCACTGTCCTCTTTTGGTATTGGGATGATAACATCTGCTTTCCTGGGAATCTTCAGGCTCAGAGAGACGATTGTTTCCCTCCAAAGTCAAAGTCAGCACTTTGTTTGAACTCACTTGCCCTGTGAGAGTGTGTGTGTGTGTTTATGCACATTAGATAGAGGTGGAAATAGATTATTAACTTGATTAGAATCATTTTGACTGAGTGGATTTGAAGTTGTTAGTAAGTCTGTCTAGTAAAACTGTCCCCAAAATAACTGTTGGCATCATATGTCTGCACACCAGGGATATGTTACATTTGGACGTTGCTAGGTGGTTGTTTCTTTTTGTTATGTTTCTTAACGTTTAAACAACGTTGTGGTTAATTATGGTTAGGAAAAGATCATGTTTTGGCTCAATGATGTCTTTATAAAAAACAATCACCTTTGGCAGCACTATCCCCGCTGGAAACACAGTGACAGGTGGCTAAAAACATCAATGTTTGGTTGCTAAAATCTGCTGAGAAAAACAGCTGCTTTTGGCGGCACAAACCTCACTGGAAACTCAGCAAAGCTTGGTAAAAACCCATCTGCTTTTCGTGGCACTATTTGTGGTGGAAACACAGTCAACAGCTCACAAAAAAAACTTTCTGTGGCTAAAAAGCAGCTGAAAATGCAGTGACACCTTGGTAAAAAAAACACATTAGCCTTTAGTGACACTATCTGCAGTGGAAACACAGTGATGGATTGCTATAAAATACCAACATTTGGTGAGTATAAAGCTGTTGGAAATGCAGCAATTACTCACTAAAAAACAACAATGTTGGTGTTTGTTGGTCTTGAAAAGGTGTCTGTAGCTTATAAGGTGTCTCGCCTAGATGTCACGTCATCACCATCCGCTCCACTTCCTGATGACAAAGTCAGCTTAAATACTACGCCACTTTATAAATGTTCATATATGTACGAAAAATATAAATGTAACATAACAGTGGTTTGACAGTGATTCTCCTCTGGGGCCTGAGTTCAGTATGTTTTAACTACATTATTAGCTCTTCGTGTTTCCATCTCGATGAGCTCATTGTATTTGTTGAGACTGAAAATGTTGTGTTAGTTAATGTGCACGGGCCACTCATGCTCACAGTATGAAGATGTAAACAGTGTGCATGTACACAGCTTAAAAGATGATATTCCACTCTGGTAAACTCTAAAGAATCTGTAAATATGAGCTCACTGCCAGTAAACTCCATTAGAAACGTGACTGCAGACGTAAACACAGTGTTTGTGTTTGGAGCTGTAAAAAATAGCATCATGTTGTAAATATTAGTAAAAGAAGGTGAGACTGACAGAGTCTGGTCGTCATGTTAGGATTATATTTTCATAAACTACTCACAGAGGAGAGAATTTGTTTAACAATATTCAGCCACAGTAATTTGATGATAGCAAAGAGTTCTGATTGGGAAATGCTGCTGGGAGATCTGTCATATCCTTATTCATAGATTCAGTGTTTTTAAAAAAGTTTCACCCAACACATTCTCACTCCGACCTCGTCACCTATCGACGTGTGGTCATGGACTTTCCACCTGCAGTTGACGGTTGTTGACGCTCTGCGTCACCGTGTCAAGTTCTGCCTGTCACATGCATCGTCTTCTTTCAAAATACACTTCCATTGTCACAGGAAATTTCCAGTTTACATACAGTCTCTTTCAAAATAAAAGCACTATGCCAGTACAACAGTGTGAATTAATGCTTTTTTCCTTCAACAACAAATGCACGTGGTTAGGTTTGGGAAAAAAGAACAGGGTTATGCTTTATAATCTCACGTGACATGAACACTGCTCTCCCAGATGAAAGTCAGCATTTGTTGGACCCACTGAACACCTTGCCACCTTATTTTTGTTCTTATCCCGCCACGTTTCCCCCTAACACTGCCAGGTGTTGGTGTCTGACGCTGCAAGTCACTGCCCAAGCACCTGATTTCAAGGACTTTCACCACATTAAAAAAAAAAAAAACATGAAGAAAGAAAAAGGCTATGAGAACATGTACAAGAGGGAAGCAGGAAATGCTGTGCAGCAATTGTCAGTCTAAATGGAACTGTTTTTACATTTTGCATAAAAACTATTAAATGTGTAGCACCAGTTTGAGCCTAACAGACTTAATTCTGTGCAGAGCACCTGTTAGCATTTCTGTTGGAAAAAAAATCTGTAATAAAGTAAGGAAATTAAAGGCCCAGTGTGTAGGATTTAGTGACATCTAGTGGTGAGGTAGCAGAACTGAAACTTGGCCCAGCTAGAGTCAGTGTTCAATTTGTCCACTTTGGGCTACTGTAGAAAAACATGGCAGACTCCATGGATGGGGACCCACTCTGTATGTAGATATAAACTGTTTATTTTAGTGTGATTTTTAGTGCTTTTACACTGATAAAAACATTGTGTGCCAAGCTGAGGGTTTCTTGCTAACAAGAAGGCAACAGAGAGTTGAACTCTGAGCTCTGAACTCTTTACGCTCCCACAGGCAGGAGGTCACTAACTCATTCACAACTGAACTCCTGCTGAAATGTCACAACATTAACTGTAACCCATTACAACTATTGTGAAATACATGAATCACTGCGTAACAGGTAACATGTGAGAGATTTAAAACACATTTAAACACAGTGTCTGTCGGCTTATGGACTTAAACACATTGTCTCACGGCATGCTGGGAAACTCCCTCATTCAGCCCCAACATGCCACAATAGTTACGAATATTATAAACCATGTCTGCCAGTAGACGCCTCTCAGTCTTGCACACTGCAACTTCACCACTCTGACTAAGTTGCATCAGGTACACAAAAGATTAAAAATAATCTTGCCAGATTTTCCTGTGGTGTGAGCTATGTTAGGAGTGTTTTCTGTTTTGCTAAGAAGTCCATCCTGGGCGCAAATATTAAACATGTTCAATATTTGTAATCCAAAATCCTGTTGTGAGGAAAGAACCCCGAAGATCTCTGGTGGTCCTGCAGGTCTTTTGTTATATTAAATGTGATTCAACTCATGTACAGTCATGACATCATCCATATTTTTAAATGTTCTCTTTCTTCTCTTTCCGGTAAAAAGTAGTGCAAAACTAACAGTTAGTTCTTTCTGCCCATTGTCCACCATTTTTGTTTTCTATAAAGTCATGTTTGTCACGCTTTCCTCTTTTTTTTTTTTTTTTTAATCAACAAAACTATTAACTGTATCATTTCATGTCCTGTGGGATTTCTCACATTTCCAACATCTGTTCAGATTTTAAAAAATCTTTTAGCGATGGCCAGGCTTTACACACAAACTAACTGTTACAAAATGAATAGATTATTTAATTAAAATAAAATAAATGGAAAGAAATGAAAATAAAGTAAAATAAAATATAATAAACACAGAAATACATACAGAAATGCTGCAAGTTGTGCACAGAATGATAAATCTCTGTTGTTTGATAAGCTTCTTAGCTGCAGTGTATTCCCCAGGCTGCTCCTGCAGACCTGAGCAGAAGGTAGAACCCCGAGCAGTCAGAAATGCACAGACCCCCTGCAGCGTGCTGAGGCTAATGCTTTTCTATCGGTGACCTTTTACTGCCCTCCAGGCGACCCCACTCCTGCTTCACCGGCCTTCATTTTGACAAGAGGGTTTCTCTTTTAAATGTCATCTCTGTATTTGACTTGGCAACAACACTGACCCTGCTGGCCTTTGTGTTCACATCATACTGTGTTTTCATTTTGTTTTCCATACGTCCATGTAGAAATCTTGGGTTGGTGCCAAGTGTGTGTGGAACTCAGATCTGTGCACACACACCTGCTCTCTGGCCCACATCTGCTTTTACATGCTTACATGAAAACTAACGTCAGAAGCTTTGAAAGCTGTCAGACAAAAGCTACGTTTGTTCAGCTGCTGGAGTAAGAAATTCACATGATCAGATTTATTTGATTTCCTCTCTGGCTCCGATCTCACCTCTGAGGATAAACAGGTGCACGACCAGGCCTGCTAAATAAAACATTTACTCCACTGTGTCTGTTTGTCTTTGTCTGTGCTTTACAACTCAGGAGCCCATTTACATATCTACAGTTTGGGAAACCTCTTATGCATCTTGTAACGTCACTTTAGAAGCAATATGACATGTATGACATGTACAAATGTAACATATTTGTTGTTTGAGGAAACATGCAATACCAAAATTTTCTTCAGGCAACTTGCCTGGAAGTTAAGTTCCCTCTTTGTCTTGTTTCACCACAGTTCAAATTTTAACCTGTGACCTTGTCAGCAGCCTCCTCTCACAGGACGACCTCTGCTCAAATGTGCCGGGACTCAACACTTTGAAGCTTTAACAAGGACAGGAGTGCTTTTTGAACTTGACAGCTCATTTACTCTTGGTCTTCCTTTCCGTCTGGTTTCGCCTCCTCCTCCTCCTCCTCCTCCTCCTCCTCCTCCTCCTCCTCCTCCTCCTCATGTTTTGTTTTTGCTTGTTTCAGATGATCCTGAATTTGCATCTGAAACATTCCTTAACTCTCCGGCTCTCTCCTCCAGAGAAAAACAGGTTCTACTTTTCATTCAGAAGAAAATATTCCCCTCCTTATTTCACGGAATGTAGAATTTGCCATTTTTCCTTGCGTCATCTTTTTCTCATTTTTCCATTCTGTAACATCCAAACTTTTGTCACACGTGAGCAGCAGGAGGTGATGCATGCAGCATGTGCTTCTATCAGATCCAACATGGCAGATGTTAAACTGGGAGTGATGCCGTCAGAAGGCCTCATTTGGGCCCTCACAGCAACACGTGAGCCGGACAAAAAAATGGAGTTACATTTGAGCCGGAGGCCATGGTGAATTGCAATCACTGAGAGGATGATTTGTCTTTGCAGAGGACCCCTGATGCTGATTGGCTCCTGCATGTCCAGGCACAACCTGTCAGGTGAGGTCCTGGCAAAATGCTTTCATTAATCATCAGGATATTTGTGCAATCAGTCACAGATGTTGAAAACCTTCCTGAGCCCCAAGATGTGGAAATATAACTGGGTCATCTCTGCACATGCTTACATTCCTCTGCTCCTCTCCTGATGAAGATGTTTACCTGTCGCTCTGCTGGTGGGACTCGTCCTGCTGCTGCTGCTTGGTGCCAGTGTGGACGTACTGTGGGCAGGGGCAGTGTGCAAAGCTGTGATTAGCGAAAGTTTTATATGAGAGGGATAGCTTGGAGTCCTTGAAGTGGGGCTGTATGAGGTGCTCATCCATAGTGAGTGTGTTACAAATAGTAGGTGTCAGTCGGCATGCCACCAGTTTGGAGAAGCAGGCACGAGTACCGCCACAGAAGCTAAGCAATGTACTGCTGTGAAAAGGGGCAGCAGCAAACCATATTTTAGCCTACCTAACCTAACAACCTAAAATAATAAATATTACTTTATTTAGAATATTTTCACTGCTTTACCTTGCTGTTAGGTAGCATGCCAATTTCTGACTGGGAGCTTAAGCCATTATATCGCTCTCTACAAAGCCAGACTCCATTGAGAAAAACAGTAATTTAACATAGCTGAACACAGGAGCTGCTGGTCTACCACTGGCTTAAGCAGTTAGTGTGTTTGTATTATTGTGTGACTTGGTGTTTTAAAGGGTTAGTACGGATTCACCAAAGTCACACAATAACACAAACAAACTAACTGATTGCGGCAGCGGTAGACCAGCAGCCACTTTTTTCTGCACCGTAAAATTACTGTTTTTGTCAAAGGAGTCTGGCGGCTTTGACTAGAGCAGTGTTTCTCAAATGGTGTGCAGTGGGATTTAGTCATAACCACACATTATTATTGCAATATTCAACTGGGCCTGTACAAAACGTTAAGAATGAATTTTTAATTGACTGTATCAGTATGTTGTGCACACCCATTTCCTGATAAAGAGGGAAACTCTACCTAAAAAATATAATTGAATTTCCTCTGATTTAAAACACCTTCATGGGGAGCCTATTTGTCACTATTTGTGTGTAGGAATTATAAGTGTGTGACACATCCAAAGCCCTGATTGGCAGCCAGTGTGAGGGATGATTAACCTGGAAATCCAGATGCCTCGCCCCTAGCAAATTCTAATTTGCACTGCACTGGGATCTGGCCCTGATGAGCAGAGCCCGCTGAATCACCTATTGGACCAATCAGATCAGTCTATCTGACAGGGGCGGGCTCTGGGCGGGCGTAAGATGATGACGACAGCGCTGTGCCGTAGGAGTCTATAAGTTAACAGCCAAGATGGCAGCTGCAGAAGGACCGTGTCCATTCAGTTTAGCTTTGGAAGAAACGCTAAGCCAACTACACTTATCTTTTTCCTTGAGAGAGGAACAGAAGACTGCCCTAGAAGCCTTCGCTTCCAGGAAGGACGTTTTTGCTGTTTTGCCGACGGGATACGGCAAAAGCATAATATATCAGTTAGCCCCACTGGTCGACAAACAAATGGGGCTTAGTGCAATGAATACGTCACCTTGTTTTTTGCTCTGATTGGCCATTGTGCTATCCAATTGCGTGCGGCGGTATTTGAAATGCCTCAGTTAGTGCCGCCCCTTGGGTACGAGGGGTGTATCGGTGAGGGCCAGACTCAAAATCTTTCTAGATTTGAGCACAGAGTACATTACATAGCGTCCGTGTCAGACGCCTGCCTGCTTCTACAAACTGCAGGTGTGTTGACAGACATCTACTGGATGTAACACACTGACTGATGATAAGTGCGTCATACAAGCCCACTTCAAAAGTTCCAGACTATCCCTTTAACACCAAATCTAAAGACTCCCTGAGATGTAAAGGTTGCTTTCCTGGAGGAAAATGAATATTTCAAATAATTTAAATATTTTGGCAAGATGCTGATAGAATAATGGACACTGGAAGACATCTGATACCAGACTCTTTAAATCAGATCAGTCAAAACGTTTTGCAAATGTTGAAAGCAGAGAAATTTCCAGTGGAATTTAAACGTCCCTCTCGCTCTCCTCTCCACCTCTGTCTCTGCTCCTAACCGTCACCACAGTCAGAGAGGACTTGTCTCGTTTTGTCAGACGTAGGGAGGAAGTCTTGTGAGGAATGTTGGGTTTGTCGGACCAAACAGGGAGTGCTCTGGTCAAGGAAGTGGGTGGCTCAGTTTCTGGATGACCTCTCTGCACGCATGTTTCTCCTACCTGATTCTTGGTTTCCAATTGGTTCAGATTCTAGGGACCAAAAGCCAGAGTTCAGGAGGGTTTGATGCCGAGCACGTCTGCTGAGATCCCTGACTTGTTGTTGGTGTTGTGGTGGCATACTGCAGTTGATTCACTCCATGTGTCAAATCATTTTCCACTTGACACAACTCTACATTCCTGCAGCCCGAAATTAAACAGACTGTTAAGGAAGGGCACCTCAAATAAACATCAACACATATCAAGCTGTTTGTGAAACCTTAATGTGACTCAGCTCTGACACACTTTAGGAGGCCCATATTTAGATGACTCAGTGTCAACTGTTGAAGCTCACACTTATAAGTCTTCCCACCACAGGAACTTTCCCAGGAGACCAAGACTCTCTTGAGGAACTCAGGAATTTTCCCTTCATTTAAACAAGGAAACCACAGACACAGTTTTACTTTCTGTATGATAATTCCAGGTGTAAAATAGTCCCAGAGTTTGTTTCCTGTGGTTTCATCGTTCCATGAACTGTTAACTTTTAATCATAAACCAAAGTTAAAAACCATAACGCTAACACACACTGTCTCTGATAATGACGCAGGATGTGTACAGCCAGACAGGACACAGTGTCAGTGGGCCAGACATGTTGGACCTGCCCTGTGAACCTGCACACAAACACAAACATACAGAGGGATCAACATGCTGATAATCTGAATTGAATCCCGGCAAATAGGCTGGTGAATGACAGCTGGTGAACTCTGTTTCCCCTGACAACGGCCGGGATGCAAGCCAATAGAAAAGTAGAAAGTGGGTCAGCATGGTAGATTATACCCCATCACTAATCAGCGATGGAAACACGCCTGAATATTATTGTTCAGTTAGTCAGATATGAATTGAATTGGGCCAAAGCCTCTTAGGGCCACTTATGATGATTATATTAATCAGATTTAAGGGAATGTGTAAGTCAAATCCTTCTGAGGGATTTATTGAGCTGATGAAAACTGGAAATCGTTGCCCGTGCTGTGTTTGCTGCTGAACATGTCGTCTGACAATGTGGCAACTATTGTTTGAATATAAAGAAGTCTGCCTGTAAATGGGCCGAATGTGTGAAAAGAACAGATTTATTAAAATTATGTGTTGATACTTCAAAAACAACAAAACATACGTTTTTCAGTTATTATTATTTTTTTATTGTATTTATTATTCTAACATCAAAACCGCCGTGCTTTGTTTGCATAGACATAGATTTCAGAAAGTAGGCAGGGGATACATCCACCTAAATATTCAGAATATGTGCATTTGTCTCCCCCAAAATGAACATTTAAGTAGCAGAGGACTTTTATTTTGACAAACTTAAATTAATTTCCACCATCAGTTATGCAGAAAATGCTAAATTAATGCATACATATTCACCAGAATGAAAGTAATTAATGGTTTGATGCTTAAAATTTCCTCGACAAGTGTTGAGACAGCGTGATTTTGAATTTGAAAGGGTTAACCCACGTTGACCAACTCTGTTTTATGACCCAGGTCCAGAGGTGAATGGGACAAGAGTTGATTTCCATGTTAATGCCACACTACCAGGGTCGCCAACAGTTTATGTCACTGGATGCAAATGTTGACGCACAGTCATGATGGAATTGTAACAGGTCACCACAGCCTGTAAACAAACAGTGCTATGGCAGCAGGGATGGTTTAAGCTACAGCTGCAATTTGAACAAAATGGAGATGTGACAAGACTTCGAGGTGCAGGGGTCCGTCTCAAGTCTCTTATTTTTATAGTGCTACTGCTAGCTCCTCGCTTGAACCGGAAGTCGTTCGAGGTCCGCCATCTTCTAGGCCGTCCCAAGTCTCTTATTTGTGCAGCGAGGAGCTAGCGCTAGGAGCTAGCAGCAAGCTTTAAGCAGCTACGAGCTAGGATGGTCAAGAGCTTCCTATCCGGAAGAGTTTTTCAGCTGAACGCCATGATGTATAAATACCCGCCCTCTACATCTGGCTCATTTGAACAAGATGGTGGAGAAACAGTACAAGAGTAAGTACCCGTTACATGCATTCTTTGCAATGAATCGCTGTAATTCACGTACCTACTTCAAAGAATAATGATATTTCATGCAAGATTGTTATGTTGCAATTAGGTTTATTTCAGTCACAACCTGTTGCGTTGTTCACCGGACTGTCGGTGATGTGCGGCTGCTACATGCAAAAGTGTGTGACCAGAGTCATGACGGCGGGGGGTGGGGGCTTTTTGGTTAGCGAATATAATGAGACTTGGGATGTACCCATAGTAACGCCAGTAAAGCTGGCTGCTTTACGGAGCAGATCCAGCGGTGCCGCTGTCATCAGGAATGGACGTCGCTTCACATGACGCTTCAGTGGAAAGGACGTGTCATGTCTCTTAAACCGACAATGCTCACTCATCGCTCCTAGCACTAGCTCCTCGCATTTTTTCCTAGGTGGGAGGGGCTAAACAGCTAGCAAAGTCGGTTAGGTAAGATAACTAGCAATAATTTATGAGACTTGGGACGGACCCCAGGAGCTTCCGGCTGTCTGTAGTGTGACGACCTCCTCCCACACTCAGTGGAGGGTCTACGGCTGATTGAGCCACACCTGGGCCCAGTGTGTGCTCCAGCATTGATACCGCCCTCTGTCATCAGTCTCTCTCTCTCGAGGACAGCTTTGGGTTCTTCTTTGTTATGCACACACACACACACACACACACACACACACACACACACACACACACACACACACACAGAAACAGGTCACAGACAAAATGAAGGCATAAAACATCAGTGCACCTCAAGTTATCGTATTATAGGTCAAACCGGTTAACTGTGTTTATTATTGTGATGTGTTAATATACTGTACAGTGACGTTTTTCAAGTACACAACTATGAATATGACCTGTAAACCCCACTCTCAGTGCCAGTATGTGAGGTATTTGGTATGCATTGCTGCCAGGCTGTGACCCAGGTCGTATCTGAATAACCTGTGCTGGCTGCCTTGGTTTGAATGGGTAAAAAAAGGACGATGAATCCATGAAGAAAATGTGAGCATTACACACACACACACCTTATTATCCGCCTAGATTCCTATAAAGAAATAGACTTGGCTCAGAAACCTTTGGTGTGTATGCTCTGGCTGAGCAGCCTCAATTACACAAAACGTTCTGTACGTGTCAACAGTCCCATTGAACCTAGATATATTATTGACCCAGTCACCTTTCCCTCCTCTGTTGCCATCAAATCAAACTCTGAACAGCGTTATGTAACTATGATGTCATCTACAAAAACACTTTCACAGCCATTTGGGGACCTTTAGATCTCGATGGAGGTGGGCTCTGTGCTTTGTTTTACATTTATGAAAATAATATTCTACTGAATTGGAACCATTCACTGGGTTACATCACTAATTGCATAACATATGGCATTTATACTGTATCCAAAGCACCCTTTAGGCCATGACAACATGCCTGATTGGCTCGGGTGTCAGATGAAATCCTGGCAAAGGATCATGGTGACAAATTAAGTGGTAACCTCCAGGGCTGAAAAATAAAGCAGGAGGTGCCAAAAACTGCCGTTCCTCAAACTCACTCACCCGTTTAAATGTTATTGAGGCTATTATTGTGCACAATCATATGTGAGGGAGCTTTGAGTGACAGGTGGGTGCCATCTACCACGGCAACAACGTTGGTTAGGTAATGCAAACATGGCGTAACCCCAGATTCGAATCACAATGTTTGTTTACGGTAACTTCCAGGTAGAAACCCACCTGTCATGTTCTGTATATTAAATCAGCTGAGCTGAGCCTGAACTGCTCAGTTTTTAGCTACTTAAAAAAGTCCCATCTTAAAGACAATCTAAATCAGTTTGTTAGCTATAGCTAGAATATTTGAATTGCTTTACCTCACCGTCAGACGGCCCTTAACAACGGGTAATTTGTCTCAACTCAATGGAGGAAACACTGGACTATCAATACATAAGGGCTGATTACTGACTATACAGGTGATTGGAACAAGACACAGGTGAAACACATGGGGTAATTAACAAAGGCAGGGAAACTCAGTATAAGTAAAAGAAGCACTAAACACAGTGAGAACACATTTCAAAATAAAACAGGAAGTGGACACAAACACAAACATAAACTGGACAGAATATCACACTAAAGAAGTCTCGTTCAGTGCTTGGTTGTACTAACATACCCTAATCAGTTTTTCCAACAAGCACATTTTGTTTAATGGTTTTAATCCCTTTTTTTGCTAGCAATAATTAGCATTAGTATTACCACAGCTAACCATAGCTATAAATGCACCGTGCCAACTAAAGCGGGTTACACACATAAAGATAATCGGGCTGATTTTGTCCCAACCCCCTTCCCGACCGAGGACAGCAAACACCCGATTATCTTATGTCTCATAAGATTATCCTATAAGATTATCCTGTGGTGTGAGGTGTGTTGAGAGTCAATTTGTCCCGATAATCTGCTCAGAAAAGGATCAGGGCCAACAATCGAAAATATTAAACTTGTTCAATATTTACGATCAAAAATCCTCATGTGTGTGGGGAAAGCCAACGACTCCCAAGTCCTGACTCTGTGAATTGTGACGTGGAAAGGAACATAGTCAATCAAGAAGCGAGCTGACTGAGGAACAAGGAAGCAGACATGGTACATAAAGAAGTAAGCATGGCCAACCCGAAGCCCAAAGTCAGGTGGACGTCGAAAATGGAGGACCAGCTCGTAGAGCTGTGGGAAACCCATGAGCTAGCTAGCTAGCTGGCTAACAGCTGAATCGTTATGTGTGTGGTGTGCTGTGTTGAGAATATCAGAGCACACCACACACAGTACGATCAAAACTGTTCAATCCATGATTTTTTTTATTTTCATGTGTGGGGTCTCTCACAGATAAAACATCTCTTAAGATTTATAAAATCCCAATGTGTGTACCCCGCTTTAGAGACTCCTTAAGATAGCAGCTAGCATTAGGGTTAGCCCCACCCTCACGTCCAAATATGGTCACCTCTGGCTCCAAAAATCCAAGATGGTGACAGCCAAAATGCCAAACTAAAGGTTTCAAAGCCAGGTCCTCAATTTTCATAGTGGCTAAATTGTAGACTGTTACGTAATGCCATCGGGTTTAAAAATACTTTTTCCCATAGATTACACTGGGAAAGAGATGTCTGTAAATCAGTTGATACATTTTTTACAGTGACACAATCCTCACAAAGTGACTAGTTTTACTATCAGAATTTGATTCACCTGGTCTGATAACACCTTGAAAGTCCAGACGAGCTGCACAGTTAAATCAGTTTATCCCCATTCAAGTAAGTGGTGGGCTAAACTGGATGGAGCTGGCAGAAGTCTCTAGTGCGCCTGCTCTGTGAGCTCAGTGATGTGGAACGGTGCCAATCTTCTGGATAATTTTATAGGAACGTTTTTGGCTTCAAATGCCACTGAGCAGCTTTCATAGGAATGTACATGGCCCTGCCTCCAACGCTGTATCCAGTTCTCCTACATCCATGTTCAAAATGGAGCTCCACAAAGCAATGGTAACGTCATGTTGGCGACATCCATTATTTTATACAGTCTGTGACATATTTGGTGTTTCCATTCATGTCATTTTATGCACAAATTGAAAATGAGCATTAAAAATGGTGGATGAAAAGCTGCAGTCCTCCAATATGGCTTCCAGACGATGTGCTGTATCACCTGAGAGCCAGCCCTGAGTCACTTCTTGGGAAGAAATACACTGCTCAAAAAAATAAAGGGAACACTAAAATAACACATCCCAGATCTGAATGAATGAAAAATTCTTATTAAATACTTTGTTCTTTACATAGTTGAATGTGCTGACAACAAAATCACACAAAAATTATCAATGGAAATCAAATTTATTAACCCATGGAGGTCTGGATTTGGAGTCACACTCAAAATTAAAGTGGAAAAACACACTACAGGCTGATCCAACTTTGATGTAATGTCCTTAAAACAAGTCAAAATGAGGCTCAGTAGTGTGTGTGGCCTCCACGTGCCTGTATGACCTCCCTACAACGCCTGGGCATGCTCCTGATGAGGTGGCGGATGGTCTCCTGAGGGATCTCCTCCCAGACCTGGACTAAAGCATCCGCCAACTCCTGGACAGTCTGTGGTGCAACGTGGCGTTGGTGGATGGAGCGAGACATGATGTCCCAGATGTGCTCAATTGGATTCAGGTCTGGGGAACGGGCGGGCCAGTCCATAGCATCAATCCCTTCGTCTTGCAGGAACTGCTGACACACTCCAGCCACATGAGGTCTAGCATTGTCTTGCATTAGGAGGAACCCAGGGCCAACCGCACCAGCATATGGTCTCACAATGGGTCTGAGGATCTCATCTCGGTACCTAATGGCAGTCAGGCTACCTCTGGCGAGCACATGGAGGGCTGTGCGGCCCCCCAAAGAAATGCCACCCCACACCATTACTGACCCACTGCCAAACCGGTCACGCTGGAGGATGTTGCAGGCAGCAGAACGTTCTCCGCGGCATCTCCAGACTCTGTCACGTCTGTCACATGTGCTCAGTGTGAACCTGCTTTCATCTGTGAAGAGCACAGGGCGCCAGTGGCGAATTTGCCAATCTTGGTGTTCTCTGGCAAATGCCAAATGTCCTGCACGGTGTTGGGCTGTAAGCACAACCTCCACCTGTGGACGTCGGGCCCTCATACCACCCTCATGGAGTCTGTTTCTGACCGTTTGAGCAGACACATGCACATTTGTGGCCTGCTGGAGGTCATTTTGCAGGGCTCTGGCAGTGCTCCTCCTGTTCCGGCGGAGGTAGCGGTCCTGCTGCTGGGTTGTTGCCCTCCTACGGCCTCCTCCACGTCTCCTGATGTACTGGCCTGTCTCCTGGTAGCGCCTCCATGCTCTGGACACTACGCTGACAGACACAGCAAACCTTCTTGCCACAGCTCGCATTGATGTGCCATCCTGGATGAGCTGCACTACCTGAGCCACTTGTGTGGGTTGTAGACTCCGTCTCATGCTACCACTAGAGTGAAAGCACCGCCAGCATTCAAAAGTGACCAAAACATCAGCCAGAAAGCATAGGAACTGAGAAGTGGTCTGTGGTCACCACCTGCAGAACCACTCCTTTATTGGGGGTGTCTTGCTAATTGCCTATAATTTCCACCTGTTGTCTATTCCATTTGCACAACAGCATGTGAAAATGATTGTCAATCAGTGTTGCTTCTTAAGTGGACAGTTTGATTTCACAGAGGTGTGATTGACTTGGAGTTACATTGTGTTGTTTAAGTGTTCCCTTTATTTTTTTGAGCAGTGTACAAAACACACACTTATATTTTGGCCATATCAAAACTCCTGAGTACCAATTCTTTAAAACAGCCCGACTGTAGTAAACCAGAAAGCTTATGTAAGCGGGTTGGAGGCCAGGAATATAATGGCCACCCATGACCAGGTAATAAGAAGGAAAACACGCACACTCTGGGTTTCAGCTTCACTTGCCTGCCAAGTTCTTCCTCTGAGATCATTCTGTTGAATCAGGTCCCTTTGACTCACACAAACACGCCTGCATTGTAAAAATATAATCCATTCATTCATTCATCTGCATTATATGATACATTTTATTATTTTTTTATGGTATATTTTTTAATTTGCTAGTGATGTTGCTGTTGATGCAAACTCTCTCACCTCCAAGTGTTGACATGTGTTCAGAGGTCTGACTGTAAAATAGGCTGCGTTTGGGTCATCGAGGTTACGGTTATTATATAACGTCGTACGTGAATATGTGTGTGTGTGCGACGTGTGTGCATGAACACATCTGTGTCACATCAAAGGGTGTAGTTGGTAATAAGGGGTAATAAGAGAGACGGATGGTTTTTGTGGTGTAAATTACACACTGGCTGAGCAGGGCAGTGACCGTGTGTTATCCCTCTCTGCTCCGTTTTGGTCCAAAAATGAGTTACATCACACATTACGACCGACCTGAGGGTTTGCAGTTTAGTATCTATTCCTGACACAAAAATGTACCTGGAGCACTTCTGGGGCTGTAAATCCTGCGATGTCCTTGGTAACCTCGGCAGATGTTGCTGACAGACAAACATACACAAACATGCTCGCACACACTTGTAAGCGCTCAAACGATCATGCAAACACAAGGAAAGTCAAAACCAATGGTGTGTATAGAAACGAGATTTCCCAAGAAATCCACCCCAGAAGTTTAGACCGTAGGCTGTTTAACAGAACGGTCCATGGGTGGTAAAATACCACATGCGGTTTCTATCCTTGATGAAGGCACAGAGGTTTCCAGTCACTTCTCATCAGCTTCACTAAATTTGTGCTAAATCTCTGCTCTCATGTCTATTTTGCAAGTGTCAGTGGTGTTTTTTGTGGTTGGCGTTGGGCAGTGATGGCATGTGGCTGCAGATCGCTCATCTGTAAACTGTAAACTCTCCTCTCCTGCAACTGCTAGCTGGCCACTTTAAGGTTTTCAAATGTAAACATCAGTAAACATTACAGTCCGACCAATAATGGATTTTTAAACGCTGATTTGAGAATGATAGTTTCAAACAGGAAAACGCAGATAGCTGATTAATTGGCCGATATCTCTCTATCCCACCGTGACAGTGGCGGATATTAAATGAACATCAAAATCAAAGTAATACATACTGAAATAAAAACCTAAATCTGGAACTGAACATGAAACTAACTGTAAAAATCTAGGTGGGAGTAATTTTTATTTTGTTGAGCTTTTGTTTTTCCTTAAAGCCAACCTGAGATTCTCAGGTACATAATGACATCACCCTGACTTTGTGTATGGAGCAGTCATGCAATACGGTGATCAGAGATGGGCAGTATTTCCATTTCTTGTACTTTAAATATGTATTTCAATTACGTTTAAATATTTTGTAACTAGTAAAAAAAACATCCAATGTAATCTGAAACAAGATACATAAGAGTGGAGTAATTTTATTTTCAAAATATTGTCTCAATCATTTAATGCAACATAAAAAACAAAACAAACTCTAGGACATGGCTGGACTGTGTATGAAAGACTATAGGGCTTTTATTTTGAAACGGAAAGTGGCGGCATTCACTCAGTCCTCAGACTTTTGCTCTGGTGCTAATAGCGTAAATATATATCAAAATGAAGAACGATACACTTACACACAGTCAGAAGGGGCCTGCTTTCTCAGGAGTTGTACCCACTGATCATTTAACACAACCTTCTCCTCCTCAGCTGTGTTCAGTAATGTATGTCCTTGTGGGACTGGTTGAGGCTGCGCAACAGTCAGCCAGCACTGGTTCTGGTTTGTAAAACGTTGTATTGGCGACTATTAATCAGCCAAACCAATAAAATGTTCGATCACATGGGTCTTTCTGCCAAACTAGTATCCTGCTAGCCATTGTAAAAGCATTGGATGTGTCCATGTCAGTTTCAGACAGGAAATCAGGAAATGTAATATTTATTTCCCTGAAACTTTTGACTCTTTTTCTGCATGCCAGTCTGGCAGAACAAAGGACTCTGGCGAAAGAAAGAGAGAATGGATGTGCTTTATGGTGAATAAGGACTGGTGTGACAGCAGGAATGTGAGGTGATGTCCTGTTCCTGCTGTTCAAAGGGGGCTTCGGAGCAGAGTCGGTGCCTGTGTTTGGGAGGAGCGACCATGAGGACATCTTGTTGAGGCCAAGATATGTAATCAAACCATAATGTGTGTCTCCAGTGATGTGAGAGATCCAGGACACCACCATCAGCGTCACTGATGACATCAATGATCTCACTGAGTCTGTAGTGGATTTATTTTGCAGAACAACAGAAGCAACTGCTCCCAAAACTACAGTTAAATCATTCCACAACCAGAAATAATGGATTACCAGAACCATCAGGAAACATGGACAATTATAAAGCACGGCCTACAATGTCAGGAGAAACTAAAGTACTACAGGACTAAATTACAGTGCACAGGTTGAAGGAGCTGACAGGGTTGAATTTCACTGCAGTTGTACCTTGTGTGACCTCTTGTGAAATCAATGATTGATTGACTGATAAAAGAATAAATAGTGTGCAGACTGCTGCGTGATGACAGAAATAGCCACAGGATCAATATGGCCGCAGGAACACATGCAGCGATCTATAAATAGGAACAAAAGAGAACACTTTGTATCTTCAACATGAATAACTTTGACTTGCCGCTAAATGTGACTCACAGACTGTACGTCTCAATCATCAGAGAGGGACACAGGTGTAGGTGTTGATATGGTGGAGGGACAATGTGCTTTTGAAGCCTTGATGTTGGGCGGGGGGGTATCAGTGATTCTTGATGTCCTCAGTTTACTCATAGGTCATGATAGAACCCCCACCTCACCTGCCATTTCCGTCCACTCCCATGTGCCTCCATGTTTCACTGTCTGTTGCAAACAGCAGCACAATGCACCCTAAATCTAGATCAAGTCCACTAACATAGGTCCGCTGAGGGGAAAAGGAAAAGGCTAGATACTGGCAGCACCTGAAGAGCTGTGGATATCCAATATCTGCATCACAGACACTTTGTCAGACTGTTCTGGGACTCCATTTGAAGGATAAATCAAATTTAAAATCCACATTAAAACAAAGATCCCCTGCCCTTGGCAGAATATCTGCTGTGCAGGAAGTGCCAAAAACTGCAGTTCCTTGATTGGCCACTTGAGGCTGGCTCCATAAGTCCACTACAGCTAATTTCTTCATTCATGACAACTGTATGGGGGTTGAATATTTTATTTTAAACTCACCCCTTTCATTAAGGCTTGAAGTTATGCATAATTAACAGAGTATTGGCGTAGCTGTCACTATTTCAACGTGTTTTCAGTTCATGAAAGTTCATTGTAACGCTTTGGTCATCTGAAAAGTCTTGTTCAGTGTCTGGTTGTGCTGATAGATGCTTCTAGAAGTCTGAAATTCAGTTTTTTCAATGAGCACATTTAGTTTTGATGCTTTTAAGCCTTTTTTGACATCAAAAATTAGCATTAGCATTATCACAGTTAACCATAGCTGCATTCTCGGAACCCACTGGCTGTATTCGGTGTCTGACTTCCAGCAGACGGCGATACAGCCTCTGGGGGCAGACCCCCGATTTTTTGGCATTCCGGTTTGATTTGGGCGGAGGAAGCAAATTTCTGTTTCCGACTTCCGTTTATATATAAGTAAATATGCTGAACCATTGTGATGGATTCAGAGTTTGCAGTGATGCCGATTATGTTCCGCCTCGTCAGTTCACCGCACGGACCATTTAACCTGGCAACAACTGCAGCCGGCTCAAACGTGATTGGTCAATATCTCGCGGACTACAAACAGCCTACAACCGGAAACCAGGGCTTTTCCGCTCTTCTTCCAGAGGCAAGATCTCCGGGGTTTGCCTACAGACTCTACATTCACTGAATAGAGACTACCATAGCTGTAAATGTGGGAGCCAACAAACCATTGAGTGATGTCACAGTGGCTATGTTCAATATTTTACACAGTCTGTGACACTGGTTCCAAACCTGCTGGTCCCAATCCCATTAGGTGTCACCAAGACTTTACAGGTTGTAAGACCTTCCCCCCACAAATATACAGTAGGCCTATATTTTAGCATGTCATTCATTTCTGTGAAGAAAATTAAATCAGTTATTAATTCTGAAGAATTATTATTCAAGATATAAACTTCAAAAAATCTCACAGCATAAGGGCATGGTGAAGAACTGAGCCAAACCATATTCTCAGAGCATTTACTCTCTGCTAAACACCCTTGTTATGCTTTAGAAAAGAATGCAGTTAAACTGCCAAAGAGCTAATAGAGCACTGGCCAAGCTTTAGGGAGAAGAAAACTGACACTGTTAAAAACTGAATATCTTATAAAAATGATCTGCTCAAAATTCATCCACATTGTTTGTTTTACACATATTGTGTTCACTATTTAGGTTATTTCTAAAGTTTATCAGTTGTTGTGTACTGTTTTTGTTATGCATTCAATACAATATGAAATATCGGTTAAATATATATGACTCAGTCTTAAGTTTACTGAATGATAGAAAAGGAGTCCCTTAAGGAGGAAAGGTTGGGAGCCACTGGTCTGTGATATTCACCCTTGGTTATGACACACAACCGGCCAAAGGTACGCATTAAGGTTGCCTTCAATAGTTACTGTGCACTCTCAGCAGTAAAGCCACATTCAGGCCAACAGTGGCCCTTTGTGGGAGAGTAATAACACACAGGGCTCCAACTACAGAAATGCAAGGCTGCCTGAGTGAGACCTAGCTTAACTTTTGCCAGACCATAATGCACCTTTATTCAGCAATGTCATATTCAAAGTTTTTGTGTGTGTGTGCATGTAAATAAAACATTTTCACTTCATCCCCCTGCCCCCAGCCACTGTGCTCTACATCTTGATATGCAAAAGAGGACCTTAACACTCCTATGGTATCCTTAAGATCCCCATATGAAGGGATTCCCCAGAGAATAATCTGGGGTTGCCTTGTCAGAATGGAGATAAAAAACAAGATCTTCAAAGCATGTTGGCATTTATGGGGAACATGGCTGAGAGCGTTGGTGGTGATAACAAAGGGGTAGATGAAAGTTTGGCCTAATCCGCTTCTCTTAATGCCAGCAAAGGTCAAACTCGTGCCCTCCCACCCACCTTCGCCGGTGCACACATGAAAGGGACACAAATACAAAAGGATACACACCAGCATGTGGACGACAGCAGGGAAGACACCCGGAGGTTTCCTCGTGCTGCAGACTGAAGCATCAACGTGGATGCATCTGTATATCTGCCAGTTAATATAATGACTTGGTAAGTGTGTGCTTAACTGTTTGTGAGTGTGTCATTGTTTCTGTGGGAGCGTATTATCGATGCATGCACTGTGTTTGGGTGTACAGAGAGGAAGGGGAGTAATTGTTCAAAAGGTAGCTGTAGGCAGGAATCCAATAGTGACTGCAGGCTTTGTAGATGTGAGGAAAAGTCTGCAGGGTCATTTTTTGGCCACAGAGTTCGTCTAACGTTGGAAGCTTTTGCCTCACAGCAGCACCGGTGTGTTAAGATTAGGTCCAATCAGATGCAGGACAACTTCACTGGCTAACAGCAGTAGGAAAACATGCAGAAACAAGGGTGAAGAAAGATTATTCTCTTATTTGAATGTGCATTAATTGCCTGTTGGGTCTGGTTTTCCTGACTCACTCTTAATGAGGCGTTACATTAGTTCTGGCAGAGAAATGAAGTCATGCACGCTGTCGGCTAATCAGCAGCAGTTGGGTCTGATAAGCACCAGTCACATTTAAACAAGTCACCTATAGTGGATATGCATTGACCCCATCTTTTTTGTTACATGACGCAACCACCTTCGACACCACTGAGTAGCCAAACTGTGCTTGCACTTTTTTTTTACCAGTGCAACCTTGGTTTTCGTGGTTTTTGTCCATGTGAATGCACAGTGAAGTTTAAAATCAACTATGTATTCAATGGAGGGAACATGGAGTCCACACAGACAAAACAAGAAATATGCATACACAGAGAGCCTGGTCTCACTCAGATGTCGAAATCTGGCACTTGGGCAGTCAGAAACCATTGTCCCTTAACATCAGCATGAAATACGACCGGTAGCTGTTATAGTTTATCGCCATCAGGGGGAAACGCAGCGGGACAAGGACGAAAGTTAAGGCAGCAAAAGTCCAACTGGGGCGGGTGGGAGTGGTGGTGGATGGGTCCAACAAACACCGACTTTCATCCGAGAGAGTGGTGTTCGCTTCCGGTAAGATTCTAAAGCCAACCCTGCTCTTTTTTCCTAAACCCAACCATGTGTGTTTGTTGTTGAAGGAAAAAAACATCAATTTGCGGTGTCGTTCTTAGATAGTGCTTTTATTTTGGAGGACACTCTATGTAAACGTGTTCCAGAACATCACCCAGGGTACCTTGCACGTCGTATGTGGACATGAAAAGTCTGTGCCCAAACGAGTGACGAGGTCGGAGTGAGAATGTGTTGACACGGATGCACACATGTAAAGTGCACGTATCTGTACACACTCGGATAGGCTCGCACACATACAATCCTTCTTCCTTGCGGTCTGTCAAACAGGTGTTTTTGTTTCTCTGTGTCACATTTTTGCAGTCCTCTGTGTCCGAACACATAAATCTGCTCTGCAGTTATGTAACTGAACTTTGCTGGAGGTCTGAAATTCTTCTAAGCTGCGCCTGTGGTATTTAGATGTAAAAATGTCAAACAAAAAGCTGACATGTTTTCCTTCAAATCGCTCCCAGTCCCATAAACCACCACACAATCATATTTTGTGGGTTCCAGTTTGGAAGAAACACTTCTATAGTACACTTGGTTCTTTTACAGCAGCTACTTCCCACACATGGGATGGGATTGTAAAATTGGATGCAAGTTGGCACCGAGATATTTCTCTGTCAGTGCCATTATTTTGTGATATTTTGCTCGTAGGAACATAATCGACATCAGATGCAGGGTCCTGTGAGGGCTTGAGGGGGGCGTTAACTCATGGCTGCTTTTCATTGCACCGAAGCTGCAGAATGTATGTCAGAAAAACAATATGTGGGAATGTTACCAGGGTTCCTGTTCAGGGAGTTACATGCTTGTCAGAGTGGGTCACCAGTGTAGCATAGGGAGGAAAACACGACTAATTGCTGTTTTGACTGAAATTTGCGAGAGGGATAGATCATATCAGGCGTGACCTCATTGCAAAGAGAGCTATGAGCTGGCAGAGGAATCTCACTGAGAAGCCAAGCTGCCCTAAAACTCCCTTATCATCCTTCTGAAAACAAAAGCAAACTTTATTGTTGCCAGGAGGGCAGCAGAAGGTCTGAGAGTGTGAAATGCACCGGCAAATCCAGCAAAGAGCCTTTAGATAAAAAAAATGACTAATAAGAAAACAAACAAACACTCAGCCAGAAACCTAGAGGTCCAGAGGCTTGAAAGGTGGCTCCTAAAAGCCTTAGGTTTTGTCCTTTGCTAAGGAAGGCAGCTGTTGTCACATTAACTTCTACAACCATCAATTTTTTAACGCCTGCAGAAAATTCATGCAGACATGAAGACAACCAGTGACAGACTCAGGCTGTCTCAGGAGCAGAGGTAAAAATAATACAAAAGGCACCAGCTGCATGTGATTGGGCAGCAGTGCACAGAATGTTTTCTAGCATGTAGGGCAGCCTATATATCACTGCATTGCGGTTTCTGGACTGGAAGTGCACCCTATGGGGCACTGCATCTTGTTTTCTACACAGGTAAGGCACCCTATGGAGCACTGCATCTTGTTTTCTACACGGGTAGGGCGCCCTATGGAGCACTTCATGTTTTCTCCAATGGAAGGGCACCCTATGGGGCACTACATCAAGTTTGTACCACTGGGCGGGCACCCTATAAGGCACTGTATCAAGTTTTCTCCACTGGAAGTGCACCCTATGGGGCACTGCCTCTAGTTTTCTCAACTGGGAGGGCTTACTATGGGGCACTACATCAAGTTTTCTCCACTGGAGGGGCAACCCACAGGGCATTGCCTCAAGTTTTCTCCACTGGAAGTGCACCCTATGGGGCACTGTTTCTTATTTTCTACACTGGAGGGGCACCCCATGGAGCACTACATCTAGTTTTCTCCACTGGAAGGCCACCCTATGGGGCACTGCCTCAAGTTTTCTCCACTGGAGGGGCTCCCCATGGAGCACTACATCTAGTTTTCTCCACTGGAAGGCTACCCTATGGGGCACTGCCTCAAGTTTTCTTCACTGGAAGGGCTTCCTATGGGACACTACATCAAGTTTTTCCACTGGAAGGGCTTCCTATGGGGCACTGCCTCAAGTTTTCTCCACTGGAAGGGCTTCCTATGGGACACTACATCTAGTTTTCTCCACTGGAAGGGCTTCCTATGGGGCACTGCCTCAAGTTTTCTCCACTGGAAGGGCTTCCTATGGGACACTACATCTAGTTTTCTCCACTGGAAGGGCTTCCTATGGGACACTACATCTAGTTTTCTTCACTGGAAGGGCTTCCTATGGGACACTACATCAAGTTTTCGCCACTGGAAGGCCACTCTGTGGGGCACTGCCTCAAGTTTTCTCCACTGGAAGGGCACCCATTAGTGCACTGCATCTTATTTGTGTTACGGGTGCATCAAGTTTTCTTCACTGCACGCGCCCCCTATGAGGCACTGCACTGCATAATGTTTTTCCCATTAGAGGGGTACCCATTAATAGACTAGGTACCTTATTGGGCACTGCAAGTTTTTTCTCTGGAACCATACCCTTAAGAACACTTTGGGACGCTCTTGGCCCACCATAGAGGGCAGTTTTATTTACCATGGAGACATCCAAGAGAGCACTTTTGCTGTTGAGTCGAACTCAGGACCTTCTTGTTGTGAGGCAGGAGTTGCATTGATATCTGACTGTAACCAAGTTTCACTGCAAAAAAGGCCCTGTAGAAACTTCTCAAAGCTACAAACGTCCTAGAACATTTAAAAGTGGTGAAAAATCAGAAGAGTTTGGTGATAAAGTCAAAAAGAGCACAAAGTAGGTTGCCCCAAATGCTGCTGCCAGAGGAGCATTGTGAATCATCATGGAGGTGAAGGTCCAGCTGCTGACCTACAAACTCAGCACATAAGAGAGACATGGGAATGTTTGTATCTCGCAGTTTATCAAAAACACATGGTATCCATGTACAGTGAAGTTGTCTTTGGTTTGAGTTGCTCCAGCGGGAATTGAACCCCTCACCCTGATGTGATTTGCTCTGCTATCTGCTGGACCAGCACGGAGTGGGAACCGGAGAAGCAGCCAGGCTGATACAGCTGTATGTGATCCCACAGCTGCTGCAGATGTGAGTTGTCTCTATGCATCAGCGTGAAGCTGAATGATTCAGAAGCAGATTGGCTCCACACACGGCTCGACACTGGATCTGGCCAGGTTGTGCATACCTGCCATTCGGTTGATATAAACATCCTCACATATGATTTTATTTTATTGCAGACTTGCTTTTATGTTTTAATTTCTCTCTATCGGAGTCATAAATTCCATATAAGTGCCTTCCAGAGCCAACTTCTTTTATTTTGATTCATGACCATTATGCTTGCATTTAGTTTGGAGCTCTATAAATCAAGTTGAGAACTCACATTTTATAGTGTTACAGTGCAGTAATCTTTACTCTACCTTGACTCACAGAGGAGCAGCCCTTAATAAGTGTGTAAGAGGCAAAGGCAAATAAAAATGTTTGATAATGAACTGTGTGCATACAGTACCAGTGGAGAGGTCTGGAAAATTTCCATTCCAAGACTTTGGGTGCGTTCGGAATCACATACTTTTTCTTTTTACTTTTAGTAAGTACTGCTGCTGCCCTTAAAAAGTATGTGTTGTTGCATGCAGTGTGCACACAGTCGGGACATACTACTTTCTCATTACATTACGTCCTGAACTTTGACCCTCCTGCTTTTATATCTGTTACCTTGGAAATAAAACAACTCACCAGTTCGCCTGAGACAGAGTTCAATCACGAGTGCTCTGCTGTTGTTACTTTGCAATGTATGAAGTCATTAAAGTTATAACTGCACAGATTGTAGATTCCAACATATTTTAGTTGTGACAGTAAAATTACATCTGCAGCTCTCTGTCATTGTTGTTTTTTACTTAATCAATACTCCTGTTATTAGTATTCGACTAATTATCAGTTACTTGAATGCGCTGTCATCCCTTTAATTGCAACTTCTTACAGCTGTCAAGATGTCATCTGTTTGTGGCTCTGTCGACGTGAGGTATTGTCCACTGCGCAGAGGATTGTGGGTCAGAAAAGCCAAAAAAAGCATGCTGGCTTACATACTGCAAAATTGGACTAAATGTAGTAGAACATCCTGGTATTTTGGCATTTCACCTACTGTGTATTGGGACATACTAAATCTTTTTCTGTGTACTACATAGTATGGTCGTATGGATATTGGAACACACAGACTGATGTGTAAAGATGGTAAACTAAACATTTTCTGCATATTACATAAAACAAGTTACATCTTTTTAGGCTTTATGGAGACAAAATTAGTGTATTTTTTAACTACATTGTCCTTTAGGGATCTTTTGCTGGGTAAATGAATTGTAAGCGATACTGTTATTTTTCAGCCAGACTGTATTAAAACATTGTTTTCCATAATATTTCATAGCTTAACTTCATTAATTGAATCCACTACAACCCTCCTTTCTAAAATTAGAAGCTGAGTGTAGTAGGGTATGGGAAGATTCTGGTTGTGTTTGCTAAACTTTCCCCCTGCCCTGAGAATAAGCCTTCACCCCTTCCCCTAACACTTAGCCCTCCATTCTGAGCGTTCATGTCTAGGGATAGGATGTCTCGATTCTTACTGAGATAGAGTGGTAGGGTGAAGTGTGAAGGCCCTCCAAATGCAGGTGTCATGTATCAGTTCAGGAAGGGACCCAAATGCAGAGCAATAGGCAGGTGGATTTGAAACAATAGACGGGCTTCAATGAAGCTGATAATAAACACCTAAAGCAGGCGGGTAACTCAAAGTCCAACGAAAGGAGAAACAAACCAGGGAAGCATGACAAACACAAGGATGAACTCTAAGAAGGAATCCAAAATGGAACATGAGAGACCAGGAGGGGACTAACACCACGCACATGGGAATGAACTCAGACAAACTGACAAGGAACAAAGGGAAACACTCTGGTATATATACACAGAAAACTTATCACAAGAACGAGACACAGCTGGAGGAGGAAGACACGGGCAAGAGGAGGGAAATGGGGATTGGAACACTAGGGTGGAGCAAACAAGACTAATACAGGACAGGTGTGAAGGGAAGACTCTGGGAACAGGGAAGGACTAATGAGACAGATAGAAGACAGGTGTGATAAAAAGAAAAACAGGTGGGGAAACACAAAAAGACTCAGAGGTCGTTTACATGTTGCCGGCTATTTTCATAAACGGACATTTCACCGTCTCCGTTTTCAAAAAGATCTTTGTTTACACTTACCCGTGTATATATACACAAGAGCACGCCAAACCTGTAGGTGGCAGTGTAACGAGAAGCTCAAGCCTTCCATGTATCCATTGTCACCATAGCAACATAGGTCACACTTTTGACACAGGTGCAAGTTCCGGCGCATACTGTGACGTCGACTGCCTATAATTCCGTTTATCTCCGTTTATCTCAGTTTACATGCAAACGCGCAACCGGAGTTTTCCAAAATCTCCACTCTGGCCGGAGTTTTTAAAAAGACTCGTTTTCAGAGGAGAAATCTCCGTTTGCGTGTAAACGAAGGGCACAAACGAAGGAAGATGTCTCCGTTTATCAAAATCACTGTGTACATGTAAACGGCCTCTTAAAGTAAAACCTGACATGACACATGAGGATAGAATCTACAAAATAAAACCAGAAACACACCCAAAACAAAGTCCACAAGTTTAGAGAATATAAACAAAACCAGGATCATGACAGTAGGTTTTTTAAAGGCTCCCTCCAAACTGAATGTTATGAGAAGTTAAGATGGCTGCACAGCAACAACAGAAATCCATAAATGTATTTTCTTTGTTAATAAAGTTTTTAAAAATGACATATTTTAACGTCCTTTCCAGGGTTTGCCTGGTCCTCAAAATTCAAATGAACCACATGTTTTAGTTCATCGAGTCATTTTAATTTAATTGCTGTACCTTCGACAGTGGTGTGCTCTTCCTGTTATTTCTTCCTCGCCTTGATGATGACCTACCTGACATCATAGTTTATTTTTACCTCGCTCCGCGCCTAAAGCTCTGGCAAATTTTGGAGGCCTGTGTTGGCATAGGTAAACTCCTCGGGCCACTTACAGGTGGTTTTATTTTAAAGATGATTGTTTTGACTTTCTTCTTGATGTGCACACCTTTTTATAACAATTTACTGTTATACAATTTTAATTTATTAATTTAAAATTGTATCTTATGAAATTAATTGTTATGTATTGGTTCTTTTCTTTATATAAGCAAAAAAATATATATACTTGCTGCATGCCGATGTCTCGATGGCTAATTAGCAAGCAAGCTAATGTTAAATTGTTACTGTTATTCATTCCATTCCAGCATTCAAGTCCAGCAGTGAAGTTGCTGCAGTTGTTATCGCTCCACTAATATCAGCTACAATATGCAGACTGGCAGAGTAGAAGCACAGGTTGCTAACGTTAGCTTACCGAGCACCGCTAGCTGTCTGGTAATAAAACAATATTCTTTTTTATTTGATGTCTTGTTTGATTGACAGATAGTGTGAAACTTTTGCTATGAACAAATTGCTAGCTTCCATGCTTTTCTGTTTCCATCAGATAAATGTGATAATACCATTATTGCCATAGAGACAGAGCGCAACGCGTCATAATCTGAAAGCCACGCCCCCAAAGGGGAAACGAGGCCCGCTTTCCCCTCCGCTTCTTCGCTCGTTCGCTGTCATTCTGCCTCCGCAGCCGCGCCTTCAAGTCTCCATGACTGAATTGCTAGCTAGCTAGCTAAAATTATTAGCTATAGCTAGCTAATAATTAGCTAATAATAAGATGGCAAAGGATTATTTTAGCATGCTATGCCTACCAGAGAGGCAACGCTATATTGATTCCTTCTCCCTACCTTGCTCGTCTTGGAAAAAACATGATGTGGAGATTCTTTTTTAAGAAGATGAGCATTTCGGCATGCTCAGCCGTCAGCCTGCTCCTACTACCGGCACACGTTGTTGTTTTGAGACATGCCTCTACATGCTGGTGGATTGACAGAATGCACTGCTTGAATCACGGAGTGCTGGGCACAGTTTTAACAGAAGTTGCATTCATACTGTCTATGCTTTAGCTTAACATACATAAATACAGTTAACTGTTACTCTAAAAAAATTGCTTATGTAAATGCCATTGACACCTGCTGATGACGTATCAGGGTCTTGAAAGGTTGTCCCATGTCATACAACGAATTTTAACCAGGGGATAAAATGGAATTGAGCCAAAGGACTATAAATTATGTGTTGTGATGTCGCAGGTAAACCACCAGCCAGGTATGTTAAGCTATAAATACCAACAGCCAGTTCCCCTCCCCACTTACATCATCTTGGTCCCAGAGGACACAGAGTCAACTCTAACATAACTGCCTGTCAGAAATAAATATTTCAGAAAATGTTTTGACATTTCTGGTGCAGTTTGTTCCCTTCGGAGGATTCCTGTTGTTATCTAATGGCAGTCGCATCAATCCTGTTTAACGGCTGGTTGTTAAATACCATGAACTTCAACATGTCTGCTGACTCGTCTTTGACTTTAGCCACACACAGATTGTTAGACCTGAGGCGCATACATACCTAAGTGGCTTACATAAAAATGTTTTTCATGTTTTGTTCCAGATGGAATTTCAGTGGAGTTTCTAACATAGCTGGAAACCTTCAGACTCTGTTTACTCCACCAACCTGGTCCTCCAGCAATGCTGAAACAAATGGTTTAGTTCTTGGTCCATTCATGATCAAAACCTTGACTTTACACAGTGCAGCCAGATTACATCAGTCCTGTCTAGCTACATATTTGGCGTAGCCTATAGTATACAACCAAATTGACAGTGTTTCTTGCTACAGCCACTTTCTAACATAGCTTAGTGACAGCCAATGGACATCCATCCATCCATCCATCCATCCATCCATCCATCGTCACCTGCTTATCCAAAGCCAGGTAGCAGGGGCAACAGGCTAAGCAAGGTACCCCAGACGTCCCTTTCCCCAGTGACCCTCTTCAGCTCCTCCTGCTGGATTGTAAGGCATTCCCAGGCCAGATGAGATATATATAATACCTCCAGTGTGTTCGGCATCTGCCCCGGGGCCTCCTACCACTTGGACATGCTCGTAAAATGGAAGACACCCACAAGGCATCCTGATCACATGCTTGAACCACCTCAACTGGTCCCACTCGACACTCCAAGCTTCTTCCAGATGTCTGAGCTCCTCACACTATCTCTAAGGCTGAGCCCAGCCACCCGACAGAAGAGACACTTTTCGGCTGCTTGTATTCATGATCTCGTTCTTTTGGTGAAGATGGAGCTGAGACGGGAAGCAAAGTTCTTGATTTACCACATTCCGACCCTCGCCTATGATCACGAGCTTTGGGTAGTGACCGAAACCAAGAGGATATAAAACAGGAAAACACAAAGTGCTCGTCAAGGCCCCAGCATTTCCCATTTTTTTGTTCTATCTGTACCTGCTAGTTGCTAGATATGCTTTTGGCATGGCCTATTCAGCTGTACCGATCCAAAAGTATTTAGCCTATCAATACTGCTCTGTTCTATTATATAGCTTAGTGACAGAAATTGGACATATTTATAACAGAGAAATGTACGATGTAATGCTATCAGGGTAGCAGATGTTAGTTGAAACTACCACTAACATGGACAAGAGGCAGGGTTCACCCTGGACAGGTCACCAGACTATCACAGGACTGACACATAGAGACAGACAACCATTCACACTCACATTCACACCTACGGACAATTTAGAGCCACCAGTTAACCTGCATGTCTTTGGACTGTGGGAGGAAGCTGGAGCACCTGGAGGAAACCCACGCTGACACGGGGGAGAACATGCAAGTGGGGTGGGTCCCTCCACCATTGGTTTGAACCCAGAACCCTCTTGCTGTGAGGCAACAATGCTAACCACTGTACCACTGTGCCACCCTTACAGTTTGAACAAATAATGGGATACCATAGGACGATGCTTACAAAATTAGTAGGCTGATGCAAAGTAATGCATGTTCATTTACAACCAGAGGGGTTGCGTAGGCCTACATGAGATCCAAAATGCAAAACAAAACCAGACACAACAATTGGCATGCTGGCATTGTGAAATCCATCCACAAAACAACAGCTTTTCATGGCACTGTCTCTGTCCGAAAAAACTTTTTCGTGGCACTATCCTGGCAGGAAATGCAACGGTATCTCTGTCAAAAATGCAGCAATGTCTCAGTTAAAAACAAATGCTTTTCGTGGCACTATCCTCGGTAGAAACACAGCAACGAGTGGCTACAAAACACCCACTTTTGGTGCCTAAAAAGCCACTGGAAATGCAGCGATGACTCCCTAAAAAACAACCGGTTTTGCTGTTTTTTATTCTCAAACAGTCGTCTGCAGTGGTCTGCAGTTTGGCAGCCGTCTGCTCCAATTTTCTTTGTCACTCTTTTCTCTGGTAGAATATTGTTTGTAGCTGTTGTCGGTCCATGTAACTCAGTGGAGACAGGAGGTGTTGGGGTGTCTCTGAGTGACGGGACACGAAGCAGACTGCCCAACAGCTATTTTAACAACTCTTTAAAAACACAATATGAGAAAGTTACAGGAAAATAAAACTGCCTGCAGCTGCTGCAACACACACCCTTCCTGTCAGTCTCCACTGACTCCAAGAAACTTGTGAACTGTGAAGTTTATGGGAGACATTTTCATTATGCAACATGGTTATGTTTGGATTACATCACCTAAAGTGCTGAGCAACCTGCCTCCCTGAGGAACGTCAGGCCGGGAGCCACATCAGTAAACAGCATGTCGATGTGAATGTCATGTACGGGTGGAAAATCTGAGGAGAAGAAGATACACTGGTGTACAAATCTGAAGGCTTTTGATGAGTATGTCTGTATTTCTGCTGGTTGTGACGTGCCAGAATGTGTTTTCTAAATATATGAGTCAACCCTGACCACTGCATTTCTGTTTCTTGTTTAACTGTGTGCTAATGGCTCTCAGAAAACATAATAATTTAAGGTTAGAGAGACAATTACAAAGCCACAGTTGATTCTTGTGTCAGTAAATTCCGCTCTCAAAGTTTCCTTGCAGTAAATATCCATATCAGGTTTGCACTCATAACTCAATAAGCTTAAACAAACCGTTCTGGGATGCTTCAGGCTGCAGTCAGAGGTGAACTGCACAAAGTTCCTTCAGGAATTCCTCCATAAATTATTTCATAAGCCTCAACGAGAATTGTGTAATCCTCTAAATTCTACAGCCTCACAAACTGATGTTGTACAATCGAGCAAACAGAGAATCTTATTTTAAATTACATTTCACCGTCTGCGTCCTGATGCCTCAGACTTTTTGTGAAGACTGGACTAAGTTGAATTATTAAAAGACTACAGAATCATTTCAGTATTTCTTTGTTTTCACTGCAGTTGGTTATTAATAAGAGGAATACATTTTCTGGGTTCTAGGTTTTCAATTGTGCTGCCTCTCCCTCATTTGCCCCATACACACCTGCCCTCTATCAGCTTCATTAGTCTGTCTCTGCTTCCAGAGTTTTCCAAGCCAGTCAGCTCCCCGCCTGTTCTCCTCATCACCCTCACCTGAGCTTCTCTGCCCACCTCTCCATCTGCCCTTCATCCCCTCGTCAGATTAGTTTGTGTTGAAGTTCTTTACTACATTCTGTCAGCCGTGACAAAAACAAAATTGTTGGGGCGTTTAACACCCTATTGTGTTATGCAACTGCCTTTCACAATGGTTGGGTTTAATTCAGTTAGATTCAGTGGGCTTTATTGTTACAAGAAACACATGTTGACATTGCACAAGTGAAATGAAATACAAAAAAAATGTCAATACAATAAGTAAAGCTCTACTTGACATGTATTTATACACACATTGCTGCTGATTGTGGAAGACCTCTGACACAACCATTAAGTGTTTTTGGTTTTTCACTTTCTGAGAATCAAGTAGATCACGTAAACCAAGAGTATCCAACACCCTGCATGCCTCATTGTTTCATAGGCCATTCCAGACTTAGACTGAGCATCCATATAATGAGATTTAAACTAGAAGTGCTCAGAGTGACCACATAGAAAAGTCAGAGTGAATCCAAGTGTCCGGACTTCACCACACTTGCAGACTCATGGACTTCGGGGGCGCGTTCCTGGGAAGTCTGGGTGTGCTGAAGGCTCCAAATCCACAATTCAACAAGTCCAAAAGGGGCCTTAAGCTGACTTTCTGCAGCTTTCTGCTTAGGGTGCAGACTTGTGCAGACTTCACTGATTTAATAACCCACAGTTTATTGCAATATGGTCATGTTGTGGTTTTTTCAATTGCCGAAAAAAAAAAAAAAGAAAATGTATGAATGTGTGAAATAGTTATTGCTTGTTGGGCCTTTTAAAATGCTACTTGAATTGTGTAGGCCAGAAATCATTTTCAACCACAGCATGATACAGAGATATGTGTAAGTCTAGGCTGTTACTGCAGCCTATCAAGCTGTGCAGTGCAGTAGGCTGAAAAATGTCTGGAAAACAGCAGCAGAAGGTTTCTAATGTCAGTAATACCCAATTTATTAAGTTATAGTCCTGTCCTTATTTACAAACATTTCTGGTTTTGAACGCCTGTATTCTGTCATATAGAGATGTACATCAGTTACATAAAAAGTTAAATAGAGATTCATATCCTGTTATCTGCCGGGACAGATGAGTAGGCACTGTTCATCAACTTATGTGACATATATGAATATGCCAGCAGCGATAGGTGAACGTTTCCATGGCAATGAGTACAACAATCTCGAGGGCTGTCAATCCGCTGCTTGCAGTCTCTGCCCTCGCAGACTTTATGTAATGACAGTAAATACATCACATAACATATGGCTGAAGTCTGCAAGGCCTCAGTCTGCAAGTCCAGAGGGTGGACATTTGGATTCAGCCAAGTGCTCTGGAAAAAAGACGCTGCGTTTATACGACGATTTCAACTGAAAACAGTAAACTTTAGTTGCATTTTGGCCGAGCGTTTACACAACAGCTGCGTTTTGGGTGCCTGAAAACACAACGTTTTGAAAACGAGTTCCAGAGTGCAACGTTTTGGAAACGGCAGCGTCTCCGTTGTCATGTAAACTTGAAATATGCAGTTCCTCTGAAAATGGACTTTTCGCACATGCGCATTACGGTTCCAGTCACTAGGCATGCCGACCGTCACAACAACAATGCCGAGCTCTGTTTGTGCTGCTCACCCTGTTGATTTGAAGTGAAGTGTAGATCTGTTACTGTAGCAACTCCAGCTCGTCGTCCGTCCAGACAAAGTTATCTGTGCATGCTTTCGCCAGTGTGTCTTCTTTGTTTTGGTTTGTGCATGGCGTCATGCCATGGTGTTGCTTTGCAAATTTACACTGCCACCCATTGGCCTGGCGTGCATACTACAGCGTTTCCAGTAGATTTTGCGGCTCTGTGTGAACGGGGATTGTTTCAATAGCGTTGTCATATAAACGCAGAATATTTTTAAAAAGCAAAGGACAGACTTTTCTGTTTTTACTGAAATTGTTGTCGTATAAACGGCCCCTTATTCTACACTGTTGGGAACGATTAAGATTGCATACACTTTGTCCTTAATCTCTATAGACAGATCTCTGCATATGAATGTGGAATCTGTAGGCAATGGGACAAGATTATGGTACTGGAATCATTCTGATATCTGTTTGCAGTCCGAGTCGTGTTGACCAGTCACGTTTGAACAGCAGGCAAACCGTCCATGTGGAGATGTGAAAAACACTGGCACAAATTGGCTATTACCTGATGACAAGTATTAGCTTTATATTTGCTTTTTTATTCACATGCATCCATTTGCAGATATCTGTTTACAGAGATTAGCCAAAACGCCTGGTGCATGGTAGAGGAAGTCTTGACTCATATATCTTGTGGCTACACTGGATCAGCCCAAAATACTGGCCCTTGTCCAGAGAGGCTTATTGTTGTTAGACTGAAAGCAATGGGTTCCCCAGAGAGTGTTCACCTTAATAGGAACAATTGGAAAAAACACGCTGGGCCTTTATGGGTTTAAAAGAAAGTTGTGTCATATAAATAGTAAAATATGTTTTGTATTTTTTTACTGAGGTATTGAATAACTCTTTGCTTTGTTTTCTTTTAAGTAGCTACTTTCTTTTTTAAATCATCAGACATGTGAAGTCATGTTTTCCTCTTTAATGCCAGGTCTCCCTGAGCATAACGTTACTTTCAGCAGAGCACTGAAGTCACAGATGCAGTTACTGATTGGCTGATCAGGAGCTTTAATCATCCTTCACCATCATTAGCTCATTAATCAGCTGTTTGGCTCCTTCCTGTACAGTAATCAGATCTGTAAATTTACATGTTGTGACCATTGTAACCTGATTCTTCTCGATATTAATCTAGTGATACACTAAAGCAAATCTCTCTTAGTTGCTGCTCCGATTCTTTGAAAACTCTGTCTCTATACCATTTCCTATAAATTGTCAGTTACCTGATTTTAGCATGCATGTACTGATCTATGTCTTAAACTTGTCTCATGTATCCTGTCCTGCAGAAATACTGCGTTCATGAGTCACCACTAAAGAACAAATTCACTTTGATCTGCAAAGTAGTTTCACAAGAGCGACATTTATTAAAATCAAGGACATTTTTGTTCTCGTGAGCATCGGACATCAGATGTACACAATATACAAATGGTGCGTTTGGTAGCAAATATACTTTCTATAGAGACAGCAGCAGCAGAATTGGCATGTACAAAAATACACATTTGATTTCCTCACACAACACGACATACCAAAGTACAAGGTAATATATTTATATATATATATTTATATATTTCTGTATCATAAATATGCAGAACTATACACGTTGGACACGATTCACTGTAATGGAGATAACAATTATAATATTATTAATACAGGTAAAGGTTTGAGACCATTTAAAATGGTGACGCTTAACACGGCAGTGACCTTGTTGCAGTGTGTGATCCTGTGGAAAAGCTATGTTAAGTTCACAATAACACTGAGTTAATACACATGACAACTGCTGAAGATATTTTATCTGTAAGTATACGTCTCAGTTAATAATACACAGTGAAACAAGGTCATTGGTTGTTAAGCATCACCTAAGACATCAGCACTGCATTGACAGCAGCACTGGAACAAAAATATCATATTAATATGGACAACACATACAACTCAACACACACACACAACAGCCTGCGTCCTCGTCATTCATGTGAGACAGAATGGGTTTCTTGTTGAGAATAATGAAGTGCTATACAAGCAAGAATAAAGGACATCTCTCCTTCAGTGGCACACGTTTTCTCACATTCCTGCTCAGGACACGCTGTCAATGATCACATCATTTTCAAACACGACACTCTGACTGTCTCTCACCCACGCACACCGACAGTTTCTCCTCTTCCCTCCCCCCTCTGCCCTCCCCTCCCTCCCAGGTCACAGAGATATAAACCAGAGCCACAGAGGACAACACTGAGTGCTGTGTCTGGGAACTCGGCTCATATGAATAAATAGCGGCCCTCTTGATTCACTCATTCAGACAAACACTTCACTTTCTGGGGAAAAAATGTTTCACTTTACAGATGCAGTTTGTCACAAAAGGTATGAATGCTGTTAAGATGGTTTAAGTATGTACAGCGGAGGCATCTGTCTGAAAACGTTCCTCCTCTGGCTCTGCAGCAAACATCACAGGTGTTATGGAGGGAGCTAAAAACATGTTCATAGTATTTGCATGAAGTCACAGCAGTCATCATGTTGTTATTACTGCTACAGAGGGCAGCGTTAAAGGGGACCTGTTATGCTTTTCCATATTTTGTTTCTTTTATAATGTTACAGATGTTCATATTAATCGTGGCTAAAGTTTAGGTAAACATATGTAAAAGTAGTCCCTAATAGTTTTTTTCTACTCTGGCGACAGTATGACATCAAACTGTCACAGATTTCTTTATACAGTCATCAATTCCAGGCATGCAACTGCAAGAGTTTACATGACGTTGCCTACACTGCTACATGTAGCTACATGCTAACATCAGGGATGTGTAAAACATGTAATCTTGCTTGCTGTTGTTAATTTCTCCCTGATTTCAGATCATATTCCTGCTGAAACATGTCCTGTTGTGTTTTGAAGCTTTTATCGATGATTATTAACTGTTGAAAGAGCAGTTATTCTCTGTTACAGTCATTTCCAGGCTGCAAGTACATTGCTACATGTAGCAACATGCTAACATCAGGGAAACATAATATTGGTTGCTGATTTCTCCCTGATTTCAGATCATAGTCCTGCTGGAACACTTTGTGATTCAAAGCTGTCATTGGTGATTTTTTCACCGTTGAAAGAGCCACTATTCTCCGTTACAGTCCCAGGGTGCAAGTACACTGCTACATGTAGCTACATGCTAACATCAGGGAAACATATAATCTTGGTTGCAGATGTTAATTTCTCTTTTGTATTCAGAAGCTTTTACTTGTGTTTTTTCACGGTAGAAAGTGGCGCTGTACTTTGTTTCGGTCATTTTTCAGCTGCAACGACGGTGCAGAGACGCCAAGATATGGAAGACAAGGAAAAGCTGACCAATCAGAGCAGACTGAGCTTTTGCAGGAGGGGGCGTAAAGAAACAGGCGCTTAAACTGACAGAGGGTGACTACAGGTGTTCCAACACAGATGGTATAAGGAAAATAAAGTGTTGTTAGAACTTTAAAGCATGTAAACATGTTCTAGTCTGAACCCTAAATATAAGTATAAATAGGTCCCCTTTAATGTTTGTTGTGCCAAAATTTGCATCCCTCTTGATGTGATTCCTTACGCGCAAAAAACTGTGATGATATTGTGCAAAATCTGAATTTTCATGCAGATTCAGGCAAATGCTTTCTAAAATTTGAAATGTTTCCCTGTTGAAAAACAACTACAAAATGTTTCCTGGCCTTGATTTTCACACCAGCCTTTATGGATTTCCGGCTGGCTTTGGAAATTTTGAAAAATACATTTTACGAGCTTCCAGAGAATAAAAGAAAAAAAAGACCTCTATCCTCTCTCTTTCATTTCTAAAGAACTCCTCATTCTTCTTTTTTTGTGTGCTTAAAAAAGAAATGACACATTCTAAAAGGCAAAATGAGGACATGCTGCCAAAGAAAAATACGTCTCAGGGGAACCAGATTTTGGCACAAAAGCTGTAACTCTGACCCGTTTGACAACAGGCTTTAATGATTGTTTAGGAATCCAGATGTCCTCTGTAATGAATTCACAGAATCAGGTTTCAACGCTCCATAAATCCCTGCTGCAGAATGCCATGGTCAAATACATGAAAGAGTTTTTAAACTTGAAATATTGTAGATAATTACCAACAACTTAAACCTGCTTTCAATCTGCTGTTTGCCAGAAGTCTGACACAATTTCATGTAAGAGGGGGTATCAGAAAAACTTCTAACAGTTTACAACCACAAGGAGGTGAAATGTGGGAGCAGAAAGTGCATCTGTACCTTTTTAAAATCTTAAAACTTAGATGTACCACTGCAGTAAACGGCAACACCTTTCTCTATTTGACTGCTGCTGCCAGAAGGAAAAGGTGTTTACGGGGGATATTATCACATCAACAATGAAGACATTTGTATACAGGTGAAAATATCAGATAAAATTCAGTCTCTCATACACAGTTTGTTTGTTTGTACACAGTTCTTATTTACACATAAGACTCTTCCGCGAAAAAAAGCTGGTCAAAGTCGTCCACTCGTGGGTCGCTGCACCGCCTGCTCTGCCACTCCCTCTTCCCCTGCACGATAGCCAGCGCCACCTCCTGACTCCTCCTCAGGCAGGCATCTGCATCCTCCTGACCCTGGGAGGAAAAGTAGTCCCGTACAGCCCGAGTGGCGGAGGGAGACAGGCAGTAGCGTGGCTCGGTGTGGTTGGGCTCCACCTCTGACACTTTCAGGCCGCTGTCTTGAGGCTGGCCTTTAGAGGGTCTGTCCAGGGTGAGGCTGGAGGAGAGGTTAGAGTTTGTAGTGACCTTGGCAGGTTCAGATGCTCGGCGGGGAAGAGGGAGGGTCCTCCGCCCTTTGTGTCCCTCCAGGGCCGGAGTCAGGGAGTGGGACTTTTGCCTCTGGAGGACCAGAGTGGTGGCGTTCTGTCCATAGAAAACACCCTGCGGCGGCTGAATGCACTCATTCCTAGCCAGCCTCTGTGTGACCTCACTTCCTGTGTGTGTAGGGGAGGCTGGGAGCGGCGGCCTGTAGGTGCAGGTCTGGTCGTGGAGCTGTCTCAGCTCTTTGACCGTCAGAGGTTTCTCTGTCCCCCTGTAGAATGGGGAGCGGCTGCGCTGCAGCTGCAGTAGAGCCTGCTGGTAGGACGGAGGGCTGCTGGATCTCCGCTGGCAGTTGCGGTTTGTCACCGCCGCCTCCTGGGCACTGACGGAGTAGCCGTTACTGGTTGGGTGGGTTTTCCCATTTACCACAGGCAAGTCCTCCTCTGAGTGTCCATTATCAGACTGTCTTAACGACAGGCGGCGGTCCTTCTTGAGCCACGTATTCGGGTGGAGGCCATGAGGGTGTGCGGGGGGTTGACTGGTCCGAGGGGCCTGGTTGGGCTGTGGCCACTGAGGCGGGGCTTCCCTCTGAGGGGGGGAGTCTCTGGGTGAAAACGGGGGACGTCCAGGAAAGAGAGGGGAGAGAGGAGCAGGCTCAGCCAATGGAATCGCCCCATTGGTGGCGTAGTCAGTAGAGTACTGTGAGAAGGCGGAGTCTAAAGAGCTAAGGGAGGAGCCTGTGGGCGAGGTTGCTGGTGACGACAGACTAGAGCAGCTGGCATCCAGCCGCAACGGAGGTGGAGGGGCATGCTTTGTCTTCCTGCGCCCGCCATTCTGGACTTTGGCTCCTCCCTTCTCACATCCCTTCTCCTCCTCCTCCTTCAGCTGCATCCCGCTCAGCCCCTGCTCCAGAAACACCTCGTCCTCCCCCCTCTCCCCCTCCATGGCGGCATCATAGCTCGCCTTCCTCATTGGTAGGTTATCAGCATGAACTGTCACTGTGCCCATTGGCGGTGTGCTTGTCAGGGCCAGAGCTGGCTCTGAACTCCTCCTCAGCCTCCTGGGACCCTGCGACGGCCCGTTGGCCTGGCGGGTGCGGGGTTGGCGGACCGCAGGGCTGAACCTCCTGGGTCTGGCCAGTGGGGGGAGCTGCAGCAGGAGGTCACTATCAGGGTCGGGATCAGGGTCACAATCACTGAGGGTGATGACGGAGTCACGGCTGCGGCTGTCCGGCTTGTCCTTGTCACGGAGGGGCAGCTGTTCCTGGAAGGGAGACTCCGGGTCGTCGTTCAGCTCGTTCTCGAGACTGTCGTAGGATGAGTCATTCATCTGGAAGGACGACACATCTGGTGAGAGGAAAGAGGGGAGAAAGAATATTATTATGAGACTTTGACTACACAAATGGCAAACTGTGGAGACTTCAAATTAAGGTTTAGAGAACTGAATCCAAAAATACACAGAAAAACACAATCATTTGGCAAAAGAAATGCACTGTTGACTTCCAGTCTAACGAAATTAACCTCCCATTTCATGCACGTATCCTGCAATTTCCACCGACTAGCAACCAAAATTAGCAATCCAAGTTGAGGCAGACCAAACTACATCCATTTACACAGCCAACCTACATTAAAAAGCACATTCTGCTGCTCTCCCCTTGTTGAACCTTCAATCTCACACTAAGTGAAAGTGAGCACAGTCTGAGAGAAACTGAGAACTTTCCCCCCTGAAATGCACAAAGCCACAGTTGACTGCTGGAGACGAGGGGAACAGAGGACAAAGCGTCGTCCTGCTGTGTGCTCCTTCACCTCTGCTGGTTATTTATAACGTCAGGAAGAAAGTTAGTGGTATTTATGAATGAGGAGATTCAATGCTGCGTTAATCAGCACCTGTGACCCTGGCAATCATTGAAATGACTGCAGGTCGGTCTGCTGACCCCAATCAACAAGTCTGAAACAGCCTCGGCCACTTAATTACACACAGTGAGCTTGTGAGTGTGAAACCACCTTGTTACAATATTGACACCGAAGCTTTAGACGTTAACAAGAACTTTCAGTTAAGGAGCCGCACACACTCTTTGATTATGACTGTGACCTTGATCCTGAACGTATTAAAAGCTACAATATATCCACTCAATGTTGTCTAAGTTTTGCTTAAATTCTGCTTCTTCCTTAGACACAAAGCAAGTAAATGTCATCTGTGCTACCCTGACTTTTGCCACCTTAACTTTAGTTCTTGTCCCGCTGCTTTTCCATCGATGCCACTAACATGCCAATGTTAAAGCACGTTTTATTCGCCGGATTTCGACAACTTCGGAGTGAGACTGGGTTGTTTTTTGGACACAAACTTTTTCTGTCTGACTCAGCTCTTCTCCACCCCTTACCCCCACACGCTTATGTAACAGAGCTGAAGTAGAAATTTGACTGATGTCATTTCAGTTGTGAAACAACAAAAACTGGGAATTCTGGATCGAAGCCTGGTCCCCAAACATGGCCTCCATCTTTAAAACAATTCTATCAGACTCTCCTGTCCTGCCCTGTCCTGTCCTTTCCTATCCCTTCCTTTCCTCTCCTGACTCTCACCTGATCCGTGGTCACTGCTGCTGCTCTTCTGGCTGAAGCTTCTGAACAGCGAGGTGACGTCTTCTCCCAGGAGGCTGCTGCAGTTCTCTATGAGGAGACGAACGAGCTCACACACCTGCAGGAGAGAAACACAACCTGGTTAGAGAACAAATGCTTTGACTTTTCTCTTCTGCTTTTGCTGACCATTCATTTTCATTGTTGGCTGGAGGTGTATTTCTGTTACTGTTTATGCAGAGCCAGCAGAGATACAGTTCCTCAGGGAACCAGCCAATGTTGAGCAGTAATTCAGCAAACATGCAGTTTCAAAGTGTCTGTGTCGTAGCAACATGTTGAGTAAACTTATAAATTTGCTCCACACAAAATGGAAATCAATACACTGCCTGGTGACGCTGATTAGACATGGATATGATGCTGAAACACTGGAAATAAATGTGCGGTTGCTTGTACTGTAGCTACTGCCTGCTTCATTTTGTGAAACCCTGACCTAAATAACTGTGGTATCAGGTCCAAACAGCTGTCCAGAGCTGTGTTTTTGTGTGTGTGCCTCCCATATTATCATTCTGAGAAAAGTTTGTGTTCGTTTGTTTGCGCTGATGTCGACCTTCCAGCTACACGAGTATTTGCATTCCACGCCGACCAAGAAAACATCAAACTCCCTCTTCCCGCTGCTGGATATAGTCCTGATAATAATATATGACATCATGTACTGGCTTTGATTATCACAGCTCAAATGCTTTTAAAATGACCAAGACTGACAAATCCAGTGTCGGCGGTTTTGTAGTAGCATTTCTGAAAGCTTGACATATCTTCTTAGATGATGCATGTTACTATTTATCATCACATTTAGAGACAAATATGCAGTTATAAATGAGGGCAAATGTCTTCCAATATGACCTGTCTGTTTTAGTTCTGAAACATGCTGACAGTGTTTCTAAGAAATTATCATCCCAGTTGAAACCTGCACTCAAACAAATCATGTTACTTGGCCGAACCTTTAAAACTAAACAGACACAATTTACTAAACACATATGACGTGCTATGACATAAATAGTCGGCAAGGCCACTCAGAGACGCTGAAGTCATATCCTTTCTACCTTGTGGAAAGTTTCCATTAAAATCTGTCTGTTTATAAGGGAGTTGTTTTCCCTGCCGTCGCTGCATTTCTGCGACACTTTGGAAAACAGAAAGACAAACACACTTTCGGGCCCCCCTGTTTGTTTGTTTGTTTGTTTGTTGGGCCAGATGTTGTCTGTTCATGTGTCTGTATGGTGTCCATATGCGTTATATGACTGAGTTCTTAGAAGAAGAGTTTAACTGCACAAACAGGCTACGCTGTTTAGTGTTTTCTGCTTATTATCAAGTTTTAAAAGGCTTACGTGCTTAAAATAAGTGTAATAATCTGGAAGAGTGAGGAGAAATTAAAACGTGTCCAATTAAATCAACTTCTTTCAAGACTTTTTTAGGACTCAAGTGCAAATTTCTCTATTCTAGCAACACCAAGTTGTTTTATATTAGAAACTTGAAGTTCAGTCAGAACATTATGATGTCACAGTTAAGCTGACCTTTGACCTTTTAGATATAAAATGTCATCTGTCATTTGTGTGAGCAAGACCAAATGCTTTAGAAAACACATTTCTCAAGTCACAAACTATAGAAATGATCACCTGAAAGTATAGTCTATAGTGAAAAAAGTCATCACTAGCATATGAAATTCTTGAGTTATGGCCAAAAACATGCTTTGTGAGGTCACAGTGACCTTGACCTTTGATCTTCAGCTGCCAAATTCTAGTCCTATCATTCTTGAGTCCAAGTGGGCATTTGTGCTAAATCTGAGGAAACTCCTTCAAGGTCTTCTTGAAGTATGACAGTCAAAAGAGTGAGATGGATGCAAGATCACAGTGACCTTGACTTTTGACCACCAAAATCTAATCAGATCATTGTTGAGTCCAAGTGATCTTTTGCGCTAAATTGGAGGAAACTCCCTCAAGGCCTTCTTGAGATATGACATTCACAAGAATAAGATGGATGCAAGGTCACAGTAACCTTGACTTCTGTTCTGACCATCAAAATCTTATCAGTTCATCATTGAGTCCAAGTAGACATTTGTGCCAAATCTGAAGAAATTCTCTAAAGGTGTTCTTGAGATACTGTTTCTCAAGAGTGAGCAGGACACAAGGTCACAGTGACATTCAGACTCCAAAATCTAACCAGTTCATCGCTGAGTCCAAGTGGACGTTTGTGCCACATTTGAGGAAATTCCCTGAAGGAGGTCTTGAGATACTGCGTTCTTGAAAATAAGGGATGTAAGGTAATAGTGAAATAAGTCATCACTAGCATATGGATTTCTTGAGTTATGGCCAAAAACATGTTCTGTGAGATCACAGTGACCTTGACCTTTGATCTTCAGCTGCCAAATTCTAGTCATATCATTCTTGAGTCCAAGTGGGCGTTTGTGCTAAATCTGAGGAAACTCCTTCAAGGTCTTCTTGAAGTATGACAGTTACAAGAATGAGATGGATGCAAGATCAAAGTGACCTTGACTTTTGACCACCAAAATCTAATCAGATCATTGTTGAGTCCAAGTGAACTTTTGCGCTAAATTGGAGGAAACTCCCTCAAGGCCTTCTTGAGATATGACATTCACAAGAATAAGATGGATGCAAGGTCACAGTAACCTTGACTTCTGTTCTGACCATCAAAATCGGTTCATCATTGAGTCCAAGTAGACATTTGTGCCAAATCTGAAGAAATTCTCTAAAGGAGTTCTTGAGATATGGTCTTCTCAACAATAAGCTGGATGCAAAGTCACAGTGACCTTGACTTTTGAGCACCAAAATCTAACTTTTATGCTGAATCTGAAGAAATCCTCAAGGCGTTCTTGAGATATTGTGTTCTCAAGACTGAGCAGGACACAAGGTCACAGTGACATTTGGACTCCAAAATCTAACCAGTTCATCGCTGAGTCCAAGTGAATGTTTGTGCCAAATTTGAGGAAATTCCCTGAAGGAGTTCTTGAGATACTGCGTTCTTGAAAATGAGACGGATGCAAGGTAATAGTGACCTCTGACAACCAAAATCTAATCAGTTCATCCTTTAGTCCAGGTGGACGTTTGAAGAAATTCCCTCAAGTTGTTCTTGAGATATCGCGTTCACAAGAATGAGACGGACAGACAACCCAAACACATTATACCTTCGGCCACAGCTGTCGTCGGTACAAAGGCATAAAACGACTTTAAGCGTCTGATAATAAACCAAACTTTGGATTAAAGCATGGAAAAGAAACATTTTATCTGACAGATGACGGGAGATGAGAACTGTTATGTAACTTAATGAGCTCCACAGTTATTTTACTTTAATAATAAGTCATCGTTAATCCCTAACTATTTTTTACCAGAGAGCAAATGCAACATTAACTTTCTGTTATCTCCTCTGTGAGTACACCACATCTCTTCAGATACCACATGTGCTAATGGCTGCTGTACGACACTCCTGAGGCCCCATTTGACTTGGATTATGGGTAAATCCCAGCTCTGCTATCCATTACCTGCAGTGACAGACACTTACATACTTACATAACGAGCACATGAATGCCCAAATGTCTCATCTGTCTGTCCTCCTTCCTCTCTGCCTCCAACATGGCTGACACTAATAAAGTCTGCAGGTTAATCACCTTTAGCTGATGAGTCTGTATTGTATCTGCACACCTTACATCACTATCTGCCGAAACCTGTTTGTGATTACAGGTGAGATATCTTTAGATACTGTGGCCACTCTGTGACATCTGTCTGCTATCAGTGCACAATAACATTCCACCATCGCATTCCTTTTTTAAATTATGTAATAAAGTGTTTACACAGCATAATGACTGTCTCATTCCGGCAGAAGAGAACATCATGTGGCAGGCACTTTAACAGACAACTGGCTAGTATGTGTTTATCAATCCATAATTATAGGGGACATGAAGTTTCTGGGCTGGTATGTCTGATGTCCTCGGCTGACATTACTGTCTCCCAGATGCTGGTTTAAAGCGAGAGTGGAAATTATTCTGATATTAAAGTAGAAAACCTAAGGAATCCATTGGTACCATTCATGGCATGCTAGCTTGTCAGGAAGGGGCTTGAATAACCCTCTAATGTTAGGCTCAATTTTGGCAAGGGAAAAACTGGCAGGGCCATTTTTACGGGGTCCCTTGATCTCTTGCGTTAAGATATCTGAATGAAAATGGATTCTATGCGTACCCATGAGTCTCCCCTTGATGACACTTTATGCTACTCCTATGCAGTGTTGTTTTCGCCTGAGGTTCATTAACAGTCTTGGAATTGCATAAATTGGGTCTGACTGGAAATCTGAGAACCTTGTGGATTCAACGAGCCCAACTGTATTCATGTGTGATAATATTAGCCCCCATATTAGCCATGTCATTGTCGTGAGACCAATTCTTGACCTCACTGTATGAACTGACCAGAACCTCACGAAACCTTACAAACACCAACTAGAGACTTCAAGCAGTGTGGGTGGGCATTGTGCTTCAGCAACTTTGCCATCCCACAACTGTGGGTTAGACCACCATCATCAGCAGTAACCACTGTATAAGCGCAGTGCACAGCAATGGCAATTAGCTAGCCAGTGGGATACTCACATGCACATCCATGCAGACTGCAAACACAGAGGTTGCATGACTTGACTCTCTGCTCAGGACGCCATCACTCCCCCATATATTTACATAGCAAATAGTGGTTTGCTGCTAAATTAATGCTCTGAACGTCACATAAAAAACCTTTTAAAAAACAAATTAAAAAAATCTCTATCTTTATATCCTATTGACTCTAAATGTTGCACTTGAAGTAGACTGTACATCTTGAGTATTACAACAATATTAACTTCTAGTTTTGTTGATGACACCGTTTTTTTACACCCATTTGGCCACAAACATAAGCTAATATAACATAATCTGACATGAAAGATACCATTCAAAAGCACATGCCTCGTGCACAGCGCTGTCAGTCTCATAACTTGGTGCAGGTGACAGCAGGAGCATCAGATTGATAACAAATAAGCACACAAGAGGGCTTCCTTTTAAGATTTAGTCTTCACTTGAAATGTTGCAAGCATGCTTAGCACATGTCTTCATCTCTTGTTGTGTAACACAATGCACAGGTGCTTTTAACAAGGCTGCAGCTGCACTGAATCCAATCAGCAGCAGGGTGATGGTGTGCTGAGCAGACTCCACATATGGGTCTGTACACCTGAACCTGATTAAGCCGTGGGCGAAAACTAAATTAAAAGAAGAAGCAATTCAGCCGTCTTGTGTGCGGTGTATCTGCTTATCTGCTATCAATATGAAAGATAACATGTTGATACCAGAACTCATGAACTAGGCCTTCTCTTCCTTCTTGTATTGTTTTCACCACTTTTACAACGTCTAAGTTTCCTCTCCACTTCCCTCTCCTGATTCTCTCTCTTCTTACCTGCTGCCCTCTCTTTCCTTTCGCCTCCCTGCCCTCCTTCCATCACTCACTCAGCATTCCTCAGTGTCACTCAGAGAGAAGTTGCTACGTGATACAGAGCACTGTTAGAAAGCGCCCGTGGGCATCCAGGAGACTTTCAGCCATCCATCAACGGCCCATTCGCAACAGCTTCTTTTTATTCTCGTACTCAGTAGGATGTTATCTTAAACTCTCTCTCACCTGTTCTGCTGCGTATCATTCACAAAATATTCTTCTGTGGCGTGAACGCAGGTTGAGCCTCTACAATATCACTGTAGGATACATGAAGCAATATCTGTGCATGAACGTGAGTATGTGCACATAGGAGATGTCACAGCTGTGTGTTAGTGGGTCATTCATCAACACATACATCTAGCAGTCTGCAAGGAGAAATCTGTGTCCTCTATTGGATACTGTTGTGCAGAAAAGTCACAATAAAAAGCAGAAGAAAAACAAAAGTTTGGTCGACGTTTCCAGAGCCAAGCTCCAGAGAAAAACAACGTCCTTCTGGCTGATTTGTCTCTCTGTCTCCATCCTAAGTAATAGCCACAGTAAAGCTGTATTTACCTCGGCTACTTTCAACCAAAAACATTTAAATGATACGCTGCGTGAAATAAGGAGGGGAAACAAGAGACTAAACTGAATTGGCTGAAACTGAGCGTTCACGTGTCTCCAGACAAGGTTGGAAACTGGCCATCACACAGCCAGGAGCCCACGCTAGTTTAATTTGGCCCCGGCTCTGACCACGGAGGGAAATGTCGAAATCTCACTTTGTTATTTTTTAAATGTTTTTTCCCAGAAAAAGGGCCGCCTGCGCTGCGGCCGCACACACAAACAGGCAGTGTGCGAGAGGGAAAGAGTTATCAGGGGAGTGTTTGTGAAAGATATTTAAGTATTTGTGGGGATTGATGGTGTTTGTGCTGACAAGTGTGTGTGTGTGTGTGTGTGAAGGAGAAAGGTGTTTCGGCGACACATTTTTCCGCTAAAATCACACACTTGGCCGCGGTATTCTGTCGGAAATTCTTTGCATGTTTTCTCAACGAACCTCAACCACCTCCAGCACACACACACATTTGAAAAGATAAGCAGAGCAGCCACCCACAGAGACTGTGTGTAACTCAGATACTGTAACTTTCCAAATAGACCACAATCAGGTTAACCTAGCCGGCCAAAATATGATACAGAAGGAATGAGCAATGTTGCTTCACCTTTGAGTCACAAAAATACAAAAAGAGGGATTCAAAGTTACTAGAGGACCACCACAAACTGTTTTAACTCCAGTTAAAACTAATTTCTGATTTGCAAGTCAGTTCCTGTTACGATCAAATGTCCGGTCCAGTCACCAGAAGAAAATATTGGCATTGTACGTTTTGATGTTTGTATGTTTAATACGAATCATTTAAACGTTTCTAAAGTGACGTAGCATATAAGCTAACGTTGTCATCAGGTGGTGGAGGGGACGGTAGATGGCGTGACACCTCGGCAAGATGTCTGCCAAGCTGCAGACCACTGTTAGAGACCAACAAACAACAAAACCTTTTTTTAGTGACTCCTCCTTGCAACTTCCAACGGCTTTTTAGCCACTAAACATGGGTGTTTTTTAGCATCCTGACGCTGGGGCAACACATTCTCACTCCGACCTCGTCACATATCGACGTTTGGTCATGGACTTTCCACGTCCACATACGACGTGCAAGGTACCCTGGGTGTGTTGGTTGTTGACGTTCTGGGACGCCGTGTCAAGTTCTGCTTGTTACATGCATTGTCTTCTTTCAAAATACACTTCTGTTTTCACAGGAAATTCAAAGTTTACATACAGTCTCTTTCAAAATAAAAGCACTACGTCAGTACAATACTGTGAATTGACTTTTTTTTTCCTTCAACGACAAACGCACGTGGTTGGGTTTCGGACTAAAGAACAGGGTTTGGCTTTAGACGCTAACACCACTCTCTCCTGCATGCTGCCTTAACTTTGGTCCTTGTCCCGCACCAGGGATAGTGCAACAAAAAGCGACTGTTTTGTACCAAGACATCACTGCTTATCTTGGCGAGACAGTGCCATGTAAAGCTGTTTTGTTTCTGCAGAGACATCACTGCATTTCCTGCTGTGATAGGGCCAAGAAAAGTGGTTGTTTTTTCACCGAGATTGCTGCATGTCCAGCAGCTTTAAGCCACCAAACTGGGTATTTAAAGGCAAACATAAAATTTTCCTAACCATAACCAAGTGTTTTTTTTCTGAAACCTAACTTCATTTTAACCAAGGTGTTGTTGAAATGTTACCTTTCAGCGTATCTCCTAAATAATAACAAAATACCTACATACATACAAAACAGCAAATGCAATGTATCCTTAGTTTGCAGAAACGTACGGTGCCAACATTCATTGGACAGGACGTGTGAGACTAATGTGAGACACATTTCTGGACGACGGCTCTGCAGACATTTTCAGGACAAATATAACTTAAAGGATATAAAATAGATCCCAGATAAAGTCTCAAAGGCTGAGTAAATAAACCCAAAGCTGTCTGCATAGTTAGATACCACCATAGCCAATGAAAAAATTAGGGATTTTTGTAATTTGGGAGAACTAACCCTTTAATGGTGACCTAATCCTCTAAGTGGTCAGCTTGATTTTCCTGTGTACTTGGCAGTAAATCACCATGAAACTGTGCAGTTTTCCTCTTTCCTGTCAAGTCTTGCCCTAAACTTGAGTTTTTCAAGCTCAGCAGAGTGTAAGAATGTTTAGATTGTAGCTCATGAGCGATCGTCAGGGACGACATGTGAATATGTGTATGTGTTACAGCTGTGTGTTAGTGGGTCAGCTCTTGCCGGGAGGTCAACGCTCACATCCTCAGGGGAACCGCCTGCTGACAAACGGCTCTGAGGCTAACAGAGGTTGTGGGTGAATGCGAGCACATATGTGCGCACACACACACACGGTTAACTTGTGTCGGTGAATTCTCAATTTCTTACCTGTCTGTCAAACTCTCGAGTGTCTGTCTGTCTGCTCACACGTGTTTCATACACCGCAGCAGCACGCACACACTCATGCTGAGGCAGTTTGCTTCTGTTATTCCACTGAAATGTTAAATTCCTCAGAGTTTGCACACTGTCTCAGCAGGCCTCTCTAACACAAACACACACACACACACACACACACACACCTGTACTAGCTCTGTCTTTTTTGCCGTGCACTGGGTATTTTCAGTTTTCTGGATTCAATATCGTCTGTGTGTGTGTTCCCTCTCACCTTTTTGGTGCCCTCTCCCTCCATCTCAGGGGTGCTTGGCACCGGAGCCCAAAGCATGCTGGGAGCGATGCAGACGGACAAGTTGAAGGCGTTCATCTGGTTGTCGTGGGCGTTGCCTTGGATGCAGTGCAGCACGGCGACCACATGTCGTAGCAGAAGCAGGTTCTCGGTGGGCAGAAGGTGGAGCAACCTGAGAGGGAAAAAGATAGAGAAGGAAGGAAGGAGATGGACATCGTGTGAACTGAAGGACTACAGCAATCTTAAAACATCCTGAAACACTTTGGTTCGTGTTCTCACAGTGTGTGTGTGTGTGTGTGTGTGTGTTGTCTGTTGTGTTGTTTGCTGAGCTCAGGCTCCGCAGGAATTTCTCCACAAACATTTTCATTGTTGCTTTCATGTTTTTTTATTTCCCTAAGCGAGAGGAATTCAGTTTGTTGCCTCTGGAGCTGAAGCGACGCCCTTTCTCTGCCTTTCTGTCCATCTCCAGACATAAACAGCGCAAAATTACAGGAAAAACTAACAGTGTCACAGTGAGGTGTTGAGCCACCGTGAGCTCACAGAACTCTCATTTATGAAGGTCTTTCCTTAAATTTGTCACCCGTCTGTGTGACTTGTTGTGTCTGTGTGTGCTTGTTAGAAAGAGACAGCAACATGTTGTGTGCTATTGATGGCAGTAAATGTGCAGCCTTTGTATTTAAGAGTTTAAAGAAAGAGTTGTTACCTCTGGACAGCTTGCATCCTCTCCTCCCCTCCTTCTCCCTCCATCACCTCCATCCACTGCTCATACAGATCCACACACAGCAGGCTGCCCGGGATATTTCTCAGGAAGTCCTGGATGCAAAAATAAAAAGAGCTTCAGCTAAATGATATAAATGCAAGTTTATGGTTTTTGTCATTTCAGTTGAAAGAACCTTTACCGAGAACACAAGCTTTAGTTCCAGAATATCTGCAAAGACCTCAATAACTCATTTTCAGAGTGCTGCAGAAATGAGGTCATCTGGTGCATGAAACACCTTGAGGCATTAACAGAAATAGCCGTCAAGGTAATAAGGTCAACAAGTAAAATATTACACTGTCAAAGAGACAAAGTGGAAACAAGATCAAAGACACCAAAGTACAGAACATCCTGTGTAGGGTTGTTTCATATCTAAACAGATCCATTAAAAAAAACAATTATAAGACGACATCAAGATCAATATTCATAATTTAATGAATGCATCAAGAACTTCTCTGTCAGTGGACTAACTGATTCGCAGCATTGTGTTTTTCTTGTGAGGAACAATTTGTGTGCATTGTGCAGAGAACAGGTAAAGCACAATAACGCAGTGCGATGAATCAGCTCTGCGTGAAACTTCAGACCAACTCAGCTGCTCCCTGGACGCCCTGCGCTGCCACGGCTGTTTGGCCTGGATGCTGAACAATGCAGCACCTTGTGTGTGTGTGTGACTGGCAGCCTGCCTGGCTGTGCACAGACAGATTATCCTGTCTGGACGTCTGTGACTTTGGACGCACATCAGTTGCTCTGCTTTCTGTTGTCTGGTTTCAGACCTGTGTGACGGGTCAGTGTGTGGTTGAGTGTGTTTGTGTGTTACCTTCAGGACGGCGGCGATGACGAACACAGACTGGTGTGTGATCTCCGGGTCCTCGTTGCCACTGTCCAGTCTGTCTCGAAGCTCCCTGCAGGCTTTGGCCCCAGCTGAGCGCCTGAAGACGCCCCGGGTGTACGGCCCCTCCAGGTACAGGAACACCAGCATGTCCTGCAGGGAGCAAATTAATGTTTTTATCAATATTCTGAATGCAACAGAGGAACTTTTCTAACAGCGTGGAGAAATTAGCAGCTTTGAATCACTGACAGAATTAAGAATTTAAAAGCTAGAGCTGTACTAACAGGAAGCATTTAATGTTTAAAGCACTTGGTTGCTCATAAATCCAGTAATGCTTTAAACCAAATGAAATGAAGGGATTTCTGGATTATGTGAATGTAGCTTTCTTGTTCCTGCTGTTTGTTTTTCATTCATCATTTCCTAGATTTAGAATTTCATTTGCACAAATAGAATCAAACTGTCTGAAACATTTCCTGCAGCCTCTAATGGGTTTGTATTATCTACAAAGGGAAGAAGACATCAGTGGACAGGAGAACAAAACTAGCAAATTAAAAAGATAGTTCAGAAAAAAATCTATATCGGTCTAAGTGTGTGCTATATGGAGAGTATTTTCACCGTTTCGCCTTGCAGTGTTGACCACCATCTACTGCAGATAATACACTGACTATAGATAAGTACCTCATACAACCCTACTTCAAAAGATCCAAACAACCCCTTTAAATAGTTACGTAGATCCAGTTTGGCCTTTGTGAAAGAGTTCATTAGAGCGCCATATGATCAGAGAGGAAACACTTGTGCTTATTCAACAGATCGGGATTTCACTTCTCTAGAAATGTCCATCATTCCTTTAATTTACAATTCCAGTTAGCGTCATTAAATGACAAAGTATTGTTCTGAGTAGTAGTGATCTTCTTTCACACCACGACACTCCCTTTCCCCAAATACACCCGACCCTCCACCCTCCAGACATCCTGACCCCTCCTGCTGTCCTACGTGACCTCATCTCAGCTCACCATGACAGGCTTGGGCAGGCCGTGGTCCGCAGAGCAGACGGAGCTCAGGGGTCGCCCGAACAGCCGTCCCAGAGTGGGGGAGAGCGAGGTCGGGGACAGGGGCAGGCCGTCCAGCTGTGTGTTGGAGCCTCTCCAGAAAGGCCAGTTGATCAGAGACCTCTTCCGCTTAAAAGTCTTCTGCTGACCAGGCTCTGTGGGGAGACGAAGAGGAAGAGGTGAGCTGCGGTTTCAGACATGAAGCAAACTGCTGTTGCTTGAGTAATGCGTGTCGAAGGCACTGGAGTGCACGTCCAGCAAAGCCAGATGATTCACTGAACTGCAAACCTGCAGCAGCACATGTAATGCTTCTGTAATGTTTATGTTTTAGAGCTCGGGGTCAGAGAAGGTAGGTTGTGATTTTTTTCAGCATGCACATGAATGCTTCATCTGTCCAAATATTCAGACCTTAAATGTTTTTGGGTGAGACTGAGAAAAAGACACTGAAAGAAAGACTGAGGAAGAGAGAACCACCGATTCAGTGTTTTAAGTCCTACTTCCTGTCAGCGCTACAGAAAGTTCCAGAAGCACACGTTATCTTTCTGCTACAAAAGAAATGCTGAAACTGGATGCAGCGACAGTGTCTCGCAAAACAGTGTGAACTTGTTCTGGTGGAACATTTGCACATGCTAATAAAGGCTAATAAACGGCACACACAGTAACAGACATATATTAATGCCATGACTCAACTTTGCGTTATTAGTCATAGCCCAAAGACAAACGTAATTTGATAACTGGTGCCCTAGAGGTGAAACCTGACTATACTTTAGCTCTTAAAACCCCAGATGATTTCTGCATGTGGCTCTTGCAGAACGTCACCGCGACGATATCACAGAAGCTCGTGTGAAGAGGAACGGATCGGTACATCGGTGAGGTCAGTGTCACTGTCGCTTGCCGCCGCCAGGAATAAGATGTGGAATCACCTCTGACTGGCCGCGTCAGAACAGGAATAACATCGGGCATGAAAGTCCTGCGAGATGGAGTCTGAGCTTCTCTGAGGTGCGTTCACAAGTTGTTTTATTTTTTTTATAGATCTTTACAACGATTCACCGAAACAAGAAATTAGGCACGTCTTCTTGCATGATCCAAGTCTTTGTCAAGTTGTTACCTCAGAGGCTGTCGCTTCCTGTAGCGAGGCGGATTTTGAAAGCGCTAACACGCAGATGGCAGAAGAATGGAAGGCTCACAGCCACAGTCTACACCCAGTTAGTGAGGCGAGTGTTTGAGTGAAATACACATAGACTTGTCTTCACGCTGTACGAGGCTCTGTGTGACTGAGTGCTCCTTGTTAGAATTTGCTCAGGGGTGCCAAGTCACAATGTTTACCTGTGTCTGTCCGCAGGTGTGTCTTCACGACATGCTCTCTGTGACATAACATCTCAGTATGTTCCTGCAGTTATGAAACTGCACGCTGTGCGTTCACTCAAGGGCATGGTAACAAGAATGTACATCAAACATTTACTGTCTGTTGAACAACTTGAAAACAAACTATTGAATTTAAACACACGACTGCAGGGTAAACCCTGCAGTCGTGTTTCTGTATGAATATCTGTAATGGAGAGGTGCTGAAAACAGTTCTTATGTAAAATCATTTTCAATATCATGCTAATATAACTTTCCTTTCTATTTTAGTTTACTTTTTAAAATAAATCTTAATTCTTTTAGGCACTTGTGTTGCCTTTACTCCCCATACTTTCATTTTTTTCTAAACTTTGCTATTTCTGTTCTGATGTTTGAGCAATCTCCGGCACAAAAATGTCCTTTGGGATTATAAAAGATCGATCTTATTTTATCTCTTTCAGTGACTGAAATGTGAAGACTTGCTGCTTTTCAATGTTTTTCATATTTGTAAGAAAATATCTTTGGGTTTCTGCCTGCTGACTGCACAAAACAACAATGTGAAAACGTCCCCTTGGGCTCTGGGATCTTGTAACAGATATGAACGTTTAACCAAATAAAAAATAAGCTTGATTAATATATGAGAAATATGTAATAGATGATTTTATTCTGGGTTGCAGCTATTCTCAAATACCTCTCAGAGCTGCTGGTGACATCTGTAAATCTGCACTAAATCTTTAAAAGGGTCGCTGCAGTAAAATTGAACTGTAACAACATCTTCAGCACCAGAAGTCTTGAAATCATAACATTTACATGATAAAATAATTGTGATTTATATCCAAGGGTGGGACTCTCCTGACAAACCAAGGATTCTTTCACAGGGTGGAGGACCCGCCAGCTCAAACAGCCCCACGAAATATGTAGCATTTAATGATTTGCCGTGGCGCCGTGCCCAAACACACTTCACTTCAACAGCAACAGAATCAGTGGGCTGCTCTGGCACTTCTCAGGCAGCCTCGCCATCATCGAACAAACATGACCTCGCTGTAAATCAGGCGTTACATCATTAGTCGGGGAGCGGTGTTGGAGAATGAGGAAAGAGACTACTTGTCGACTGGGTGGGCAGCGTCTGTCAACCCACCATAATCTTCTACTATCATATTTGTAATGATCATGAGCGATTTAGAGGGAAATGATCGGCAATATCCTGATACTGGAGATGCCAGATCAGAAAATGATGTTTTGCAAGGGCAGTAAGTGCCCTACTTGTTTTAATCTGAAGACCTCCTCCCATAAATAAACAAAAATGGGGTTAGATGCTGAGATGTTCCACACTAAGTTCCCTTAATAAATCAACAATGCAGCACAGGCAGCTCCAGAGGATGAACCACCCTAAAGTCCGACTGCTTGGTTGTATTTCTGTGATTGATGGGGCTGTAATAGTGATCTAGCTCTTTGACAGGCAGAATTTTGGCCACTGACAAACTCTCCTATTCCACCACCTATTCGACCCCTCAAATCTGGGGTGTCATTTCTAAACATTACGTAATAGAGGCCTGAAAAAGGCGTACACCACTTCCCATGCAAAAGTTGTGATCTGTAAAAACAGACTTAATGGGGGAAAGTTTGACCTGTGCTCACGAATATCTCTGAGATGTAGATTGAAACCAACTGAGTGAGAACTTCAGTGGCTGACGTTAAAACACAAACAGCCCTATCTATCAGTGTTTGGTTGTACGCTCTCAGAGGTGGAATGTAACTAAGTACATTTACTCAAGTACTGCACTACGATTTTAAGGTGCTTGTACTTTAGTTGAGTATTTCAATCTTCTACTACTTTATACTTTTACCCCACTCCATTTATTTCAAAACCTTAGTTACGTTACTGCAAAGTCAGATTATTAAAACAAAATATAAATCAGATGATAAATTATGATGTCTTACTACAGGTTAAACTGCCCAGTAGTATATAAGGTCATTCAAATGAGCTCCACTCTTACCAGCTGCAGCAATGAATGCATTAATGCATCAATGATATGATGTATATTATTCTAAAATGGGCCAGTCTGCATAGGTACTTTTACTTTTGGTTACTCAAGTATATAATGTTTTTCCAATACTTATGTCCTTTTCTACACTGTAGTACTTTTACTTAAGTAAAATATCCGAGTACTTCGTCCATCACTGTCCGGTCTGTGCAACTGTAGAAACAACATGGTGCACTTTGTTGAAGAAGACCTGCTCTGTATGTAGATATAAACGGCAACAAGTCTTATTTCCAGGTGATTATGAACTAGTGACGACAAATTCACGAATGTTATATTCAACTCCTGCCCACAGGTGCCCCTTAATCCTTCATACTGGACCTTTAAGACCCATCTCTCTCTGTTATAATCATCATCATGATGACGTGCCTGACCATGGCCACACGCTGGTTTTTACTTGCTTGTATTTTATTTTTATTTTTTTGTGTCTTGACTTTATTAAGATAATGTATGCTTTTGTTAATTTACTTATATTCTGAAATGTATGACTGTTTTCATTTGCTCCTTCCTCTGTTGAATTCCATCTCTTTTAAAGCACTTTTAGAGAACGTTTGCTGGCAAAAGTGCTCTATGAATAAACTTGACGTGACTCTAGAGTGGACGCCATCTTTGCTTTGAATTTACAGCATAATTATGGTTTGTGGGTTGGTTTGTATATTGAGCTTCTATACCAGGGTTATCCAATTACAAATTCAGTTGGGCTGGATTTTAAAAACAGGAAAGGTCAATGAGCCATTTTGTAGCGTTTTGGTGATGCAAATTTTAAACAAATGCCAATGAATGTAAAAAAAAAAAAAATAAAGCAATGCTTGTTTCACTTTGAAATAAAAACAAATGGTCACCTAGAGCTATCAATGTGCAGAACCATAACAAGTGGCAATGACAGTAGGCTGACAAACAGCCAGGTGAGCATTATTGATTGGTCCGGTGCAGTATAGTGCATTCTGGTAGTTGGAGGTTTGCTACCTCTTGAGCAAAATCAAAATGCCCCAGCCCTTTATCACTGTTTTCAAAAGTATTCCTACTGCATAGATACCCCAGTTTTATAAAAAGACCACCTTCCATTCCAGCAGTTAAATACTTCTGTATCTTAAAGGTGAAGCAGCATTGCTCACTCCTTCTCCATTATATCTCGCCCAGCCAGGCTAACCTGAAATGACTTAATTCCTGCAGCTGCGGCGAGAGCCCACAGAGGAAACCCCCCCTCGCCCACCAGGGCCCATTATGTTTTGACAAACAAAGCGTACACAGCTTTGTGATTTGTGGTCCGTTTGGAAAGTTACAGTACTTAAGTTACACACAATCTCTGTGGGTGGCTGCTCGGTTTATCTTTTCAAATGTGGGTCACTTTACTGTGATGCAGCCTTTAGAACCAGGACAGATGACGATATCTTGTCTCACATCATGTCAATATTGATATATTGCCCAGTCCTATATGACAGTATTGAAAAGTGGTGTTTCGGTGTTGCTGACATCAGGTATCATGTTGGGTGGGTTTGAATACAGTATGTTGGAGCAATGTGGAAAGTATCAGGCGAAAACTAAGCATCACCAAAGTTTAATTTTCCATGTTCCAGTTAGTTTCTAACACTCAAGACATGAGTGCCTGCAGGATTGTTTGAGAACAAATGCCTGCGACGGGGCTTCTGCCGTAGCCATTAAACACATGTTCGTTAGCTGTCGGGCTGGGCGTGAGCGTTTAAGCCTCTATAGCGGCGGGGCTGGTATGGAGGGATTATGTAAGACGCTGTTATGCTTTAGGCAAAGGAATCTGAGGCAAATCTTGCGGTGTGCAAGCTGCGGCCTTCTTCACTGGAAAACACACACGTTTTCTCTTCAGTTTGTTTTCCTCTCAACCTCATCCCCTCCTTTTTCCATCCCGAGCCCCCGTTACTCATCCTCGTTCCTGTCCTCTTGTTTGTCTTTCTCCTCCTCCTCATCTTTCTGTCCCTCTCACTTCTGAGGTCCACTTTCCCTCTGTGAATTCTTCTCTCTCTATCTGTTACAGTCTGTTGTTTGTTTTTCCTTCACCTCCGCTGGCCCTCAGACTTACTCAATAGCTGTGTCATCTCTTTTCACTTTCCATCTTCCTATTCTCACACTCATCCATCCCTTCTGGGGTTTCTTCCTCTTTGTCCGTCTGATGTTTTTCTTATTCTGACGCGCCGTCTCTCCTGACCCCCGCTCTAACCCCTCGTCCACTCAATATTCATTCCCACCGTTCTCATTGACTCCTTTTCTTCTTCTTCCTCCTCACCGACTGCTTCATCCTCAGCGCCAACAACACGATGGACCGTCCAGCGCGAGCACAAACAAAGCGAGATGAGATGTTATATAAGTGAAACAAATTCTGAGGAAGTACTTTCTGTTCTGCATTATTCCTTCTGTATCCTCATATTTCTTCCTGTGGTTTCAGAATTTGATTCATGGACGAATTCTTGACACGACCAAACCATCGATTTGAAAACCTCAACTATCATGTCGATGAAAAAAACTAATATTTTTCACAGCTCTTTTTGCACAACACATACTTTCATTGTTGACAGTGGTTGTTGCCTGTTGGCTCGTTGTAAGTTTAACTTTTAAAGGTCCGGTGCGGAGCATTTAAGGGCATCTATTGGCAGAAATGGAATATAATCAGCATGTTTTCTTTAGCGTATAAATGCCTGAAAATAAGGATCGTTGTGTTATCATTATCTTACAATGAGCCATTTATATCTACACAGGGATAGACAGAGATCAAGTTGCACCACCATGTTTCTACAGTAGCTAGAATGGACAAACCAAACACTGGCTCTAGATAGGCCCACTCACGTTTTCTCATCGGCCACCGTAGTAAGCTTCATTCCTTTGGTGGCATCAAAGACGGTCAACTGATAGTACCCTTGGCATGCTCCAGAAAAATGTCCTAAATCTCACCATGTGACCTCATGGAAAGGATCTGAACCCCCCACAGTCCTGACTAACTGTCTTACCTATAAGTGGAGCCTGTCCCAGAGTCGCCTTGTTGGGCTTGAGGATAAACTGGCACTGGGTGTCTGGAGGGAGACACTGGTCAAGCAGCAGCACCCCTGGGCAGTCCGTGGGGCTCGCTGGATCCCTCCCGGCTCCTCCGCCTCCTCCCAGGCCTCCACCACTGCTCCCACTATCCCGAATGTGGCTCATCTTGATGCTGAAGGGAAACTCGTGGCCTGAGTGAGAGGTCAGAGTCCAGAGGTTAGAGGTCATTTGGCTGGTATGTGCAGTCTGCGCATGGAGCGAGGAGTTAAGGCAAGAAATCTGATAAAAATTAAGGCAGGACTCGTGCCACGCAGAGACGAATCTGGAGTCGGGATGTTGGGGATTCAGTGAGAGAACAAAAGATCCGGAATGTCGCGGAAATACCAGTGTGACAGAAAACTAGCCGCTCTGAAATGCTCCCAGATGTTGAGTTTTGGGTGTACTGCTGATGCAGTCGTGACCGCCGCCTTGGGTATTCTCTGCATTAGTGCTGCCTGGCTTTTCTAAAATATTTGCACGAGACAGGAGGTTTGTGTTGAACTTAAATTAATTCATGAAAGACGTAAAATTGTGAGCATACATTCACATCAACCAGATCATGTTGTTTACTTCAAAGGGAACATATTAAGCTTCTCTTTTTTTCTATCATATATTTAGTGTTACACTGTTAGATGTTCATATTAAACGTGACCAAAGTTTCAAATAATGAGGTAAAACATATGTGAAAGTGATTCATGTGAGCAAAAACCTCAGGCTTCAGACTGTTCTGAATTCTCTGTTCCCAACAGTCTTTTCCTAGTTTGGCTCCAAGCTGACGTCAAATTGTGCAAGATTTCTTTTATATGGTCATCTGCTCCAGGCACGCTACTGCAAGTATATGCATTACATACACTGCTACATGTAGCTACATGCTAAATCAGCTAATGTTGGAACAAGTCTTGTTGTGTTTAGAGGCTTTTAATAGTGAATTTTCACTGTAGAACATGGCGCTATTCTCTGTTGCAGTCATTCCCCGGCTGCAATAAAGTGCAGAGATGCAGAAGATCCGCAAATGCTGACCAATCAGAGGAGACTGGACATTTTTTTAGGAAGGGGGGCTTAAAGTGACAGGTGCTAAAACGGAGCGTTTCAGACACAGGGTGATTACAGGTGTTCCAGCACAGACAATATGAAGAAAATGTGTTTTTTGAACATTAAAGCATGTACATATGTTCTAGCAGAAACCTTAAATACAAATATAAGTCTGAAAATGAGCACAATAGGTCCTGGAGGTGAAGCAGCTTGCCTAAAAGCTTCTTAGAAGTAAAAAAAAAAAAATGTAAAAGCTAAATGTAAATAATATTTTTCTTTCTTTTTAAATAGCCACATTTTTTTCTGATGCAGGAAGGTTTTACATTATTATGTGTATGACAGCTGGGCTCACCGATGAGAGGGTACGGAGGGTCGTCCTTACTGGAGTTCACCCACAAGCGATGGTCTTTGACACAACCCTGGACAGAGGACAAGAAAACTGGGTTGAAACAAATTCATTTATACATTTAAATGAACATTTCTGATATACTTTTCCATGTCTTGCCTGTCTTCACCTTCGTAAATGCACATCTATGGTGTAGAGAAAAAAAATCTAGCTCAACTTTTACACAAGTTACCCCACTGAATGTATGAAGGTATGAAATAATAGACGCTGTCCAGCTGAAAAACCTTATTTCTAGACTTGGCAGGATTGTAGAAGCTACTCGACACATCACATTGAAGTGCAGTCACTGTACATTGAGCTGAGTATGAACAGTGGTCTCTGGTTACTCACCGATATCCCAAACTGCAGCAGAGCCATGCGGATGACATCAGTGGTGCTGTCAGTGTTGCTGACCGCAAGCGTCTTGGCCTGGCGAAAACATGTCGGAAACATTATGGAAATATCGAGCTGTTTGTGTGTTACATAATGATGTCATTAATTACCCACCAAAAGACAGATTCAGCAAATCAAACAACATGTTAGTGCTGATAGAAGCAATAAAAATCACAGAGGAAAGAACAGAATCTTACATATGCACAGTTTCCAATGTCCTTTGCAAATATCTTCAGAGGGATGGTCTTTGGGTCGTCCTTCTCTTTCCCCTCAGTTATGCGACTGTTTCCAGGGAAAACACAAAGAGAAGAGGTCAGTGTTGGAATAAAACAGCATCTGAATGTAAGTTCATATGGTCAGTTCATCACTGTGACATGGGAGACTAATTAGAGTTAATGCCAGCATGTAAAATATCAATTCACTGTAATTACTCTCATTCATGTTCAGCTGGCTTCTATTTAATCCCTTCTGCACCACCCAGATCTAATCTTTCCCGCCCTGCGGGGGAAATTTGATTTACAAGATGAGCTATAAAACACGTCTAAAACAAACCACTGCAGACAAGTAGCAAGGGACAAACCAAACATTTACCTTTTGATGAGTGCCAGCCACTTGTTCTTGTGCTCCTCGGAGCTGAAGAGGAGTAAAGAGAGTGATAAAACATGATCAGAGGAAATCATGTCAAAAGCAACTGTCTGCTTGCTCTGTTATGTAACTCCCGCCGGCTTATACCGCAGACTTCACCCGAAGCTATGACTGGATTCCTGCTGATGGAAACTGTTATAAGTGTTTGCTAATGAGTACAAAGGCCCCTATATGATTGACTAAGGTGCGAATATACAGCACAGGAATATATGAATTAACTTGTATGTGTGTTGCATGTTCGTGCCTGCTGTGCGTGTGTGGTTATCTGCTCTGGTCTCACTGTGGTTGGATCGAGAGGCTTTACGTCTGGGAACTGCCATCGCACTTAAGGGTTTTAAGGACTTTGTGGTTGCGTGCTCAGTTTTTAGTTCCCTTCTATAATGAGCATTTGCACCTCAGAACACTGTGCTCTTTCAGAAGTATACTGGAGTGACTCAGAGAGGCGTTTTAGGAAATATGTTTAGTATGCGTGGCATGAATAACTGTCATGCAATGCAAGCAGATGTACTGAATGAAGTTATATAAGAGGAAATTACAATGAATTGTTCCTGTTTGATTGAATTTAGGTCATATTGAAAAATAAAACTCAGGCGTTCCTCATTTTGAGTGTCAACAACTTTCTTATGTTGTGCTGTGTGTTTGTTTGTGGTTGTATGAATGTGTATACCTGAAGGTGGCCACACAGTTGGAGGTGGGCCAGCCCATGACGAAGCTCTTCTCTGGGTTGGTGCTTCCCTCACACACCTCCTCCATGCAGTTGGCTGTCCACATCTCACACACTCGGACTTGGGCCTTCACTTTGAAGTGAGTGGGAGACCTGCAGTAAACACAGTGTGCCACATTAAAGGTATACTATAAAGGACTGTCAGCTACTGTTTGTAAATGTGCTCACCATTAAAAGTGAAATTAAAAGACAACTCCCGATTCATGCTCATTTGGCATTTTTATTTATTACTTACTTATTTCATCACTGTGTCTTTACAAACAACCATATTACAGCTAAAAAGTGCACTATAATATGTTTTAGAAAACATCTGAGGTGAGAAATTGGCAAAAAAAAAATTACATAATCTCTGTTTATAATTGAGTAGCTGCAGCCTAGTTTTACCGTTTAATCTGAGTTTTGTCTGAGTTTAAAAGAGAGAAAGGGGCAGCTGTCTCTCCACATTTTTTGTGTCCATTGTGTCGGTGGGCACACAAATATAATGAAGTAAAATCTGTAGTTCGAGCTCAAGAGCCTGCAAAAATCAGCCGGATGATGCAAAGCAGCATTAACAACTATTTTCATTGCCAATTAATCTGAATTAGTCTACAAAATCTAGGAAAATAGTATAAAGTTCCCATCACTATTTTCTATTGCCCAACATGAAATCTCAAAAGAGTTTGTTTCGACGATATTTAATATACAATGAAACAGAAAAGGCAGAAAACCATCACATTTGACAAGATGAACAGGTAAAAATTTGGACTTTGTGCTTCATAAATTACTAAAAATGATTAATCAATTAGAAAATTTGTTTAATTATGTAAAAATGTATTGATCAGCTTGTCAATTATAGGAGATTTATTTTGCAAAAAAGAAACACCAGAGGGTTCCTTTCTAAAAGACTGCATAAAACAGGAAAGTCTCTTATCAAGGGGTTCCACAAGGAGCCAATTGGGATCCCCTACTTTTTTAATCTAACTTTTAATTTTCTTTGTAGAACATTTTTCCACAAACCAATAACACATGCAACACATGTCCTTCAAAAATGCTTTATATAGATTCAGATTATTAAAAAATCTAGCTTTTTTTAGCATGTTGGCATGCTGAGTACAAGTGTGCGTCTGTGATTACAGGGAAAAACTCCAAACGCACACATGTGGCAAAGGCACATACTTTGCCTGCTATTATACAGACATAAAGGAACACAAACACACATACACATAAATTAACTTCTTCTCCTTCTCTCCTCTCTCAAAAACACACATACCAAAACACATTCCTCAAACTCACCCTGTGTTCAACCACAGTGTAATGGCCAATTATAGCGTATACTCTTTGTGCTGGAAGGGTCAGCTCCACCCACCGGCACATGACTCCCAGGACAGACCACAGAGGTCCCGCTGTGTCTGCATTGACGTGTGTGTGTGTGTGTGTGTGTGTGTGTGTACAGTAAGTATAAGTACACAGAGTAGAAGTCTGTGTCTGTCTTTGCATGCCTATGTGTTTATGTGTGTGTAAGAGCACGTATGTGTGTGTTAGTGGACTTCAAAAACATAAATGTGCTCTTTAAGGTTCTATTTTTGAACATGTGTGTGTGGCAGTTTGTGGGTGGGGAGCCCCATACTGTAGGCCAGAGGCAGGCCAGTGTGGCTTTGATCTGAGCCAGGCTTCATATGGATTTAATTGACTTGGAAATAATTATATAGTGGGGAGAAAATGAGGGCGGGAGAGGCAAAAAAAAAAAAAAAACAGCGAAGAGAGGAGAAGAAGAATTTAGAGAAAGATAGCATCAGGATGTAACGCCAACCTCTACAAATTGTTTTTGTGATCAGTGTCGGAGAAACAACGAGATGAAATGTTGCTTCTTTGTTTCTCAGGAATTTTTTTCACTGTATTTTTTTCCTGTTTATGTCTTCCTGTCTCCATTTTCCGTCACTGTCTCACTCACACAACCACATAAACACACACTCCTTCATTCAGTCTGTCATTTCACAAGACACGCAGAAGGAAACTTACTTGGCCTTGGCGACGAGCAGTGTGTCGGTGAAGAGGAAGAGGTGTCTCTCCTGGGTCTGCAGGCCCGTCTTTAGCTGCGTTTGGGCATGACCCAGGAATAGGCGGCGTGGACATTCAGCCAGGAAGGCCTGGACCAGGGAACAGGACTCTGGACTGACTGGCGTCATGCAGCTTTCCCTGTGGGAGAGACAAAAATGAAATATTAGACACAAAGGAGAAAGCTGTCTGAATGTGTTTGGAGCAGCCCAGTCACCAGAGGAAAATGTTGGCGTTGTAAGTTTCTGCAAATCATGGATATATTATATTTGTATGTTTGATATGTATGATACCAGTGTTCATCGGGAGGTGGAGGGGATTGTGGATGACGTAACAGCTAGGCAAGACGACTGGACGACTGCAAATGACAAGAGAAAACTGGCTGTTTTTTAGCAACCTGTTCTAACAGCCGCTTTTTAGCCCAATGTCTGGTTGTTTCTTAGTGACCCATTGCTGAATTTCCTGCTGGTATAGTGCCACCAGTGCTTTTCCTAATCACAATCAAGTGGTTTTTGTGGTTAAATCTAACCACACATTAACCATAGTATCATATCCATGGTTTACAGAGATGTACTATGTCAAAATTCATCTTGGTAATTAAGCTGGTTTGCAGGCAGCCCTCTAAAAATAAAGTTTTGAACCCCAGCACTGGAAGGACATGGTCTGAAGTCAAGTCAGGTCGATTTTATCTAGATTTTCCAGTATCACAAATTTGCCTTGAGGGGGTTTTCCAATCTGCACTGAGACAAGGACACCATGCACACAACAGAGAGAGAGCTACGAGTGGAGAGGCTCGATCTCCTGGAGAAAAAAAATCCAAAACATCTGGAATGAGGCACTGACAGCCAGCAGAGAGAAAAAGAGAGAGGTCCCGGGTTAGATGATGGTTCAACTACTCCGTCAACAAGTAATGTAAAATTACCCATGAGTGAGGCACAGAATCCACATCCACATATCTGCCTTTTGTTGGGAATAGAATGATTTTATGTGTTTTACTATAAGTTGTGTTTCACTATATAAGTTTTAGATGTGTGAACAATGAGAATACTGAGATGATTTCAGCTGATCTGAATGTGTTTGCTTTGCAGAAGTGGAGAAGTACAGGAGAGGAAGAGACATGAAGTCTGAGGAGCACATACCGCAATGCTTAGATAATTAGTTTCATATATAGTAAAAAGAATAGAAAGTGATGTACAGATAGTAAGGTACAGCACGTGTAGGGAGTTGTGTTGTTCTCTTGTCTTTCAAAACAGGAACCACGCCCCCACCGCCAGTGGGAAGGAGTCAGATTAACAGGAGGCAGGGGCGTGGTGTGGTGAAGGAGGAAGTGGATCTGCCAATGAGAAGAGGACAACGCCTTGCGTGCACAATGACACTCTGTTACGCTCAAATATACTGGGTCAGGGGAAGGACAGGAGGTCAGACTTCGTGAACTGACACACCTTTGTTGTTCGTCAGGGACGTGAAGTTGAGACCCAGAGCTCTGTAATTTTATTCCTTTACTGCTTAATAAACTACATTAACTGAGACCGAATATCTTCTCCTATTGCTTCATTAAAGAACACGCAGGACTGAGCTCACACATAGCACATTGGAGAGTAGGATGAGACTCTTAGTCCAACACTTTTAAAACTGAAACAACGTCAGTGTTTCAGAAATAATCTCCAAAGCAATCTCAAAGCAAATACAGTGACATATTAGAGTGGTATCAGGAGCGTTACCCATCGCCAGTGGAGGACATGGCAATGATAAAGGAGTACTGATGAAATCACAAAGGTTATGTCGACCTAGCTTAAATGTTTAAAGACACATGCCTTTAAGTCACATCATGACTGATAAGACCGAATCAGCTAGCTAACATGAGTGTCTAATGCAACCCCGGGTTTTTCAAACTAAAAGGGGGTCAGCGGTGTTTCCAAAGGTCTCTTGTTCAGAGGTTCAAAATGGCAGAAAACTGTGCTGCTAGTGAAGACCACTAAAACATGCTCAATAGATGTAGAAGAATTTAATTATTCAGTGTTTTCAGGCAAATACTCAGAGGCTGAATCTAACAAGATAAGGTACAAGGTCTAACGTGTACAACCGTCAGTGTCTTGAATTTACATTTATGCACTTCAGTGTCCTGTATTAGCACTAGGCGAGTTTATAAAACTCATCCAGAGTGCTGATAAACAGCGAGCACATAACTAAAAAAACACGACGCCCAAGTGGTGAACCAAACTTAGAAAAAGATGTGAAAAAGCTCAGGCATGTAAACTGATTGTGCAGCGTAATTAAAGTCCAAAAATGAAATATTTACCTCTTCATTTCCTGCACTTCCTGCACTGATGCCTCACAGATGCAACCACTTACATAATCAAACGCTATCAGAAAAATAAAGATTGGACTTTTGGATCTGCAGTGCAATCGTTGGGGTACAAATACATTATTATTTGCATGTTTCAGAGCTGCACAAAGATGGATCTGTTAACTTAAACAGGCACAGAAAGCTGAGATGGAACTACGGAACTACTCTTACATTTCCTCGTTTCTCTTCTCCTTTCAGGAATACACTTTTTATAAAAACGCTTGTTTATACACTACTGATGTAGTTTTAATTAAAATTGTCTCCCTGCTGTCAATATGTGCCACTGATGGACAGATGTAAACAAAGGGAAATTTTTAGAGGAAGAGGAAATCGTTTGAGGGCTCCATCCTTTCCTGTTTACCCTTCGCTAACCAGATAAAAGGCTTACATTTTCTATCTCTACCTTTTTCTGTCTCTTTCATGTACACAAACATGCACACTCACTGTCTGCCCTGTCACGCACGTACACACCCACTTCCTCACTAAGTTTCTACTATCCATGCCTCCTCCTCCACATGCACATACCCACGAGGACAAACAGAAAACACCCAACGCTGCTGATAAGCACTTCAACAAAGCACCCAGTGGAAGTCTTGCAGGAAGGACAGAGAAGCTTCTCTCATACACCACCGTCCTTCAAACTGCATTGCGTAAGTGACTGGTTACGTAATTAATTAACGAAGAACAGACACTGGAGCGCTTCCCTTTTTGTCTGTCTTTGTGTGTCATCCAAAAATAAATCCTCAAGGGGCCGAGAGAGTTCAATCAGAGGAGACAAATGTAGCCAATTAAGTGCTGATGCTCAATGGGACACGTCGCTGGTCGCCTGCACGGCCGAGGGTACAAAATGGGTGAGGAGTCGTGGAATAAGTCCCGCTTTTTTCGTCAGCAATACTTTCTGCATAAAAGGACACCATGTTGCTATACAGAATAAACTGCTGCAAAACAATCAGTTATTGTTGCTGGAAGAGAGACAATACTTTCCATTTGGTATGAAACACATTTGAAAACATTTACATAACTCATGCACCCTTCAACTGCAACAAATTAAGCATTTCTTTTATTATTTCTTTGTCAGGGAGCAGCAGCAACATGTAAATCTTCATTTTTTGTGTCATCTCCTTCAGCATAGCGTCATTTTGGGACAAGCCCCCATATTGTTCCCCTTCCCTCAGTCCAGATTTCTCCATAGAAGTTCATAAAGTTCAAAATGAGTCATCCCTGTCCTTGACATGTGACTCAGACAGCATCAAAGCTCACTGGATCTCGAAACATTCAGCTCTTCTAATGTCTTGCCACATGCCACTGCAGGAGGACAGCACGGGGGTAAACAAGGGCGTAGGTTTCAAATCAGCATTGGTGGGGACCCGTGGGGTTTGGGGGAAATTTTGAGCATTAAAGATGACATGTCCTGCATTCTGGTGAATTTTCTGAACTAATTTGTGGTGGAAATTTCTTTATTTTCATTCAAATAAAACTCTTCTGCTAATTCAATGCATTTATTTATGATGGAGGGCAACTGCAGATGCTTTAAATATTAAGGGGTCCCCTGTGTGTCCCCCTCCTGCCCCTGAAAATATACGTTTATGGGGTAAAAGACCACCCCAGAGGGACGTTGGGAGGATTTTCGGGGTCCTTGATTAAGTTGCACTGGGATTAATTTGGAGCAAAAGTGCCAAAAATTCCCATTGAGTTCATCAACACACTCTCCTCTGTTCTTATTGTCGGTGCAGATCCGGGAAACGCTCCTGTCAGAAGAGCTCACACACACACATACACACACACACACACACACACACACACACACAAACGGACAAACCTTCCTGTAAAGCCCCTTTCACATCCCGCTCCCTCCCCAAAAAAGACAACATCTTCCGTATTCACCGCACATGCCTCCCTCCTGAATGTGAGATTGACAGCTGAGCCGGCTGCCCTTTGGATCTGACGGATGAGCAGCTAATGGCTCCATTGTACATCATGTGATGTTGATAAATTGAGTGCTCGGCCTGCCTGCGCATACATGGCCACCTTTGTCGAGGCACGGCACCACGGGGAGAACTGTTGACTTTCCGGAACACAATAAGGGGCCGGCGTACAATGAACCACACAACACAGCATACTAATGTCCTAGCATGAATAATTAATCTGCACCGAGCATGATTTGTATATGAAAGGTTGATACTAATCTTATCAGCGTAAATCACAAAGTGGGCCAAGTTGACAAGAGTGTTTGATTTATATACGCCCCACAATCACAGACTGTCTCTCTAACCTTCGACACTCAATTAGGGGTAAAATCCCAACGTAGACAAAAGGAATATAAGAACCACAGAGCTGTACAATGATGGACAAAGTTTTCAGATCCTTTACTTAGGTCAAAGTACAAATATCACACTGAGAAAAATACTCTGTAACAACTTGAAGTTATGGGTAACTATGGTATTTTTAAACCTAGAGTCATGTTTTTGTGTCTAAATGACTAATGGAGATGACATTCTTTGAAACTGGTCCAGAATTGAGTGAGACTGCTACAGCTAACAGGGAATAGGCTGCAATGTAATCCCTACATGCAATTATGCATCATCACTGTATGTCCACTCAAAGTGCTTCTTTTTGCCACTGACAGGCTCAAAGTTATTATAGGTGTCTGATAACATTATGGAGAGGATTCCTACAGAGACAGACCTTTCTGTTAACCCCCTGGTCCCCCTCGGACGGAAAACGTCCTTTTCAGTCATTTTTCAGTCATTTTTCAGTTTTTATTTTTGATAACTTTGGCTGTGTTCATGCATATAGCATGACTTTTGGTCAGAAACCTTATTTTTGGTGATACTTTTGAAATTTTAAAGCCGCTCCTAAATCAGGCCTAAAATACACAAATGGCAACCTTTTATGACACCATGCCCTCTCGGATGAAAAAGGTCCCCATTGAAACCCATTAATACGACATTTTTTGATTCCCCTTCAATTTACATAGAAAAACATGATTTTTTTCTATCTCTGGCAGTCAGGTTGGTTAGAGAGACCCAAGAATAGTAAAAAAAGGAGTTGGTTAAAAGATTTAAGCAAAAAAAAGTAGAAAAACATATTCATATTTTTATGGTTGTTTTTCAAGGGGAAAGGTGTTGGTATTTATTGAAAAACTGAAACTGCACAAAAAAACACACATCAAAATTGGTGTTGTTATTAATCATTCACATATCCCAGACTGTGATAATTAGAAAAAAAATTCCATCCAACATTTATTATAGAGAAAGTAATTTTTTTTCATAAAAGTAACAGTGACTTCATGTAAAGAAAATGGCATATAAAGGGTTAAAAATCCTCAAAATGAATGAATATTTGATATGTATAATCTGAGTAGGAGTTGGTTAAAAGATTTAAGCAAAAAAAAGTAGAACAAAATATTAATATTTAATATTTTTATGGTTGTTTTTCAACAATGACGAAAAACATCCTGAAGGGGACAGGTGTGATTTTTTATAAGGGGGACATGAAAGAGTGAGAGCTTTTTTGTTTAACCAGAAACAGCCTCGAAATCTCTTTCGTCAAACCAACCAGATTCCATTTAAATAAACTGTAATTTTATTATCATATAAAAACTCTTCATTAAAAGCCAGCAAAAGCACTTTTCGCCTTTCCACTGTTCCAACAATCACCAACTCTGGTTTGGTTGGGATAAACCCTTAAGTCACCCAGTTAGATGCTGACCCTATACATGCTAAAATTACTGTTTAATTAAACAAAGTCTGGTGTGTTTGGTGAGGGAGATTTCAGGTCTGTTTCTGGTGCAACAAAAAGGTCTATCTCTGTGGGGATCCTTTCCGTAATCATTCCAGACACTTAAAATAACAATCCGAGCCTGTTAGTGACAAAACTCAGTCCTCGTATAAACTGTTGGGTAGTTTAGTTTATAACAAAACATCATATTTTATAAGCTCTTCATATGTTTTAAGAAGAAATCTTAATTTGTAAAGTAAGTAAATTTGTCGGATCAATGTAGCACAAAAAGAAAAGACTCAAGTAAAGTACAAGTACCGAAATTTGTACCTCAAGTAAATGTACTTACATTACAGGCACATTCCACCCCTGATGTTACAGCTACAGACTAACAGAGCTATAAAATACAACCAAGGACACATAGACTCAAAGCGTAGGTTTGGTTTCAGACATTTTGGCCAATATGTCCTCTCATCACTACCTGAAACTGTCAGAAGCTGCATTGGTCATGTGGACCGACATGTCTGCTGCTGCTGTTGCATCACTCCTTGTGTTGGTGCAGTGAACACTTACACACATCTGTTTCACTGAGTGCTTAAATCACGGAGGCTGGGACGGGAGAGACAGCTGAAATCAAGGACACAACGCACACACACACCTGTAAATACACACCCTGAGGACAACAGCTGGAAAAACAGCTGCAACTTTCTCTCGTCCGACTCTCCCTGATCAGCTCTTCTTTCGTCTTCACTTTTCTTTGCTCTGCTGACACGTCCATCATCCCACTCTCCTCTTTCAGCCCACTTTTGCTTCTCATTCCCTACTTCTGCTGTCTCACTCATTCAGTTTAATCTGTTTTTAAATATCAGTGACCTTAATGCAACCAGTGGCTTAGCAGTTAAATAGTCCACCATGACCAAGCAGACGGCGTCCCTCAGGGCAGCACTGACACACACTTATATAAGAGTCCATCTGCTCAGCTTTATTAGTAACCCCGAAAAGGACTGTGTGTGTGTGTTTATGTGTGTTTTAATAGCATCTGTGTCATCAGTGTATCTGCAGGTTATTTGCCTCTGGTATCAAATCAGACTCAAGGCCACCAACACATCACAAGTCACAAGTTTTATGGCATCAAACCAAAGGGAACTGGATGAACACAAATATTCTGCTGGAGGAGAAACCTTCAGCTCACTTTTTGTTTCAACATGTGAGCTCTGACTGGGACAACAACACACAGTAAGAGAGGTGAGTCAGAGATGTGACAGTGATTCACTGATGCTGTGTGTGTGTCCAGAAGAATTTATGGAAAGTCAGAGGGTGTGTGTCTGACTGCAAGTCGTCCATTGGACTTGTTCGTGTGTGTCTCTGCATCGGGTGGATTGCATCACCAGCAGTCTGACCTCTTTCTCTCAGATAAAAGCTGTCCAGACAAGCATCAATTGACGGCTCAGTGTATGTGTGTCACAGAGACTGGGTGTCTGTTAACATGTGGATTAGAGAAGATGTCATTTTCCACAAACACACACCAGGCTGTGCCATCTCCCAAATCCACAGTGGCAGCTTTTGTTCGAACGAAACCGCAGTAGAGATGACAACAGAGACAGCACACAATGGATATCTGAATGCTCCAATTATAACTAAATATTGTTGTATTTATATATGTTATATGTATATTCTTCAATTGACATGAGGCTATATTTGTCTGCTCTGTGTAGAGTAGCTAAGTTACAGCTAGCTGGCTAATCTTTGTTGAGGTTATGGGTAGCTTGCTGGCCACAGGCCCCCAGGATGTGTGGCATGCTTTGAAGCCGATTTTCATAGTGGCCAAACAGTGGAACTACAACTCTCAAGTGCGTCACATGATGCCATTAGATGAGATTTCTTCCCATAGACTGAGGGCCTGTCCCAATACCCCCCCTTAGCCCTACCTCTTGGCCCTGCCCCTACATTTGCGCATTCCCGCGAGGGGTAGTGGTGTCTCAATTCCTTTTTTGTGTAGGGGTAGGGGGCATAACGAGGGGTGGTGGGTATAAAACTAGCCATTCGGAGCGAGGGATTTCAGATGCTGACTTGCCAGCGAGGGGTAGACGTCGCCATGGCTACCACCGAGCAAGAGACGGGGAAAAAAGTTCATACATAGCTAATGTTACCGTCGTCAGGTTGCTTGTTAGCTAGCTAGCTAACTCATACTATCTGGCGTCTGTCATCTGTTCTGTTCTGCAAAATTGTCGGACATTTCACATTATGATAACACACCAGCTAGTATAACTATGCTGCCTTGTAATGTTAGCTAGCTAGCATAAGTCCCCTGTCGTCTGTCGTTCATCAAACGAAGCATGATGAATGCGGCAAATGCGATAGGTAGGATGAACTCAACTGAAGACTCCATTGTAGATGCCGGTTGGAAATGTAGATGGCTCGCAGCTTCCTGTTTACAATAGTTACGTATGCGTGAACATAACCGACGCGGTGACGTAGTGAGTGGTGTCCCAATTCCTAGGGAAAGATTTCAACCCCTAACCCTCGTTGCTTCATTTCGAGGGCCGAGGGGTAGTGGACAATGGCTAGGGGATTGGGCCTTACTCTAGACGAGCGATGTCTGTAAATCAGTGGATACATTTTTTGAGCGTCACAGCCCCAACAAAATGAATCATTTCACTATTGAGATCTAATCCATTTGGTTCAATAAACTTTGTAGTGTCTAGAAGAGCTGCAAGAAAAAATAATTTTATTTCCATTCAAGTTATCAGAGCACTAAACTGGAATAATAGGGCTTGGCTGGCAAAAGTCTGCAGTGCTTTATGAGCCCAATGATAATCCTACACGATCATGCGGGTAATTTTTGGCTAAATCAATATCATTTTGTCATGCTGCTACTGGAAATTTAATTTGTAAGAGTGGAGTTTGTGGGCCATAAAACTGGAACGACAAGCTGGAAAAAGGTTAAAATTTTCTAAAGACCTGAGCAACAGAGTCAGGTGGTAACTGTCGATGAGTTTATCACCACGAGCGATACATTTCAAATTACACACATAACTTCTTCTTGGTAAATCCAAGATACCACTGTCCTGCCCACACCGTGAGGCTGACATGAGATCTATAAGTGCAAGAAACACAGAAGCAAGAAACATCAAAGCAGGCTTCTAGATTTTTAAAATTGAACCGATTGCTTCACATCTTTTTCTGTCTCTTTCCTTTTTCCACCTGATTCACATCACCCAGAGCGGCTCTGACTGCGCCAGATCATTTCCATAGGCAAACTATAATGTCATCCCTGGCTGACACACAATGCTCCCCATACAGCCAGAGGGAACACACACACACACACACACACACACACACAGAGGATGAGGTCAGAATAGTGAAACTCTTCCTTTTTTTCACCCATTAAAACACAAGTGAGCAGGGGCTGTCAGCCATGATGTCCTTAACAGAGCTCATTATTAAAACCAGGAAATGTCTTTTGCATGATGTGTGCGTGAGCGTGTGTTCCTGTGTCATTTTGAGGACCAAATAACCTCAAACAACTAGAATCCAAAGCTTAATGTGGGTTGGAATTTAGGTTTCAGATTGAGATTAAAATCAGTAAATACCCTCACAACTATAATGATAAAAATGTGCGTGTCTGTGCAGGAGGAAAGGACAGAGAGGCTGTTGTGTGTGTCACTTTGTGGTGACACTGTGCGGCTGATAGCGAGTGGGAGTGTGAGGTCAGGGCTGGGAGCCATTCACATGTTTTTATGCTTTAAGGTGCAGCCACCTTCCTCCCTGCAGTATAGATTTCATTGCCAGAGGAGGAAGAGGAAGAGGAGGGGATCTACTGCAGTTTGAACCCGTAATACTCTGTACTGTACGCCTCGAGGCTGAGGGATGAGGTTATACTTCTGGATGAGGTCCGTGTGTGTGTGTGTGTGTGTGTATGTGTGCGTGTGGAAGTGATGTAAGTGGCTGAGCTGGAGGCCAGGGAGTCTTTCAGCGCCTCTTGGCCTGATGGGAAAGGCAGAACAGAATGAGCAAAAGAAGGAGTCATCTCAAAGCTCAAGGAGAGGAAGAAATATAAGTTGTGAAATATATGAAACTCCCTCTTGTTATGCTACTGTGTGTGTAGATGCATTTTTCCAGGCATCCAGCTGACGCTCCCAACTACAATAGTCCAATATTATAATAAAGAAGGTCATCAAATATTAGCTAAAAGAGACAGTTCATCCCAAAATCCAAAACACAATTTTTCTCTTATCTGTCGTGCAACTGATCAGTCACCTGTCCCAGGTGGTGCGCAGACTGGACAGTGTTTGTTTTGTTGTTTTGTCTTTCTTAATCAACTGCTAGTTCCCAATATATGGGCGTCGGACTATCGAAAACAAAATTAAACGAAACTGACTTCCCCATATGTTCCTGTTTTTACAGCAGCTGTCAATAATAAGAGTAATACTGTGTGTCATAAAGCTGATTGTAACACATTTTATCTGTTGTTTGTTTTTACAAGGAAACCAGTCAAAGTTTATTTTAATAAAAATCAGTTCTGTTTATGTTTCCTGATATTTAGTCTTGCTCTTGGATAAAGAGCACAGGGGTAATGCAATAATGATTAAGCCACTGCCAAGTACTGCTGGCAGAGCTGATGCATCCATTAAAACAGTATTAACAGGACTTCAGGGTTTTAAAGTTGTTGTACAACAGTTACCAAAGCATGAAGACAACCTGATAACAAACAAGTATGAATTCATAACAACAACAACAAAAATCAATTATAATCTTTTTAAAGACGACGGAAGTAATGCTGTTGATTGACACTCGCAATAATCACTTCATGACCTTTCACCTTTACCTACTGTGAGTCACCTGACCACAGTAATTTCATGTCTCTCCCCCTGCACACACACACATCACCACATCCGGACATTAATGAACACCTCACACACTCACTGACAGCAGAGGTGTTGACCCCAGGTGACCTCTACTGGCCCCTATACCTCCTGACGAGAGGTCAGAGGTTAGAGGTGACAGCTGAGCGTCCTGGCTCCATACCTCCTGAGACTCACACACACAAAAACTGGTCAGACTAAGTGACTTTCACTCAATAGTTTGCCTGTCTCGCCCTTCCCCTGTGTCTACAAACTTTAGCACTTTAGCACACACACACACACACACACACTGCCCCAGGAGTACTGACCCATATAAGAGTGCAGAGTGTTTCCCTCAGCACTGCTCTAAATGGTCCATTTTCACAGTTCGGTATGCTGCAGTTGAGCCTGAACTCCCTCTGCAAACACTACAAACTGCCACCAGCTCACACTCACGTTATAGACATGTCGGACAGTCGCACCATAACCTCCATCACCAGGCATTTAATCATTTGGCACAAAACCCAAACTTTAACACCTAAAAGTACTTTAAGAAACATCGCTCCACAGGGACTTCTTTTTGGCAATTCTTGATTTAACTTCAAGCTGTTTGGTCCTCTGTAACAAATTGATTTTCATCAAAGACAAAAAGGTCCTCAAATTTCCTAAACTGTTGTTTTCCTTCTCTATACCCCCCAACGCTGCAAAGACACATGACACAAAGATTCCGGTAAATAAAGACCCTCCCCAAGGGGTTTGTAATGGCTTATTTCCGAGCATGTTAAAGGAAGAGGAAGGGATTTGTGTGATACGAGGGTGATGAAAAGCCTGATAGCTCTGGGAGAACTAAGTGTTTAAGCCCCCTCTAAGACATGAATGAGTCAGGGAGGCCAGCCTCTTAGCTCTGATGTCTGAGACACATTCAAGTTCATGTGGGAGAAGTGGCTGAATCTTGCAAAAATATCTGATCAGTTCAGTCAGTTTAAAACTTCTTTACGAATTCTGCCAGCTTCGCTTTTTACTCATCTCTGCTGTTGCCCCTTTACAACCCTGGGTCAGTGTTTCTGAGGGTGAAATGCTGAGGGACCACAGTGAAAAACACGAGCAGTTTGTGAGTCAATGCATGCATCAAATATTCATGAAAATGCATTAAGTTTGCAGAGACAAATGTTGATTAAGGCTACGATAAATAATGAGCAAATAATGCCAGAAAAAATGGCTTTGTAAACCACTGCAAACCACAGATACTTCACATTTTTATGTTTTTATGTCGCGGATAAATTGAAACTTTATGTTTCTTTACATTTTGGCAACATTGTGGTTGACGTGCAGTCAGATTTAAGCACAAAAATCACTTGGTTATAGTTCGGAAAAGATCATATTTTGGCTTAAAAAACTCCATTTTGATGGCACAATCCCAGCAGGAAATGCAGCAATGTCAAGGTAGGAACCAATTCCTTTTTGTGGTGCCATCCCGGCAGGAGACGCAGCAATGTCTTGGTAAAAACGACTGCTTTTAGTGGCACTATCACCGGTGGAAGGTGACACGTGACAGGTTGCCAAAAAATACCCACGTTAGGTGGCTGAAAAGCTGCTGGAAACAAAGTGATGAGTCAGAATCGTTTCTCATTTTCATTTTGAATAAAGTTCGCGTTTAGACGACAACATTTTGATTACAATCGCCGTGCGCATCAATCAATCAATCAATCAATTTTATTTATAAAGCCCAATATCACAAATCACAATTTGCCTCACAGGGCTTTACAGCATACAACATCCCTCTGTCCTTAGGACCCTCGCAGCGGATAAGGAAAAACTCCCCAAAAAAACCCTTTAACAGGGAAAAAAAAACGGTAGAAACCTCAGGAAGAGCAACTGAGGAGGGATCCCTCTTCCAGGACAGACAAACGTGCAATAGATGTCGTACAGAACAGATCAGCATAATAAATTAACAGTAATCCGCATGACACAATGAGACAGAGAGAGAGAGACACATGGCAGTATACATGCCAGGCCAGTAGTTGGCGGTGTGACGCTTACGCTTCCTTCTACAGAGCGGCGCTGTATAAACAAAATGGCAACCGCACGAACGTTTGTTTGGATGGACGACAAGGTGGAGTTGCTATAGTAAATCTACACTATGATGGGGAAGCGTTGATAAAGGGTGAGCAGCACAAGCAGAGCTCGGGAGTCAGTCATTGTTGTGATGGTCGACTTTCTCGCACATGCCTTGTGACTGGAAGTGTAATGCGCATGTGCGACAAAGTCTGTTTTTAGAGGAACTGCATATTGCAAGTTTACATGCAACGGAGACGGTGCCGTTTCCAAAAACTTGCACTCTGGAACCCGTTCCCAAAACGCCGCTGTTGTGTAAACGATCGGCCAAAACGCAACTGAAGTTTACCGTTTTCAGTTGAAATCGTGAAATGTTGTTGTTGTTTGTTGGACTCAAACAATGGTCTGTCGCTTGGCAGGCGTCTCGCCTAGGTGTCATGCCACCCACCATCTGCCATCCCCCTTCACCTTACAACGACAAGGTCATTTCATATACTATGTCACTTTAGAAACACTGATATGAAGTGTATGAAATGTACAAATGTAGCATATTCCTGGTTTGCAGGAAAATTTAATGCAACATTTTCATTTGGCAACTGGGCTGTGATTCATCTGCAACTGCAAATGTTTGAAAGTCATTAATAAAGATCTCTTTAAACAACCAGTAAAGTCTGTATTTGTAGAAATGAATAGGTTGTGAGGAAATGTACATTTGTCCAGAAGTTAAGCGCTACTAAAAAGACCAAGCAAAGGTCACACTGTCACTTTGGAGGAAGATAAACACCTATAAAACAATAAGAAATACTTCACTCATTACTTTACAAAGCCTTATTAATGAGAGGTGCCACATGTTTACACAGAGGTTGAAGGAGAATGGAAGAAATAGTAATCTTAGAGGTACAACTACAGTGCTGACTCTCTGCAGCAGCAGCTATATCTGTAACACCATCTACTGAGAGAAACTACTGAGGATCTACAGGCCAACAATGACATCACAGCCACAGCAGCCCTTTGTTAGAAAAACAGGTGTGTGTGTGTGTGTGTGCTCATACCTGGACGTGCTTCTCGATCTGGTAAGTGCTTTGCTGATGACCAGTGAGGGAGCTGACTGTCGTCTCTGGGCCAAGGTCTTCATCTTCTACACAGCCAGAGGAAGAAAGAGAAAGAGAGAGGAGGTGGGTCAGTGCAGGAGGTGGCTAAAGGTGATGGTTTGCATCGCAAGATGATTAACATGTTTATGGAGGGGGGGGGGGGGGGGGGGGCAAAATGGTTACAAAGCACACAGTCAGCAGTGTTTGTGGCTGTGGTCAGTGCAGGAAATACAGACACAGAGAAACACAAAAATCCAGTGTGTGTGTGTGTGTGTGTGTGTGTGTGTGTGTGTGTGTGTGTGAGGGGGAGAATTTTAGAGAAAGGAGGATGTTGACTGACAGAAAAGGAGAAGTTAAAGCCATAAAGAAAGAAAGGAGGAAAGGAGGAAGTGAGCTAAGTGGTGGAGAAAGAGAAATATGTCGTCCAGCAGTTGCATAATTGTTTATGATCCCTCATATATTCTCACTGTAACATGATAAACTGTATGCTGACTCAAAGAAGTATGACAGGCATCCCTGCAGCAGCCACCGCAGCTATTTTAATTCAATTTATTTACAACATACTAAAAGCATGTGAGCCCTAAACACACACTGCAGTCATTCAATCTGGTCGTGAGAGATATTAAATGAGACTGTGCTTCCTGGACTCATTTTGCTGTGACTTATGGGTAAAATTCCTCTCCTCTAGAAGCGATGAATTCGATTTTTATTTCTCCAAACCTGGCCTGAGATGAACAGTGGTCCAGGCAGACAAAAAGGCCCCAAAGAGTAAGAGAGTGAGTTTAATTGGGTTTATGGATTGGGGAAAATATCATGGGTGAGATTAGGGAACAGTTTATTTTTATGATTATGATTTAGGTTTGAAACTGTCCCAGTTCAGTCTGCAGTGCCAACAGTTTTCCACACAATTTCCAGACAGACTTCTGTTTTAAAGGAATATTTCACCCACAAAATGACCATTTGTACATGAATTATTCACAGCGTGCTCTCTTGAATTAATGAGGAAAACATTGTTTTTCTTGCATGCCTCCACGGTGAACAAGGAATCCAAAAAAAGTGAACATCCTTCATGAATTAAAGGGATAGTGCACCCAAAAATGAAAATGCAGCCATTATCTACTCACCCATATGCCGAGGGAGGCTCAGGTGAAGTTTCAGAGTCCTCACATCACTTGTGGAGATCCAAGGGGAGAGTGGGTAGCAACACAACTCCACCTAATGGAGGCTGACGGCGCCCCAGATTCAAACGTCCAAAAAACACATAATTGAAACCACAAAATATACACTGCGCTCACGTGTGTGCACTTGCGTGAGACCGTGAGACATGGGCACCACCTTCATGTGTGTTCACATGCTTTCGCTGGTCTCGCACACGTGAGCGCAGTGTACAAAGAGGCAGTCAGAGCTACAGGCTACAGTGAGGCTAAAAACAGAGTTCAAATGACGTTTTTCCAAACAACTTTTTATGTCGGGGCTTCAGGACACTTGGATCACTACGGACGAGCAGTATGGAGATATTTTGTGGTTTCAATTATGTGTTTTTGGACGTTTGAATCTGGGGCACCGTCAGCCTCCATTAGGTGGAGTTGTGTTGCTACTCCCTCTCCCCTTGGATCTCCGCAAGTGTTGACCTTCACCTGAGCCTCCATCGGCATATGGGTGAGTAGATAATGGCTGAATTTTCATTTTTGGGTGCACTAGCCCTTTAAAGTAAACAGGATCCCATTAAACAGCTACAAAACTATATCAAAACATCGGTTTACGAGCTCCACAAAACTTGTGCAGTATAATCCCAGTCTCATTTATCCAGTCGTGTGCTCAGTACTTCCCAAACACGTGCATTTTTGCTTAAACTTCAGTGCAAACAAACAATCGCATGCATGGAAGTGTAGCAAACCTGGGCCAGAGTGTTTGAACTCTGCCTGCAGGTAATGTTCAAACGAAAATGCACGTGCTTGGGAAGTACTGAGTATATGACTTGATAAAGGAGCCTTGGATCATACTTCACGAGTGGTGTGAGAGTTTGTTGTTACGAAATGCGAACCCTGTTCACTTCCATTCATGTAGAATGTTCGCCGTTTTTGGATTCTTCGCTCACCGTGTAGGCATGCAAGGTTTTCCTCAAAAATTCAACATAACATGGGGTGATTGATTGATATCAAAATGGTCACTCTTAAGGTGAAGTGTTCCTTTAAAGACACATCTGAGCACATTTTCTGTGAAATCAGGCTTGACTGCGACAGTAACAGCCATGAGGTGACATGACATGGTTGCTTTCCCTGCAGGTGCGACCAGACACATGAAGTACTGACATGACAACACTTCACTTTACATGATGAAGCAACATTGAGGCCTGTTGCCCTGTTGTCTCAAATGATGCTGACTGTCTGCAGAAACCAAACAGGAAACATCGACTGTTGGCACTAACTTGGAACAAACGCTGGTGTTACAATCTCAATAAAATCTGCAGCACAAACACTGACACATCACACACAGTATACATACGTGTTATGCATGTTCCTGTCATGCATGTCAAGTACAGGACAAGATGAACTTTTAACATGTTGACACAAACATCTCAACACATCCTGAGTGTGGAGTGGGAGGTGTGTGCAAACTCTATACATACATGCAGTCGCTCTCAGTCAGTGATGATGAAGCAAAACTCCACTTTCTCTGCTCTGCCTGACACCTCATTTCTCACAACTCTCCAAACCAGGACAAACTGCAGCAACTGCTCATAAAAAAAGAGTCTGCAGTTACAACATTTCTGGACTCATGAGACAGAATTTTACTCACAGCATGCCCACAGCTGGCACTCGCTGAAATACTTACAACAACTCTGAGAAAACATGAGTAACTGTGTGCTGGTGCCAAAATGTGATGTATTGGGTTGAAGAAATTGTGTGTTCAACACTATAAGAGCGCTCAGAGCTGCTGTTGTACAGTAACTGTTCACCATCATGCATTGATTTGGATGTTATCTGTAGCCAAGTTTACACAGCAAACAGATCTGTGCTGGTTTGATTTGACAACTCCATTCCTCTGCTCATCTTTCTTTGAGCAGATGATGACTCATAAAGATATTTCAAGGCACAAAGAAGTAGGGCTCCAGATCATGATTAGTTTCATCAATGATTATTCAGCCCATTATTTTCTTGATTTTGTCAATAACATGTCAGGAAATAGTGACGTCTTCAAATGGTATGTTTTGTCCGACCAGCTGAGGGAGAGGCTGGGGATTCTCCCTTCAGAAATTGTGAGTATCAGACACTTCATTTCCTGCATTCTGGTGAGTTTTATGCACCAATTTACACCTGCTCTGCATCAGTTTATGCTGGACATGTCACAGTACTTCCTGCTTGCAGAGTTGCTTCACCTTTTCTGCAACTGTTGCTTCTAAAGTTGCATACCTCAACCACCTACGTCACCTGAGCAATTGTTGCATCTCTGAGTCACATTCTAGCAGTGTGTCGGAATGAAAACCCTTTGCTACTTTCACGTTCGTGTTGGGGTGAGGAATGCTTGTGTTCTAATCATTGAGGAGAATGTATCACTAATCTGCACCTGTGGTCCAACAATCCAAAGCTATTCAGTTTGTTATTATATGTGACAATGAAAAGAAGCATGAAATCAGCAAATGCCAATTAATTCTCTGTCTGACTCATTGATTAATTGACTAATTGTTGCAGCTATGAGGACAAAGCAGACCTTGATATGATCATAAAAGGGTTAATCTGAGGATTGCTGGTTCTGTTGGAGGTCTTGACTTCACTTTCATCACAAACTTTTGCCACCAAATCGCTGCTTTTTGCACCATTTTGGCAGATTCAAACTCACATTCATCCTGCCTGCTGACAGATGCAGTTGCACCTTTTTAAACACGCGTTGGGTGGGGGCGCTGTTTACTACAATTTCATCGACCAGCTGCTGGAGAACCAGAATCATCTCCTTTATCACTGAGGTGCCTTTCAGTGTCAGGGGCCAACACTGGGGTTCAAAACTGCATTCACAGCAAAGTCAGAGATGAGGACTCGATTTTAGAATGATTACTTTTCTTTATTTTTTATTGCTTTAGGATGAGTGATGAGGAGTAACTTTGAGAAGTCCGCACTGCAGGAATGACTCCTCTGTGTTTGCATGCTGACTCCTGCCTGTCTGATGAACAAATAATCAACATCAGCACATTATCCTGATGTGTTGTTTGATTCCTATCCTGCACCACAGCTCAGCCAGATGCTGTTTCATTCACAAAGACATAAAGTCTGTTGGTAAAATGGGGATTTAGGACTTTTTCTTACGTAAAAATTGTTCAGCCAAGACAGGATTTGGTGATCTTACTGCAGAATATCAACAATATGGAGACTTTTTTTCCTTGAAACACTTGAAAAACTGAACTCTTCCACTTGCACAACGCCTGTGCGCCACTGATCCAAAGGAGACAGCAACATTTATCAGATAAATCAATCACACTGAACTGTGCAAACTATAAGTCGGATAAAATGAACCCAGAGAAGTGTTTAAAAACGTGCTTATTCAAAATACAACAATGACACCAGAGCTCACATCACCATCACATCATCCAGTCCAAAGCTGACCCTGACTTGAGGCAAGCTGAACTGCTGATTTTGATACCATAATTATCTCCTTTACATCTCCTTTGAGAGCACCGGGCAACTCCGTGCGTAAAAACGCAAACCGTGCCCACAGTCATCTCTCCATCAGCCCCACACAGAAGCGTCACTTGTACCTTTTTATTGTCGGGGAGCGCCTTGCTCTGTCCCGTCAGAGAGTCGGACCTGTTCTGTCCCATGGTCCCCTGCTGCGGTGACATGGTTTCCATCAAGACTGTATAGATCCACGGGGCCGAGCGCGCAGACAGTATATTCCCATCATACGAGTGTAAGTCCAAAGTTTATCCGGCAAAGAGCAGGAGCCCGAGGAGAATCCATGATGGAGAGGAGTCGATCCGGAGGAGGAGAAGAGGAGGTGAGACCTGTGCGCTGTACTCCTCTCTGTGTGTCTGTGTGTCTCTGTCTGAGCGCTGAGACGCCGCTCCGCCTCATCTCACCCTGCTGTTGGCAAGTTACACGGGGTGAAACACGCGACTTCCGCTCGCACTTTTCAAAGTAAAATCGTATTTTTGAAACGGGAAATTGATTTTTTTTTAAATGTGAGCTAAAATATAGCATCAAGTCGAGATAAAGGGAAACATTATTGACAAATGTTAAAATTACAAACAAGTAGAGTTAACCTGTAGTGTTACATTTACACTAAAATTGACGGTGGATGGAGACCTGAGCAAAGCAGGGAACTTCCTGGAGCCCAAGACTGCAAGTGTCCCCATAAGTCCAAAGTTCACTGCATGCCATACAGGGACATAAAGAGTAGATCATGCTGGTGTCAGCTGGTTTGGTTCATTTGGCGACTTGTAAAAAACATGTTTTGGAAAGCTGCCCCACTAAAGTGTAATATGAACAGGTGGGAGTCCTGCATGAATAGTGCATTTTGTTGTCATGTCTTGTAGATGGATCCTATTTCAAAATATAGTTTAGTTTATGTTGTGCACATGTGACACTCAAAATTAGATTTGAAGCTGTAGTTTGTTGCTAAAACTGTCACTGTTTCCACACAGCAGCACATGAGACAGATAATCTGTAGGGAAAAGTATCTTTCTCTTCCTCACAGTGCTTCTGATGGCATTTTGCAAGAATCTACTGCGGCTGAATCATGAACTGCGGTCAAACTGTCAAACTAAGCAGCACACATCAAATATAAATCAATATTTTGTTACTGCACTGCCTATTTTTCACATAAAATGTCTTCAGAAACATTTTAGTGTACTGTTTAGCTGTAAATTGAGAACGTTTGCTCAAGCCAGTCAGCTGTGCTTTGTCTTGACTCAGTTGTCTTCAATATGGCAGCCAGGTCACAAACGTTCTCATTTTACAGCTAAACAGTACACTAAAATATGTTTCTGAAAACATTTGAGGTGAGAGAAAGGCAGCGCAGTAACACAATCTTGATTCTTATTTGATCAGCGCTGCCCAGTTTGACAGTTTGACCACAGTTCAGGAGCAGTGATTGACATGACTGACAGCTGCATTAGAGACTCCTAAGCTCTGATTGGTTGTTTTCCCTCCTAATAGATTCTGGCAAAGGCTATTAGAAACACTACGAGGAGGCAGAAGAATATGACTTTTTCACAGATTATCTGTCTCATGTACTTCATTATGGATGTAAATATGACAAAAAGTTATATTTACAAAAGTGACCAACCGCAGCTTTAATTTAATACCAAAAATCAATCAATTTATTTATAAAGCCCAATATCACAAATCACAATTTGCCTCACAGGGCTTTACAGCATGCGACATCCCTCTGTCCTTAGGACCCTCACAGCGGATAAGGAAAAACTCCCCAAAAAACCCTTTAACGGGGGAAAAAAACTGTATTATTTCACAGCAGGAGTTGGTCGCTGGAAACTTAATGAGGTCTTGGTCGTAGGTACAATAGCAGTTAATTATTATCAGTATTATTATTGTTGTTCCTTTAAATTTGTAATTCAAAGATGCATATCAATAAAAAAATGACAACAAAACAAATGATGTAAAATAATGTAATGAACATTAAATTGTTTGTTACTTGTGCAAATTGATGTTTGATGATTTGATTTAACACCTTTCTGCTTTTCCAAATACATCCAGAGTGTGTCATTTATTTATTATCATTTTTTATTATCTTATCTGATATGTGTGTTGCTTTACTTTAGTCTCTATTCTTATCAACATTCTTGTAATCGCTTCATCTCGGCTACAGTTGTCATTTTAAATATTTTCAAAGTTGTTTTTACACCACTTAACACATTTAGTGTCACTGTGTTTTATGAAACTAAATATTAGATGTTGGATGTTCACTTCGATTTTTTTTTTTTGTTTATTTTGAAAAACAAACCAACTTCTGTTAATTTCCTGATCTGATCCACACGCCTTGACACAGCTACTGTACCTGAAAGCATGCTTCAGTTTCACTCCTGAGTGTCTGTGTGTGTTTTTATTTGAAAAGCCCATCATGTGTTTTCCTTGCCTGGCAGTCAGCGCCATATAGAAGCTGACTGTTCTTGTACGACAGGATGGCAGTTTGCAGAGAGTCCAGACCAGGTGTAAGAATGCGCTCCCAGGGCCAAGAATAACATGACTGATGAGGAGGAATGTGCAGAGTATTTTTCTCTATGCAAGCATGACGCATGACACCTTTGGCTTATAGCTGCAGCTACAGTATACCTGACCAGAGGATAATTCTCAGAGTAGGTGGGAGTGTTGACTTTTAAAAGGCTGGAGGCAAGAAGGGAACACACCTCCATCAAAGCTGAAGTTAAACTGGTTTGTTGACCATGCAAACAGAGTTTAAGCATTTGGGATTAAATCTCTGTGTCCACTGGTTTCACAGTTAGGACTTAAATATTACAGACAGCCCCTCCAGGATATTGCGATGGCAATAAGTAATGCTGATTCAACCAATCCCTTTGAATCCTGTGCCATCTTCTAATTTTGTCCAGTCACTTTTCTGCAAATCTGAACAATCATTGTAATCATTTAGTTTCATCAATCAAAGTAGCATCACATCATCAGACTTACTTCCTTATTTCTGGTTGTAAAGGTGCAAATATGCGCAACGCGAACGACTCACATTTCAAGCTGTTCTCCTGCACTGTTCGAACGTTCTACCACGTAAAGTAATGCACCAACATTCATATATATCACACTTCATGAGACAGTGATTCATGTTTAACCTATGTGTTTTGGAAGGCTGCGATCATGTGACCAAGGGGCTGATGGGAGTAATGAAGAAAGCAGTCATGAAAGGACACAGGTAGGGGTGGTGGATGGGTCACAAAACACAGGACTTTCCTCGGGAGACCGTTCTTCAGCTGTATGAGCTTTAAGGCATTTTAAGGGACGTCGTCACCGTGTTTCATTTCCTGAACTTGCCTAAACCTAATCTCTGTAACTTTACATTAAGAATGTAACGTCATGAGGCACTATATATATATATATATACATATATATATATATGATATCTTATGGACTGTTGTATGAGGGTATGTTGCACATTTACCAAAAAATGACTGCTGACGATTGTGCAAAGAAATTCCCTGATGTTCTACACAATAGTGGGGGTAAAATTTTGTAGCACAAAGCACACCCAGAGAATAACTACAACGTGTGGACGACAGACAAGACGAATCAGCATGACAGCAGCTGTTGAATCCAGATCTATTGCATGTGTTGAATGGTTTAAGGTAAGTTAGATTACACTTGTATGATTAGTGGTAACGTTAGTCTATGAACCACAAACTCAGAACAGTGCGGTTTCATTCTCACTGGAACAAGTTGCCTTTGATTTTAAATTAATTATACAAAAAAACAATTGCAACAACTTTTGCAATTTTCACTTGCTTGAAAGAAAAAGTGCCCAGAAACATTGCAACGTCCATTGCAATTTCTTTGAAAAACTACAATTTTTTACAAAGGAGTTACTCGCACATCCAACTATCTCAGATGCAGGTGCTTTAGAAAGTATCACTTGAGTCTTGAGAAAAGAAGATCCCACACACTGCTCTTGATCAGCATCACCATTTATTGGTTATACTAAAGCTTCAGTCCCTCTGGACCTTCGTCAAGAGTACTATACTCTCCCAAATGTTGCTGTCAAAGGTCCAGAGGTTCTAAAATGTTAGTACAACCAATAAATTCTGATGCTGAGCAAGATCATTGCGTGGGATCTTCTTTTCTGTAGAAAAACTACCATAAAATCAGACATTTCAAATCGCAACAATCCCCAAAAAAAGCCCACAGAATCCTGGAAGGACTGCGGTGAGTTACCTGCAAGTGGATAACAATTAAAAGTTTAACATGTTTGTAGAGACACAAGACTACATTTATGTGGCTATTTGTCTATAGCTGCAAAAGTGTCCCAAATCTTAGCATGCGTCTATCTGATGGGTTTATGTCCCACAGCAGCCTGATGTAAGAATGGGTGGATTATGAGACAAAGGGCCCCTGGGCGCAGATATGTAAAAGGAATCTTCTTGAATCTTTTTTGTTGCAATCACTTTGTATCTCTTTGTGGTTGTTCTGTGTTTCTTTGCAGTCGTTTTGTGCTTTTTTAAGGATATGTTGTGGGTTTTTAGGTAATACTGTGTCTTTCCAGTCGTTTTGTGTTTCTTTTTTGGTTGCTTTGCCCCTTTATTGCAGTTGTTTTGTGTCTCTTTGAGGTGCTTTTGAGTCTTTTCTTGTTCCTTTCTGTCTGTTTGTGTTTGTTTTGTCCCTGTTGTAGTTATTTTGTGTCTCTTTGCAGTTTCTTTGCATCTGTTCATTGTCTTTTTGTGTCTCTTCCTGGTTGGTACATGTTACTTTGACTCACAGGTGAAGGCCAGGGGTGGCCCTGACGCTTTGGAGCCCTGGGCCTGTGCTCGGTAGGCTCGTTTTGGTAATCTATCCATGACTGTTAGCCATTGTCTCCTCTGCACAAACACAAAGGTATGCAACAATTGTTCCATCTTATCTGTGCCCTAAAATGTGGCATGCATAAGATGATAAGAACACTGATACTGCTCGGCTCCCTTTGATCACATCACAAGCTGCGTGAATAAGCAGCCGGGGCCACTTGACTTCTGTCTGGCTTCAACTCTTGATGCACAGACAGCTATCTGTCTGTGACTGAATCATCCTTTCACCAAGAGCCCAGTGTGGCTGAGTCATATTTGTTCTAGAATTTCATATTTCCTCATCTTAGGGGTTAAATGACTGCTTTTGTTTCCTGGAGAAGCCCGTGTGGAGGGATCCAAAGCAAAAAGCGAGACTAAATTGAGGGTGTGTCAGAAAATGTGGTTGGAAACGCCGCTGGTTGACCACGACTACCACTGCGCTGCACTGTTTTGTTTCTACCTCCTCTTTGTTCCACTCTGGGAGACGCCGGGTTATGACAATAAAAAGAGTGTCATGGAGTGGTTCGGTATCCATGGCAAAAAAGCAACAGATCCCTCAGTGATAAGTGAGCAACACACGTTTTATTCAATCCGAAAACCCCAAAGTGGGTCACACACATCGCTGTCAGGCGGCAGCCAAACACTCGGAGATTCTCCTCATGCCTGAACCGAGGTTGGCAGAGTGACTTCAGGTCAGGGAGGAATGGGAAGCCTGAGTGATTCTCCTTCTCATATAAAAGAAGAATCAATATGTGTGTATGAAAGGGAATGTGTCTGTCACACCTGGAGAGTCAGGCTATTGAAAACCTGAAGCCGAAGCCGAGTATCGACTTGGACGGCAAACAGTCCATTCCAGAGAGAGAAAATGAGCTGGAGAGAGTCCAGCGCTCTGACAGGAGCCTCACATGAAGGCTTCACTCTTGTCTGCACAGGGTTGGGGTGTTAGGGTTGCACTTTGCACTGTAAATACAAGCACAGATGCACCTTCACACATACACACACACACACACACACACACACACTATACATAGCTGAATATCTATTTAAAGAGCGCTCTACCCTTCCCTTCCTCCCTCCTTTCAAAACAAACATGTACATGGAGTTTGAGGGGAGGCCACAAGGACGTGATGGGCAGGTCTAGTGGACAGATGGATGGACGGATGTTTGATGGATGACAGAGATACTTCTGGCACACAGGGAGTTGCCGTGACCCAAAACAGCATCCACCTCCGCTGCCGCCACCACGCTGCTCCTGCTGCTGCTGCTGTGACTTTAAGAATCCAGACTTCCACGTAGCCTACCAAAAATAAAGACCCACTGTTTCCCTATTTTCCCTGAACAGCATAACCCAGAGGTTTCTGGGCGACAAATGTTTGAGGTATGGCTCTACAAATTCTGGAAAAAATGACATGTAGGTGGGAATTTTTTTTTTTCCTTTGGCATTTTTCTTACCATGTAGTTTCTGGTCACTCTCAGTGTTTTTAGAAAGCAATACACAGATTTTAAATACCTGAAAAACATCTCTTTCAGCTTTAAAAGAATATCTCACTTGAAATTATGCCTATACTGTAAGTGAATGATATTCCAATGATAGGCAGCAATGAATCAAAAAAAGTCCTCCAACCTAAAAGACAAACCACAGACCGATGCCACCCATTGGTTTGTGGACTACCGTTTCGGAGCCTCGAGTTTGGCATTTATGCTGTCGCCAGTGTGCTTTTTTGGAGCCAGAAGTGACTATATTTGGACAAGAGGGTGGCACTGTGGAGGAACGAGGGGTGGGTCTGACTGAGAGCCTAATGTCACTGCTGTGGACATCACTCACAAGGTGAAAAGCATACCCTTCTTTTAATTGTCTATTTTACTGGGACCATGCTGTATTGAAGAAGACTTGAAACTACTGATCAAGATCATGAGCCCATTATGAATCAGGTGAGATGTAGTGTCGTTTTCTCATCGACTTGTGTACAATCTGACTTCTTTTAGCAACCAGTGGAGTCGGCCCCTGCTGGCCATTAGGAAGAATGCAGGTTTAAGGCATTTCTGCATTGGCTCCACGTTGTAAGAGATGAATGCATTTAAGGATTTTCTGCTCTGACCCTTATTGTTGGGGCCAGAGTTGCACAAATACTTGAAAAATGTAGTTAAGTACTGGTTGCATACTACCTATTGAAAAAAAAAGCATGTGTTGTTAATATAAGACATTGTGGTTCAACCAAGCAGTAACTCTCGGGCTGAAAAATGAAGTGCCAAAAACTGTAGCTCCTCTAATGGCCACTTGAGGCTGGCTCCAAGAGTGTGTCAGTCCCCAGAGACCACTATGTTAAAATGCCCAACTTTACAGCAGAAATAAACATGTTTACAGCCTGGTACAATGAAACAGTTCTGGTCTCTGTAGCTGATTTCCCCATTCATGACAGCTGTACAAGGAGTGAATGTTTATAAAAGGGCCGTTTCATAGTCAACGCACGCAATGTGAGCAAGCGACACAAGCGACACGAATAACGCACTTCCTTTCATAGTCAACACATTGAACGCAAGCGACGCAGGTGACACTTGAAATGCAATACATCTCTCGCGCAGTAGGGGGTAGCAGAGTCACCGGTACATTCCGGCTAGCTAGTACTGCTATTTTATTAGAATGCAGGGCACTAGAACTGTCATATAAATGGGGTGTGCCCGTACGAGTTCGCAAAGTTTTTCCTCCTCGCCCGCCATATTTCATACCTGCTTCTTCTGTGAATAACAAAAAGTGGTTAATCTCAAGAACGTCGCTTGCATTATCACCCCCGCTGGCAACACATGGTATTACACGTGTTGCTGCGTTGCATATCAAAAAAATGGACAACACATTTTGAGACGTAAGCACGCATCATGGTGGTCTCGATGTGTCCCAGTGCGTTCGCATCTGCGTGCCTTCGCGTCAACTGTGAAACGGCCCTAAGTCACGTGTTTAATTCTATGAAGCTTACAGAGTGACAGGCGGGTGCTGTCCGCTGACAAGTTGCTACCAAGGCTATAGTGCTGGCTAGGTTATGTAACCATGGCGTAACCCCAGATTCACAGAGTGTAGGCAAAGCTGTAGCTGTTCCTATTTCATGAAAGTTATTTGTAACATTTTATAACATCAAGTGTTTGTACTAAAAGACCTTCTAAGGATTCTTAAGTTTTTCTGGTAAGTACATTTTGTTTTAATGGTTTTAAGCCTGTTTTCCTCTAGCAATAATTAGCATTATCACAGTTAACCATAGCTGTAAATACACCGTACTAACCAAGCTAGCTTCTAGTGTCAGGGTTATGTCTACCCTCACTTTCAAATATGGTCACTCCTGGCTCCAAAAATCCAAGATGGTGACGGCCAAAATGTTGAACTGGAGGCTTCAAAATGGATGTAAGAAGAGAACTGGACATATGTATGTGAAAGTTGTACAGAGGTGCATGAAGCCAAAAGAGCTCTATTTCTGTGGTATGAAATTACCCAGGCCTTCCCCATTGTATGGCCGGTCAAGCAAGCACACTAGAGACTTACAGCTTCATGGCCCGGTGCTGTTCCTGGGGGCTTGGTCTAAACAGGAGTCCACAAACCAATAGGTGATGTCATGGTGGCTACGTCCATTATTTCATACAGTCTATAATAGATTTACATACGATCAGAAGCTTGTTTAGCGCTGGTGGCTTCGCCCATCCTCCAACTATTAACGAAAGAAGGTGATTTTGAATGTTGAATGTTGGTTTACCCAGGTACTAACTGATCAAACTTCCCTCAAAGCCACTAAGACAACAACATTTAGAGTTTTATGTTGCATCAATGTGGAGCCCTCTAAAAGACTTCTCTCATTTCCACTGTTTTGGTCTCTACATGCTGAGTCCGTCATCTGTTGTTGTTATTATAGGGATTTACGGATCCGGCCTTTAAACCCTCTGAGACAAACATCAGGGGCAGTTACACAGAGAGAGGAGGCAGAAATGTTGGCATCACTCTCCTCCACAGCCAGTGTGTCTCTGTCTCTTTCAGTTTGTCTAAACATTGCGGCGCAACAAGGCCGAGGCGGATCAAGCTGTGGAGACATGTGGAGGGGACAGACAGGAGGCAGCCCGGGTGAACCAGACTGAGACAAAAGCCTGCGGTGAGAGGGAGTGACTCAGGTGGAGGAGAGCGAGGGAAGACATCTAAACAACACTGTGCTGAAGATGGAAATTGTGGGTTAGACGGGCACTGCCTCCACCAGATCTGGCTCAAGTGGAATGACGTTTTCAGAGCTTGTTTTAAGAACCCACCGGCCGCACTTTCATCATGTCAAGGTCACTTTAAACAAGATAAAGTCCTGAAAGTTGTTTCATGCCAACCAAAAATTCTGTTGTATTTGTTTTGAGCCAGATTGTGAAAGTTTAATTTCTTTTTTGCTGATTCTGGTTATATCTACTAAATTACAACCACAGGATGTTTATTACTGCCTTGTGACTTAAAAGCAGCTAGTTTAGCCGTTTGTCATCCTGTCAGGTTAGAAAGTTTACTCAAGGGTTATTTCTGGTTTCGGTAATTAGCTGACATATTTGTCTTCAGAGGAGTTTCTTAAAAATAGAGCTAAACATACAACAGTGTTTCCTATAAAATACTTTGCATTGGCAAATATACTTTAGAGGAAGCAAAACTGGTGCCAGGATTGTTTTTACGGAGGGTCTAAAAACATCCAGGAGATATGATTTTCCTGTATGCCATAGAGAATTATCAAGGGAATGGGTGTAAGGGACTACAAAGCACCAACCCAGTCTCACTCCCAGTCAGTGGCCGTCAGCTCAGATACCAAATGCTAACTCTCAGTGACAGCTTACCGGCTCTTTAGCATTAATTTAGCTTGGCTTGTTATTAGCTGTAACTAGCTTCTAGCGGTCCAGACCCGTCCGCTGAAGGAAGGATGGTGAGGCATTTGGGTGCCGTTCACCAACAATGCCTTTACTGCGGTCTTCACCACAAAACAATAAACATGGCCTTCTCATGAGGTAAAGCATTAGCCCTGAGCTTATCGTTCTCTTGGCTATCATAGCTCTTTGCCACATACCGTCTTCACCATGACACACCCGAGAGAGCTGCTATCCACACCACACACAACGAAGCACACTTTACACATTCACAAGTCAATGGAAGAGAGTGAGCTGCTAACACAATGCATTGAGGGGCCTCAGTATGAGATGCACTGGCAGGCATCATTTTTTGACGCTCCAAGCAACTGGACAATGGGTGGACAATGTGTCCTACAAACTTAGGACTTTCACCCAGGAGACCGCTGTTTGTGTCCCATGTGGAACCAAAAGTCAACCAAGTTACTTTAATAACAACATAGTGCAGTATGCTAATATGTCTAGCATACTACACTATTGACCTATGTCACGTGACATTACATCATGTTAGTAACAAATGTACTTATTTTCAGCCAAACATGAAGTTTTTTTAATAAAACTAACAAACCAAACCTAAAAATGCAGTAAACCTACGCTGAAAGTTTATTTAGACTGTATTTATCCAATGAGTAGAAACTGCATGTTTTCTTCTGAAAACTAAAGTTTATTTAGAAAAGACAAAATGCTTCTAACAAGCGTAAATTGACACACTGCCCCTGAGCATCCAAAACTGATGCTGGAGGAGCTGGGAGTGAGAATGTGTTGCAAGTACAGGACTTTGACACCAGAGTCAGGGGTTTGTGTCATGTGTCCAAGTATAAGGTTAACTGCAATAGTCAACTAAAACAACTGGTACAGGTTAAAGCTAGACTATGGTTTTCATCAAGTTCTGACAAACTCAATACATACCATCTCTTTACTACCTCTAGTATTCAAACAATATTGTTCTGGGAAAATGAGAATAACTAAAGGATAAAACAGCAAAGTATGAATATATTGCCTGAAGTGAAACTGAATCAACTTGTGTTAATGTACTTTAAAGAGCCTGTTACACCAGTTACAAAAAAACATATTACTTGCCTTTTTTGGGATCTGATTTGTCACTGTTGTTTGATTAGACATGTTGACAAACCTCACTGTCAAAGGGACTATTTGTTCAGTGGAAAATATTCATTCAATGCTGTACGAACAACAAATGGAATTCTTTTCACCTCCATTGTTTTAGAGTGGAGACAGACAGCTGAAATCCTTCACAGATAAAACCAAAACTATGTCCATGACAGCCAATCACAGGAGGTACACACAAAAGGAGCAACATTTCCTATTACCTCTGTGCTGTTCTAAACCCCACCCATCTGAGACAAACAAACAGACAGACAGACAGACAGACAGACAGACAGGTGATCAGTCAGTCAGTCCAACAGAGAGACAGAAATCATAGAAACAGACAGTCTGAGCCTTGCTGTTGGCCTGTTACATCTGCTCTCATGTTGGACACACGCATGACGCACACACACACACACACACACACACACACACAAAGACCCCTCCTCCACCTTCCAAACCCTTTAACCCTGTTAATCTGATTAGCAGTCTCCCTACAGAGTGAGGATGCTACCGACACACTGCAATGTGCGTGTTTGTGCTTCATCATTGTTGTTGTTGTTGTTGTTGTGACTGTATCATACTGACCGTACAGTGTGTGGCTCAGCTGTATGGTTTAGTTTAATTGTGTACATTAAATTACATACTTACACAAATATACACAACACACAGACCTAAACACAGAGCCACAACAAAGAACACAGATGGTATTTTTAAATTTAAATTGTATTCTGAATGTTTATACATTTTTAGTCTGTCTTATGTTATTTGTTTTATTTTCTTATATTATATTATTTATTTCTATCTACAGCTAGCACTGTCTAACTGTTTTACGTCTTTGCTGCAATTTTGTGCCAAAGTTTTGTGCCATATAATAACAACAACAACAACAACAACAACAACAACAGCAGCCATAATTCTGTTTCTGTTCTGATTTTTGTCCCCTGCTTATTTTGACTCATCTTGGTCCATAAATCAAATCATTTGTGTGCTCCTGTGCATCCACGTGAGTGCATGTGCACATGTAGAGACCTGGGTCCTCAAATCGGAACAAGCAGATTTTTGGGTCAGTGGTCAGGGCTGGGGTTAGGTCAGGGTAGGGTTAGGGGTTAGACAAGTAATGATTACGGTTAGAGTAAGTCTGAGGAAATGAATGAACGTAAGTTTCTGTAATTTTGTGTGTAATTCAGAGGATGCTGCGGGACAGGTTAAGTGATTTCCTCAGGGCTCACAGAACTGTTTGGTTTCACCGTAGAGGTTGCGCTGGTGTCAGCAGCAGGATCAACCAAACAGGGTTTCCATGTGACAGCAGCAGGGGTGCCGTGTGAGCATGGCAGATTAGATCAACCAATCAAACAGCGAATGAGCCTGGGATATTTGGGGGGACAGGTAGGCATACAAATTAGTGGTCTGATGACATTAGAGGTAACGTTTAATATCATTAGATTTCCATAAAATACAGCAGATATTCATCTTATTTATAAGACAGAAAGTGTTGGAATAATGTGTGTGTCCTTGCCCCACCACATCTCCCAAAATGTTTAATGTTATGCTAATTTGGTCCTCTTCTAGATTTCTCAACAGTGTGAGTAAAGCAAGTTATTCAAGGTATGTAAATGAGTCAGACATCTTACATCTTACCTGGCATTGCCTGTTATGTCGCAGTAAACCCACCTATCTGGTGCCTCCAGTGATTTCTGGGACTCTTACATTCCACAGATTGTTGTCCAATGCAAGAAAACATACGTGTGGAATTTGAGGAACAGTAAAAAAAATGCATGAAATTTAGATGATGTTTTAGAGTGATTATAATGATTGTATTATTACATTTCAGGGCTAAAGAAATACTTGCTGACTGTACTTTGTCCATTGATCCCAATTACTATAATTTCAGTTATGGCTCTAAGTACATTTACTTAACTTCTGTGCTAAAGTACAAATTTGAGGCACTTTTACTTTACTTGAGTATTTTAATCTCATGCCACTTTCTACTTCTATGAGGACGTGCTGCTTTTTCTTTTAGTTAGTTTAATTATTTTTATTTATCAATTTCTAAAAAACTTTTCTGCAGTGAGGAATTTTACTTTTAATACTTAAATACATTTCCATAAGTGTACTTACGTGTTTTTGCTCAAATAACATTTTTAATGCTTTCTTTCTTTCTTTCTTTCTTTCTTTCTTTCTTACTCTCTATTTTGAACACTTATTTGTATATTTTGTTATGCCAGGGTTTGGTGTTGAAATGTTAACATTCTATCTGTTATTCATTTTGTTTTGTGTCAGCGTGATGGCACTAGAATAATGTTTTTCTATAAATGTGTCTGAATAATCCCATAAGGGGTCGGCCATGTTCAAACGGCCACACATGAAAATAAACAATTCATTCACTCATTCCTTGGTTGCAGAACTCTCACCAGTAACAGAGTATTTCCTCATAGTGTGGTATTAGTACTTTTACTTAAGTAAGGGATCTGAATTCTTCCTCCAACACTGCTGACATGCAAATGCTACTGCAGGGTTTTGATTTTCCTGTAACACCAGCACACTCTGAAAAAGGACATGTTCACTTTAGCCCTTTTTAAACAGGAGTTGTGCAAATTTGCAGGAAAGCCCAATCAGTCTTTTTCTCAGCATTGGCAGTATAAAAACAAAATCGGGGAGTGCAGCAAAATGCCGCCTACCTACTTTTGTTCATACAGAATGCGCCTTTTTCGGGGCAATGGGGGGCGTGAGCGAGTAACAAAACGTGTAGCTCAGCATGTGACGTAAACAGTGACGTGACGCGATCAACGGGAACTGCCCATTGGTCCAACATCCCATTGTTCCAACCATATTAAACCCATTGGTCCGAAGTCCCGTTGTTCTGAAATCATCATGATGCCCTGTGGTTAAGGTCTGGTTAGGTTTAGGCACAAAAACCACTTGGTTAGGGTCAGGAAAAGATCATGGTGTGGGTTAAAATGAAAAAGAAAGTAACAAACACATAAGCTGTGAGCCTGCTTCGCCTCAAACTTTTCCCAGCTGACCCAGAGCCGGTCACGGTGCACCATCAAGGTAGAAATACGCCTGCCGGGAGCCATTCAGCACCGCGGACCGTCGGACCAATGGGCTGTCGGACCAATGACATGGACCCGGATCAATTCGCCAATCCGGCTCTGTGTGTCTAAACGCTCGCAGCTTGCCGGCAACGCGGCCCAACATTTGCCGAAAATGTGGCAGTGTAAAAGGGGCTATTGTTTAAGTTTATTTAACAGGAAGTCAATTCACCACTATATAGTACATCACTTTATAAACCTTTACATGTGTTTGAAATGTACAAATGTGATGTATACATGATTTAAAGAAACGTAGGATGCCAACATTTTCTTTGAATAGTGAATTTATGATGATGTTGCTCTGGCCTTTGTGCCCTCAAGAAAATTCCCCCACTGCAGGCAAAGTGGCCCTAAAATTACAGACTTCCGGGCCTGGTAAGTAATATAAAGACATTGCTCCTTAATGTAAAATTGTCAAACGGGCCCTGTATCCCAGGGATAATATATGTTCAAATCACAAGACGCTGCTGCAGAGCTCAGTTTCCGTTATAAAGTGAGGTGTTTGATGCTCTGTACAGCCATCAGCTGTTAGTGAATATGACCGTAATCACACTCTCTTTCTCTGGTATTAATTATACCTGATTGTAGTTGCTGGGTACTGTAGGGATACATATTCAAAAGCATTCAAAAACTTTGTCCACCGAGGCTTTGCTTGGTATTGTTTTTCTCTCTGAGAGTGAGACTAACACCAGACTTAATTAAACCTTCTGACACTGACTCAGCCGCCTGTTTCTGAAGCACACACTGGAACTACAGGCGTACACTCCTGCAGGCTGACCCTCACGACCCTGTCAGCTCAACAATGACATTTCCAGACAGAGGTCACCTTCTAATTATCTTTTCCCGAGCTGAATCAGCCACGTTTGACCTCCGTAGATGTTTGCACAACTCATCAACAGCACTGTGCGGCTATAATCTTCCATAAACAACAACATGTGGCTGTTTGTCCAAACTTAACAAAGACCTTGAAGATCGCTGCAGATTCTTTAACCATCAGAAAGCAAAATGGTTTTGATAAGCAGTTGTCTGCACATGTAGAGATACAGAGTTCAAGAGCTGGTTCATACAGATGTTTGATCTTTGATTGACAAAATGTTTGCATCCACTGATAGTGTGTGTGGAGCTGCCTCAGGATGGTTGATGTAATCACAGTGTATCATCATCATGCTGCCAGCAAATGTTTGCATACATCTTTGGCTATTTAACTTAATTGACTGATGTTTTTGGGATGTGTTTATCCAAACAGCAGACAAAGACAAGTCACCATCCAAAAGCTTATTCTATGTGCGTATGTTCAGGCGAAGAATCCCCCTGGGCGATGACAATGACGGGTCCATATGAAGGTCCTTACATCATCTGAGCAACATTCCTTGCCAAAGTACACATGGTCACATTTACTCATTTGAGCAACATTAGTTACTGAATGGAAAATGACCCCAATTTACAACTGACAAGAGCCGAGAGGATGCCAGAGAATTTAAATAACGATTTCAAAGCGGTCACGTTTTCCACAAAAGCCCTGACAGCGCTGAAATGTCACGAACAGCTTGAAGTGAAGATTGCTCTCAAACTGTTTGACCTTTGTGCAGCGGATCAGCTGGTGAGCTGGAGACAACGTGCAGGAGCTTGTTTGTGCATTTTTGTAGGTTGCTTGATGTTTCTCTAAAATCTTTGAATGATGCGGTGTGCATGCAGCTGCCTACATTTTTCTTAAACTAAAAACATCTTACACTGAAATGAACAGTTTGGGTCCGTGTTTCTTGGTTGAGGCAGCTTGGAGATCCTGGAAGAAGACAAAATCTCACAGCGACACTCACACTGGAATTTTCACAAGGCTCATTGTTTATTACTACATACCTACAGATCTATCTTACCAAGCCCGTACGGCTGCTATCTTATCATGCATGAACAATGTCACATGTAACCAGAAAACACACTTGAGTTCAGAGACAAAATGAAAACAGAGTTCAGCAACAGGCATCTGTTCGTAGCAAGAGCACGGCCCAACTAGATGTATTTTCTTAATCTGTCATCCAAAAAAAAATCATTGCGCACAAAAACCTTGCACACTGATTCTGATGCGTTGTTGTGAAAATTTGCAATACGTGACAAAATGAAAAGACACATTTCCTCCTTTGCCTCTCTCCACTGGAGTTACCTATCTGGCTGTCACCACTCCCTCCCTGTCTTTCATTTGGCACCGCAGCTGCATGAAGGGGCGGAGCTGTCCTCCACATTCTGTGTGCAGTCAACATCCTCCTCCTCTTCATCATCATACACACCTGAATATCACTATCTGACCTGTTGAACATTTCTGAGTTATGAAATAATTCTGTGTACCCTGTTCCTCTGTGTTGTCGTGGATGTGTCCCGCCGCCACATTTTCTTCACTGATTCTTGGTCAAACGTCTCTAAAGGCTCTGACGGATGCAACAAATGCAGAAGATCAAACCTGTTCTGAAAATTTTAATGACAAAAGTTAGGACTCAGTGTATGAACATAATTGACACAACGTGAGGTTGTATTTATTTTTAGACATGCAACAGTTTCAGACGAAAAAACAGACTCACTGTGCAAAGGCTTTAACTCAACAACATGAGGCTCTGTCTGATGATGTCGTGTCTCTCGTATCTAGGCAACACAGGTATGTTGTAAAGGTACATTTCACAATTTCAATTGTTACAAGCTGATTTATCAGACTGGCATTAATCAATCAAAATGCCGAACATTTGCTGGTTCCAGTCTCTGAAATGTGAAGATTTTTTATCTGTTTCATGTCACTGAAAATTGAATATCTTTAGATTCTATGCTATTTGTCAAACAAACAAACAAACAAACAAACAAACAAACAAACAGCCATTTGACAATGTTAACTTGGGCTCTGGTCAAGTGATAATGATAGTACTTATTATTTCACTCTTACTATAATTATTCTGCTTGTGTATTACTATGTAAATGTTGCTAAAACTGACGGAAATCTGAGCAATTATTACCACTGCCTACAGTTACTGTTTGTACAAATATTAGTAACACCCCAGTCATTCATCAACACTCATCCAGTCAGTCCAACTCCCCCCTGCTCACAGCCAGCTGAGGCAATAATGTCACCAACCAGACAAAGCTATTTGATATATGCTTATATCCGCTCCATCAGCGGAGCCTTCTCAGAGGGCTGTAAACCCCTGACCTCATCAGACCTGGCAGCAACAGGTCAGACAGCCTGACAAGGTGGAGCAAAGAATTAGTACTAAACACCACTTCCAGTCAGTTAGCCACAGTTTCTGAACAGAACCGGACATGTTCCAGAAGGAATATGATGCGAAATTAACAACAGCAGCAGCCAAGATTACATATTTCCTTGTAATTAGCATGTAGCTATATGTAGCAGTGTACTTGCAGCCAGGGAATGACGGTGTAAAGCGGCACTTTGTCCTGTTAAAAATCAACAATTAAAGCTTCCAAACACAACCTGACATGTTCCAGCAGGAATATGATCCACAATAAGGGAGAGATGAATAACACTGACAATCAAGAGTACACATTTCCTTGACGTTAGCATGTAGCTATATGTAGCAGTGTACTTGCAGCCGGGGAATGACGGTGTAAAGCAGCACTTTGTCCTGTTAAAAATCAACAATTAAAGCTTCCAAACACAACCTGACATGTTCCAGCAGGAATATGATCCACAATAAGGGAGAGATGAATAACACTGACAATCAAGAGTACACATTTCCTTGATGTTAGCATGTAGCTATATATAGCAGTGTACTTGCAGCAGGGGAATGGCTGTGTAACGCAACACTTTGTCCTGTTGAAAATCAACAATTAAAGCTTTTAAAAACAACCCGACAAGTTCCAGGAGGAATATGATCCATGATAAGGGAGAAATTAATAACACTGACAATCAAGATTACATGCTTCCCTGACATTAGCATGTAGCTACTTGTAGCAGTGTAGGCTACGTAATGCAAACACTTACAGTAACATGTCTGGAGCAGATGACCATACAAACAAATACGTCATGAGCCGCCATCAGTTTGTAGGCAAAGTCAATGTAAACGCTTCAGAGTACTCAGAAGGGTGTGAAGCCTGAGGTTTTTACTCACAGGGATTATTTCTTCATACGTTCACCTCATCACCTGAAACTCAAGCCATGTTTAATATGAACATCTGATATTGTAATACACTGGAGAAGCATAATAGGTCGCCTTTAAAGCATCAGTTATAGTATTATAAGATGATATAATAAACAGTACATGATAGAACTCTCTAAGAGGTACTGGTCTGCCCAAGAAGTACTTTAATACTTCTAGTACATTTTGCTGTAGAGTGGATATTTTCTTTGATTATCCCATTCAAAGGCCCCAGAACAATACTGAGTCAAATAATGTGTCTGAAAGCACAGCAGGGAGAAAGGAAGAGAGAGTCAGACAGTCAGCAGAGAAAGAAAAGCTAATCAGCAGCGTTTAGAGGAGGGGATAAGTGTGTTTATGTACACTTCAGTCAACAGCTTCAACCATTTATCACTCACCGCGTAGGTGTGTGTTCCTGTGAGTGTGCAAGGGAGAGTGTGTGTCTAATTGTAAGGTCGATGCACTGGCGTTTGTGTGTGTCGTGTGAGCACGTCAATCAGCGCAGACAGTCACAGCGTCGGCAGGGCGCTGTGTGTGAGCTGCTATCACTATCAGCCGTCTCTTATCAGCAGCGGTGGAGGTTAAAGGTCAAGAGGTCAAAGTCTGCATTCCACCAGAGGTCAGGATCATTAGTGGATGCTGAACTTAGCTAACAGCCATGATGGAGAAGAACATCAGAGGACAATTAGAACAATACCTAACGGTTATTAACAAGTTTAACAACACAGTCTAGTCGTTCCAGTGTCAGTGGAGGTTTGTTAGGGCTGTTTTAAAGCTGCTGCTGTGTTAGCTCGTTCTAACGTGTGTAACGGCAGCAACAGAAAGTTTGCTTATTCAGGAGAGAGTCAGAAGCAGGGACGTCAGCTGAGTAGGTGGTCCTTTAATGTGGTCCAGGAATCATTAGTGACACACTGCTGAAAGAATGCGACGATATGCACCCCAGAAAACCTCTAAATGTGGTCTGAGCATCAGATCTCCAGACGCATTGAGGATGAAATTGGGGCATTCACACCTGTATTTAAAGTCCAGTCACCTCGGATGCATGTGAATACCAGGTGTAAAGAGGGCCTAAGTTAGTGTCCACCACTGGTAGACCACAGTGGGAGGTTAAATATTCACAGAGCATTTTTTATCAGGAAATTTTGGTTCTTTTCATTCTAAAATAACACATATGAATACCATCAATAATCAGTTTGTAGCCTACCACTGACACTGGATGGAGATGGAAGCTTGCACAGGACAGGGAGACACAGGCTGATCTGAGGTCGAGGGAGCGGCTCCCTAAAGTTGTAATTTGACGGGATCCTGTTCCACTGTGGCTTCACTAACTCTGCAAGACCAGGGAAGGCACGGTCTGGATTTTATTAGAAGGCAAGGATGCATATGTGCGTGTGTGTGTGTGTGTGTGTCTTAATGAGACTAGATGGCACGTCTTGGCTATACAGCGCCAAAAATAAACCGGGATCTGGACCAGAATTGCAATGCTGAACTTTTTCCACTTTCTAGCCACAATTAACCCGCCTTCATTTAAGAACACACACACACGAACCGTGAACACACACTGACACAAACCCACATGCGTACGTACACACACACTCGCAGTCACAAAAATGTGTTAGAAACACACACCCAGCTCTCTCCCTCTCTGCAGCCAGGGAACGCCTGTTGCTATTTTTACACTCACTGTAGGACCGCTGTGGAGCCATGAGTTAGTGTAATCGCTTTTTTTTCTTCTTCTGCACATTCAGTCATGTGTCCTGTCAAAACAGAGCAGCAGAGAAACGTGCAGCAGTGGCCGAGGGCCAATGGTAGATAGCAGGACTTCTGGCCTGACGCACAACCGTCCCGCTGTGTCAACATCTGTGTGCATGTTTAAATGTGAGGTGGGTTTTTGTATCATACATCATCCTCCTCATCACTGATAGACTGATCCCACTCTGAGGAAATGTTACCATGCTACTGTAAATTACAGATAATACAGATTTAGCTGTGGGGTTTTTGTGTATAGAGCGAGGTTAAAGAGCAGGAAATGAGATCCTGGTATTTTTATATTTTTGGCAAAAATCTTCTTCTTACCAGGAATGATTGCTGTGGTGCATCTGTGTGTTCACGAGCCAAAGATGACTGAATATACGGACTCAAAACCACATTCTCCAAACCATGTACTCAGTTATTTTCAGTCAGTAATGCCAAAGTGTGACACTGAAATACAGCTATCAGTGTTTCAAAGCTAGATTAACTGCAGTTGGTTCTTCTGGACACCTTTCAGAGTCAGATGGAAACTTATCCTTTGCCTGTCTGATACAGCTTTTCCATCAAAATCAGTGTGCATACTCAGGTTTTTTAAACACAGGCAAACCCACTAAAAATAGGCTGTAGACTCCCTTCACATTACCAGCAGACCAGAGCTGCACACGCCTCTGCAGCACACAAGCATGCCTTTCTGTGTGGCTTTTTTTATTTTTGGTGTGTCACGTTCGATGTCATGGACAGGCAGGAGAACAGGTAAACACTGGAGGAGCATAGAGGCCTGTGAAAACTTTATAGAGGTTTCTTCTTTTCACACTTACTCAGTGTCTCTTTTAAACTCAGTGCAAACTAAGAGGCCATTTACACGTACACAGTGATTTTGATAAACGGAGACATCTTCCTTCGTTTGTGCCCTTTGTTTACACGCAAACGGAGATTTCTCCTCTGAAAACGAGTCTTTCTAAAAACTCCGGCCAGAGTGGAGATTTTGAAAAACTCCAGTTGCGCGTTTGCATGTAAACTGAGATAAACGGAGATAAACGGAGTTATAGGCAGCCGACGTCACAGTATGCACCGGAACTTGCACCTGTGTAAAAAGTGCGACCTATGTTGCTATGGTGACAGTGGATACATGGAAGGCTTGAGCTTCTCGTTACACTGCCACCTACAGGTTTGGCATGCTCTTGTGTATATATACACGGGTAAGTGTGAACGAAGATCTTTTTGAAAACAGAGACGGTGAAATGTCCGTTTATGAAAATAGTCGGCAAGGTGTAAACAGCCTCTAATTTGGATCAATGTGTGTGTGCTGTGGGCGTGGCAACTCCCTCACTCTCCTTGGTTCCTCATTAAATTCATTCAACTCACCTGCTCTCTGCTGCTCACCTGAGAACCATCCAGTAATCAGCCAGCCAAACCCCTGCAACCTCCCTGCCATCAACCCACTCTCCTCTGGATTTTTCCCTCCTGCCACCTTCTTTATCCTGGCAATAAAACCCCTCTTTTTTACCACGTTCTCCCTGAGTCTGTGTTCTGTGTTTGGGCTCAACTTGTTGATTGTAACAGTTTGAGTGCTGCATGTGTGGAGATGTTATTTAAGACTGAGGTTTTTAAGACTGCTAATTTTATTTTCAAAGCCTGGAATATAAGGCAATCCTTGCTCTTTAAGTGAGATATATCAGTGGATTAGATTAGGGTTCACTGTCCTAATCATGAGGACTGTTGTGTTTACGTTCTACTATTGTACATCTGTATTACTGTACATTTGTTTTGTATCTTTGTTGTTTCCAACTTGTATGTTTGATCACTGTTTCTGTTTTTAGGATAAAGTGTCTTATAAGAAATCAAATCAAGTCAAGTCAAGTCAAGTCAAGTCAAGTCAAATCAAGTCAAGTCAAGTCAAGTCAAGTCAAGTCAAGTCAAGTCAGATCAGATCAGATCAGATCAGATCAAATCGTAGTACTTTGTGGCTGTGCGTCATTGCATCTCGCCTGTAAAGGAGCCTGTTGTTTTCCCATCGATGCTGATCAGAGCCGGAGCCAGAGCTGATAAATACCCATGACTACTGCAGTCATTTGACCTGGGTGTGAATGCCAGTTAAAACCTTTTCCACTGCATTGAACCACACGTTAGCGGGTGTTAGCAGGTTTTTTTAGTGCAGCGGGAAAGGGGCTTGACTGGTCAGCGAAGCAGGGTGCAAAATGTGCTGCTGGCTTCATCATTAGGCATGATACCAGAAATTTTGTAGTCCATACAAATACTAGTGAAATTCTAAGATTCTTGATATCTAATTCAATACCACAGAAAAGAACAGACAAAAGAAGAACAATAAATCCCATGTACTTAAACATACACTCCTTTATTAAAACAATTAATTCAAATTTAATTTCAATTTAATTATCAATCTCTGATGATCTGCCTTGAATGCAAAGTATTAGTTTGTGTGGGTTCATTAGATTTTGTGGGTGAGGAAACATATTAATATATAACCTACATGTCAACATATTTACATGCAAAAAGGGTGGCCTTTGTCTTTGTTTGCTATTTCCCGCCTCTCCTTCACTGTGATTGGACAGCTGGGTAAAAGCTGACACTGACAAACACAGCATTTCTTCCCAAGAAAAAAAAAATGTGTTGTACTCAGCACAGAATAGATGCCACTACATATGTACTGTATATAGACCGTTTCAAACTGGACAACATAAGCATTCTAAATGGGGCCCTTTGTATTTCCCGTTTGAATGTATGTTAATGCAGAAGCTGACAGGAAGTAAACAGGGACCAAAATTGTTGCCCTAGCAACAGAATAGCAATGAAACGGTCCGTACTGCCCTTCAGTTTGAGGTTACTGGTCACTGAAACAATACAGACATGCGGGGCTCTCCTCAGGCCAGAGTTTCATTATGCACAACAGGCTGGAGGCGTTTTGAATGATGTCCATGTTAGTGGCCTGGGTGGAGAAATGATTCTTAGTTCCCTTAAAACACTCTGACTCATGTCTTCTCTCAGTGTTGACCTTTTCTGCTGCTTATTACAAATGCATCACAAGCCATGTTTCCAAAAACTTTTTATGCACATTTTGAAAAATCTAATTAGAAAAGTTGTTGATAAAACTTGTTACGTTCACTTCAGGTGTTTTTTTCCTTTTTTGAAAAACAGCTGATGAGCCAGATGTGATACAGAAACACTTTGCCTTATAAGTCTGATGCAGTGACCGTTTAACTCACATGACTGACCAGCTACTTCTGCTTTCTGCGTATCCATCTGTGCATTAAACTCATCGCATTAATTTGTCTTTGTCTCCAGACAGCATGAACGATACCAGCTGACGTGAAAGAACAATTAAATGTTTCCCAATGGAAACAGAGTCCTGACAACCTCTCTTTGTGTTTCTCTTGTATATGAGTTAGATAGCCAAGGCGATTTGATTGGTTTCCAGTTCGCACCCTCTGCTTCTTTGACTCTTTTCACTGTCGAATGACAGCCAGTAGGCAATTTGAAGGGGCACGAAGAGGAATGCCATCCCCCAAATGTGTCCCCCTTGTTAACCTGCCATCCAGGTTCAGACCCAGACACTGTTAGAAAGTTGAGATTCTTAACTTTCTAATGATGTCAGTGTTGTTTTTGTTCTACAGATATTAGCCAGACTACATGATGTAACATGATGACTGTCACTAAGCAAAAGCACTGAGGAAAAGGCCATTAAAGTTTGCAGTACGGTGGATGCTAAGACACAAGAGCCATCCAGAGCCATACGACATGTCATTGCAAACAACATATTCATTCCCTTTCCTATGGACAGTATTTAGCCATAGTAACGTGTGCAACAGAGCACCTGATTTGGGTCCACAAATCCAAATAGAGCTTCCACACAGCTGACCGTCTGTGCTGCAGGAAATTCCCAGCAACTTTTCCCTCTTACAGTAAACTTGGGATCATTCTTACAATCAAATTTAACAGGAAATAGTAACCGAAAGTAGTGTCACATGCAACAGTTCTGTGTGTGTGTGTGTGTGTGTGTGTGTGTGTGTGTGTGTGTGTGTTTGTGTGTCTTTCTTTAAGCAGGACAGTGAGAGCGATGGTTTGCTTATGATTCTTTGAAGGCGGTCATACAGAGGAGACTAATGGACACTTCTGTTTATTTCTTGGCAGCGCGCCATGAAGGGGCAAAGGTACACGCACACACACACACACACACACACTCAGAGGCAAATGTAAGCTTTCACATAAGTCATTACAGCCCGTGTTGCCATAGCAGAGCTGCAGCTACTGTGGAGCAGAAGTAGTGGCATCGTTTAATGAGCCCACAGACTATAAATAGCTCTGATGAACTGAGCGACTTGTCGTTTTTTTTCTCTGTTTTCATCCCTTTCTCTCTCTCTCTCTCTCTCTCTCTCTCTTCCTCCTTCTCACCAAACAGCCCTTCATCTCTCACACTCAACATGTGGAAAGCCACTATCTTCTCTTCACATCTGAGAAGCTTATCTGCTGAGAAGTGCTCTGCAAGATAAACTTCACTTCTGTCAAATTCCTCTGAAATTGGAGAAAAGGAGCAACATGTGATTCCTGATACGTAATGCATCTGTGATTTATTCAGTGTTGTCCTATTTTACCAACATTTGCATTTCTAGGGAAGCAGCATGGGTAATATACAGAACACGAGTGAAAGAGCAGAACAGGTTTTGGTGTGGAGATTGAAGTTATGATAACTATACTGGAAACACAGCAGTCAAATAAACAGCAATAAAACATACAGACATGTTTCTCATTTACATGTTTCATTCATTACAGTTGACGGATGCATTTTAAATTATTATTTAAATGTTTAATGACATTTTTATAAATCAAATGCAATAGCGCTTTTTGCAGAGTAGGCGATTACGGAGTTGGATTACCAAAATAAAAGTCACTATTCAGTAATCAGCTCAGATTACATTTGTAAAAATGTGTAATTAGATCATAGTTTCATTGTCGAGCATTGCTTTATTAATTTTTGATTACATCTTTAAAATATGGCAATTTTAGAATTATCTTAACTAACTTTTTTTATAATAACCAGTGCTCCTCTGCATTCAAAGAGCAAAGTCCTCCATGTGTCATTTGATTAAAAAACAGCAGCAACAACCACAAACATACACAAGAGAAACAGCATCCCACATGTTGTTGAATACAGTACACCTGTAGTTTCTGCCAGACTGTTTTTTTTAAAGTTGATTTCATTTGACCAACTGTAAATACCACTTAAACGCAAAATGCTTTTTATCTGCATTGAAAGTATTTTGAGAGGTTTAACGAGACAGGCTGTTCTCATCTGTTCGTACATGAACCTATGAAAAGTAATGGACCATGTAATCATTAGCCAGCAATGTGAACAATGTGTTTACGAGAGTAATGAAGGAAGTGGTGAAAAGAGCGAAAGCCTCTGTAAGGAGTCAGGCTGAAGGGGGCATATGGGTCAAACAAACACAAGACTTTAACCCAGGAGACCAGTGTCAGTGTCCCATGCAAAACAAAATGAACTTAAAGTCATTTTCAGGTTCGTTATCACCTTGATTTCTTTTCCAAAACCTTAGCTATGTAACTATACATTAAGTATGTCACATGACAACGCCAAACCTTTTTTTTTTCCTAAACCTAAGCTACGTACTTCTACATTTAGTAGGAAACATGACAACACCCAACCATATTTCTTTTCTTAAACCTAACCTATGAAACTTTGTGCCAACTTGACTTAAACTTCCAAAGCCCCATGAGTCAGAAAAATGTCACATTGGACTGAAAATCCCTTTCTGCTACAGCCCTTTGCCCCAAAAATAAATACCCCAAAAAATACACATTCCCTGTAGTAAGTTTCAGTTTCCCAGTGGTGTTTTAGCCAGCAATCTCTTTAATGACCCATCCCTGCATTTCTGGAGACATTTATGCCACCAAATGTGGAGGTATTAAGCCAAAACATGATGTTTTCTTAACCATATGATTTTTGTGCCTAAACCTAACAGCATCCACCACAGCGTTGTTAACAAATGTAAAGTATCCGTGGTTTACAGAAATGTACAATGCAAACATTTTTTGTAGAAAGGAGTGTGTATTTTCCAAATAACGGGACTTTAAAGCAATGGGACTAACAAGGCTTCAGAATTTTGGGCAGTCTCCCATAACTTTACATGCCTAAACCTAACTTACTAACTTACCATTAAGTACACGACTTAACGCTGAATAGGAAACGTGACAACGCCATCCACGGGGTGCTAATTCATTAGATATCACACAAATTGTTGTGTGTGCATTTTCTTAAGATATCATACAGACTCTTGTTTGAGGATATGTTTAAAGAGAAAAAAGAATATTTGTGTAACACAAATATTTGTAATTCAATGGATTATGTCACTATTGCCATCTAGTTTGTATTTAGTACCTGACTACATATCAGAGTAATTTGACCCGACCCTGTCAGAGAGGGCAGCTTCGAAGGAAATGAAAGAGAAAGAATGAAACTCTTGCTAAAGGGTGGTTGTACAGTGGAGAAACAGAACAGCTTATCTTGGAGGAGACTTGATTGATTGGTTTTAATACAGTCTGTAATCTGGTTTAAAATCGGGAAAGGAGTCACATTGTCCTCGAAGACTACAGCTGATACACCCTGCAGCCACCCGCATGACACTGGCTGACCAGGGAAGCTGTGAGGCAGAGTGGAAGGAGGCATGGTCCACACAGCTTGTAACAAACAAACAAAACATTCATTTCTTTATTTATTTCTTTTTGCAACATTTGCAGTGCATCTGTTTGCAAAAAGCTATCAGTGTTATCTTAACTCTTCCTGTCAGCAGAACAATTAACCACAAGATTTATCTACAGGCTCTAACCATCAGCCACAACTTATATCAGCTGCCACTGTTCTGTGTCAGGCGGTGACATTTAAAAAGGACTGAGGAGATAGAGCAGCTATCTGTCTGATCGAGACACAGTGTGTGTCTGGTGGTAGCCATTGGGTTTCATCAAACCAATATGAGACTGCTTTGTTACAGGAAGCTGTGTGTGTTATCAGAAAGCATGCGGCGTTCATCTCTGTACCAATGTGCTGCTCTTGATCAATTGTACACGCATGATGACATGTGTTGGTAGAGTTTTGTGCTGTAGTGAACCCTTTGACTTTGAAAAGTATTTTCACAAACAAAACGAGGAGGCAAAGCTAATTAGCAACAGCAATCCAACACAAACATGTAGTGAGAGCGGTAATATATCACCTCTCTAAATACTGGAACAGTAATACACGTATCATTTGCTCTCTGGGCTGGAAAGTGAGATCTGAAGCCAGAGATTTTAAGCATACTTGCCAGGTAATCATTACAAACTAGTATTGATTTAACAGAACAGCTTCACACAATGATTCCTCAAGATTTCACCAATACTGAAGGTTACACATCAGCTGCAGCTGCTTTACCTCCACACATCACCACTATGACACAGTTTTTGCAGCTGATTGTCTTGTAAACATGCAGTTCTGTCCAATTTGCCATGTTTACAAGGAAAACATCAAAGTGTGCCCACTTTCATGCACCGTGTAGCAACGGGGAAATGTTTAGGAGTTTCCAAAACCTTACTGCTGTGTTGTCTGAGAGCGTCTGAGCTAAACCCTGCTCTGCTATAAAAACATTTTTCCTGCTACATCCCGCCACATTTTCCTGCGCACAATAAAACATGTTACCATCCACTGTTCCCTCTCTTTTTCCCTCACTCCCTGTTTTCTCTGTCGTAATGCATCCCTGAGATTTCCTGTGCCAGATCACGTAAAGACTTACGGGTAAATCATTCTCTCCGCAGCCCATTTGACAGAAGAAAATGTTGGCATCGTACATTTCTGCAAACCACAGATATGTCACATTTGATGGTGATATATATCATATCAAAGTTCTTAACGTGACATAGTGTATCGGCTGACTTTGCCACTGGTAGGTGGAGGGGATGACCGATAGCATGTCACCAAGGCAAGACACCTGCCAACCAGCAGCCGACCGACACATAACCAAACCAGTTGTTATTTGGCAAGTCATCGCTTCTTTTCCAGCAGGTTTTTAGCCAACAAACTTTTTATTATTTTAGGAGCCATGTCATTCGTCCAATGGCTCAACATTCCTAAGCCCCATTAGTCAAAAAAAAATGTCCCATTGAACCAACAACCCATTTTTCCAATAGCCAGTTATCCAAAACAACAAACGTCCATTGTCCTGTTTCTCCACAAAATGACACTCCCTGCAGTTTCAGTTTCCCAGCAGCGTTTGAGCCACTAATGCCAAGTGTTTTTACTGACACTCCTCAGCATTTCCCAGCTGCATTTGAGCCTCCAAACATGGTTGTTTTTCATCAACCTGTTACTGCTTTTCCAGCAACTTTTGTGGCACCAAACATGGGTGTTTTAAGCTAAATCATGATCTTTTCCTAACCATAACCAAGTGGTTTTTGAACTTAAACCTAACCATCAATTCACTATGGTGTTGTCGACAAATGTAAAGTATCCATAGTTTACAGAAACGTACAATGCCAACATTTATTCTGGCGAATGTATAACTGCAGGGAGTGTGTATTCTCAGAGAAACAGGACTTTGGAGCAATGGGAGTTTGTTTCTGGGATAATATGCTGTTGGAGAAAAGGACTTTCGGTCTAGTTTTCTAGACTATTACAGCTTCAAAATGTGGGTTTGTCTGTACAATGGGCATTCCTCATTTTTTGGCAACCCATCGCTATGTTTCCACTGGATATATAGTCATGAAATGCAGGAGTTTTAACAGAGGTGTTGCTGTGTTTCCAGCCAGGATTGGGCAACAAAAAGTGGGTGTTTCAAGCCAAATCATGATTTTTCTCACTGATACCAAGTAGGTTTTATGTCTAAACATAACCACACAAGAACCACAGTGTTGTTGAAATGTAGAGAAATGTTGAGTTTCGAAATATCAGCTGCATAATAACATACCAGTTTAACATGTCTGTGGTTTGCAGAGTCATACAACGTCAACAGTTATTCGCTTGGGATGTTCTCCAAATGTGTGAGATCCTTTTCTGTCCGTATTTGTCACATGATCCATACCTCCTTCCTGTTGTCACCTCCATCCCTGTGTGTTCAGTGAACTCTGTCCTGTTTCCCATGCATGAAGAAAATGGGAACTGCCCAATGGTCCGACAGCCCATTGGTCCGACCATATTAAACTCATTGTCCGTTCTGAAATCATCATGATGCCCTGTGGTTAAGGTCTGGTTAGGTTTAGGCACAAAAACCACTTGGTTAGGGTCAGCCGGTCGCGGCGCACAATCAAGGTAGAAATATGCCCGCCGGGAGCCATTCAGCACCGCGGACCATCGGACTAATGGGCTGTCAGACCAATGACATGGACCCGAAGAAAATTCACCAAAACTCTTTCAGTGTATATTTTTTTAATCTCCACTTCAACCAGTGAAACTCCCAGGTTCCATGCACTGTGCTCATATTGTATATGACTTCAAACAGCACGGATGAAAATAGACCCGTGTGTTTTTACACTGGGTAACCCTCAGAAACCCAAAATAATAACCCAACCTAATGACCAAATTACTTCACGGATGGCTTACTAGTGCAAACCATTCCACACACACACACACACACACACACACACACTCACTCACACACACACATTTACTCACACACTACAACAACAAAGCAACAGCCCAATCTAGTCTTCCATCTTCTCCAGTGCTCTGGAAACAATCTGAATGAGCTCATCCGCTGCAGAGCTCCACGGATCTCTTTCTCTCTGCTGCTGATAAGACAACACTTGTGTTTGGTGGTGTTGCTGTAGAGATGCAGTGTAGTTTGGCCACATGTACACATTCATCAGTCACGACCTTGTCTTTAACATCACTGACACTGGCATGAGACATACCGTAGACTCTAAGCAAGGAGAATTTAAGGCATTCATGTTATAAATGTCACCAAAAATGTCTTAACTGGTAGCTTCTGTTTCCCATTAAAATAAATAATGTTATTTTTAAGGTATTAAACTAATACTTGGCTGATGCAGAGTAGCCAACCCAAATAATTCTTCAAACAACCACAACCTCTTAACACAACATTATGTGGTGGTGCCACAGAATGTGTTAAAATTACATGCAGACACCACGTAACCGGTGCCAGTGGAGCCTTTGTCGTTGTGGACACACGAATTCCCTGGTTTAACAATGTGTCACAATGGGGGGTGGTTAATGCTACGAGCCCATAGGTAGTATAAAGAGCGAGAAAGTCAGTGTAAGGAGGCAGGTTGGGGTGGTAGATGGGTCAAACTAACAGGACTTTCACCCAGGAGACTGCCGTTTGTGTCCCAAAATAAAAGTCAACTTTAACTCCTTTTAAATGTACGTACTTATGTACTGTCTTTTACATAGCTACGTCCCATACATTACAAACGTAGTTATATTCTCTTAACCTAATCACAAAGTTTTGGTGGCTGAACCAAACCATGCCGACCCACCCATAACAAATGTAGTTCTTTTAACAGAAACCACCATATATTTCTAAACCTCATCAAGTGCCTTTGGTGCCTAAACCCAACCATGCAATCACTATGTAATTAAGCTCATTACATGCTAACATTACCATGAAAAACGTCCCAATTTGACCGAAAAGCCATTTCTGTAACAGCCCATTATCCCAGAAACAAATGCCCATTGGTCCAAAGTCCCATTTCCCTGAAAATACACACTCCCTGTAGTAAGTTTCAGTTTCTCAGCAGCATTTGAGCCACAGGAAGTGCGTACTTTTGCAGAAATAGGACTTTTGTTTTTGGGATGACGATTGTTGGAGAAATGGGCTTTCGGTCCAATGGGACATTCTTCGGACTAACAGGGCTTTGGAATTTTGGACTGTAGGAACAATGGGCAGTCCCCAAAATAATGCCACCACCAGTCCTCCCCATCCAAATGATCCATCCATCCATCCATCCATCCATCCATTCTTTTTTAACCGCTTATCGGAAGCCGAGGGGCAGCAAGCTGAGCAAAGTATTCCAGACGCTCCTCCAAATGACTTTTACAGAAATATATTTTAAAAGTGTTTGAATTATTCAACTGTACAAAACTATACATGCCAAAATGCCAAGTCCAATCACAAGTTACATCATTCTAGATGTGGTCACAAAAAGGATCAAATGCAGGAATCATTTGACTGAAGAAGTTTAGTATTTTTTCTGTCAATACCTTGAAGGTATTGCGTACCGACACCCAGCCCTTTCAGTAACCATGGAACTAATGACTGATTGGTGTCTGCCTACATCTTTTTAAATTTTCTGTAGTTTGAGGAAAAGTTTTTTTATTTGCTACACGTGCTTTAGATTTAATAGAGTAAAATTATAGTTATGTGACACGACTGTTGTCTGACAGCCACTGAACATGTGACCTTGTAGTAAGAGGTCAGTATCTGGTAAATACAGGTGCAGTTCGTCTGATTTGGTCAGACTGTCCTCAGTCTCTTCATAGACGCACAGCAGAGGGAGCTACCTCTCTCATTGTAAAAGTTATTGGAGGGGCGGCCAAGGCCTGCCAGAAACCATCTCTTCAAAGACTTTATCCCCTTTTTTCCTTGTTTCCTGTCCTTCCTTCCTTTCATCCTTTCCTCCCTCCCTAACTACCAACACTTCTCTCCTCCTCTTCTCTCTTTCTCTCCACCTGATCCTGTTTCCCTTCACCTTGTCTCCCCCTGCTGCTCTCTAACCTGGGAACACAGGGTCAGTGGGACATAATCCCTCCTTTTACAGCTGCCCTAATACCTCCTGCCGCCACCCTGACGTCTCAGACTTCACAACCTTCCGTGTCACGACCGCCGTCTGAAGCTGAGGAGACATAATGCAGCCTGACACTGAAACCCTCGCTCTTGCTGTCTTTGGAAGAAGCAAAGCTCTGATGATGACATGCGAGGAGGCCTCACTGAGCCATAATGGCCACCCATGAGGAGGTAAAGCCAAGAGAAATTCCAGTGAGAAATACCAGTTGATCAGGAAACAGAGTCCTGGATCTGAACTGGATCCTCAGTGGTATTAAACCAGTGGGTTCCTCTTTGATCACAGTGGGGGAATTCACACCAGCAGCAGAATTAACACCAGAGTTTTTCAGGTCTCACCTCTTGTCAAATCAGTCCCAAGCCCTTAAGTCCAAATCAAGTCTTGAATAAAGTCTCAAGTAAAGTTTTAAGCCAGAAAGTCCAGAACAAGTCTGAAATAAAGTGTCAAGATGAGTCTTAAGCCTGCAAGTCCAAGTCAAGTCTTGAATAAAGTCTCAAGTAAAGCCAGACTCAAGCCCTTAAGTCCAAATCAAGTCTCAATTAAAGTCTCAAGCAGCCAGAAAGTCCAAATCAAGTCTCAATGTAAGTGTCAAGCCTTCAAGTCAAAGTCAAGTTACAAGCCCTTAAGTCCAAATTAAGTCTCAGGTAAAGTGTCAAGCCCTTAAGTCCAAATTAAGTCTTAAGTTAAGTGTCAAGCCTTCAAGTCCAAGTGAAGTCTCAAGCTTTTAAGTCCAAATTAAGTCTCAAGTGAAGTCAAAAGCCCTTAGGTCCTAATAAAGTCCCAAATTAAGTCTCAAGTTAAGTGTCAAGCCTTCAAGTCCAAGTGAAGTCTCAAGCCTTTAAGTCCAAATTAAGTCTCAAGGTAAGTGTCAAGCCTTCAAGTCCAAGTGAAGTCTCAAGCTTTTAAGTCCAAATTAAGTCTCAAGTAAAGTCGAAAGCCCTTAGGTCCTAATAAAGTCCCAAATTAAGTCTCAAGTTAAGTGTCAAGCCTTCAAGTCCGAGTCAAGTCTCAAGCCTTTCAGTCCAAATTAAGTCTCAAGTAAAGTCTGAAGCCCTTAAGTCCTAATAAAGTCCCAAATTAAGTCTCAAGTTAAGTGTCAAGCCTTCAAGTCCAAGTCAAGTCTCAAGCCTTTCAGTCCAAATTAAGTCTCAAGTAAAGTGTCAAGCCTTCAAGTCCAAGTCAAGTGTCAAGCCTTCAAGTCCAAATTAAGTCTCAAGTTAAGTGTCAAGCCTTTAAGTCCTAATAAAGTCCCAAATTAAGTCTCAAGCCCTTAAGTACAAATCAAGAGTGAAGCCCTTAAGTCCATGTTAAGTCTCCAAAAAAAGTCTGAAGCCCTCCAATCCAAATAAAGTTTCAAGTCACGTCTCAAGTAAAGTCTCAACTCCTTATGTCCAAATAAAGTCTCAAATCAAGCCCTTAAACTCGTACACCCAAATTAAGTTCCATGCCCTTGAGTTCAGTTCAAGTCTCAAATTAAGTCTCAAGCCCTTAATGTCCAAATAAAGTCTCAAATCAAGCCCTTAAACTCGTACACCCAAATTAAGTTCCATGCCCTTGAGTTCAGTTCAAGTCTCAAATTAAGTCTCAAGCTCTTAATGTCCAAATCAAGTCTCAAGTTAAGTGTCAAGCCTTCAAGTCAAAATGAAGTCTCTAGTCCTTGAGTCTAAGTCAAGTCTTCATCTTATCAAAGCAAGTCTCGAGTCCTTAATGGAAAGTCTAGTTCATTTTAACGACTTGTCAAAACTAGTCATGAACAACTAAAAATAAAATGAACAACAATCCTACATCTTGCCAAAGTGAGGCTGAAGTAAGTTGAGAGAAGTCTGAGTCAGGTCTTGAAAATCAAGTCTCAAGTTTTTATGTCAGCTTGAAGTCTCCATGTCTTTGTCTGCTATTAGAATTAAAATGACACAGCATTTAAACTTCGATGTGTAGACCTATAATTACACACGGTATGCAAACACGAGTTTCAGGTCTTTAGGGAGTCAGGTCTTAAAGTCAAGTCTCAAATGCTCATTTTTGTGACTTGAGTTTCAAATCTGAAGTCTGCAGCTCTGATAAACACACATCCACCCTGACACGTTCAACTCTCACTACAGCGTTGATGCAAAAAACACAAAGACCCTGGATTAAACACATTCCCACCCTCCTTCATCTATTCCCAATTAGTGCTCCGAGCTGTTGCTGTGAAAGATCTGAAGGTCTCCATTTTCATAGATGTGATTTGATGTTTTCGTTTCTCCAATTTGTTAGATCTCTGGAAGACTTTGATGGGACACACTGAGGAGATAAAGTACCAAATCCCCCGAGGAATCCTTCACACACACACACACACACACACACACACACACACACACACACACACACGCACACACACACAGATACTGTACATGCAATAAATCAGTCACGTGAGAACAATCGCATACCTTCATAGAGCGTGATCGTTAACCTCCTGAACCCTCTCTCTCTCACACACACACACACACAGGGCTGAATATATACACAGGCACCATACATGTCTAAATACATATACAGTGCATCAGTATGGCCTGATCTGTTATGACTTCAGGGCGGTAATAATATACCTGGAACAGTCAGGAGATAACTTTAATGATACGCTGAGCTTCATGGCTTCTGAACTTCAAACTCTCAGTGTGTGTGTGTGTGTGTGTGTGTGTGTGTGTGTGTGTTGATGGCTGTATTACTAATGTAGCATCAGACATGAGGCTCAGAGTATCACTGGGCTGTGTTGAACACAAACAGACCGTCATTCTCCCCCATACACACACACAAACACACACAACCTGACCTCTGAGTCACACACTCTTCTTCACGGTTTTCATCCTCTACCTCCTCTCATATGCTGATGTTTTGAAGGAGGTTGGAGTCCACGTGTTTCAGCCTGTTACACACACATCATGAACCAATTGATTGAGTCATTTCTGTGCAGTGTTTAAATCAATCAGCAGACTTATTTAGACTCTACTTAATACACTGAACCATTGTTTTTATACCTAATAAGACTAATGGAATTAGCTGTTACAGGCTCAGTCTCTCCCGCCTGCTGCAGTTAAACACTGTGTTGATTCCAGAGTCCAATCCAACACAAAGTTTCCATTTAATGACCACAATCCCTCAAAATATTACTTATATTTGATCACTGGCGAGCACCAACTTGGAAGAAGTTTACTCCAATAATGCACTCAATAAGTGACGACTGTTATTTTTCCACATTGTGCAATGACATTTTGCCCACCTCCACGGCTGGCTGTGAATTGTTGCTATCAGGTTACTGTTTTGCTCCGCTGCAGGTCTGTTTTTGTGTCAGGTGTGATGTTTACAATATGGACTTCCAGTAATTTTAGAAAGGAATGAATCGCACTTTAAAAATAAACTCACCCTATTAAGTAATGCCACTGCTGCGATTCAGGTCAGTGTCTCTTTCCAGAAATCATGAGTTACTCAAGATAGTCCACAGACCTTGTTGTGAGCAGTTTCATGTGGGAACTATTTTCTTTCTACCTAACACAGCCATATCACCGTGCAGAAGGAAGTGTGCATCTACTCATGGACGAAAGGCTCGTGCGTGTGACAGCACATTTCAGTCTGGAGTCTGGCGTCTAGACTCCGGCCTCATCGTTCTCCGCAGATATGTTTACATGAGATATTGGGGAGTGATGATTAAATATTCCCCCCTTTAGCTGGAGCCTGCAGGCGGATGTTGGGGTGGAGGTGGGGCTGAAAGAGCAAGCAGCAGCAGCAAGGCAGCACATGTTTACAGGTCGAGTTGACTGCCTGAACTAGCTCCCAGGCGTCGCTCCATTAATGGCGTCCTTCTCAGCTGAGCTTTAACACTAGGTGAGGTAGTAGAAGATCCACACTTGCTTCTGCACGGTGATATGGTTGGTGGGTGTAGCTCAGCAGAAAGAAAATAGTCCCTGCATGAAACTGCTCACAACAACATCTGTGGATTATCTTGAGTAACCAGGTCATGATTTCTGAAAAGAGACATTGTAAGTATTTTTTAGCACTTTGAGCACCATGCAGAGTGCCATCTAGTTCCATTATAATAAGGGGAGAACGCAGACATCGCTGATATCTTCAACACTGTGCAACTCATACCAAAACAGTCTAGACTGATAAATAGCAAAATCTTACACAAGTAAGAGAAAAAGTATGTACATTTGATTTGGGGGTGAGCTGTCACTATAAGGACAATGGTGGATCTGAGAGTTTCATGATAGGTTACCCCAAAATCTAAAATCACGTTTGACAGAATTCATATCCTATATTAAAAAAAAAAAAATTAATAAATAAGTAAAGGTGACAAGAACATTGGATTTAAATGTATAACACTAACTTATAATGCATTTGGACACACTGCATCACTGAAATAAAAAGTAAATATTTTACATTTCAAAGGGACGTTTGTGTCACAGAGTAGAAGGTGAAGCAATGCTGCACCTAAAATTAATATATGGCAGGTTTCTCTCTCATGTCTTACCTATACACTTCATTTTATTTTTTATTTTATTTCATTTCATTTTTATTTTGTTTTACTTAATTTTAATTTTAATTTTAATTTAATTTTATTTATTAATTCATTTTTTATTTTTATTTTTATTTATTTATTTTTTTTTTTGTCTTGCCTATAAACTTACGAGGTACTGAATGAACTATCAAAGGGCTGTGGGTGAAGTAATAGCACAGGGGCAGCTTCTGTGTGTAACTTCATCCACTTTAATGTCCGAATATCATAACTCTTATTACCTGCACATAATGTGAGCAATATTAAATAGTTCCAAATTTAACGTAAAGAGCAAAGTAAAATATGTTAACAGTATGTGAACATTAAATTGCGTAGATTCAAAATAATGAACAAAGAAAAACAAGACGATCTACTGGATACATCCTCGTGAAAATTAATCTCGTCATACACTGTAGTACACACCTATGTATCAGTTATTCAGCAAAATGAGTTAGTAATTACATCATTTTACATTTGTAAGACCCAGCCTATATATTTGTACAACCTGTTTACTGATATCAGTGCGTTCAGCTGCAGGGGGACGTTCTGTACAGCAGCAGCAGCCGCTCTGCCAGGTCTCTGAACAAAGAGCCGGCGGTCTCACTCCCCACAAAAACAGCATTCCTCTGTCCCATCTGTGGACCACCTCATATGATGCCACCTGACTTCCTACTGTACACACTGGCTCACACTTACACCTCTGTAGTCCCGTGAACTCACATCTTATAATGTTTGTGCACTTACACAGCCACAAATTGACAAACTGACCGCCTATATATTGCATGGCGATAAAATGAAGAGTAGGTCAGGTAGAGATTAGCACGTATCTCTGACCTACAGTTCATCCAGTGAAGAGAAGGTCGAGTGAATCAGGCCAGAGGACGTCATGCCGTCAGATAACTGTCGATAAATGTTTACAGTGGTAGAAAGCATGCGAGCCGTCCACCTTGGATTTATTCCAGTCATAAATAACATTTAAACACGATAATAAAACAGAAACATTTGGCCAATATTTCCATCTAAAAGGATTCAGATTGACAAATGCAGTGAAGTTGGACGGCTGCCTCGCTGGTCTTAGAGATGTGTTGTATCTGCTGCCAGAGCTGATCATAAACAGGCCTCTTGTGACGCAGTATCTCCTCCACACACGTGCCTCAAACTACATCAGGTATCACTTTATTTTGTTAGTGCGCTGTTGACTCCACATAACAGTGACGATTAATAACAATGTAGATGTGCTCAGTTTTCTATAGGCAGACTTTTGTAGACTGTCAACAGCGTCGCTCCTCTATTTGTGTCCAAAACACAGTCTTTGTACTGACCTTTAATGGCAAGCCCCTGGGGACAAAATTAACCTTAAACTCAGCCCATTGGAGCACCATGATGTGTTAGCAGGAATATTACAAATAAGTTTCTGCTTGCTTTACATTTCAGGTTTCAGTCTCAGCTGCTTTAAATCTGAACTGGGCCTCTGATCCTGAATCTTTAAGGTTTTTAAAATACCTTCAACTTTGTGTCATTTACCCTCATTCTCTGTGGCTGGACCAGTAAATCAGTGGAGCAGAATTATATTACTTCTCTATTAGTTATGCTGATATGTCATGTAACTATGATATGTAACTTAAAAGCAGGAACATCAAACAGTTGAACTCTTTTTAGGTGGCAGGGGTGAAAATTAGTCTTCCACAGATACACTACATTTGCACATCATTATGAAGTGGGTATATCAAAACTTTACATTTCAACAGTGTTGCGGTTAACCCACTTGGTTATGGTTAGGAAAAGATCATGCTTTGGTTTGAAATACCCGCTTCTGGGGCATAATCCCAACAGGAAACACAGCAAAGACTTGGTAAAAGAAAAAACAACAGCTTTTCTTGGCACTGTACCAACAGGAAACAGAGCGATGTCTCAATTAAACACCACCAGTTTTGTTCTTTGTTGGTCTTTAACTTTGGTCTGCAGCTTGGCAGATGTCTTGCCTATGTGAAACACTACCTACCAGACATGGGGGAAAGCCACACATGTGCAAGTCACAAGCAAGTCTCAAGTCTTTACCTTCAAGTCTCAAGCAAGTCCCAAGTTAGTTGTGGTGAGAATCAAGCAAGTCAAGTCAGCTAGCTCCGTTGTGTTTGATAACATTGTTGAATGTAAACAGAAGTGACGCCCAATGGTGCTTAGCGTGCCTTTCATATTGAATTAAAGCCAAGTCCTTTCAAGTCATCTTTCTCAAGTCAAAGTCAAGTCTCAAGTCATGAATACAAAGTCAAAGTCAAGTCGAGTCTTTTATCAACGTTATTCAAGCAAGTCTCAAGTCATCATATTTGTGACTCGAGTCTGACTCGAGTCAAGTCATGTGACTCGAGTCCCCCATCTCTGCTATCTACCATCCCATTCTTCTCCTGATGACAAAGTCAGCTTATTAGAAACATTGATATGAAAAGTATGAATGAATAAATGTCACATATTCACAGTTTGCAGAAATGTATTATGCTAATATTTTCGTCTGGCATGTGGGCTGTTTCTTGTTTTAAATTCTGATGTGATCCTAAAACCCCTCTCAGGAGAAATAAGGAGCAAAAGAAAGCTCTTTTGCTGCGCTCTTAGGCTTCTCTGAGGTTTCTCAGCTGTGAGAATATACCTTACTGTTATCTCAAGAGCTAATTACTGCAGTGAAGGAGGAACAAGAGCATTTTGAGATCTTAAATTAAGATTGAGCTGCGACATGACAAGCTCAGAAGCTGACTTTAAACAGTACGACACTGGTCAAAATCTCATATTGATGTTATATTGAGCTCAGTTATGTCTCGGCTGGACAAAGAAGAGATCTTATTTTGACAGAGAACAAATAGATACAAAATAGGTGTCTGCTCGACTGGATGATTTTTTTCTGAAGCAACTATCATGTTTCCCAAATGATGACCAGATTTTTAGGCATTCTATTATCACAAATAGCTTGACAAATAGTGCATATTCCTGGCATAAATGGGGAAACAAATCTCCATGGCAGAGCATGCCCCTGGTTCTTCCTAAGTTTGGGCTGAGCCCCGAATATTTGCATCATCTCTGCTCCTGCTATCCTCCAACACAAAAGAGGCTGTGGATTTATCCTGTACCTGCAGCATTAAGAATGTCACTCATCAGATACAAACAAAAGCACAGCCCTACTGCAACTCTTTGAGGTCATTAACCAAGAGAAAAACAGCCATGGGAACAACCATCAGGTTCATCTGCGTCCGCTGCTGAGGCAGTTTGAGCATCTGGCAACACGAGCTCAGACCCCCAAACAGCTCAGCTCTTTGCAATCACACACAAATCTCTTTGGTCTGCTGGCTTTAATAGAAGCACAGAGAAGTGGTTGTAATAACGGTTGAACTGATCCTGCTAAATACCACCGACAGTGTGTGTACTTTATTGTATTGTGGAGATTTGTATCGGCATAAAAACACACACGGTTATGAAACAAAGCTTAAGGACTTTTTTCCCTCAACCTGTGGTCCGCAGGGTAATGTGGAGATTGTGTAACCATAACAGAGGCACACAGTTCACTGCAATGAATTGGATTTTTTATCCGCAATCATTTTTATGTTTTTGCCATATTGTGATAAAACATTATATCCTTATTAATGTAATATTTATTTTAGTCATATCCTGCAACCTTTTATATAATCTACACAATCTGTAACAAATAACATACGAAAAAGTTGTACAATTATCACTGCATGCCTTAAATACACTCATAATAATACACAATGTCACACTTAAAAACAATTCTGTGATTGAGTCAGAAATAGCCATTTTTCCACTCACACAGCAACAAGTATGTGCAACAAGTGGGAAACACACTCTGCTGTGTTTCTGTGAAGTGATGTGTGAAATTCCCAAATACTCTCTGACTTCCTCCGCAAAATACACGTCACCCAGACTTGTCACATTTCCAAAAAACATTCCAGAAATCTGATTACAAGTGTAAATGATGCTGATCCACCTTCCTCAGCTCAGCTGAGGATCAAAAGCAAAAGAGCAAACTTACCTTGATGCTATGAAACTCCACACAGCTCCCAGCTCTGCTCCTGGCAGTGTCCACTCGCCCGTGCTCCATCCCGACTAACATCTCCATGTCCGAGAACCTCTGCCCTCCTGCTGGCATCGTGCACGACTGTGTGTTGGTGTGTCAGTCAGATGTCAGCGCTGACAGCCTCAGTTGGCATCAGCTCAGCGTGATACTCTTGATTTGCGTCCTCCTCCCACTTTACTGATCTTAGTGTCTTCCTCGCCTTCTTTCTGTGTATGTCCTCCTCTTTGTCTTCTGGTCTTCCTCTCAGGTCTCAGGCTCACACACCCTCTTCACCCCTTCACACCTGCAGCAACGTAGATCCATTGAGAGAAGGTACCATTCAGTCACTAACTGTCCAATAACAAGTAAGAAAAGGCAGAGTTTCCACTCATGTACTCTCAGCCTCTCTGCTGCTGTCTGTCTGCCTAGTAAGGTGTTTGGTCCTGTCCAGTAGGTCATCCCCACCCCCTCCCACTCCCCAGTCATTCCATGCCTGGACAAGCTCGTCTGGTCCCATTGGCTAGTCAGGTGGAAGAGGGCAAACAGGGGGAGGGGCTGAGGCCAGGAGGAGGAGGAGGAGGTATAGGGGAAATGGATGAAGGGGGGTAAAAGGGGGGCCTGACAGCGTCCTCTAAACTGTCACAGAAGCGGGAAAAAGGAGGGAGATGATCAATGTTCTCATGTGTTGGGTGATTTTAAAGTTTTTAGGGGCGTCTTTCTTTTTTCTCTCGATTGTCACCACCTCCTTGTCTCTACTGTGCCAGGGTTGAGGGGTCAACAGGAGAGGCGGGAGAGGCAGCAGCAACAGGGGATCACCATAAGCCTCTTCCTGGGCTAAACAGAACAATGGGGATCCAAGAGAGAGGGGGACCCTAATGGTTTTAAATATGTCAAACTGGGATGAAAGGAAAAAAACAAAAACAAGAGAGACACAGAAAATACAACTCAGCAAACAAATAAACATTACTGTATAAGTGTATGAGTGTGTGTATCAGTGTGTGGACGTGTGTCAGTGTGTCGGTGTCACCCCGTGCTACTCACACAGACAGATACAGTACCACAGTGGTGTTGTCCCCCTCCACCCTCTGCTGCCCCACTGGCCTTAGCTATTCAAATGCACTGTGCTGTTGTGAGAATAGGCAGCATTGTGTTGAGGGACACACACACAAACACACGCACTAAAGTTTAAATGAGGTGAGGGTGTTTGTGTGTACATATGCATCCACTGTGTTCCCTCATTTCTTTTCTCTGTTCCTGTATCACTCTGTGTTTAGAATATGACACCACAGGTATTCATTTTAGATGCATATACAGTCAGTCTGTGTTGTGGACAAACTGAGCTCAAGACATTTTGTGTAGTTATTTCTGCAGTGGGCTGTTTGAGGTTTTGACACACCAATGGTGAGCTGTCGGTGAATCAGTACATTTACATGACTTCAGTGAAAAAGCTAAATAGATTTACTTTGTTGGTCTGACTAAAACCAGACTTTTAAAATACGTGTAAACATCTTAGTCAAACTGAAATTCAAAATTAAATTTCTCAACGTCGGACTAACACACCCAGATGGTGCGACTGGGAGTCGTATTACTCCTGCATGTATACAGTCAAGCGCTTGGCTCATGCTCCACAGTTTCTGCCCCCGGCTTTGACTCGGAAGTCAAGAACTTTAAATGTGTAACATGGTGAAATCAACATCCAGAGCTGTGCAGTTTTGGATGGACCAAATGTACAGAGCTGTAAAGTTGTTTGCTGATTGCTAACCATAACTAACTTGTTTGTCAGTTGTTTGGTCTGTGACTTAAAAGGTAAACAGGAAAAAGGTCCAGTACTAACAAGCTGAAAGGGGGCATATCCGACAAACTTTCCGTTTCGGAGCTAGACTGGCATGGCGCTCCCACTGTCGCTAACTGCACTCCCTGGAGAAATTCTCTCAAATTTTTGGAAAAACAAAAAAGTGATTTCAGACAGAAGCAGACAGAAGGGTCTACAGTATGCATCTGAAGGATATATTCAGTATGTCAGACTGACACAGCAACGAAATCAAGGTAACAAAATAGAGATTGAAGCTAAATCCTACAGATCACAGTGTAAAAGTGAACCACCACATCACTGCTGATCGCCACAGAAGACAATGAATATAAAGGGAAACTTTGCTGATATTGAACCAGCTGTGTGGCATCACAGTGTTTGCAGATGAACAGTGTTTGGCTTCGCCCCCGTGCTGCTGCCAGCACCCGGAGCACAGCTGTGTCATTGTCGGACCCTGGTCTGAGCCGGCATGATGCTACATTATGATTGGCCAGTCTGCGTCCAGGGGACTCCGGGGCACTTAACTGTGCATGTAGACGTAATGTCATGTCACTTTGTTTTTTGCAGTGTGCCCCACACCACTGGCACTAGTCTGCCCTTGTTGGCTAATTTTTGGCAGATTCAGCTTGTTGAATCAGTGGCGCAGCATCAAAGAATATCAAATCACTGTGGTTGTCAGTGCAGCACAGTGCACAAGAAGAGAAACGTAGATGAGAAAATCAAACAACCAAAGTCAAGTGGGCGTGAGATCAAAACAAAGTTGTTATATTAGGTAAGATTATTGTGTTTAGCCACTGAGCTTTAAGTAAAAATGGTTCATAATTGTTTGTGTTAACATCGGGTTTTGTTGTTAAAGTGTTAACCAGTTAACGTGTCTTGAATCTTTCCTGTTGGTCCTAAAGTTTCCGCTGAGTAAACAGTAAAATAAGATGAGATAAGACTTTCTTAATCTCACATCGGGGAAATCCCCATGTTGCAGCAGCACGAGTCAGAAGCAAGAGAAAAAAGGAAAAAAAATGAATTGAGTGATAAATAAGGATAGAAATATGACAAAAATAAAAAGACCAGCTCAGATGGGCAGTGACACCTGTGTGGATGTGCTAATTTCTACCACTTTTGCAGCGTGATATAGAAAGCAGCATGGAGGCCAGGGAAAATATTACAACAGTAACTTATTTTTATATCTGTTGCTTTTTCAGTCTTTCTTAAAACATGGTGCTGACTAATTTTGAGAGAATTTCAAGCACTGCTTGAATGCAGACAGATGCGATTTTGCACTGCGAAAAGCGCTGATAAATACCTGTGACTACTGTGAGTCATTAGACCCTGGAATTGAATGCTGATTGTAAAAGCCAGATGTTAGTGGGGGTTTTTGTCCATTAGGAAAGGGGATATGGGCATGACAAACAGGGAGACCACATTCAGAGGTAAAACTTAGGAGCATCTTATATTAAGATCAGGCTGAGACAAGAGGAAGTCTATTTCTCAGAAGCTGACTTTAGGAAGTATGAGGAAATGGTCTAAATCTCATATTGATGTCAGTTATGTCTAGGCCGGACAGAGAAGAGATCTTGTTTTGAATTTGCCTTTCCTCTGGGCAGGAAGAAAGGACATGACAGGCCAACTCTGGGGCCATCACAGGGGAAATGTCACACACTTTTGGATTCTTTCACAGATGAGAAGTGCCAGAAATAGTTGTTTTAAGAGAAGGAAAAAAGAGAGTTTGAGAGAGAAGTTGTAACCGTGCATACTTTCTTACCATCACACACCTGAGGAATTGCTGCTTGATGTAGGACTGTCTGATTCTGAAAGTTACAGAGTGTCAAAGGTGGATGGGTCTCAGACATTGTACCATCATTCGACGAGCACTTTTGCTGGAGTATACTGGCGCCTTAGGAGTGTAGGTTGGGTTGGTGTTAAAATGCGTTCAGACAGCAGGGTGCTATTATGTGGCTTAAAACAGAAAATGTTTTCTGGGGGTGCTTCGCATCTGTCTGTGAGTCCATTGTATTAACTGCATGACTGGCATGGATGGTCAAAGCCCTTGAGTGCGCATCATGTCTTTGCAAAGCAGTCTGTGTATGTCAGAGCAGGATCCCCATCTCCATTCAGCCCTGGTTACAGCAGAGGTTATGGTGCATGGAAACCAAAACACAAAGGGGCCAGACATGAAGAAGATCTTTCCTCTTCATCTGGGAGCTGAGGACATGAGATACTGTTGCTGGTAAAGACACAGTTGAAAGGATTATAGCCTCCAGTCTGAGATTGTTTTAATGGCTTCGGCCACGTCTGAGGGAGGAAAGAAAAACGTCTGGAGAAAGAGAGTCGGGATAAACAACATGACAAACCATAACAGTCGCAGAAAAAACCCAGAGCAGGTGAGGGATTATCAGGCTTCAGTTACAGTCTCGTTCCTGTGTGACTTTCATCCTTCAATCAACAGGCCTGGAGCGGTGTTTGCTCGCTGAGCCTCGCAGCCAAAAATGGAAGTGGCTAAAATTCTATGAAGTCTGAATGTGAGTCAGCGCAGGTCTGACCTCCGGTGGGTGCAAACATACACATGATGATGGTAAAGTGACGCTCACTGCAGGAGGAAGTCTCATTTGATTGGTTGAAAAGTCAGGACAATAGTGACTGTTGAAGCAGCCTGCTAAACAGCCATCATCAAACACTTGACAATATCCACATGTAACATAACACTGGTAGTCAGGTTTAGTTAGAGTGTTGCCATGGTGCAGGTTAAGTCCAGACATGGTGATGATGCATTTTATGAGCTTTATCTGACAATGTATGGAGCCTGCAGTGTGACACTAATAATCACAGACTTATGATGTGGGTTGCTGTGAAATTTGGAGCAGACATTCATGGTCCTCAGAGGGTGAATCCTAACAACTTTCGTGATCTCCTGACTTTCCATCTAGTGCCATCATCAGGTCAAAATATAAATTTCCAAAAACCAAAATACCTGCAAAACTAGTGACATGCTCATCAGCCTCACAGCAAAAATCCATGGGGCATGGACACGATACATCACGGTGTGGTGGAGTTTTTCAACTGCTACTGTAACCATGGCTCCCACACATTTTCATGGACAAAATTTCAAAACTTTTACATGATTTTCGAAGGACCCATAATAATATTTTTTTTTGCCCCACTTGCCCAGCATTATTCAAACATATCAGATTCAAACTCTATTTAGACATAATGTCAGCCAGCTGGCATACATGAAGGGTGAGGAGGAAACAGAGAAACGTATGTGAAAATAAACAAAACATTGTCGCACACTGACACGTTTTAGAGCCATGTTACATTGTCAGCTGCAGACATTTTTTTACTAATTCGATGATTTTTCCAGGCATGGAAAATGTGATTATGAAATTTCATGACTTTTCCAGGTTTTCCATGACCATGGGAACCCCATGTAGCATGTGGTTGCATGTCCAACTCTGTCTCACTCACAGCTCATCAAATACAAGGGTCAGTGGCCCTTGGCATCAGATACCAACACACCAAGGTCGTTAGCTGTGGTAAGAGACGCACCAGGCAGCAGTATTTTTGACACTGACCTATGGCTAAGCCACGCCCCCTCCACTCACTCGGACAAACTATCAACATTCAGTGACGCTATGGCAGGTGTCACAGTCCACGGCATTTCGCAGGAGGCATTTGATGATTTTTGGGGACGTAACGATCAGATGTCATTGAGAAATAACCAAAAGGGCCTAAACTACGCATTGGAGGGATATATTCATCATTTTATTGTTGAGAAGGTCGATGAAAAGCTTAAATTACAAGCCAAAATTTACAGGTCACAGTGTACGCTTGTGAACCGCATCTTGTTGCCGTTGCCATCAAAGACAACAAGTTAAAGTGCCACTGAAGTTAAGGTTTTTGGCTCAGAATATGAGAAAAGGATAACGGCCTTTTTACCATCTTTACCAAGAATGTTTCTCCGTTAGTTTGGTGCTACAGTATTTACACTGAATCATTCAGCATAACGTTTGTCAACCTTTGTTATCTCTGCCATTACAGATAAGTTAATGAAGCTAAGCTCCAGAAGTTAACGTTAGCTTAACTAGAGCCCTTTGGACAACAGCTAACAATGATGTACGATCACCAAAGTACAAAACTAGAACAAAATAGGCTAATGAACTCCCAGCAAACAAGGTGACATGATGAACAACGCAGCTAGGAGCTAACGTTAGGCTAACTTTAGCTAACGTTAGCTAGAGATGTTAAAGATAACTTTATATTTCTTTCCAGCAAAGTGACAATATGTTGCCTCAAACACAATGTTGACTTACCTTAGAACAGATGTAGACATCATTGTTAATCTTATTCACGTTGAGTTGATGTTGTGGTCTAACGTTACCACACAACTTTATCCAAAGGAGACACTTTTCTCGGTTGAGATGTGGTTTAAAATGTAAAAATACACCTCGTCACCCAGCCTCTCAGGATACCTTGTGTCAGAGTTGCATGTACCCCATGCACACCGTTTGACCATTTTTTTCAACGTCCAGGCAGAGAATGTCCGAGTGTATGGGAATAGCTATACGCACTGTGATTGGCTCATCGCATTTGAGGGCGGGGCTTAGCCATAGGTCAGTTGCCAAAGTAAGAAGTGCGAGACAATCCACATCGGGCCGTGGGTCAAACAAACTCTGGACTTTTACCCGGGAGACCGCTGTTCAAGTCCTGCGTGAAACCAGAAGTCTAGTGATGTATGTCATGCATGTTTCATGATGTTACGTTATCTCTGCAAAGATGTTCTTATTTTAAGCCAAGCCATGATGTTTTTCCTTAACATATCCACATGTTTTTGTTGATTAAACCTAAGGAGGTAAATCTAAAATCTAAGTCTCAGCAATGATATGGAACACACTGCACCAACTAGGGCAACGGACACTCACTGACAGCCAACCATTGGCTTGGTGTGTTAGGGCCTTTAGGGTTAGAGACAGTTCTACCGTCTATGTAATTTTTACCTGGTGGTGGGCGCCATAGAGTGTGCGCAGAAAAAAAAGACGAGCCGCATAAAAATAGAGATAAGCAGTGTGATGCCCATGCAGGTGTGTGCCATGGGTGTATAAAGAAAACTGGATGCTGCTTTGGAAGCAGGACCCTATTCATTCCTATAAAAGTTTCTCAGTGGTGTATGAAGGCAAAAAAGTTGTGATGATCTGTTGCTCTATTCCCCTCTGCCCCTGTTCTCCAAGTCCTGCTTATTCTACCTGACCGTGTTTGTCCCTTTATTTCCCTAGATCTGCCATCTCCCGGACTTTTTTCCCAGCCCCATATCCTTACCTGTTTTCCATTTGCAATCACCTGGGCTGCCCTCCACACTCACACACCTGTTCCCAGTTACCTCATCATCCTCTTCAGTGTATCACCTGCCACTGTCACCAGCTTGTTGTCGGATCATCTGTTACAGCTGAGGGAAGCAGCGCAGGCAGGGAGGACCCCAATGCAGACACTTAGGGAGGCAATTTCAGAAAAGATACATCAATCCAGGAAAATTGGGGTTACAGGCAGATGAGAGGACAATGAGGCAGGAGGGCAAGCAGGCAGGAATCATCACTCTCATGTGGGCATGTTGCACCACTTGACTTGCCCCATGTATGTCAGCCGTCAACTGCACTTTGTGTTTAGTGCTTATTATCATATGTTAGCATGCTAACACGCTAAACTAAGATTGTGAATATAGTAAACATCACACCTGCTTAACATCAGAATGCAAACAGTCACTGTGAGCATACTAATGTTTTCTCAAAGTACTGCTGTGCCAATGAATATTCTTTTTTTAATTATGTTAATATTGACAGAGCAGCAACATTAACTCTGTTATGTGCTGCATGTTGCTGTGGTCGAGAGTCTTCCAAAAGAGTTTTCCAAAGGTTGAATGTTTTCTTTATTTGTATGATCTCACCCTAAAACCATTTTATTCAGGAAACATAATCATTCCTGAACAACTTAAGGTCTCCCTTTAAATATTCAGACAGCATTTCTCAACACATGTTTTGGCTCACATCCTCCCTATGATGAAGGGTAACGTCAAAATGCAGACATAAACACATCAGAATTATGATCTCTGACACACAAGGTAGGGTTTTAATTCTCTGTCTTCAGGCTAATTTACATGATGAATTACTGCATGAAGCCCACAGGCTGCGAGGTGTTCATTATTTCCACAGCAAAAGGCATTTCTCACTAAGATCACCTTGAAAATATGATAGTAGATCTTTATATTATAAAAAATACTTGTTGCCGTTCCATTAATCCAGTGCTGACCCCGTGCTCCCTCCCACTCCCCCGACATCATCCCACTTGTTGTGACAAGCTGTGAGCTGCAGGAATCAGGCATTAAGATAAGATAAGATAAGATAACATACTTTAACTGCAGTTTGGACTCACTCTCATACTCCGGCCCAATACCCTCTCTGGACTCTTTCCCTCTGAGTGTTTAGGTTTGCATCGTGCTCCAGTTTCAGCAGTTTATAAAAGCGATGTGTATGTATATGAAAGGATTACGCTCGCTGTGGTCATGCTGAAGGAACGACGTATCTGTAAAACCTGGAGAGACATTTACTGTAAAATGTAAATATTCTGCCTATCGTCCCATAAATGCCAAAAAAAAAAAAAAAATGCACTGAAAATATTATTTAAAAATCTTGAGGTTTAATTCAATCAGATGCAAGTCAAATCAGGCTGATGAGATGCATGCACATGTACACTGTGTACCCATTAAGCACAAGAGGAACACTTCAGCATCATACATATTTATGTTTATTATCAATAATTTGAAGGCCTGCTGTTATGGAAATGCAATGTTTCCGGTCCTTGTGATGAAAACATTGATTCAGGAGCTGTAGCTGTTTCGTCTGATCAAAACAGCCAAATGTCTGTCCCAACACAAAGGAGACAATCTTACATAAGCTGAGTGACTGGCCAACCTTTGGTCTGGGTGTGGATTTGACTAATTGGATCATGATTCACTCAAGCTTTCATAATGCCAAACAGACAGCTGACGGAGACAAGCGGGCCAGTTTAAAGACGGCAGAGCGATGCAAGATGTCTAATTAACGTCTGATGTGCTTGATGGTCAACACGCAACCAAACGTCTTCATATGAGCCATGTGATAAATGGGCAACTTGGATATGGTCCACTTGCCTTTACAAATACCAGCAATGAGCGAATATCATATTTTAAGTCAAGTGAAAAGACTGAATTTTATAATATCGGTGATGGGAATCAAACAGTCTGGGATGAATCCTACTCAGCTTATGAAATACATGAGAATCCTTTCCCTGTCGCCGGGACGAAATGTTAGAATTCTACATTTACCACAGATACGTTACATTTGTACATTTCATATTTATATAAGCTGACTGATCAGGAGGTCAAGGGGATGGTGGATGGTGTAACACCTAGGCAAGACACCTGTCAAGCTGCAGACTACTGTTCAAGACCAACAAATAGAGACTGGTTATTTTTTCAGCTTGTCATCGCTGCTTTTTAACCACCAAACTTAGGTGTGTTTTTTTCTATGGGAGAACACTGATGTGTTTCAATGTGGGATATTGCAGCGAAAAGCAGATGTGTTTTTTGTACAGCGACATCACTGTGTTTCCAGCTAAAATAGTGCCATGAAAACCGAAACATAGCTGTATTTCCTGGCTTGATTATGTCACAAACAGCGGCTGTTTTTTACTGATATATCGCTGCATTTCCAGCTGGGATAGTGCCATGAAAAGCATTTGTTTTTTACCAAGACATCGCTGTGTTTCCATCCATCAAAAGCAGATATTCTAAGCCAAAACATGATCTTTTCCAAACCACAACTGAGTGATTTTTGTGCCTGAAACTAACAACAAGTTCACCACAGTGTTGTTTCAATGTAAGAAAAGGTATTCTGGCAATTGGATCAGATTCTTTGATTTTCTTTTATATTTTTATCTTGTTTGAATCATACCAGCATCACACTTTGTAAACCTGAACATTATTATTATCATCATTATTATTACAAGATTAGCTTTTACATTATTATCAGCCTGAGGAATCCAAATTACGTAACCTCGCACAGCTGATTCACAGAAAATAATACATACATGCACTGAATGTGTTGTAGAAGACTCAAACTGCATGCATGTATTTCACATATAGCAGAAGACAACATTCTATCATGGGTTCAGTCTAACCGTATGAGATGATGATGTTGACGGTCGGCATCTGCCATGTGCCTGTTACAGTGTAAATAGGGATTCATCTGTGAAGAGAACACTTCTCTAAAGTGTCATCAGAGGAGTAGTAGTAGGAGGACAAACTGCTGTCAGGTCAAGACCCTGGTGAGGATGACGAGCAGGGTTTTTGACGGTGTGTAAAGAAATTCTTCGGTTGTGCAAGACAATTGTTGCATCAGTTGTCCAAATGGCTGGATGTGGAGGTTCTGAGCTGATGTGGTTACACATGTGGCCAGTTGGATGTACTGCCAAATGACACTAGAGACGGCCTATGGTAGTGAAATGAAAATTCAGTTCAGGGGATTGAGCTCTGGTGACAGCCCTGCAGTCAGCATGCCAATGGCACCCCCAAAACTTGCACGTCTGGCACTGTGACGTGTGATCAAACTGCACATTTTAGAGTGGCCTTTTATTGTGACCATCCGAAGGCACACCTGTGTTGTAGTCATGCTGTCAAGTGAATGTTTTATCTTGGAAAAGGAGGGCAAATTTGTGACCAGAATTTGAGAGAAGCAAGTCTTTTGCATGCATATAAAAGTCTCAAATCCTTAACTTAAAGTTATGAAAAATGGCAGCAAAAACAAAAGTGTTGACTGAAAGTGACTAAGAATTTTCCTAGTCAACCAATAGTCGTCATTTAGGTCCATTAGTTGACTAGTCTCCTGCATGTTTACGTAGTGTAATGTAATGTTAATGTAATGATTAAATGATATATTTTGGTGGTTGAGTTGAAGGTGTGAGAAAGAATAGTATCAGTAACATTGTTAACACTGTGCTACATTACAGAGAAATACAAAACCGTACTAATGAACCTTCATTAATATAGGCCTATATTTTATCTACAAGTGCACGTCACACACTGAGTGAGCCGCCTGTTAATGACGCTGTGGGCTAATGGGCATGTAGCTACCTCCATGTTTCAGATGATACGTCATGTTTGTAGTCGACCAATGAAGATGAGTTTACATATCACCTTGGGTTCGTCCTTCACCTTCTCAAAATGATCCCACACTTTGGATTTCCTGCCCGACATGTTATTAACTAGCCTGTGGAATAACCGCAGGTACCAGCCCTGGAAATTCCTCTGTATTAGTTCTGCCTCTGGTGGTAGGAGTAAGAGTAGCAGCAGTAGTAACAGTGAATCCTTAGTTCTCTTCAGAGCAGGCTGATGTTAAAACTGTGATTATTGTCCATATCAAATGCATCACAGCCATGTGGTGTTCCTCCTCCTGTTAGCACAAATAATTCAAGCATAAATTTCCAGTAAAAAAATGTGAGAAGATTCATCAACCTCGCTCCCGTCACCACCTTTTCTTATTAAATTTGGACAAATTACCGGCTTGGCTCATCCTCTTATCAAACAGGCCACTATGTTCTTATAAGGAGAGGATCTCCAGATGATGAATCTTTATTGGTCCTAAGTGTGTGTGTGCAGAGGACAGCACTGACTGACAGCTCATGTTTTCACCACTTTAAGTTAGTTAGTGAGCTCCAGGCGCTTCCAAGGAGTTAAATGAGTGATTGGACATCTGGCATGAAGCCTAAGGGCTGTGATCCCTCCTCTCGCTCCGTCTTTCATCCTCTCTTCGCACCCTCTCCATCTCCCTCGCTCCTCCTCTCCACATCTTCTCACCCTCTTCATCTACACTCTTTCTCTCGTCTGGTTTGTATGAAGGATGGGTCCAGTCTTCTTTTTTTCACCCCTGTCTCCTCCACTTACCCATCTGCAATATTTTACGTCCACTCTAATGAGAAGTGTAAATCATAAAACTCTCCCTGAATTTCTGCAGGGAGGGATGGTTTTGGTCCACTGACCTCACATTAAATTTTACCACCAAATAATTTTAAATTACTGGAAATATGTGAGCTGACAGCACCCCACCCACAGATATGCATGCAGACAGGGACCCCCTGAAAGAAGTCAGTTTTAAGGAATAAATATCAGTGGTAATGTTTTCCCCCAGATGAAGAGCTGGTGATGGTTCGCTGTATGTGTCACTCTGCTTCATCAGAATTATAAATCATACGGTATATTTGGGTCATTTACAACAAACATGACTTTAAAAAACATGTGATCTCATTCCAAATGTGACAAGGATTTCTGGTTAATGTCTCAGATCACACATTTACAGATTAAAGGACAAACGGGTTGTTTTTGCAAAAAAGCAGACCGCTCTGGGTTGGGTTTGTTGTTTCGTGGTTAGTGCGATGATACAATAGCCCTTTCTACACAGAGATCGCACTGTGCGGCCACTATGGAGTCTCTGATTCATGCCGCCTTTTCATTTTTACACAGAACCAAATGACGGCGGCATCATGTTGCTCCCATGTGTGATTATACACTGCATCCCAACATCACGGAATCAAAAGAGGCGTGACGGGCATGGTGTAACACAACAACATCGGCAATCATAATGACATAACATGGCAATAACAATCATTTACCGCTTGCGTTATGTGGCCGCTGATCACTTCCACTACTCACAGGGTAAGGAGCTCCCAGACCTCATTGTTTCCCCAATTTGCGGACTTTTTCAGCTGCTGTTCTTCTTTGAGTTAGCCACTAACTGCTATCATCTACAATTTAAATCTCCAGGCTGTGGGTCCCACACATCACACATCGAAACGTCATACCTGTGCTGCCTATGCTGTCCTTTTCATACACATCGTTAGCCGCTAACTGCTACCATCTATGATTTAAATTTCCTGGCTGTGGGTCGTGCACATAACACATTGAAACGTGACACCTGTGCTGCCTATGATCCCTGTCCTATTCATACATATCGTTTCAGTGCTGTTACTACCTTTGTTCCCGGCTCAGAGGCAAGACAAATCTTTCCCCCATTCTGCAGTGATGTCTTAAATACAGAACGGCGAGGCAGCATAATGAGGCATTATTCCCACCTTGAACAGGCAGTGAAAAGGGAGCTGATGATACAATGATACGATGCCAAAAGTCAGTAATTGTACCAGTATTTAAAACTGAAAATTCTTAAAGCAGAAGTACCTAAAGATTTCTTTCCCATTCCTTTTAGGCTATTATCAGAGGTAAGCATCAAAGAGATAGTCTGGAATCTTTTAAAGTGGGGTTGTAGGTTGGTGTATTACCTGTAGTACACATGGCGGTCAGTACGCCCCCAGTTTGGAGAAGCAAGCAGGAGGACTGCTACAGAAGTCATGTACTGCTGTGGACGTGGGCAGCAGCAAAACATATTTTAGCCACCCAAATACATCAGTTCATCAGTTTAAAGATATGCTGTGTAGGGTTTTCCTACAAAAACAATTCATAGACTTATACAGAAGTAATCCCTCTCAATCATCATTTAGAAATGTGTGGTGGTATCTACAGAGACTCTACCCTCTGCCTTTTTTGGTCTTCTTATTTTCTGTATTTGGGAAGGTTATGGGTGTGTACCCCCACAGCACTTTGGAGAGATCAGGGTTTTTTAAAAAGGTAGCGACCATTTGCCCAACCATAATGTGGATCCAAGAGACACAGCGCTGAGAATGCAAATATAGCGAGGTGAAATGGCAAAAAATCATTACCGGGTTTGGGTTTCACTGTCAGTTTCACTAGCAAGCCTGTTTACAACAGTAACCAAAAATTCTGCATAGTATACCCTTAAGTTGATGCTATGTTGAAAATATTTTGACCGCTTCACCTTGTCATTAGACAGCCCTTTCCTTTAGCGCTACATTTTCTCAACTGTGGAACGTCTGTATTCCTACACATAAGCACAACTGTGCCACGAACTGTATTACACCACAGATCAGCTGTTTAGTTTGGACTTTCAGCGGTTTATCCAAGAGACAACAAATACAAGAAAGTTTTAAAAATGCCATTTCATTTCAACAATGAAATGGCGTTCACTGTTGAGACAAGAGGATATCTTCATGAACCAGAGTGTACAGAAGAATCTTTGCAGAAGGAGACTGAGCAGGCCGACAAAGAGAGGTGTGTGGGACTACTGAAATTCTCTGGTTAAGAAAATGTAGTGCCAAAGGAAAGAACTGTCTGACAGCAAGGTAGAGCAGTGAAAATGTTCTCAATATCGCATTTTGGAGTGAAGCTTCTTTTTTTTTTGGGTTCTCTGTCACTGCATAAATATAAACACAATCTTTGATGGGCTGACCCATGTCTGTGACACTGTTTAACACTGATAACGCACTTCTAAATCAAGCGATAACATTCAACCTAGATGTAAATTTCACAATCAAGCAAAGTCATAAAAATTCTGATTTGCATAATGTAGGTAATGGGAGACAGGTTGCAACAGATGAGGCTGTTACATCACTGCTGACACTACACCAACAATTGTTTAAGATGACATGCTCCAAAGACGTGGACGTCAACTAAGCTGTCAGTTTGCCCCCCGTCCTCTGCAGCCCAATTTTAGCTTTGACGTCTTTACACGTAATTATTTAGTCAAAGACAAGTGGCACAGTTGGATCCGTGGGTGAAGGGAAGAGACCTGATGGTCATTGTTTTGTGCTGGGAAGCACATTGATTGTGGGAAGATAAAGGCTGAGCTGTAACAGATGTGTCACTGTTAAAGGAGGGGGGTTGTTGAGTAAAAACAAAAGGTTAAATGTGAGTCACATACAGCAGATAAGGGCGGACAGCAACACAGAGAGCGATGCAGACGGCTAAGAGGTAATCAATTGTGCGTGTGCATGAGCCAGAGGGAGAGGAGACATTCAGACAGCTTTTCATGGCGCTGACGACAGACCATGGTACATTCACTGTGCGGAACAGAGACAGAGGAGAGATTATAAATGTACTGTCCTTTTTTAGCCGATTAATGTTTCACGTTTCACCACAAATAACTTTTATAAATCCTTTTACAGCATGATAACTCCATTGAGAGGCTGCATTTAGTTCCTGAGCAGAGCTGGAGGTAGCCTAAGGGACAGGTTATACTAGAGATTAAGCCGCTCAAATGACATGTTGTCTGACCTCGTCAAAAAACAAAAGTGCTTAGGCGGGGTAAAAAGCTGGCCATTTGAGAGACAGGAGATGTTACATCATTGGAACATGGGGATAACGACACACAGTTTCATCTAGAGTGAAAATTCACCTCTTCACAGCCGACCAATCACAGCGTCAAGTGGGTGTAAGTGTTGGATTGTCAGTTTGGAAAGTTACAGAAATACCCCCCTTAATCTGACATCGGAAAGTTTGGGGGGTTACTGAAGCTGTTCGACCATCCGACAAGCGCTTGTGATGCAGCACACTGGCCCCTCAGCTGCAGGGCCTATTAAGTGAAATTACTCTCAACCCTGAGTCGAGCAAGAGTAAACACACCGAGAGAAAGAGGGCTTGTTTTGGGGGGAGTCAGAGTTCATACAGTTAGCATGTAGCCTTTATATGTGCAGAGGCTGACCACACACTGCAGCTATATGTCTGGCTCATGTAGGTCCTGGTTTCATGGGGAGCAAATCTATGTTACCTAGGGACTGCAGAACCATAAAAGTAGACTACAATGGTGAGACATTCAGTGTTAGAGGCACATACAGTGTTATTATGGGTTTTCACTTGCTAAAAGACGAGAGAAGCTTTTATGAAATACAACATCAACAACTCTGAGAGCACTTGTCTCTTTCCACAGGTCTTAATTGCACATTATACCCTTCAAGTACCTTTCAAGTACCTTCCCAGCATCCTTCAGTTCACGTGCTCCTGGCAGTGCTCTCTGCAAAGGTGCACTGGCTGGTAGCAGATTATAGCTAAATATCTTTTATTTTTCACGTGGATTTGTTTGGCTGACCTCGCCGTGCCCCAGACCTGTAGAGCTGAGGGTGGCAGAGCAGTGTATAAAAGCAGCATGAGGGCATTACATGCAGACACAGAGATAAAGGCTGAAAACATGCAAATATTGGTTAGGGTTTTACCAGGAAGACAAAGACGTGGCTTTTCTTTGACTGAACAAATGAGTCACATTTTGCATGCACATAGCACAGATACAGTTACAGATACTGACTGGGGCTGAGTATCACTGCGCAATACGTTTAAAGTCCCAGTAAAACTTGAGAAATTAGAATGCCTGTAGCGTCTGTACAGCCTCCCTCACCTTTAGATCAGGAGGAGGATGAGGGAGAGATCAGCCACATTGTTCTGGAAATGAAAACCAAGGTTTGATCCATAAAATGTGGGCGTGTCATAACAGTGAGGCCTCGACTGATGGTGATAACTGACCTTGTCTTCATGCTACAGGGCCCAGAAACAGACACGTCCACAAGAATGCAGACTCATCCATTACTTTGCCACATCCATGTGAAAGCTCCTTTTGGATGTGAGGTGAACTCCAGGCTGACCCTGAATTCTCAGGGTGGAGGACAGAGATGGTCAGACAAGCAAGAATCAAGGCTCCCCAGCAGGTAAACATTCCTGAGCTGTGATTGGGCCGACGTGTGTGTGCTGTGTGGGTGTTTATGTGTTGGGAGGGGGCGGCAGGAGTCACAGGGGCATTCATCATGGCAAGTGCACATGCTGTCAATCAGAGGGACATATCTCCCTCAAGGGGCTTAGTTTGATCATATCTGAAGTTTATGTAGGTGAAAGCAGAGCTACAGACGTGACAGAGTTCAGCTGATCAGGAGCTGCACTGCACACTGCTTTCACTCTCATTCACACAAGTTTTTTTTGTCTAGGACGCATTCACCCTGGTCCACTTCCACAGATAGTTCGGTTCATTTGGAGTGGTGTGAACGCTCATTCGAACCTCTGGTGTGGACCAAACGAGTGAACCCTGGGCAGCTTGAAAACTGGGGGTCTCGGTTCACTTGGTGCGGTTCGCTTACAATGGGAAATGCAAACAGACTATCCAGCTAACAAAAGAGAGGAAGTGAACTAAAGAGAGGAAGTGACGTAGAGCGCAGTGCATTTTGGGTAGAAAAAAAACCCAGCCAACAGCGCGAACTGGGAGAAGCAGAGGTAAAAAAAAGATAAAGTTGGAAAATGTCTTGTGGGCAGACGTGGAGTAGTGAGGAGATGCAGGTGCTTATTGATATATGGTCAGAGGACTATATATCACAGTTGCTTGTGGCCAGTCGATGAGGAGGGTTTTCTTCTTCCTCATGCTTTTTTTCTTCCTGGTCAGTGGTCGTTTCGGGCAATACTGCCTCCAAACGACTGCATGACGTTGTGTGAAATATTTTGTCATTCCCCGCCCAATCGAACCGAGTCCCCCAGACTATCCTGGTGTGAATGCACTCGTAGACTTTTATTTTCCTGTTCCTGTTTTTTGCTAATATGCACCATAGTCTGTATCAAATAATGGACCTATCCACCATGATGTCAGTCACTGGATGGGGACTCCCATTCTGACACCTCAATTTTGGCATTTTGGCCATCGCCATCTTCGTTTTTTGGAGCCAGATGTGACCATATTCAAAAGAGAGGGTGAAGCTAATCCTAACGCTAGCGGCTAGTTTGGTTAGCACATTGCATTTGCAGCTATTGTTACCTGTGATAATGCTAATGCTAATTTGTACTAACAAGAAACAGGCTTAAAACCATTAAAACAAAATGTATTTACCAGAAAAGCTGAACATCTGACTCCTCAGAGTCTTTTAGTACAACCAAACACTAAACAAGACTTTTTAAGGCGACCAAAATGTGACAAACAACTTTCATGAACTGAAAATTGAGGCGGCAGTAGCTCAGTCCATAGGGACTTGGGTTGGGAACCGGAGGGTCGCCTGCTCAAGTCCCCGTCCGGACCAAAATATGAAGCATGGACTGGTAGCTGGAGAGGTGCCAGTTCACCTCCTGGGCACTGCCGAGGTGCCCTTGAGCAAGGCACCGAATCCCCCCAACCGCTCGGAGCGCCTGTCATGGGCAGCCCCACTTTGACATCTCTCCACTTAGTGCATGTATAGGTCCTGTTTGTGCATGCACTGAAATAGTGACACGTGGTCCAGGAAGAATTTAGACAGTAGTTAGATTTAGCCTCAGATACATGCTACTGAAAAGAGCAAAAAACAAAAATACAATAATGACAGGAATATAAGAATAATACAAACTATTATATTGTGATTAATAAAATGAAACTAATTTATGTTTCAACAGCAGGAAACAAATTTATTTTAGATATTTGTATTGTTTTCGAGATGGTGACTGTCAAGTAAATTAACTGTAATCAAACTCATTGAATGAAATTATCAACATAGACTAAAAAACAAATGTTAAATAAAGTAGCAAGAACTAGAATAGATGGCTTAAATATGACAATAATTAATAAGTAATGATGTACTTAGACACTTAGTGAAACAAACACAGTGGGTACTTACATGCTTCCTGTAGTACTTCACAGAAATAACAAAAGAAAGCCATGAGTCAACACACAGGTGATATGTGTAAAGAATGTGTGTCTCCTGCCAGTCACCATTATCACACATCTCTTAACAAATACAAGCTAATCCGTCCCCTCAAGGTTCAGCACGCTTCAAACCCCAGCAGCTCCGCAGCCAAGGCTGTGTTTAGTGTCACAGCGATGCAGCTGAAGGAAGCTTTGATCCAAAATACCTCACAGGTGTCTTTATGAATGGAACACAGTTCAATTCCTCCCATGTTAAGGCCCATTTATGCTCACCGTTAAATACGGATCCGGATACGGACGGAGCCTTCTGTCCGTGCTCCACGTTCATTTCATCCGTATTTCTGCACGTTTCCATAAAGCTTACGGATACGGGCCAAACGGAGCAGTACCACCGGGAACCGTGGGGGCAGTGTTCATGTCACTACCCGATACGTAGCTCTAGTGAGACACGAAGAAGAAATAACAATTCAATTTTTCATCGGCAGTACTAGAGAAAAGAATTCTCCGTCCTCCAGTCGCGATGTCTTTAACGGCTTCACCGACCACCACCTCCTATAACGCTGCCTCTGTTTTTGTCTTTTATGCAAGAGGTACATTATCAATATCTCCTCCACAGTCGCCATGTTTGTTTTTGAGTTTGTTGTTGTCATAAACTTTTGACGCTGGGCTGCCTCCTGGTGGATATATTGGTTAACATCCATGCCAACGTAAATGACGCATGGAAGTATGTAGGCATTGACGGTAACATCGTTTGAAACGGACGTATACATTTTCGTACGTAAAGGGAGCATAAATGAGCCCTTACTCTGTGATGTGCACATCTTTGTGTGCTGTACTGTAAAGTGCTTCCTCATTTTTTATGTAGTTATAGCCTATATATTATACAAGTTACTTTCTTTGTTGTCAGGGGTGGAAGAAGCAATCTTTCACTTAGGTAAAAGTATCAGTACCATAGTACAGAAATATTGTTACAAGTATTAGCATCAAAATATACTGGTCACTGAGCAGAACTGACAGTTTTATCACTAAAGTTGCAGCTGGTAAAGGTGACGCTAACTTCAACTACTTTATAATACATCAAAATGTATCAGTTGACTAATATTTTTAATAATCTGGATCTGCAAAGTAACTAAAGCTATCTAAATGTAGTGGTGTCAAATATACATTATTCGCTTCTAAAATACAGTGGAGTAGAAGTATAACGTAACACAGAATGGAAATATTCAAGTAAAGTACCTCAATATTGTGCATATGTACAGTGCTTGAGTAAATGTACACACATTATACAAAATATGAACGCAACACTTTTTGCTCTCAAGTTTAATTCACTGAGCACTTCTCCTTTCCCATCCACCTGGCAGGTGTGGCACATCAAGACACTGATTAAACAGCCTGATTGATACACAGGTGTGCCCTGGGCTGCTCACAGTTAACGTCCACTCTAAAATGCAGATTAATCACACAACACAATGCCACAGATCTCTCTCTGCCACAGAAGTTTTGAGGGTTACACCAGATTCTGTCTCTTTGGAGTGTCTGTGACCAGAAAATGCATTTTTGTAGCATGAGTCATGCAAAATCCTATTTTTTTTTCTTCTTCAAGATAAAACAGCACATTTTAGAGTGTCCTTTTATTGTGACAAGCCCAAGACACACCTGTGCAGTGATGATGCTGTGTAATTAGCATCTTGATGTGTCACACCCGTCAGGCGGATGGATTTTCTTGCCACTCGTGCTCACTAAAACAGATTCTCGTCACTTTTACACATAGCCGGGTATTTAGAGAAACGAATATTTCCCCCCCTCCATTTTCAATAATAACATCGTGCACACAACATCGTTTTCAAAAATGTTGCCATTGACATGAACCCGGATAAAAACGCCATCGAGCGCCGTCATAACTATGCCAAACCTATGGGCGGCAGTGTAGGAAGAAGGATGAAGCCATGCAAGCCAATCAGAATCGACAACAACGAATAAGACGCGCGACTTCCTGTTCCTTTCAAAACAGTAAACATGGCGAGAGGTTCGTTTGTGTGGACTGACAGTGAAGTGGAGCTACTCCTAAATGTCGCTTTAGATTACAACCTTAACAGCATCCATGATCAGTAGCCAAACGAATTGTAAACATAGGTCGCTCACATGACGTCAAGCATTTGCTGGCGCATGCTGTGACGTTTCAGAACCTAAAACCCTGTTTCATCCAGTTTACATGGCAACACATAAACAGCGTTTTCTGAAATCTCCACTTTGGCCGGAGTTTTTACAAATGATCGTTTTCCGCGAAAAAAACTCTGTTTGCGTGCAAACAAGAGGCCAAACCGCATGAAAATATGTGCATTTTTCCTACGTGTAAACGGGGTATTTATCAAGTTTGTGAACTAAAGTTGAAAGGGATAAGCCTTTTGTACATATAGAAAATTCTTAGATCCTTTATTTCCAACAATAAGTTTTGTGTTTATTGCCTATTTTTATTCAGTGTACTTAGTTAAATTCCACCTCTGGTTATAGACAGTTTCCCTGGAATTGCATTGCTGGAAAACAGCTTTGATCCATGTCTACTTCCAGTAGTTCAGTTGACATCACTCACATACATGCCAAACATTCCAACAGGAAATACAAAAACACCCGTTTAAAATGTTTATTTTATCAAGTTGTAAATGGATCATGACCAGACCCCCAGGAGTTAAACCATCTCATGATTCTCTGTGGCCCAAAAACACTTTTTCCTGTTGACTTACATGGTGAAGGAGACTTCTATAAATCAGTGGATCCATTTTTTTGAGGTTCACAACCTCATCATTTCACTATTGGGATTTTAACCATGGAATGTCTACTAGAGCAACACAAGTGAATTACTTTATCCCCATTCAAGTTAACACAGAGCTCAACTGGTGTAGTGTGTGCACAGCAGGTAAGCCATTTTGGCTTCATGTGCCACTGGGCTACTTTCATAAGAATGAACAGGGTTCCACCTCCAGCGCTCTGTCCAGGATTCTTTTTATATCCATGTTTATAACCAAGTGGCAACACCCAGAGCTGAAAAATGAAGCTAACGTGAAGTGCCAAAAACTGCAGTTCCTCTAATGGCCACTTGAGGCTGGCTCCAAAAGTGAATCAATCCCAAAAGACCCCAAAATTGTCCAACTTTACAGCAGAAATAAACACGTTTACAGCCTGGTACAAAAACAGTTTTGGTCTCTATAGCTAACCTCCCCGTTCATGACAACTGTACAAAGGATGGATTTTTATGTAACTCACTCATTTACATTTTATAAGGCTTAAAAACAACATTGGTTAGTTAAGGTAACCATAGCTCAACCCCACATTCACAGAGCTTTGGTGTAGTCGTAGCTGTTGCTATTTCAATGTGTTTTTAGCTCGTAAAAGTTAATTGCAATGTTTTGGTTCTCTAGAAACTGCTTTTGGTTTGACTAAAAGACCCTCTAAGGACTCAGTTACTCAGTCTTTCCAGTAAGTGCATGATTTAATGACTTTCAGCCTGTTTTTTAACTCCACCCTCTCGTCCAAATATGGTCACCTCTGGCTTCAACAAGCCAAGATGACGATGGACAAAATTCCATAACTGAGGTTTCTAATTAGGAGTCTACAAACCAATGGGTGGCATCAAAGTGGCCACATCCATTATTTTAAACTTTTCTTTATGGAATGCAATTAGTATTTACATTTTCACATGGGTAAATAAACAGTATTGTGCTCCACGTGCAGGGATATGACCCCTCAGTATGTCCAGATAAAAAACAGAAACGTAGCTGCACACTTGATGCCATGTTCATCCTCATGACTGACACACCACCCGCGACAGTGTTGACACAGTGATGCTTGAAGCAGATAGAAGTGATCCGGTGTGTGTTTCGGAAATACCACACGTCTTATCAACACATGATTGGATTTCTGGAAACTGGAAAGTCAGTGTTGTTCTTGGAGATGAGTGAGGTTTGGCTGTGTACAGTATTGTCTCAGAGGCTGAGGCTAATCTGACGCTTACATCTTTACTGGAGAGAGGAAGAGGCAGAGGAGGAGAGGTTTCCCTTTTCTTTCCAAAAATAGTGGCGTTGACATACCTATAAGCACTCATGTCCACACATCAAATAATTCACATAAACCCCCCCTACGTCCCGAGGCTTATATCTCACCCCCATCTCACTTCTAATCCCGGGATATTTATTGTTACGATTAAGAGTTGAATTTATTCCTTCTCAGGGGAGCTTTAAAATCAGAGTGAGCAGTCAGAGGGGAAATATGAAATATTGGTCCTTGGTCAAATGAGGACAGGTGAGCTGCACAGTGAACGGATACAGTCAAGATGTCTTACTCTGTCTGTGCTACTTACTAACAGGCAGTGATAATTACGTACATTAACCAAAGTACTACACAAAATTTTATGTATTTGTACTTTTTAGTATTTTCTTTTTATGATACTTTATACTTTTACTCTTCTACATTTCAGGGCGGCTTTTTTTACTTTCTAAATTAAGTTTTGTTTTTTTTTACTTACAAGACATATAAAGATCTTATAAAACATGATATTATATTACAAATTAAAACACCCAACAGTTTATACAAGTACGTCATTGACAGAAAATTAAGTGGCAGCTGCTTCGATAATGGTCATAGGTCATTTTGTCGTTTAAAAATGCCAAAGATTTCATGGTTCCAGCTTCTCAAATGTGAGGATTTGCTGCTTTTCCTTTCATAATTTTTCATCTATTTCTAATAATTTATAGATTTGGACTGGTTTGATTGGACAAAACAACCACTGTGAAGGTGTAATTTTGGTATCGGGGTAATTGTGATGGGATTTCTCAACAGTTGGAGATACAGAATTCTGGCAAACCAACAATTAATTGATGGTTCAAATGGTTCAAACAATCATTGGTAGCAGTGCTTTTCAAAATAGTTCCACCTCAACCAGCTATAAGAGTGTGATGTTGTTCTCGTATTAGAGCATGTGTAATAATAATCTAATGATGCACCGAGTAGGCTACTTTGCTTTAAAAACTTGATACATTTTCTACACTATACTTGCATACTTTTACATGAGTAATATTTTCAATGCAGAATTTTTACTTGTCATGGAGTATTTTTAGGATCAGAATACTTCCTCCACCATTGCTTACAGGAGTGGCTCTCAACCCTTTTCATATCAAGGACCCCTAAATTTGTACACATGAGGTCACACACTCCCATGTCATAAACTTTCAGGGAACTCCATCTAAAAAGATTTTGGTTATTATGATATAATGGTACATATAATATCCTGTGAAAATGCATACACAACGGCTTGTATGATATCCTGCGAATCAACTCCCCTGGAGTAACGTGACATAGGCTACTTAATGTCTCTTGGGGTAAAGTGTCGTGGAGATGGGTATTCAGCTTACTTTCTTGGAGTTGCTATGAGATGATACGTAGCATGTGAAATAGAGTATGGTGAATGTGCTAGGAAAGATAGTATCAGCACTGTCTCTACCTGGAGCTCGCATGTATGGAGCCTGGGTTTGTTGAAGGTGGCAGTGCTGTTTGGGCTGAGAAAGCCATGTGTAAGTAAGGTAAAGGAGGTTGTTGGGTTGGTGCGGGGAGCAGTAAGACCTGGCATTAGGGGAGTGTCTCTGGGACGCCAGAGATCACTGTCTAGCCTCCTGGAGGTGTCGTGGGACTAACTAGACGAAACACTGGTGAAAGGAGGTTCCCACCTGATGACCCCAAAGACATGTTAGTTATCACTGCTCACTGGTTTGTATAGTTAAGCCTTGCCATGATAGCTCATCATAGGGCTTTGGAGGTTATTCACTGAGCGCTGATCCTTTCTCTAGAGCACAAATTTGTTGTGTTTATTTGAACTCTAACTCCCATCAGTGCGTTGGTCAAGGGATCGCAGCTTTCCCAAATATGTGGGTTATACATGAATTACTAGCTCTTGATTAATATGAATATGTGCAAATTCTAGTGCATCACTTTTCACAGGAAAACATGCGAATAGTGCCTGGATTTAGACCAAAGTTCTGTAATTGTCAACTACAGCTGAGGAGATAATCACAGAGGAAGTACTCAATGTGATTCTTAATCACACTGTAATAGTTGGATAGAGCTTCTTTATTTCTGAACAAGAAGGCCACTTTCTGAAGATGGATGTAAAACGTGCATTTCAGTCCCATGACACTCTTATTTCTCAGAAATAAAGAGCAACTTTTAAAATCCAGTGGGAGTTGAGATCCATAGCTCAGTCCATGGGGAGATGGGCTGGGAACTGTAGGGTCATTGTCAAGTCCCTGTCTGGACCAAATATGGAGCATGAGCTGGTAGCTGGAGAGGTGCCATGGTGCCTTTCAGTAAGGCACCGAGCCCCCAACTGTTGGGGCACCTGTCCATGGGCAGCCCCGTCATTTTGACCTCTCTCCATTTAATGTATGTGTAGGTCCTGTTTGTGCATGTGTGTGTATATGACAATGGAGTGAACTTTTTTTAATTTCCCCTCAGGGATTAATAAAGTATAAAGAAAGAGAGAGATACGAACTTCGACAATCATTACATGTCTTGAACTCTGTCCCATGGAAACAATTGTTTAGTTTTAAATAACTTGTAAACACAGCACTTGAACTCTTCATTGCACGGAGCATCTGTTGTATCTTCCTCCTTCTGCTGTCAGAATTTAAAAGAAACACCCCAATAAAAAGTTGGTTTATAGGAAGTTGAGTTTTTTATGCTGTGCAACTTTAAGTGAGGATGATGATACAAGACAGATGCAGGATGAATGTCATCAGGAAGGCTCAAGGCTGTAATGCTTGATTTACGCCATACCCTTTTCTTGGCATGCTGGGGAGAACGCACGCTTCTTCTCACTCTGAAACTGAAAGCTTTATTGCCCTTTGTAGCGGAGGTCTGGGAACCAGAATACAACAAGGTGGAAAGTCAGAGGAAATGAAAGAGAAAGTGATCAGTCTTTCCATGCTGCAACTCAAACGAGGACTCTTCTGAGGAAACGTGACCATTGTTCCATTGTTTACCATGAAACGGCAACAGCTGATTATAATCAACAGGAAGTATCATCTGGATTTGTTTTAACAGCTGCAGAGGGACAATAGTGAAGGTTAGCACAATAACACACTATACCAATAATGTAGCCACGGAGAAGTCACCCATTGGTTTTTTCACTTCCATTTTGATGCACTGAGTTTGGCATTTAGGCCATCGCCATCTCCACTGAGCTGTAAGTGACCATATTTGGACAAGAGGGTGGAGCTCTGGAGGAGTGAGGAGTGGTTGGCTTTATGATAAGTGTTTTCTTTCCTTGAAATCATCATACATTAGGCTACTTTTTGGACAGTGTTTTTGATCATTGTAATAACCATCGCATTGTCTCTACATTTTAAGTAAGTCTCTCAGCAGCTTAACTGGCTACTAAAATGAAGAAAAGCGTCTTCAGGTTTACGAGGAAGGCAGTGTTTTTTCATTAGGATTCCTTCAGTGTTCATTTATGAGGTTTTTACTGGGAGTAGAATTATCCACAGAGGTCTCCTCCTCTTCAAAACAAACACGCCTGATAATAAAAACAAGTAAAAACAAGAATAAAGCAGTTTTGTCTCTGACACTCGTTTGCTGACACAGGACGTTTGGGAGGGTCATGGGCAATGCGTTCTCACTCCCATGTTGCATATATCAACATATCAACTTTCCACATTGGTACCCTGGGTGCATTGGTTGTTGACGTTCTGGGACACCATGTCAACTTTTGCCTGTATTTTCTACTTTCAAATACACCTCCATTTTCACAGGAAATTTACAGTTTACATACAGTCTCTTTCAAAATAAAAGCACTACGCTGTGAATTGAAGTTTTTTTCCTTCAATAAGAAAAACGCACGTGGTTAGGTTTACGAAAAAAGAGCTGGGTTTGGCTCTACATTCCAATGGGAGCTGGTGGTTGTTGAACCCATCCACCACCCCTCCCAGTCACCCTACTTTGTCTTTGTCTTTGTCTTTGTCTAACTTTTGTTGTTGTCCTGCCATGTTTCCCCCTGATGTTGCTAAACAATAACTGCTATTTGTCTCTACCCTGTGCTCTCCTCTGTTTCCCCTTCCCTCTTGTTCTGTGTGTTGTGTTGTCTCCTGGCTGGGCGGGGTTTCCGACCTCATCACCTCCACCTGCTACCATTCCCAGCTGACTGTGATTCCACTGATGACCTCTCCACTTCTCCTGCTGCATTTAAACCCGGTCTTTGCATCCACTCTTTGCCAGTTCGTCCAGTTTCCCTCATTGGTAACGCCCGGACGCTAAATCAGTTACATTTAGTAAAACAGTGATTTTTTTGTGCTCGTTCACTTTTTGCTAACTGCTTTTTTCTCCCTTTGTTCCAGTACAGCAACTCTCCATTTCCGCCTCGCCCAGCCCGTCTCTGTCAGTCTGCCTCTGGTCTCCCTCCCTGGATTCCCTCACCTGCCCTGCCTCCCTGACTTCCCTCAGAATCCATCTCCCAGACCTGTTGGACTTTTGTGTTCTTTAGGAATAAACATTTGAAGTCTGCACTGTGGGTTCAGTCTGTCCTTTAAGCACTGCTTAACACGCCCAGCTGCATATCATATTGAAGGATGGCATTTCTTGTTGGTGTCTGACGCCAGAAGTCACTGACCAAGCATGGGTTTTCGACGACTTCAGCGTGAGATCAGGTTGCTAACATTGACTCTGCTTGTTTCTCTGATATCGTAAGATCCAGGCATCAAATGACTGAAATCCTTAATCCAGCATACATACAACAAAGTCTCCCATGGGTAATGCTTTGTTTAGCAATATTCTATCAAAAATAGTTATGTTTGGACGTCCATCAGCCCACAAGAGGATGCAAGACACTTGGTTAATGCTGCCCAGGAGTTTTCAGAGCTTTTTTTGTTTGTTTGTTGATTGTTTTGACATTTACTCACCTTTCTTGCTGTCTTCATCACAGTCCCTTTGCACTCATATGCTTTGATTTTTCTTCTTAACGCCATATTAAACCTAACAGGCTGAACCAGCAACAGACTGAACTTACGACCACCTCTTGGTGCTCTACTTGTGAACAGATTTCCCTGTACTTTCTCCTCTGGTTGGAAAACTAGAGCAGTGGTCATAAAAGGTTCATTGTTTATACAACAGGCCTACACATCATCAAAATCTCTATCTCACAGCTGATGCAATTTCCATTATATAAAAGCTGTGTTGGATTTTATGGACATGATTTCAAACCAGACACTGTTTTATTATCAGTCTATGAAGTGTTGTGTTACAGTGTTCCTGACCTAATTCTAAGAGCAGCAGATTCATAGCTTTATGACACCAGGTGCTGCAGAGCTGACACATGATCGAGAGTCTCATTAATTTAATTTAGTGAGGCCATCATCACCCTGAAAGTTAACTCTGGCTCCGGCTGTGTGAGCATTAGCTAGCCCTCTGGTTCTCTGCCAGTGGAGCATTAGCGATCCAGGTTAGGACAGTTAGCTCAGAGTGCTAATGAGGTCCATTTATTCTGCGCTGGAGACAGGCTAAATATTGTCTCTCATAACACTGCGCTAACAGCTGAATACATCAGGATGCAAAGCTACTGACGATCAGCCAGAGATGAGGAGCAGAGGCCGGCTTGTTTGGATTTCAGGCAGAATGTAGAATTTACGGCTAAATTTTAGTCTAGATATCAGAGAGATGGGGATAGGGCTGAAACGTCGACAGTTTGAATCCAAAATCAGTTAAAAAAAAACTAAAACTCAGCCTCAGTAGAGATGACAAGATGGATTAAGGTGTGAGCACATCTTCACGGTGCAGGATATTAATGATCAGAAGTGTTACATACTTCAGTGGCACTTTGTAATAAATTACTCATTTGAATAATTTCACAAGGAAAAACACTTTCTGACTCAAGCCTCTCAAATGTGAGGATCTCCTGCTTTTTCTGTTGCGTTTAAAGGAGCAAAGTGTAAATCTCAGAGTGTATGCATTGTCTCAGCTGGCCCTTAGTGTCAGATACCGACTGATGAGGCACTATTTGTGGGGATATGCAAGCAAGTCTGCATAGGGTGGGTGTGAGTGGAGGTGAATGGGTCAAACAAACGGACTTTCACCTGGGAGCCTGCCAATGGCGTAAAGTAATTACGATTGGCCCCAGTGCACACTATTATGCACACATTGCCTCGTCACATGACCAGAGACTTCACACTGGATGACATCAACATACATATTACCCAGCAATCATCACTGTATATAACATAGTGTTCTAGTATATGTTGCAAGCAACACTCACGTAGACCTTATCACACATCGACATTTGTTCATGGAATTTCCACGTCCACATACGACGTCCAAGGTACCCTGGGTGTATTGGTTGTTGACGTTCTGGGATACTGTGTCAAGTTCTGCCTGTTACATGCATTGTCTTCTTTCAAAATACACTTCTGTGGTCATGGAAATTTTAACATTTACATACAGTCTCTTTCAAAATAAAAGCACTACGTTGGTGCAACCCTGCAAATTGACTTTTTTTTTTCCTTCAACAACAAACGCACATGGCTGGGTTATGATCTTACAGGACATGAACACCGCTCTCCCAGGTGAAGGTCGTGGGTTTGTTGGACCCATCCACCACCCCTCCTGCCCACGCTACTTGGACTTACACGTTCTTATCTCAAGATGTCACACATCATCAGTGGCCCTTCACGTCTACATATGACGCCCAAGATATCTTCCTGCATCTGCTGCCGCCTTAACTTTCTTTCTAGTCCCGCCACATTTCCCTCTGATGCCGCCAAGCACCAGTAAACTATTACGGAAAAAGGCCACGTATCATGCCAATGTTAAAAGACGGCTTTTTTGTTGGTGTCTGATGCCGCAAGTTACTGGCCAAGCGTCAGACTTTGATGACTTCACAGTGAGACAGGGTTGGAATGCTATGCTATATACTAACAAATGTACTTGTTTTAAGCCAAATCATGATGTTTTTTCTAAACCTAACCACGTACTTTAGTTGCGTAAACCTGAGGAAGTAAACCCAGAAATGAAGTTTTTACCTTCTTTGTAAGTTTACTTTGAAAAGACGTATGGAAACTGTACATTTCCTGTGAAAACAGGAGTTTATTTTGAAAGGACACAGTGCACGTAACCAGCATAAACTGACACTTTGTTACTGATCATGTGTCAGTATCTGACGAGTTAGGAGTGAAAACAGGCGCTACACTTCTGCTATGATGCCATCCCGGTATTCGTGGTAGACCACTGTTTGAGCAAAGTGCAAAGCTGTGGCAATTAATGAGCTAGCACGCGTGGCCAGACCGGCTCGCCACAGCAAACCACAGAAATGCTTGGATTACAACACACGCAGAGGGAGTGTGACTTCATTCTCTGATTAGGATGCAGATACTCCACTACATCTTTACACAGGAAGTAGTGGCTGCTGTATTAATGTTCTGAATGTTACATACAGAATCTTTTTAGGCGGTTTTGGTTTGAAAACAATTTTTCAAATGTCAAATTTGGCTCCGGAAAACTGACAGGATTTTTCAAAAATTATTGCTGATCATTTATAGACACTAAACGAGTAATTGAATAACAGGAAATATATGATTAACAATATTGTTAGTTGCAGCCCTGCAAAGAAATGTGTATCTGGTTTAGAGTAAGTTAATAAAATGGTGCCCTCTTAACTGTTCTGGAAATTAGGTCACGTTCTGATTAATGGAAAGCAGAATACTTGTAAAAAGGGAGAAGAGATTACTCAGCAAATATGGCCTTGTTGAGGAGTATTTGTCAAGTCATGCTAGGTGCACGGCGAGGCAGCGCTGGGTGGTGAGACTGTATCAGCAGCTTTTATCAGTTATTTCTAGGAAAGTATGGACCTTAACTCTGAGCTGAAGGCTGGAAGCAAGACTGAAATGAAACACAACAATGAAAAAACACAAAGAATGTAAAAGATGACAAACATAATTTCAGAGTAAAGCTCCGTTAAGCAGCTGGGAGGAGCCGCAGTTGTTTTTGGCAGTGCTGCAGTAATCTGCCCACATCAGCCATTAATAAACAGCTGGTTTATCATTGAGCTGTGTCCAGCAAAGTGTCGAAGCAAATGGGTCAGAAAATGTCTCTCACTCCATTTCTCATTATTCTGGGTGAAACGAGGTCATTATCTCAAGTATGAAGGGACCAGATTCTGTAGCTGCAGAAGATAAAAATCCTAATATACAAAAGAAAATTTGAATGTGGAAAAAACAAATGTGGCCAATGTTAAATGCCTTTTTTATGTTACCATGTTGCAGTTCCACCCTGGTGCTGGAAAATAATTCCTCTGAACTTGAACTTTATTCTCCTTTTTTACTAATTTTAATGTGTATTATCTTCACTGCCAGTTTTATTGTTACAATTTTACATCACCAGAGGTCAAACGACAATAAAACTTAATCTAAATCTAAATACGATGATCAGCATGTTATGTGAAAAGCTAAGAGTTTAAGAGCTTAAACTTTAGTCCCACAGTTTTCACTGTTCTGACACATATTGTACATCAAATTATTCCAGATTTTCCCATTTCTCTCTTTTAAGTTGTAGAAATTGGACCTACAAGAGTCAGAGCACTGAAGCTCTGACCTCATTATTGATAGAGGAGCTCTGGAAAAATATCTTACATTTCCACTAAAACACAAATCTCCTGCTAACATTTTAACTTAAAGATTCTTCCTTACCTGAAACACTTTGTATATTCAGTAAGTTGGATATGTACAATGTTCAGTTATTCCTTCTGCACATTATAGTTTGTTTTTTTAAATTCTTTTGTCTGAATGAGGGCTTTCTCAGACAGGTGTATGCGATTTGGTTAATTAGACTTAATCAGACAGCTAACAGCTTGTGCACAGTAGTTTTCCTGGTCTGATTTCATGATATACATTTAGTCTTTCAACTTCAGTAAGCAGTGTCTACAGAAGTTTCTACAGAAGCCTTTCATTTTCCTTTCAACCCAGCGGCCAAAATAAATATTGGCATTGTCCGTTTCTGCAAACCGCAGATATGATGCATTTGTAGGTTATTATGTTGCAGATACTTTGAAACTTTACTGATTATATGGCAGCATGGTGCTCACAGCAAGAGGGTTCCCTGTTCAAACCTAGTGTGGGGGTTCGAACTCTGGGGTGGGGGAGCCCCTCTGTGTGGAGTTTGCATGTTCTCCCTGTGTCAGTGTGGGTTTTCCCCACAGTCCAAACACATGCAGGTTAATTGGTGACTCTAAATTGTCCGTAGGTGTGAATGTGAGTGTGAATGGTTGTCTGTCTCTATGTGTCAGCCCTGTGATAGTCTGGTGACCTGTCCAGGGTGAACCCTGCCTCTCACCCAGTGTCAGCTGGGATAGGCTCCAGCCCCCGTGACCCCTAACAGGATAAGCAGTTATGAAAAATGAGTGAATGAACTCTTTGGTTAACATGTGGTTAGTTTAGGCACAAAGACCACTTGGTTATGATAAGGAAAAGATCATGTTTTGGATTCAGATATGCAGCTGTAGTGGCACAGTTCCTGTTGGAAATGCAGCAGTGTCTCACTAAAGAAAAAGAAGTTTTTTGTAGCATGATTTCAGAAAGAAACACAGCAGTGTCTTGGTAAAAAAAAAAAAAAACTGCCCAATGTGAAACTATCCGGCTAGAATCGCAGCATTGGGTCATCAAAAACACCCACGTTTGGTGTCTACAAAGCACTCAGCTCATATAGTACGTCACTTAAGAAATGTTCATATGATACATAAGCTGGTCCTCTTTCCGAAGTCGTTGAGTACCGATGCTTTGTCAGTGATTTCAGCATCACCTGACACCAAAAGTCACCTTTTGTGGTGAAATGTTATGCTTAGGTTGGATGGCACCTGTCATGGTGGTATGACACGCTGTCGTTGAAACACTGCCAGTAATGATGTAATGTAGAGAGCTGGAAATGGAGGGAAGGTGGATGGGTCCAACAAACCCTGAACTTTCACCCAGGAGGCCGGTGTTCCCTTCCGGTATGAAATTAGAACCAAACCATGATGTTAGTTTTTTAACCCTAACCATGAACTTTTGTTGCTCAAACCGAACCATGTGCTTTTGTTGACATCCCGGCATGGGTAGCAGTGTCCTGTAACGTCAACATCAGATGCAGGAGGATAGCTAGCACGTAATATGTAGATGTTAAAGGCCACTGACAAAGCTGCGACATGTGACAACTTCAGATGAGAATGTCTCATTGTCATCCTTATTTAAGTCTGTGTTGTCCCCTCCTTTGTTGCCAGATCGTCTTTACCTTTGAGTGAGACTTCCAGAGTTTTCCTAGTCTTTCTTGTTAGTGTGTTTTTTACCATTTTTGCTTTTAAACCCACCTTTTTTCCTGTCGATTTGGATCCCTTTGCCTGTGTTACTGATCACCGTGTACCGACCTGAGTCTGATTAAAGACCCTGAGCTTTTTGTCTGAGAGTCTGCTTTAGATACATGTAAAACGTATGAATGTGATGTGACTGGGGGGCCTTGTCCATCCCACTGATGCATCTCTAACATCTACACATGCCTGTGCTCTTTATGATCAGCAGTGAAGCAGAGAGCTGATCTGACGCAGTGAAAGTGAAGCTCTTGATTCAAGGCTGAGCTCAGGCTGAGTCAGAGGAGATGGAATCTGATGTATGCACTGACCTCACACTCCCACACCTGGATCTGAGTTCATCTTCAGCTGACAAAGTGCAGGTCTGTGTGTGTGTGTGTGTATATATACATATTTGTGGTGATGCATATATGTGTGTGTTAACAGCCTGACACCGCAGCACACACAGTTGCAGCGAGGCGTGAAGTCAATGACGCTCTTACTGTCAGTGACGATCCTCTTCTTCTGTACCTCCTTCCCTCTGCCTCTCTCATCCCTCCGCTCAGCTGCACACTGGCTACACAGGAATGTACACATATGAGACAGTGTGTGCGTGTGTGTGTGTGTGTGTAGTTCTGATGTCTCAAGATGCAGGTTAGTCCAGCTATGACTTAAATCCCAACTTTGAATACACAACTCTGGCTGCTGGGGACAGAAACAAAATTCTAGTTTGGTGAATCACTGGTTGAATGTTGAGGTTTATTCGCGGAAACTGCGACATTGGTTTGCTTCATACGAACACAGCTGTCTGGTAAAGTAAGCAAAATAATGACCCAAAGTCAGTAAACAAGGGTACAAAAAAACAGCAACAATTACATGTTGACGTGATAACACATGACGAGGTGTCCTGATATACAGGAAGGAAATGCAGATTTCCACATTGCAAAAATGCACTACAATGTTTCCCTAAGCTGTGATTTAGAACAGCAGCTATAACAAATGTTTTGTTTAAGATGTCACAGTGTGTCTAGCTTGTATCATCATCCAATTTCAGTCCACATGCACTTATGACGCTACGTTCCACAAGCTCCCTCAGCTTTTGTAGTCTAATAAACCATATGAATGTGCCTTTTGCAATTTCAGACGGAAACGGCTATTGTTCTGCGACTCGGTTAGCTCGCTGAAGAAGAGCCTGTGGCTGAGCAGCGGTTCTCGCTCGTTCTTCGGCTCAGGGGCTGTTTGCTCATGAATGACTTGTTCTTTATCTCAGGGGTTGGGTGCCAGTTTCCCAGGAAGTGCACCAGGTTTTAAAGCCAGGTTTCATAATGGCCAAATTGTGTAACTCAACACATCCCAACTCGTCAAATATCACTGCTTTTGTCAGTGGACTGTCACGTCTACACACGACAAGCTAGGTATCTTCCTGCATCTGTTGTTGGAATTCAGAGACGCTGAGTCGATTTATGCTTGTTAAATGTAGTGTGTCTTTTCAAAATACACTTCCGTTTTCACAGGAAATGTACGGTTTTTGCTCATGAGATGCATACAGTCTTTTTTTTAAATAAACTTACAATGTCGGTAAAGCACCTCGTATTTACGCTTATTTTCTTGTAACAAATTGTGTACAAAAGGTACAGGACAGCACTCCAATTATAGTGTTTATTGCCACACGAACATTTCGGGTGAAACCCTTCCTCCCTATAATTGGAGTGCTGTCCTGTACCTTTTGTACACAATTTTTTACATTTTTTGAGGATTCAGCACCCATTCATACTACTGAGGGTTGAGCGTGTTTGTTTGGATTTCTGATTGTTTATTTTCTTGTGCAACAAAAGCATGTGGTCATCAATTGTCATTTTTTGACTAAGCATCCACATGGGAAGCAAACAGTGGGCTCCTAGGTGAAAGTCCGGGCTTTGTTGGACCCATCCACCTCCCTTCCTGCCTGCCCCATAAGGACTTTCCAGCTCCTTATATTACATTGTCAGTTGACTGAAGCGCCTTTTGCGGCGGTATGATACACCGCTGATGGCGTTATCAACTGACACTGCCCAGTTGTATAACATACCACCATAAAAGGTGCCTTTTTGCATCAGTGTCCGACACCAAAGTCACTGATAAAGCGGCGGTATTTGACGACTTGGGAATGAGAACTCACTGTGTTACCACCGCTTCCTCCAGCTCTGTCACATGATGCAGTCTGGCCCAAAAATACTTTTTGCCATTGACTTACACTGGGGAAGGGACATCTGTAAATCAGTGACTAAAGGTTTCTGAGCGTCAAAACTTCCACAAAATGACAGGGATTTGTTCCATCTGGTCCGAGAACATTTCAAAAGATTAGAAGAGCCACATGATTGATAAATTCATATCTATTAAAGTATATGAAAGGCTGAACAGGAAGTTAGCCACTTGGCAAGTGGATGTCTCTAGTGCGCTTGATATGGCCTTTGTGGTGCAGAGGATCCAAGTAATTTTACACCTGGGAATCAAACTTTTAGGTTTCATGCCACCACTGAGCAACTTTCATAGGAATGAATGGGACTCCGCCTGCAGCGCTGGATCCAGTTCTCTTTATACTTCCATGATGTGTGCTCATGAACGACTTGTTCTTCGGCTCTGGGGGTGCACGCTGAACTGTTAACAGTCTAAACATGAGTCACGATGTATAAGAGCAGCAGATCTCAGAAGTTACCTGGTTCTTATGCACTACTGCGCACCATACAGATCAGGATTTTGGATTCATTCCCGTTTGCGAATCAAGATAAGTCTTTCCTCTGTTAGAGTCAGGCAATTTTTGTTCGCAACTCTAACATCATGATGGCACATTGCCCCCACCTCCATTCACCACATCCTTGCTGCTACACCATGACTAATTTTTCTGTCTGAATCATGTGTTCATACTGTGGCAGCAGCATCAATAGACTTGCATCAGATGTGGCGACACTGCTCGTAATGTAGTTCTGTCATCACTAATGTCTTTGATAATCTACTCCAGAGAAGGGTGTGATGCTGTAGGTCATAGACGTCTGCAGAGGAGCCAAGTGGACAACTCCCAGATCTCAACACTTCATGCATCATTTTGGTTCGAAACAGGATATAAAAGCTGCGTTCACGTTCAATACAAGTATGCAAACATCCTCACAGAAGCCAATCTGAGCAGTACCATCAATCTTTTTGAATCACTGACCAATTTATGGTATGGACTGGCGCTAATATGTAGGTTACTGTGTTCTTGCACTCACAAATTGAAAACAATTATTGCTCTTAAATCTTGCTGACAGCCCACAGCGTATATCACACCAGCTGAAATATGGCTGCAGCAAATATTCCCCCGTGAGGCAAGGTAAAGTGATACTTGAGATCTTATCTGAGTCGGGTGACTGATTTTAATCTCAGTCAAAACAGGTGAATCTGTGTCGTGTGTGCAGCACGTGAGCAGAGAGGCCCGAGCTTGCACTGGGATGAAATTTAACAGGTCCAAGGTAACAGTTTTTGTACACCCCTGCTCAAGAAACATGTGAACTTTTCCACTTCAGAAGTGAAATGATTCAGAGAGCTCTGTGGTATATCTAGTGATATATGGCATTCAGAAACAGACGTTATATCCAAAACCAACAGTTGCCTCAATGATGTTTCATATATTGGGACTGTAATTAATTTACATTGAGTTCAGAGGAGGAATCCCATGACTCAGACATGCTGAGATGAAACTAATTAAGCGTGGTTATTGATGCTGGTGTTGTGATAAAAACTTTGCGAGACTTTTGACTCACTGGCGAAATGTTTTTATGTTAAACTTCACAGCGACCTCACAGGGCCGAGCCAAAACAACATTTGTTATAGTTTATAATCAGCGTGTAATATAAACTGAACTCAGGCAACATTTTTCCTCCAAAAGCATCTGTAAAGAAACGATGCCGCAGGAAGTAATAATAATTGAAAGTGATGATTGCGAAGCCGTAGCTGGAGTTTTCTTGCTGATTTCCTCAGAAAGGAATAAAGTCAACAAGATGTCTGGGTCAGCAGCTGGCCTCCAGGTTCTGGACTTTGCCTCCGCCCTGCTGAAGTGCCCTTAAGCGAAACTTTAAATTCCTGCCAGGCACGGAGCCATTGCTGCTGCTCCGTAGCTGACCTCTGAATCCCCCCGGAGCAGCAGTGGATTTCTCCTCAGGGATCGATACTGTAAGTACAACATTTATGTTTGTCCCACATTCCTGACGTTAGTGTGCTTTAGTGATCATAAGATGTGGTGTAAAAACTGATAAACAAGCTGCATTCCTCTGAGGAACTCTGTGGGAGAGCTGTCTAATAAATCTTCGCACAAGTGACGAAGACAATGCAGCTGTAGCCAGAACACTTGATCTGTTTTATCGAAGGAAGAGAGGGAGTTGTTGTAAACCAAATATGGTTATAAACATATCACCTTGTTCATCTGACAGCATATATGTGTGAGTCTGCGTTATTTATCTCTATTCTGTACCCGTCGACCTGCAGAAATAAAGAATATGTTCTTTGTTTAAACACTCCCGAAAGACTTTTATACAGTACGGATTATTGAGTCTCAGCTGGACTGCTTTGATCCCTGCTCTGCTTCTTAGTGATATATGGTAATATGGTTGCAGGTATACATGTCTGCTCTGTAAGGCTGTAAGTTGATGTAGAAGAAAGTCAACTCCTTTCTGTGTCTTATGCTGCTTTCAGACCTAGAGTCGTCTCCTTTGGTCTGAATCAGGGACTCATGTTGTCACAAAGTTGTATAATTGCCTAGAGTTGGTTTGTGTTCTCACGGCAGCATTTACAAGCGGACCAGATCAAATGCCTTGTGTGAGAAAGCTGCTCTTGATTGGTCAGAATTTCCATGTGGGAAAAATCCAGGAAGTAAAGCAAACGTTGAAGAAGAGTACACTTGCAAGATAAATGTGACACTTTCTAATGTCACAATGGAGGGACAACTACGCAGGTTGATTTTAGCGCTGCTCATCGTGGACTATATTGCTATATTGCGGAACACGTTCTCACCACAAATGAACTACACCAGAGTTCATTTGTTAATGGACTGAGACCACCTCTTCAAGAAGGCCTCGGTCCGGTTGTTTTGGTGCGCACCCGAGTGTGATTGCTGTGTTCACACCTGCCCAAACGAACCACACTGAGGGAGCAAACGACTTGAGTTTGACTCAAACAGGGGAGGTGTGAAAGCACCCTTAAATGGTTTGATACATCAGCTCAAATGAACCATCCATCCATCTTCTAACCCTTTCTAACTCTTGAGGGTTGCGGGGCAATAGAGTGTGCCAGGGCTGACGTCAAAACCTGGAAGTTTAGCATCGCACTGGTTCCCGGAAGAGAAAATGAATGTGATTTTTGCATTGCATTTTGGATTATGTCAGAAACTAAGCTCTGTGGCTAACACAAGTTTATGATACTTACAGGTTTTGTTCAGTGAGATAATCTTCACCTATGAACACCTTTCATACCACATTTGAAGCTTAAATGCGATCGCCAGAAGTAAAAAGCTAACGTTAGGCTTTAACGGACTACATGACTACTCCACGGTCGCATGACTCTTGATGTCACCGCCACTAAGCTTTCAACTGATTTCGGCCGCTTTATTTTAAAAACATTGTATAATGGAGAAATTGGACTGTTTAAGCTAAATAAGAAGCTGTAATGGTGGACTGCCAGCACTCTCGCCTGTTCGGGGGTGATGACGTTTAATGTCCCCGACAGGGTTTGTAGTCGTATTGAGCAACTTGTTAGCAACCGCCTTTTTTACGACACATAAAAGCTTCAAAATTCACAAGCAGGGTATTTACTGACGTGTTTTATGTCGTAGAACAAAACCTGAAACTCGTTTAAGTTTTTATTAACCACAGACCTTATTTGAGGCATTTTACCAAAATCCCATTCAAAAAATGTACTGACTTTTAGACGAGAGAACCGGAAGTGCTGAAAGTGCTAACAGAGTTCCGGGTTTACTGGCACACTCTATTTAGAGTCACCAATTAACCTATCCCCAATCTGCATGTCTTTGGACTGCGGGAGGAAGCCGGAGTACCTGGACACTGGACGCTGACACAGGGAGAATATGCAAACTCTGCACTGAAGGGCTCCCACACCCGGGATCGAACCAGGAACCCTCTTGCTATGAGGCGACAGTGCAAGAATCTGTTTGCCTGTCACTATTGTATGTCATAAATACAAGCATATACACAAGTTGTACCTTCTCACATTTATTTGTGCATAAACATCTATGCAAGAATGCGGTCCTTCAAAAAAAAGAAATGCTTGGAACAAAACTGCACACGTACACACAGAGCCACAAAGATTAGGGCGGTATTGCTTTACTGTATCATCCAAAGGCCAAAACCTCACACACAGGCAATGAAAAGCAGAAGACTGAGATCTGGATGGAGTTTTGGAGGAATGAAGGGCAGAGCTCTCTCGCTGGCAGCGGCAGAGCCACAGACAATCCCACTGGGCATACAGCTGAAATCCCTCTGTGACTGGCACAAAGCTCCGGTGGCACTGAGCCGTAGTCTTTCTGCCCCTCCACTTCAAAGAAACTCCCAAAACAAAAATGCTTCGGTATCAGTCACGCTCACTCTGCTGCGCCTCAAACTGACCTCCAAAGAGCTCAGAGCAAAATGAACTTGCACTCGAAGCCAAAGTTAGTTTCTTTGTTATTAAAAAAGGTTGTCATATCAGTTGGTGTTTGCAATTTAGTGGATGCCTTTCAATCAAACAACTGATCCTTAGAATTTGGGTTAAATAAACAATCACATTCCACTTATTTAAAAAATCTACCCAGATTTCATTTAGGGAATACAGTATCTTGGAAAACTGACAGAGAGGGCAGTCATCTTGGAAATGTCAAATTTGTCCAAACACTTGAGCTGAGAAACAAACCATGTAAATGCAGAATCACACGTACCCACAATACAGGAATGCCTACTACATCAAACTCAGCAATGTCGTCACAATAACTGTTGTTGGGTCAAGAAATGCAGGAATATTTAGGATGCTTTGACACTTACCCTGTTTGGTTCAGTTCAACTGAACTCAAGTTCGTTTGCCCCCTGAGTTCAGTTCATTTAGGCAGGTGTGAACACAGCAATCACACTCAGGTGTGCACCAAAACAACCGGACCAAGACCTTCTTGAAGAGGTGGTCTCAGTCCGGTTACAAACGAACTCTGGTGCAGTTGGTTTGTGGTGAGAAGGTGTTCTGACCTGGATGTGAAGCAACTGCAGTCACATGACACATTGTTTGGGTTAAACATGAGCATGTTACAGTCCTGGAGGATTATTAATGTGCACCTCCTCCTGTACTGCCTTAATATGCACATTCAGCACATCCAATGCATCAAAACATTGTTTTCTAGTTGGAGCCGCGCCTCGTTTTCAAACTGTATGGTTTGACTAAAATGAACAATGACAGCAATATAGTCCACGATGAGCAGCGCTAAAATCAACCTGCGTAGTTGTCCCTCCATTGTGACATTAGAAAGTGTCACATTTATCTTGCAAGTGTACTCTTCTTCAACGTTTGCTTTACTTCCTGGATTTTTCCCACATGGAAATTCTGACCAATCAAGAGCAGCGTTCTCACACAAGGCATTTGATCTGGTCCTCTTGTAAATGCTGCCGTGAGAACACGAACCAACTCTAGGCAATTATACAAGCAAGATAACTCCAGGTCTGAAAGCAGCCGAACACAGCCGACACAGAAAGAAGCAGACTTTCTTCTACATCACTGATTATCTTGAATAAATGAGGTAACATAACAGTAACCCACTTTACATTGAACATGAAGATGTAATTCACCATTTAAGATGTAACCTTTACCCAAACCTTAAAGAGGCAACAGATAGGATTCGGGGTTTTTTAGCTTGGCGCTACCTAGCATCAGCAGTGTTGCTCGCAATGTCGCAAAGACCAAATTGAAGGTGGGGATCAGAGATAATCAATAAAATGTAGGCTGCAAAGCCACCTCTATGTATATGTAGAATGAGAAGGTGTGTGGATTTATCTGAAGAAAAACCAAATAGTAATGCAAATAATTATACCAGAATGCACAGTACCAGCAACCGGGGGGGGGGGCAGTGGGGGTAATCACTGTCCGGGGGCTGCCGTAAAATGGCAACGAGGATGTCAGCCGACCAACACTCACTACCTGGTACCTGGTTGCGGCGATTTGCGATGCTGGCCAGCTAGGAATGAACTAGCAGCCAGTACAGTACAGTCCTCTCTTGTCTAGCTAACATTTAGCCGTGTTACTTACTGATCCATTAGAAAGAAAGCTAGCTGGACATCGGTTTTGAAGCCTCTTTGGTCACGGAGCTCCCTCCATCTCTTGAACGCCTGACTGAGGTTTACTCTTGTTTTTCCTCTTCTTTTATCACTCTCCTTTTTGCTCTTCTTTGCCTCCTCACACAGAGGAGCTCGTTTTCTTTTGCTAGGCCGTTTTTCACTTGTCTCCAAACTTTGTCCGTCTGCCATTGTGCTCGTGACTCAACTATCTCATGCCCAACTCCTCATAAGGACCAGCTCTGGCTCTGATTGGCTGACCGACCTGTTTGGCTATACATGACGCATTTCCTGCCATAAAGCAGATTTTTTCCGCGAAAATTCGTCCCCGGTGGCAGAAGCTTATTGCAAAGATTGCAAAGCCACTAAGTAACCTATGTAAACGCTGACAGTCTGATTTTACTGATTTTACTGTGTATACTACCCTGTGCAACCCACATTATTTTCATAATGATATATATAGGCAAAAATGCTGTCTGTTGCTTCTTTAACTTCTCTCTTTTAATTCAAACACTTAATAGCTAGCTAAATGCTAACTTAGCATTTTCTTTAGGACAAATTAAGGGGTCTCATCGTGGATGTATGGCAGGTGAGTCATGTAGCTGGTGGGAGGATCATGTAGCTGCTTCAGCTGCAGCTATACCTACTTGTGACAGGGTGCTGGGTGCCCATCAACCATTTTCTATATCACAATGAAAATAAACTGATTCACACTGGGGACTTTTTTTGCACTTTGAATGTAAATGAGGTGTCAGTTTGAATAAAATAGCATCAATATGGGGCTTGTTAGCCACATTAGTCCAGTGTGACTTCATAAGCCACCTGGCAGAAAAGGACATGTTCCCAGACAGGTCTAAGGATCATAACACTGACACTGTCACACTGGTTTCCTTCCTTAATGGGTGACTTTTGAAAGGCCCTTGGCTAACTCATGTTAGAGGCCTTTATCGTTTCTCTTTTAGGACTTTCTTATTACCTTTAGTGCTATTTTTATTTAACGGAAACACTGAGCGAGGCTCACAAGCATTGTAAGCCCACTGACTTTAGATGTGGCTGTCTGACATGGTCCCCTCTTCAACTATGGATGGAGATCACTCTATCCACCTCTTTATGTTTTCCTTGTTCTACATTATGGACCGCTTCAATTATCTGGTGCTTTCAACAGTCGCCTTCAAGGCTAAGACGCCACAGTGCACAACTAGGACCCTGCACTGCTCTGTGCTGCATTTGTTGGACTGTTGGTGGGTCTTCAAAATAGAGCGTGCTGAACACCTCTGCGTACACCTGACGTATGTGAGGCTGCTGCAACTGGATTTGGCTCTCAGTGAAGATGAGTGAGGACAGCAAACGTCAAAATGCTTAAAACAGGTAATTCATTTATTACGTACACTGATAAGTACTGTTTGATTATCAATTGGCCTCCTGTCATGTTGCAGAAGTGGCCCCTGGGCAAGAGCTCGTTGTGCACCTTCAACACCACAGTATGAGGATGAGCACTGTCTCTGACGAAGAGATAAATGAGGGGAACGCTAGAGAGACAAAATATGTTTTCTGTCCTGGGATGGCAACAGAATCGTAAACTGACAGGAAATACCACAGATATTCATAAAGTCATTATCAGTGTAGCTCAGTGAGGAAGAACAAACAGATTTTGTACGTGACCTGATTTACACTTGTAGGCGTGTAGGTGCTGCGCTTTACAAGAGACGTCAGGTTAATATGACATTCATGAGAGGTTGTTAACGCGTCCAGAGGTGCGGCTCCCAGAAGAAGAATATGAATGTTATTCCCCGAGTGACTCAGAGGGGAAACATGCGAGCCAGCTGCGTCAGCTTTGACCTCTTTCTTAACCCGCTGTAGGTAAACATTATCACATGAGGTCCTGTGCGAATATTAATCCCAGTCTTGTCACACTGATTTTATCTGGGATGCTGCACAGCGTCTCAGCCTCAGGGAGGATTTTTGTTTTTTCAACGCTTGTCGGTAAGTCAGAAATCACTTCAACATTACACAGTCTACCACACTGTTAATGCAGGATGAATGAATCATGAGGGAGCTCTGCAGAGTTTCTCTGTCCAGCTTTAAGACACTGAGTGAACCCAGTGTGGCTGATCCGAGCTCAGCTCCAGGAACACAGCAGATATACAGTCACAGATGTGAAAGGCAGGAGTGCTGTGGGGGGCAGGACGATCTTAACAGTGAAATAGAGCAGATGGAATTCAGCTACATGGAAGCGAAAGGGGGGTCGATGAATGAATGAATGAATGAATGGATGAAGAGGAGGGATGGGGATGCATTGATGGATAGAAGAGTCAGCAATACATACCGTTAATGAAAGCTGTACTAGTCAAATCAAATGTACATTTAAATAAAGACTCAGTTGCCAGTTTATTAGGTACACTTAAATTAATGTCATCATGTGGGATGTATTACAGGACTGCCCTTTGACCAGCATTCATGTGGTTTCAGAATAATCCATGAAATGAGCTCCCAACTGGGAAAATTCAAGTGAACACTCCTTAAAGTCAAAACAACTTGGGAACTGTGCAAAAATGTTGGCACACGAGCCGCCGAGTTGACGTCATATATGCAGAAACATGGTGGATGAAAGTAAATGTTCAGTTGATGGTAGTAAACTTGCATGTTAATCTATTGCTCGTGTTCTTTGTAATATGATACTAGGTTGTCATTGTTAGTTGCTGTCCTCATAGAGTGATCTCGATTAGTGAGAAGAGTTATTTATTAGCAGTATTTTAGCAGTTTTAAGTTATGCACTGGTGCAGCAACGTGTCTGGGACAAAACTACTTTGTAATATAAAGCTTCAAACTGTTCAGCTTCAAACTAAGATAGCAACATGAATCTCCACTGGGATGTTAACCACTCAGAACAATAAAATGCAACACGTCTTCTTTGGAGCGTCCATGTTTTCTCCACATTACAACTTTAGCCTAGTTCACATTACATGATTTTCACCCTGATTTTGCGTCGCAGAGACAATCGTAATCTTTTGAGTGTTTATACCTGGCGACGTGTGTTTCTATCATTGTGAGTCTCGCCAACTGCGTTTCGACCTGTGTGTGCACACCTTGAGATTTCTCCACCGAGCCCTCGCCGACAGAGCCTCAGATAACGCGGTGACGTCACCAAACTACGATTTTTAACTTGGAGACGACACACTGTAAAGGGATATTTTTCCCAGTGTTGAATCCAAACACAACGCGCTCCCCGTGATCCTGTGGATGCTGCCATTTTTGTTGTTGCTTGCTGGCTTGTCAGTGTTGCTAGATCTTGGGAGAGAAACAAGCAACCAGGGCTATGGAAACAAGCCCAAAAGCAATGACGAATATATATAGAGGAAGGTGACGTTTAGAGAGCAAGCCCAAATAAGCAGCTCCACTTTAGAAACAAGCCCAAAAAAACGCAACCCACAACTACCAATATTTGTGAGCGACTTTACAAAAAACGAGCCCAAAGTTGCGGCTAAAGCGGATCTGGCAACCCTACATCTTGTCCTCCTCACATTTCACCCGTCCTCCTGCGTGCTGACGTGGGACGTATCCCGCCTCTCATTGGCTGATGCTCTTTGTCAGTCGTGTCACACTTCTCCAGTTTTCTAGCATGCCAGATATCCAGTCCCAGTCACAGACGAGGGGCGACTTGCTCGTAGGCTTGTTCACACGAGGACTCGTCGTGGCAGACTATCTGCCGACTCACCTCCGACCCAAGGTGGCTCTCAAGATCATCTGCGACGTCAAAATTGCGGTGAAAATTGTGTAATGTGAACTATGAAAACACCCAAGTCAGAACTTCCCAGCTCAAAGAAAGGGACCATCCCAGGGGTATGTGAATGCAGCATCAGACTGTCTTTGTTTTAGATTGCTGTATCTAATAAATTGGCAACTTGGTAACTAGGCATCAGAAAGCTACGATCACAAAGTGGAGCTGCAGCAGAGTCAAGCGTCATCTCAGAGTCATCTCAAAATGGTATAGAATATCCAAAATGGATACCAAAGCAAGGAAGTGTGTTACTGTTACGTCTTGCAGCATATTCATTCATTCATTTTCCGTAACCGCTTATCCTGTTAGGGGTCACAGGGGGGCTGGAGCCTATCCCAGCTGACACTGGGTGAGAGGCAGGGTACACCCTGGACAGGTCACCAGACTATCACAGGGCTGACACATAGAGACAGACAACCATTCACACTCACATTCACATGTTTATATGATGTATGTAATATATTTAGAGAAATGAATGCCAACTTTTTCTTCAGGCGTCTCGGCTGTAATTTAATCTCTTAACCTCAATTAAATGATCCAAAATAGAAGAAATAATATGTTCTGTTTATATTTGATTTCACCTTTGTTTTACATAAACAGAGAGACAATAACACACACATCCATCCACAACTCTCTCTCTTTCTTCCTCTCTCCACTCGCCAAGAGAGTTGTTGATCCTCACAAACACTGATGGAAAAATACGCCCATGTGGTTTTTATTTCAGGGTGGTTTTTGTTGAAGTATTCAGCTCTGAGAAAATAATAACAAAATTACAACTAAGATGACTAACACATTTCAGATATGCTTGGAAATTACCCCCTTGGGGGATCTGATCCCACAACAGAAATGACGAACCCAGTTCATGATCCTCTCGGAGAAATGTTTCAGTCTGTCTTTCACCTGGTGTTGGTTTTCACCTTCATGTGAACACACATTATTTACGCTGTTCTATTCAGTATAATCCTCACTTCATGTGTAGTTATGATGTTCTGCTCCCTCTGACCCGTTTTAAAGTTCAACAAGTGAACAAATCATTTTAATAAAGACGACATGCACACGTGTTTTAAAGCAGTAGATTTTACCGGACAAGAATGTCTCATTTATTCAATTATGTCAAATGACTTGTACATGTAAAAATGTATGAACAACATTTTACATCTTGTATTTGTCACTTATTTATCACCAGTCTTGAGTCAGGCTTAAGTCCTTCAGCAGAGTGTCAGGTCACAGGTATTTATAAGCAAATTGTTAGTAAGTTTGAAGCATTCTGGGTTTCTGAATGCTGAAAATATTTAGCATAAGGCCATCAAACTTCCAGTCCAACTTCAGGCAGGTGTCTAAAGGCATCCTTTGCACAAAAGCTAGTTCTTGACTATCTTAAAGGGATAGTGCACCCAAAAATGAAAATTCTGCCATTTCTACTCACCCATATGCCGATGGAGGCCCTGGTGAAGTTTTAGAGTCCTCACATCCCTTGCAGAGATCGGCGGGGGGAGCGGCTAGCACACCTAATGGCAGACAGCGCCCCGGACTAACGTCCAAGAACACAAAATTGAATCCACAGAGTATCTCTATACTGATCATCCGTAGTGATCCAAGTGTCCTGAAGCCCCGACATAAAAAGTTGTTTGGAAAAACGTCATATGAATTCTGTTTTTAGCCTCACTGTAGCCTGTAGCTCTGACTGCTTCTCTGTGCTCCGCGCTCACGTGTGCGTGCTCAGGGTGATCGGTGATGCATGGTCTCTGAAGAGCAGCAGTCTCGTCAGTACTGATGTCCGGATTCTCAAGTGCAGGCATCGCCAATTCCCAGTCTGAGCAGCAAAGACTTTCCTCATCTGTTGGCACTGCTTTGCATTTGAAACAACTACACCACCAGGTTTCCAGTGCTGGACTCCGATATTCTGCGGCTGGCTGAGGCTCATGAGCTGCGGCGGCTGCTTCATCCAGTAGCCGGAGTTCCGTCCGTATACTCGGGCTCAAACAAATACGGCTCAACAAAGAAATGCTGTTCCTCCTCAATTTCAAAGTCTTCAGACATGTTGGGCTGTCCTTTGCTAAAAGTCCATAGTGCAAATTATCTTTTAGCTCTGCGGTTACGTCGTCTCTCCCTGCGGTGCACATGTCACGTGATGTAAACACGGGTAAGCAAAGCTCATACTTTCGCTGGTCTTGCGCAAGCACACACACATGAGCGCGGAGCACAAAGAAGCAGTCAGAGCTACAGGCTACAGTGAGGCTAAAAACAGAGTTCATATAATGTTTTTCGAAACAACTTTTTATGTCGGGGCTGCAGCACACTTGGATCACTACGGATGAGCAGTATGGAGATACTTTGTGGATTCAATTTTGTGTTCTTGGACGTTAGTCTGGGGCGCCGTCTGCCATTAGGTGTGCTAGCCGCTCCCCCCGCCGATCTCCGCAAGGGATGTGAGGACTCTAAAACTTCACCAGTGCCTCTATCGGCATATGGGTGAGTAGATAATGGCTAAATTGTCATTTTTGGGTGCACTATCCCTTTAAAGATACACTCTTGAACATCTCATTTTTGTTTTATATGGCAGCAGCTATACATATATTTTTTTCTGTTTTATTTTTAATGACCCTGCTGTATAATTCATTATATTAATTTGAGCAAAGGTCTACATTATATTATCTGTCATAGTCTAATGGAGCCAGTTGCAGTTGTGTTTTATTTTGTATTCAAATAGTTCATCTTTAGGATTATGACTGACGATCGTTAGCTGAAGTTCTCCCCCCTCCAGCATTTGATGCCCTACACCAGGGGTATTCAAAGTTTTTGTGCCCAAGACACACCAAAGGTCCAAAATCTCAAGGCACACCTGTATTCATATCTGTGCACAGTAGTTTCCATAAGGTGTGTCATCACTCTTATCACAATGTAAGACAATAAACATAAGGAAAAAAAAGACAGGTAGCTTTCATGATACTGTCTGCCGTTGTCTTCACTGGTGCTTTGTTGTAACTTGCTCTGTACAGTAAAGTGATCATCCCTCACACTGGCTTCCAACCAGGGCTTTGGATGTGTCACACACTTATAATTCCCACACACTAATGGGGACAAATAGGTTCCCCATGAAGTTTTTTTTAAATTAAATTAAGTTATATTTTTTTAAGGTAAAGTTTGCCTCTTTATTAGGAAATTGGTGCACACAACATACTGATACAGTCTATTAAAAATTCATTCATAACTTTTTGTACAGACCCAATCGAATATTGCAATAATAATGTGTGGTTATCACAAAATCCCACGGCACACTTGGATTGGCATCTTGGCACACCTTTAGAGAGCCACAGTACGTGATGCGTGTGTATGATGTATGTCGTGGCTGTTGTCATTTGTCTTGATGACATGTGATTGGCCGTAGCTCCTGACAATGTTTTGGATTAAAGGTATTGATTTACTGAGCGCCTCAAAATAGTTTCTTTGCTCAGCCTGATGCTGTGGCATGATTATCTAACAACTCTCAGCTGTGTGAGTGTGATTTGCTCAACCTGGTGCAGTGTGATCACCTCATCATCATCATCATCATCATCAGGTGGGTAACAAAGGTGTGACCTATAACATATCAGTGTACCTGTGTCTCAGTCGGCTTGTTGGTCTTGAAAAAGACCCAAAGGCCGAAACGTCATCTAAATAAAAGACTTACTTAAAGGAGCAATAAGCGAAATTCATCATTTCTAGATTGAAGGAATTAAAAAATTGCTATGTGAAGAACTAGAGGTGTAATTTCATCAGAGTATAGCATGACCTCACACACCCTCTCTCTGTGTTGATCTCCAGCCCCTTGTCCGGCTGCGCGTTCTTGTACGTTCATGTGAATCCCCCCCCCCCCGACATAAAGTCAAATGTCTGTTTTAATTAGTGTTACAGTAACATTAGGCACATGTCGCTATGTTGATTCAATTAAATTTAATGTTACAATCGTAGCATGGGTTAATGTCCGGAGCTTCGGTCCCAGCAATGGGTCAGGCGTTACGGATGTGTTAAGTGAGTAGCCTGGCAGCCCAGCTAACATTTGCAATTAGCATTGTAAAATGTAGCCTGGCGGCTGTGTTTAGCTATTCCCCTGCCTACTTCAATAATGATGGTACCTGTAATAAATGCAATATATTTGCTGAAATGGAGGCGAGGATCAGTGACTAGAAGAGCTGGTAGAAGCGCTCCATAGCTGCAACTTAACGTACTCCAGTAGCCATGGTAGCTCTAGAGCTAACTCCAGGAGCTAACGCTAACATTCCTCTCTTCTCCGTGAGCCGGAGAAGAGTTGGCACTTTAGCATGGCAGCCGACTAGTGCTAATGCTAACGTCCCCACGCTTCTCGGCTCCTGCGAGCTCCGTTAGCTAACGCTAACGTCCCCACGTTTCTCGGCTCTGGCGAGCTGAGCCTGGCAGAGAAGCGTAGGGACGTTAGCACTAGTCAGCTGCCATGCTAACGTTCCAACTCTTCTCTGTGAGACAGGCTCACAGGCTCCCAGCTCAGTTGGAGTTGGAGCGTTAGTGTGGCAGCCGAGTAACACTAACAGGAAAGCAGGAAAATAGCTAAACACAGCAGAGACCGAGAGTGAGTGAAAGAGGGGGGTGGGGGGTGTTGGAGAGCAGAGGTAGAGGGAGGTGTGGCTCATGACACACTTTGTTTTGGTCTACAGGCAGTGCACAACAGCAAACCTAGTGGTGAAACGATTTCGCTTTTTGCCCCCTTTAATAATCTACTTTGTAAACCATTTCATTTGTGAAGCAGCGGGCAGGTCCAGTCTTCAGTCCTCTTAAGTTAGTACCTTTACAGGCTTCATCCTGAACTGAAGCTGGCTGCAGAATGTAAAAAGTGAACACCAGCACCCCTGCAGGATAAAAGCTGTTCACCCTCTGAGGCTGATCAGTTCTTTGGCTGCAGAGCAACAAATCACATACGGTATCATTCAAGCACATCATGAAGTCACTTTTTCTTTCAGTTCCCTGTGGATCAAATGGTTTGCAGAAACATCTGTGGCATGTTGGGGACTTCACTCGCTGTCTGTCTCTGTTTTTCTATCTCTTCCTCCCTCTCCGCCCCCGCCCCACCGCTGCACTGTATTTTGGGCGTGTTTCTGAAGCACATATATATATATATATATATATATATGGCTGCATACGTCTCCAAGCCACTAATCAACATAACCACAATCCAGACTCCTCCAGGAAGTCCAGCATGTGGTAGCTTTAGAGAGAGACCATAAAAATAACCCTCAGATTGGTAGAATGAAGGTAAGTTTGGAGGGAGGAACAGCAGCATCTCCTGAGTAACATTATGGGGTTAGATCGGGACTGAAAAACACCCAATTAGAGAAAACGTCAGAAAGGTTACAACCATTTAAAACATTATATTTTGCCATGAATCAACAGGACAAGGTTGGTTTGAGTTGACAGAAAACTCAGAAAAATCTGAATCATGCAATTGAGTTTTTTATGATGCTGACATATATCTCAGGGGAGTAAAGTCCCAGTATAGGAGTTTATGCTCCACAGCAACATTAAAAGCATCTCGCTCCAAACCCTTGTGCCACAGCGAGCTGTGTCAGTGGCAGAGATGGGACCACAGGGTGAAGGAACACTGTAAGGTGATTTAAGGAGCGACACTGTGTGACTCATTTGGTGAATCACTGTTGTGTTGGAGTCTCAGAGATGTGGTCGACAGCCACATCATTCAGACACAACAAAAGAGGATCTGACTATTGAAGAGGTTTGTGAAAGGGGGTCGGATGAGGCCAGGGTCGAGTTCAGCTGTGTTGCCTACCAGGCTATAGGCTTAAAGCATACTCATCATTAGCAGGCAGCAGATAAAGACAAAAAAACATCATTAACCACTCAACAGTAACACTTTCAGTCTATGCAGTTAAGTAACCAAGGTACTGTTGTACTACTGTACAGTAACTGTCTTGAACATCATGTTTACAAGGAACCTTGTTTTCCAGCCCAGTCACCAGAAGAAAACTTAGACATTGTTGGTTCCTGCAAACCATGAATACATTACATTTGTACAATTAATTCGAATCATATCAATGTTTCTAAAGTGATGTAGTATATGAGCTGACTTTGTCATTGGGAGGATGGGTGAATGGTGGATGACCTGACGCCTAGACAAAACAGCTGCCAAACTGCAGACTACTGTTCTCGACCAACAAATATCAGCACCGGTTGTTTTTTAGCAACTGGTGGCCATGTTTCCAGTTGGTTTTGTGCCACCAAGTGTGGGTGTTTTTCATTGAGCCGTTGCAACTTTTCCAGCAGGTTTTGTGCCACCAAACTTGATTTTTTTTTTAGTGATCCATTGCTGCCTTTCCAGCCGCTTTTATGTTGTTGAACGTGGGTGCTTTTTAGCAGCCTGTAATCACTTTCCCAGCAACCTTTGTGCATTTTACAGTACCCTGTTGCCACTTTTTGTTTTTTGCTTTTTTTGGCAACCCATTACCAGTTTTCCAGCAACCTTTATGCTGAGCATAATTGCTTTTGTCTTCACATTTTCAACAGTTTTGTGTCACCAAAACTGTTTTTTTTTAGCGGCCTGTTGCAACTTTGCCAGCAGGTTTTATGCCGTTGAACATGGATGCTTTTACAGCAACCTGTTGCCACTTTTTCTGCAGCTTTAATGGCCCCAAACCTGAGTGTGTTTTGGCTACCCATTGCCAGTTTTCCAGCAGCTTTTGTGTCATTGAACATGGTTGCTTTTGGGCAGCCCATCATCACTTTCCCAGTGGCTTTTGTGCCACCAAAATTGAGTGTGTTTTGACAACCCACTGCCACTTTTCCAGCAGCTTTTATGCAGCTGAACATGTGTGCTTTTTAGCAGCCTGTCATCACTCTCCCAGTGACGTTTTGTGCAACCAAACTAGGTGTTTTTTTGGTGGTCTAATGCCAGTTTTCCAGCAGCCCTTATGTCATTGAGCATAGTTAATTTCTACCAGGTCGTCATCATTTTGACAGCGGCTTTTGTGCAGTGGAACATGGGTGCTTTTCAGTGGCCCATCATCACTTTCCCAGTAACATGGTTGTTTTACAGTAACGCCTTGCAACTTTTCAGCCGCTTCTATGCCACCAATCTTGAGTGTTTCTTGGTTGCCCTTTGGTGGCCCATCATCACCTTCACAGCTGCTTTTGTGCCACCAGACTTGAGTGTGTTTTGGTGACCCATTGCCACTTTTCCAGCAGTGTTTATACAGTTGAACATGGGTACTTTTTAGTGGCCCATCATCACTTTCCAAGTGACTTTTGTGCTGTTTAACATGGATTTTTACAGCAACCCCTTGTAATCTTTCCAGCAGCTTCTATGCCGCCAGCCTTCAGTGCTTTTTGGTGACCCATTGCCAGTTTTCCAGCAATTTTTATGTTGTTGAGCATAGTTGCCTTTTGGTGGCCCATCACAACTTTCCCAGTGACTTTTCTGGAGCACCCCGTCATCACTTTCCCAGCGACCTTTGTCCTGTTCAGTGACGCCAAACTTGAGTGTTCTTTGGCGACCCATTGCCAGTTCTCCAGCAACTTTTTTGCTGTTGAACATGGGTGCTTTCTGATGGCCCATCACCACTTTCCCAGTGACTTTTCTGCCGCCAAATGTGGGTGGTTTTTAGCAACCTGTTGCCACTTTTCCAGCAGTTTTAGTGCTTCCTAATGTGTGTAATTTAAGCCAAGACACAATCTTTTCCTTACCATAACCAACTGATCTTTGTGCCTAAACACAAAAACACAGTATCCACAGCATTCTCAAAAAACATAACGTTTCAACATAAGTGCTACATGATTACGTCCAAATGTAACTTATCCATGTTTTGCTGAAATGTACAATGCCAACATTTTTTCTGGCGATTGGGTTGTGCTTTTCTGGAGGCAGGAAAGGAGATTGATTCAATTCAACTCAGTTTACCACCTCATTTCTTGCCCATGCAAACACTTGACCAGGAACATGGTTTATACAAAAGCATTTGCACGAGACAGATATCAGACAAGGACAACAACATGACCGTATCCTGGCTTCTTGTGTCCAAGCACTGTAAATCACAGCTCCATCAGTCACAATTCACTTTATTTTTCCAGCAAGAAAATCTTTGAATAAACTGGAGCTGTTGTATCGAAAAGGTGAGGCCCTCTTCACATCATCAGGAGAATCCCTGTGTGCCAGCATGAACCATTGCTTTCCACTGGAGAAAAGGAATATGCTAAAACCTTGCAGTATCTGCTACCCCGGGCGTTGCATACTGCTCAGTTTCTATTCCTCTCTGCTGCGTTTAAAGTCCAGTCCAGTTTTGTCTGGTTTGTCAGAGAAACCAGTGACATGATGGCAGCTGAAAGTGTAACCTGAAGTGACCCATAATGTGCAAAAATGACAACAACAAAATAACTTTTCATGCTGCAAACTCGTCTTAATCATCTTACTCTTAAATGTGTTTTTCTCCAAAGAATAATTTACAGTCATGTATTTCATGTTAACACAAACCACACCATGTCTTGGATATTAACAATAAGTCAGAATCAAATTTCCTATAAACAACATCAGAAAACAATGGGGAGTATACAAATAAGAAGAACAAGCACACAATGGAATCTGTAAGTGTGACATTTTTTAAGGATTTATTAGCTTGTTTCCTCTGACAGGCTGTTCTGCAGTGTATCATAACAAATGCCACATTGCCTTTAATTTCCAGAGGACTGGCCAGAAAAACTCTGCGTTCTGTCTCATTATGAGCCATCAACACTTGTGTTGATTGTGTAATAATGTTTTAATATTTGTAATAGGCTGAGTCTTGTTTTAGCCACTCACTACAAAAACTGTCCACTTCTCCACAGCGCTGCAGCTGTTCCTACCACCTATGTACTTAACAAATATAACATAACATTAGCAGAGCTGTGACGTCCAAGCATTCCTCCCAGCAACTTTATAGCTTTGCGTGTGTGTGTGTGTGTGTGTGTGTGTGTGTGTGTGTGTGTGTAGAGCCAACAAAGAGAAATGGATTGCAACAGCAGGAGCTATAACAGTGTTCCCTTTCCATTTAAGCTGCAAGTTTACGTCTACACTTACGTCCAGCTATTTCAGTCTGTACTGACGTTGATACCTTCATTCATTTAGGAGTTTCTGCTTTTTCACACACAAGAGTCCCTTGAAACTGAAGATGAATGGATTGTATGAAATGATATCTATAACAAGACTTTGCGTCGGATCAATGAACATGCCTGTTCTGCAAACATAAGAGTAGAAACGTTTCTCTCTCTGTCTTAACACTGTTACTTTGGTCATAATATCACAATAAATTAAACAAGTCTTCCTAAGTCTAACATACTTCTCATCCGATAATGTCTCTAACAATGCAGAGTCTCACCCGATGTTTTGTGCTGAGCTGCTGTGATTTGTCATGAAGAAGTTAACATCATATATAAATAAAAAGCACTGCAAGTTTTTCTGATAGACAAACAAATGAAGTATTGTATGTGATGACCAATAGCTTGTTTGCAATCACATGACTACTATGACGTGCAATCAGAGGACAAATCTGGTCTGGGACTTTGGTTGGTGTCGATGTTCAACCCAAATTATCTGGAAAGGTGAGAGGATCAGATCCAGTCTTAGACCTTCCAAACTGCTTGAACACTCATCAGAGTTGCCCTGATAATTTCAGACGTGTTTGTTTTGAAATCTGGATGATAACAGTTATGATTATGTCAGGAAGGAGCAGCTAACAGTTTAGCCAAGCAATGATAAACATTCTAGCCCTTGAGGCTAACGTTAGCTAGCATACTACTGTTGACAGATATTACAACAGACAGTTAAATTCTCACGTCCAGTTCTTGGTGAAAAACAGACATCCCATGTTTACCATGTCTCCCCAACCATTATCTAATGCAGACGTGTAGCCTTTGGCATGTTTGAGCCCATTTGCTACAAATCCAACCTGGTCTCTCTTCAGTGTTATCGAAAACTGGCGCTTGGTCAGTGGCTTCCGGCGTCAGACACAGACGAACGAAACCATCCTTTTACATCAGCCTGATACGCGGCCGGTCACCATTATTGTTTAACGGCGCCAGGGGGAAACATGATGGGACAGCAACGAAAGTTAAGGCAGTGGAAGTCGTGCGGAAGGGGTGGTGGATGGATCCAACAACCACCGGCTTTCAACCGGGAGGCAGGTGTTCGCTTCCAATCTGATTGTAAAGCCAAACTCTGTTCTTTTTTCCTGGACCCAACCATGTGCTTTTGTTGTTGAAAGAAAAAGACGCCAATTTGCGGTGTTGTACCGACGTAGTGCATTTATTTTGAAAGACACTATATGTAGACTGTACATTTCCTGTGAAAACCAAAGTGTATTTTGAAATCAGACAATGCATGTAACAGGCAGAAGTTGCCACGGCATCCCAGAACGTCACCAACCAACACACCCAGGGTACCCTGCACATCATATCTCATCGTGCAAAGTCAATGACCAAATGTCGATATGTGATGAGGACAGAGTGAGACTGTGTTGTGCAAATCATGTATACCAGGCTTTTGTCACAGGTAACCACTCTGCAATCAAAGCTTCTATGTTTCAGAAATTTGACTTTACAAAAATGATACATGAAACTGGGTTTAACTGTGTATTCCATCACAGAAGAATCACAAATTGTCGTGCAGCATGTTTGTGCATGTGTAAACAGTTTCCACACAGAAGCAGCACATAAAAAATAACAGTGGCAGCCCACCCTGCTTTCTCTTTCCCACTGAGGCTTGCTGGATGCTGACCAGCAGATGTTCCCCATATATCTCACTGTATGTCCGTCTGTTGTTGTCTCGGCAAGAATTCTCAGCATCCACATCCAAAGATAGACACAGATGACAGGGTATGGTATCCTCCCATGCCCTCCTTCATGCCGCGCTTACGTAAACCCCATTCCCTCCAAGAAACCCTACCATAGTTGGCTGAATGGCGATCGCACTCAGACGTACATCCTGCCATTACACAACGGCACAGCTTGGCAGGGCCGGCTGAGAGAAGCTCTCGGCCAGGCTCAGACATATCAAGATAGTCTTCCCTCTTTCACTAAATGAAATCTGAAGGCCGGGGCTCAGCGGCTGAGGCTCGGCCCCCGGGGGGGAGAGGAGTCAGCTGAGCACTTAAACCTGCACCTATCTCACATCTCATAGCATCCCCTCAGCACCAAAGATTATGTGTCATTACATCATGTCATTAGATTCAGATTATGCATTTATGAGATGTGTCTAATTTGCCAACAGAAACTGCAACATTAAACTCCTCAGTGAGGACATGAAGTTGATCATATCTCTGCACATCAGCCAACAACTGAGGCAGGATCTGGAAAGATGAGATGTGGAGCACCTGGTTATTGTAGGAGCTTTTTAATAAGTTTCTGCACCTTAATAAAGGTTTATTAAAACTGAAACTTAATCACTGCCACAGGTAATCCTAGATCCAATGTTTTCTGTATTAGTTGGTGTAGCTTTTATTAACCACTGGGTTACAACCTAAAATCACTTTCATATTGATTTAGATAAGTAGGCAACAATACACATTAATGTTTAACATGAACATATATCACTAGTGGTGTTGGCTTTATCACACCAAGACCTCCAGCGTGTACTGGGGCAGTTTGTAGCCAAGTGTGAAGTGGTCCAGATGAGAGTCAAAACCTCCAAGTTTCAGGCCATGGTTCTCTGTCGGAAAATGGTGGATTGCCCCCTCTGGGTTGCGGTTATTGCCCCAAGCAAGGGAATCTCTCATATCTCGGGGTCTTCCACACAAGTAAGGGTAGAATGGAGCACGAGATGGATTGGCGGTTTGGTGAGACATTTGGAGTGATGCAGGAGCTGTGCCAGACCATCGTGGTGAAGAGGGAGCTGAGCCAAAAGGCGAAGTTTTTGATTTAATGGTCCATCTACGTCCCAACCCTCACCTATGGTCATGAGCTCTGGGTGGTGACCGAAAGAATGAAGTCACGGATACAAGCGGCCAAAATGAGTTTCCTCCGTGGGGTGGCTGATGATAGGGTAAGGAAGTACAAGTACCTAAACAAGTACCTAAAACTTGCATTCCATCACCTTGGGTTCTGACGTTCATGTGGTTGCCACCTGACACACTCCCCCCACCTAAACACAAGTGCAAACTATGTACCCCCCCTTCATGGCAACGACACTCCTCAGCAGCAGTGACCCCCCAGCAGGACAATGCGCCACGCCCCGCCACAAGAACTACTCAGGAATGAATGTGAGGAACATGGCAAAGTGCTCAAGGCGTCAACCTGTTCTCCATGTTTTCTGGATCCCAATCTGATCAAACATCTATGGGACATACTTCTACCCCACCTCACAACCCACAGGACTCAAAAGATCTGGTGGTAACACCCCTATGCCAGGCACCAAAGGACACCATCCAGAGGTCCTGCGTCCATGCCTTGATACATCAGAGCCAATTCCAGTCCAAGAAGGACCCATCGTAGATCGGGGGTACCTTTGGAGTACCAGCATGTCCCTCAAATGTTCAATCAGATTGGGATCTGGGGTATTTGGAGGCCAGGCCGATGCCTTGAGCTTTCTGTCACGTTCCTCAGGTCATTCCTGAGCAGTTTTTGTGGCGTGGCACGGTGCACTGTCCTGCTGGGGGGCCACTGCCATCGACAAGTGTTGTTGCCATGCTCAAGGCATCGGTTTATTTTTGGAGATGGAGCGCGTCAAGTAGCATCCACATTAAAGGTTTCCCAGCAGAACATTGCACTGTAACAAGATGATCAATGTTATTCACTTCACCCACCGGTGGTTTTAATGTTTTGACTGATCAGTGTATAGCTCATCCATTATTTATGTAAAAGCATATCATACATAGTCTTGATTGGGCCTTTACCTTCAAATCTCCCTTCCTTTCTTAATCCATACCAAAACACTATTTTATGCTTATGCGTCATGCCTTGGTACATAACTAACTCCAGTCATGATTACATCAGTTGTGATAAAGTGACTGTTGTTGGAGCCTGTTTTCACAACAGAGAAGGCAGTCTGGATCAAACATGGATTTCAGGTGCAGCCCAGAAGCTCTAATGTGTTTGTGTTTGAGTGTAGATCGTCGGGTTGGGTGTTGTAATAACATTGCTGGTGTTAAGTTTGATTCCCACCAGGGCCGCCCATATTAAATTAAGATCCATTCACAGCACTGTAAGGCACCTTGGATAAAAGCAGCCACAAAAAGGCATGTGTTATGTGTTTGTCATGTTGTGTAATGTTGTTATGAAAGGCTTGTTTATGGCAAACTAAAGGCATTCTTTGAGTTTATGAAACCTGTGGAGGGGGAGTCGGTGCAGAGTGGTGTTAGACCTCCTACAGGAAGCATTCCTGTGACACTGATCTGCTGATAACTTCACTTATTCTCTCTGGAGAGATACAGATTAAGGACTTTTTTATGTGTTTAAGAGAGAATGTGAACAGCAACCACAGGAAAAGAACAGTTGGAGTAAGGCTACAATTTCTGTAGAGTAAATATGTTGATATGAGGCTTTTACAGAGATGTAATGTATCAGGGTTTCTGTAAAGTGACCTGAGGGTCAGGACCCTTCCAAGGGCTGCCTCAGATGTGAGATGATAGACTCGGCCCCTTAGTTGCACTTAAGGCAAATACAGTATTGCTGAAGCATAGAATGATATTTTCAACCCAGTCCAGAATAAAAGTTGGCGTTGTACGTTCAAACCACAGATATGTTACATTTATAAGTTATTATGTCGCAGATAGTTGGAAACTTTACGTTTCTTTACATTTCAACAACACTGTGTGTTAATGTGGTTAGGTTTAGCACACAACAACAACTTGGTTATGCAGTCCCTCCAGAAAATCGTGATCTCGCAATCGCAACAATTAACGCAAATTCAACGAAAGCGATTTTTGCACATTTTTCTGCAAGTTGCCGCGCATGCAACGTCATTTGAAACATCATCAGATGCGTCATCAAATGCGCTACTGGCATTGCAGTATGGAGAAACACTCTGTATTGACATAAGATTTTGCACTGTTTAAATGCATACAATATGTGTTGAATGTATTAAAATGTTATGTTTACAGAAGATGTAGCTTACATGTTGTTTTACAGTCACATTGTCTGGTTTGAGAGCTACAATATTCACTCAGGATTTTTTGCAACATTATTGGAATCCATGTTTTGAAACTTGCTAATTAAAACTAAAGAAGAGAACTAAATAAAAAAAACATTTGCAGCTATTTATATTCAGCGTGATTCTTATAGCAAGTGATTACATGACTTATTTTTTTGGAGGTAGTAATTTTAAAACAATCACTTTTTTTTCTCCTTTTGTCATTAGCTGCAATTTTTGTCATTTGCCGCAATTTCCTGCAAAAGAATCACATAAAAATGCTGCAATTTTTATCGAATTTTTTTACAAAATTGGCCGCAAATTCAAGGTTTTTTGCCGCGACATCCTGGAGGGAGTGGTTATGGTTAGGAAAATGTCATCTTTTTGCTTAAAATACAAGGTTTTTCGGGCCGTTATCCAAGCAGGAAATGCAGCAATGTCTCATCAAATATAATCTCTTTTTGTGGCACTGTCTCCTGTAGAAACACAGCAACAGGACGTAAAACTAATACTCATGTTTGGGGGCAATAAAGGCACTGGAAATGCAGCAATGACTTGCAAAAGCATTATTATTTTAGAATGACTGGTCAATAGTCGGGCTTAGCATAACAAAAATGAATGCTAACTACAGGGAATCCATTGGTCCTGCTCTGGGTATCCAGCGGCCGCTACCACCAGTTTCTCCTCCACTGTTTGCCAACTGAACACTTGGTGACCGCCACAGAAGGTCCAGCTCTCAAATCATCCTGAGTGATGGATTTATTTACAGATTGCTGATGCAACACAATCCTGGTGACTGTGAAGCTCACAGCAAACTGATGATGATGATTCACATCATTTTCATACTCATCATGTTCAGTCACCACTCCTGTCCTGTATGAAAGCATCTGCATTGGTGTTCCTTCACTCATTATCCATGGTTTCCTTTAATATGTTTGGTCATGAAGGACCCAGAGGTTAAAAAGCAACTCACGTAGACAGAGAGGCTTATTTACAACAGTGGGATGGTGAGACACATAACCATTAAGTCATTCAGGTCAAAAGGAGGCTCAAGCAACACAAACAGACTTCTCACACGAACCTGCATGTGGCGTGCACAGAAAGATACAAAGAGTTGTTTACAAAGCTTCACAGCCACCAGGGCTGGATGACGGGGTGTGTGCGAGAGCGTGTGTTAGCATTCGTTCCTCAGGTGCAGGTGAGCGCTGCAGGTTGTCTTGACTTGACCTGACAACACAGTGAATACACAGCCAGAGCAGCAACTAAAATAAACCTCAGGGCAAATGGGACAGACGCTAAATAGTGGCTGTGACTTACACAAGTCGTCAAGACACGGTTGCTATGTGTATTGGTTTCTATGCCGACGGTCATCATAACTATTGAGTTAGTTAGCAGTTTGTCTTCTTTAATTCTGTTTCTATTTTATTTTTAGATGTGATACATCTAATAGAACTCAGGAACATGTTGTACTTCAGCTGATGCGAAGACAAGATAATCTCCAAACCTGGAGATAGACAGTATCTCCAGTTTCCAACCACAGGATTTTATTATAGCACTCATGTGATTTTAGCAACAGCTAAACCAATAATCAATCCATCTGTCCGCAATCTATTAATTAATCCTGGTAAAGGCCAAGTATATCCCATAACCTATTTATACCCATGCACACATGTAACCATGGTAACACATATGCACATCAGTGAGGGTATTTTCCTTGTGATCCCACAGTATGAAGCCCTGAATCATTTACAAGATGCCTTCTTTTCATCCTGTCTCTCTGTTTGTCATTATTCAGAACATGCATATGATTTGCAGTCTAATAATAGCCTATTAATAGTGTTTACAATAAGTTATTTCTTTATGAGCTCTGTGTGAAACCAAACCAAATGTCTGTCAGTTGATTTACCGATGTGGGTTCTGGTGATGCAGGATGACAAACACCAAAACTGTCCAATCAGGAGGTACCTGTCAGTTGGTAGAACTTCATGTTTACTCCTCTTGGTTCATTTTCAAAAAGTCAGTGTAACCCAGAACCGAACCAAAACTGAAATGCACCAGTGTCATTTTTTTCCCATTGGTGCGACCAAATGAACTGAACTACAGGTGTGAGAGCACCTTAAAGGGATAGTGCACCCAAAAATGTAAATTCAGCCATTATCTACTCACCCGTATGCCGAGGGAGGCTCAGGGGAAGTTTGCGGAACTTGCGGAGATCCAAGGGGAGAGTGGGTAGCAACACAACTCCACCTAATGGAGGCTGACGGCGCCCCAGATTCAAACGTCCAAAAACACGTAATTGAAACCACAAAATATCTCCATACTGCTTGTCCGTAGTGATCCAAGTGTCCTGAAGCCCCGACATAAAAAGTTGTTTGGAAAAACGTCATTTGACGTCTGTTTTTAGCCTCATTGTAGCCTGTAGCTCTAACTGCCTCTCTGTGTACACTGCGCTCACGTGTGCGCTCACGTGTGCGCGCAAGCGTGCGAACCCACTCTCCCCTTGGATCTCTGCAAGTGATGTGAGGACTCTAAAACTTCACCTGAGCCTCCCTCGGCATATGGGTGAGTAGATAATGGCTGAATTGTCATTTTTGGGTGCACTATCCCTTTAAGTCATAATATAGAAATAACATGAACCAGTACTTTCACAGACTTTCCAAGTTGTTGCTCCAACTTGAGGGGTGTTCTGTTCTGTGTTTCTGATTATTTCAACACCACATCAATGTCTTAATATGCATTTTCCTGCTTTGGCAAGTCAAAATATCTCCTGTGTCTTTTATCTAAAAATCTGAGTTTAGTTAAAGGACTTTTTTTTTGCAAAAACATTTAATAATAATAATAATAAATTTATTTATAGAGCGTTTTTCATGGTACGTTGCATTAGTTTAAAAGGATCGTAAGATAAAATACAATAAAATACACATAGCATCATTTTGAAAAGATGAGTATTGATGAGTGGTTTGAACTGGGAGAGGTTGGCGCAGTCTAAAATGTGTTTTGGGAGAGAGTTCCAGAGGGAGGGGGCTGTCACCTATGGTCCGGTGCTTGGTCCTGAGTGGTGGAGTCAGGCGGTCAGCATCAGAGGGGCGGAGACTGCGGGATGGAGTGTGGCGGTAGAGCAGGTCATAACACAGGTGTGACAGAAAAGTATCTTTTTGAGTGAACTGTTTCCCTGGTTGTCTTCTGAGTGCTGTTGAATGCTCCCTTTTCCTTTTCTTTACCTTTGTCTTTCTGCTGCATCATGGTCAAAAAAAAAATTGACAGAGATGGAAAAAGAACGTCAGTCTCCAGTGTCAAAGTTGTACAATTTGCCAACGGACCAGAGCTGGAGATAAACTTGCTTTTTGGTTTATATTTCAACCAAGGAAATGCACGCTTCCTTGCACACACACATACACACAGCCACATTAGAGGACGTTAAAAAGCATGTCATCCACTGCAGTTAAACTTAATCTAATGCAGATAAAAACTAGTGTAAATCCTATTGCGTTCACAGTAACAGTCACAAATGAACCGAGTGACACACAAATCAAACTGAGAGCAGAGAAAGAGGGATGGAAAGTGTGTCCGAGAGACGAGTTAGTGTAACTGTTTCTTGCTGTTTGTGTTTGTTTGGTCTACAACCAGATGGTGGATGTGGCATCTATTTAGGTCAGCGATGTTTCACATTTCCTGAATGCCCTACAGAGGGGAAACTTCAGCCACCACTCGGCTGAGCTCAAAGAAATCAGAATCAGAGGAAATCTGTTAAACATTTAAACCCATTCAGTGATCAGTCTGTTGAGTATTATCACTTAAAGAATTAGAGGAAGAAATGACACAGAAATGTGAATCACTTACAGAACTGTGACTGATGTTTTAATGCGCTAACAGAGACACTGAAAACCACAGCATGTTACCAGTTTAAACCAGAAGTAGAGGTCATGTGTGTTTCAAAGTAAGACGATGTTGTCAGACTTCACTGTGCTGAGAGGACGCAGTGGAGACAGCAGACATCCACTTGGCATCATTGCTTTTTGGTTTGCACCTTCAACGCCTGACCTACACACTCCATTGGTTATCTTAATATGTAATGACGGAAACTCTGTGTGTGTCTCTGTTCCACGTTTTTCTCCTCACTGACTTGGTCAATCCATGTGAAATTTGGCACAGTGGTAGAGGGTCATGGGAGGATGCCAATGAAGCAATATTACATCAGTTGGCCAAAGGGGGGCGCTATAGCAACCGATTGAAATTGCAAACTTTGAATGGGCATATCTCATGCCCCGTATGTCGTAGAGACATGAAACTTTGCACAGAGATGCCTCTCCTCATGAGGAACACATTTGCCTCAAGAACCCGTAACTTCCGCTTATATTGATTTTCCGCCATTTTGAATTTTTTGAAAAACACTTCAAATGGATCTCTTCCTAGGAAGTTTGAGCGATCTGCATGAAATTGGATGAACATAATCTAGGGACCAATATCTAAAGTTCCCTCTTGGCAAAAGTTGGAAAACTTACTAAAACTGAGCTTCTATAAGGCAATGAATATTGCGGAGGGCGTGGCTCATCACATAAAGGTGTATAACATCTCAAGGGTTTCACCCATCACCACGCAACTTCGTAGGCATATGACCACACATAATCTGAGGGGACCCCTCCATTATTGACCCCATCAAACAAAATGGGGGCGCTAGAGAGCTCATTTCTTATCTAGGCCTAACCACCATATGGATTTTTACTAAACTTTTTACTGGCAACTGGGTGGCGCTATAACAACAGAAAAATGCTTAAAAATGGCTAAAATGCGACCGATCGCTGTGGCTCCCCCTGTGGACCAATGTTTTTGGGGGGATTTTCTAATTTTTGGTATGACTAAGGCATGGTATGGTATGCTGTACTCAGTGGGTATGGACTAGTTTAAGTTAATTTTAGTTTAATAAATTACGCTTGTTTTAACCAAATCTTTTGTGTGGACTCCCTACCTGTCACATTCACTGAGCAACTAGTCTCGCTCACCAGACCTTTCTCAAGAAAAGAAAGGTCTGGCTGGGCTGACTCTCACTTTAAGATTGGAGAAAAAAAATGCCCCGGTTGCTTGTATTTCTTTCAACCAATCACAATCGTTCTGGGCGGTGCCACACCAACGGTGCGCTTGCAAAAATATTGCTGGGGGGAAACAGGTTTTGGTGTAACACACCCACAAAAATATCGCCGCAAACACCGCAAAAGTTAGTAAAGGATGTGTTGAAAACGGCTGAAAACTGCCACACAACCGGAGGTGGTAGGACATCAAGAGGTAAAGATAAAATCCTCTGTCAATTATGACCTTGCAACTTGAGCCCCGACACAAATGAAATGACACAGGAATATGTTAGCTGGGGACTTTCGTTGCCATGAGGGACGGTACTTGGTACGTGGCAGTGTTTGGGTGGGCGGAGCGAATCAAGTGACATACACAAGAATGCCAGGATCCAACTTTCCCAGGAGATAATTGCATTGTAACAAGATGGATACACACATATACAGTATATATATATAGTCAGGACATTAAACACTCCATACCACTTCCTATCCCGTGTCCACCACAGGCCGTATGTTACATAATTTCAGTTACCCAACAACAAGTGGTGTTCTGCTTCAATAAAAGTGAATGGAGAAACAGTTTAATTGTCCCAGTTCCCATAAACTGTACACAGCATGTTCTGTGTCCACATGCTTTAGTTTGACGCATATATGTTGCTTTGATGTGCTGTAAAATAATGCGGCACACACACTACACACACACACACACACACACACACACACACACACACACGCTGTCAGTCTACAGACACGTTGTTGTTTTGTTGCTGTTTGTGCTGAGCGGTCATCCAGATCCAAAGCATGACACATACTGTACCCAAACAGTCAACAGTGAATAAAAGAGAGCCAGTAATTATCCTGCAATTAATTAGGGGATGTCGTTGTATAAACAAACATGGAGCACTTTGCTTTGGTCGAAACACGTGTAGCAACGTGCCCTTCCAATGTCTTTGTCTAATACATACACACATGCACTGTTGCAATGGGCAAACATGCTCACTTGCCTTTTATAGCATAAAAAAGATTTTTTTAAAGTCACATTCTCATAAATAAAATGGAACTCACATTAAGACGTATAAAAGGTTTAAAAAGAATAATATTTAAGTGTTATATATCAGCCTGAACTGTATAATATACTGGATATAAACTATTAAACTGCAGTGGAGATTTATAAAGCAGAGACAGAGCTGCAGACTCAAACTTCTTAGTGGCTCCTTTTAAAACAGTTGCTTACATGGAGACTTCATTACGGTTGATTTAGATGACAATGGTGTAGTCAGGACGTCAGCGTATGAGAATCACTGGACATAACTTGGTCGGTGGTCAGAGGGTTGAAGTAATCCCAGCACACACTCATAAACATAATCGTGTTCTCATAAACACACAGAGTAACGCACGTTTGTGCCAAAAAGGATGATGTAGAAAACTGGTGGAGTTCACCTTCGACAAAATCATTATTTAAACATTTTATTTAGGGTATATCTTCTTCAGATTTGCTACAAGCAGGTGTAGACAGAGTGAGAACATTGATTTGAATGCATTCACAGACACACAAATCATCTGCACACATTTTGTAACTGTTTAAATACTAACTTCTAACCACTACCACTTACTGACCTGGTACTGTAACTCTCTGCAGGATTTGGAAAGACTTTTAGATTTGTCCCTCACTGAGTGCATCTAAAGCCCAGTTCAGTCCAAAGATTCATGACAAGACGAGTTGAAACAGGCAACTACTTGCAATGCACCGTTCTGCAACGTTCTTAAAACCTGCCGGTTCATGCCAATGCAACCAGAGGTGATGGTGTGTCATCTCTATGCAACAACTCTCTGTACTTCTGTTCTGATGTGCAGCTTTTCAGACTTATTTTGTGGCTGAATATAATTTGTAGATTCTAAAAATCTGAATGAGGATAGTGATAGTGAGATACTGTCTACAGCTGCATTTGTAGTGAGGAAACAGTGAACAACAAACAAAACAAGCATCAGATGGACTGTGTTCATAATAAATGCGCCATAATAATGTAAATTACCAGCGCCAATTAAAGGGAAATTTCGGTTTATTTCAACCTGTCTCCTATCGTCCTAAATTTGTTTCAAGTGACTAGTGACATAAAAATAATAGTTAGCATGTTAGCCGTTAGCCTAGATACAGCCGGGGCGCATAGTAGCGTCAGACCTGTTAAAACGTAAGTGAACGGGCAACCTTCAAGTGCAAAGTTAGTCCACTAAACAAGCTTTTTTTCCACAAAGACCGCCTCATATCGTTAGGATAAATGTCAGAGAACATATAGAAAACAACATGTAAACGTGTTGTCTTACCTTACCGGTGTGCTGCCATGTTTGTTTACCATTTAGCTCTGCTTTCCAAAGCGTGGCCGAAATATATCTTGCGAGCTCTAGATAAAGCCCAGCTGGATACCACTCCAGGTGGAGGTGTCTCGTCCTCGGTCACATCCAGACCTTGAAAATAAGGCTGCAACCGGTCCCATTCCTTGCAACAGAGGCATTCCTCTTCTGTGGGCACTGGGGCACAGCATTCACAGGTACACCACCAATCTCCAGAGCTACGCAGCCTTGCAGCAGCCATTCCTCCTCTCTCGTCCTCTACCTGTTGCGCCTCTCTCTCTCTCTCCTCCTCTGTTCTTCAGTTTCACGAAGCTCTTCGTTAGTGTATTCTGGCTCAAATAAATAAGGGCGGCCATCAAACTCTGCAAAATCAAATTCCTCCTCCACAAAGTCGAAGTCTGGCAAAAAGTCAGCCATTATTCTATAAATCTTTCATAAAATAAATGAATGTACTTTTCAGGCTACTGTCCGGTTCTGCCTTCCAGCTGTTGCTGCTTGTTCTCGCGATATTTCGGCCGCGCTTTGGAAAGCAGAGCTAAATGGTAAACAAACATGGCAGCACACCGGTAAGGTAAGACAACACGTTTACATGTCGTTTTCTATATGTTCTCTGACATTTATCCTAACGATATGAGGCGGTCTTTGTGGAAAAAAAGCTTGTTTAGTGGACTAACTTTGCACTTGAAGGTTGCCCGTTCACTTACGTTTTAACAGGTCTGACACTACTATGCGCCCCGGCTGTATCTAGGCTAAAGGCTAACATGCTAAGTATTATTTTTATGTCACTAGTCACTTGAAACAAATTTAGGACGATAGGAGACAGGTTGAAATAAACCGAAATTTCCCTTTAATCAGTCAGTAACAAGTGACCCACCATCGGACACTGGCACACCATGAGGACGGAAACAGAGGACTCGGCAGGAATGGAGCACATGCTGTAGCAAGCGAACACGCCATCTGCGGCTATTTTGACTTGACTTCACTACAAACCGATTGGCTGTAGTTTTGTAGTCAGGTTTAGGCAACAAAAGCATGTGGTTGGGTTTAGGAAAAAGAATAATCACACGAGAAGGGACCACTGCTTTCCCATTTCACTGTCATTTTCATCCCGCCTCGTTTCCCCCTGAAGCCATCTGGTGCCATCAAACATTAATAGTGACCACCCGCGTATCATGCTGATGTAAAGGGACATTTTTTGTCCAGAGGTCACTGACCAAGCACCGGTTTTCAATGACTTTGGAGTTCGATGGGGTTGTTTCACCAATAAAACAATTGTCTTATACTCGACACATTTTCCCACAAAATACAACATGCTAACATTATTAGCATAAGCCTATGACGTATCTTATTGCATAAATTAGCCTGGCTGCTAGTGGACTTTTCCTCTACTCATTTAAATCCAGGATAAATCAAACACAAGACTTTGTTTCCACTGAGGGATATTGTTTCAGTTTACAAAAATAAATGGGAGGTCTGCATCGATGCAATGTGTGGGAACATTTCTGGGGAGGTGCACGTTAGGCTATGTCGTACTGTAGGATACAGTGTTTGCTCTGCCTATCTAAAGTATAAACCCAGCTTAAGAGATGTTAAGTGTCGTGTCTAGTAAAGCAGATAGGATGTTGTTTTGAACTCATATTTCATTTATTATTTTTGTGTAAATCGGCCTTGATAAGAAAACACTAATAAATCCCACAGAAGTTCTTCATTTGCTTGTGCATACAGGTAAAGATAAAACCTTTCCATACTTGGTTTGGGAATAAAACACATACACACACACAGTGGCACCCCCTCAGCAGTCTTTGTGATTCAGTAGGAAGCTCGAGCTAAAACGCCCCCCTTCCTTTTCACCACGAGACCAGGTTTCCTTACTTAACAAACTTGGCTTTCCCCTCAGTAAACATAGGAGGAGATGAGGGTCAGCTTGTCTTGTCCCAAAACAAACAAGCTCGCCTGACACCTCTGCCCTCTCATCACAAGCGGTCATGAGATGCTCAGACACCTGCGATGCACTCCCATGATCCCATGACTGTTGTATAACCGCCGTTTGATTAATTAGCATCAATTTCATAACAGCTCACCTTTGGTTCGTAAAGCTTTGAACTGTGAAATCAGGAAGAGGGGAAGTAATTAAATAAATACCTCGATTTATAAACCTTTCTTTCTACTCTTATAGGGGTTCTGAATTCTTCTATCATTACTCTGCATCCCTCGCCTCCTTTTCTCCTCTCGCTCTCTGTCTGTTCGGCTTGTAAAAACCGTCCATTCACAGAAACCGACATCTGCACCACCTGAGACTTTCCCCTTGAGCATAAATCTTGTTTTAGTCTTCACAGGCGGGCCCAGCTTCATCCTCACTTCACTCGGAAGCTGCAGTGTGTCAGGTCCAATCAAGTCAAGTAGATGTTTATTGTCACATATACAGCAACGGTGGGGTCAAATGTACTGTAGTTCCTTTAATGGTGCAGCAGTAACAAAGACATTAGACAGGAGCACAGTGCAAAGGACTACACGAAGTGCAGAATGTGCAACAGAGCAAAACAAGCACAGACGTTGGTCTTCACAAGGTTTAACATTAAATTGCAGAAATTAGACGTGGTGTTTGGTGAAGGTCAGGGTGAGGTTGGAGCTCCTATTGTGTGTCTGTGTGATAACATGTGTGTTGACAGCATTTAAACTCGGTAACCTTTGCATGTGTGCTGATAACACATACACACACACACACAGAGATCACAGACAGATACTCAGACACACATAAGTCACTGTAGGGTGACCGTGGCAACATACTGTACGACATCTTCCTTGAAGCTATTTCACAAGCTGTCAGCACATCTATCTATGTAGCTATGTTTTGTATTTTTTTAGGAGAGTCGGGTCGTTAATTAATTCCAATCAATCATTGATTACTTTACCCAGTGTTCTGACTGATTTAAGGATTTTAAAAATCTGTATCCAGCCAGCAATAATAAAAATAAACTGTATTTATACAGCAATTTGTGTTTACAAAGTGTATTACACGTGGAAGAACTAAAAATATATATACTAGTCCATACCCATTGGTAGCTTTGTCACCTTCTACCTATGCCAATCCTCAATGCCTATGTGCAGTTTCACATAGATTGACCACGTCAGTGAGTAGAAAAACAGAACTGACAGAATGACACACTGACAGTTTCCGTGATTATGTACAGCATACCATACCATGACTTAGTCATACCAAAAATTAGGAAAAAAAAAACCAACATTGGTCCACAGGGGGAGCCACAGTGATCGGTCGCATTTTAGCCATTTTGAAGCATTTTTCTGTTGTTATAGCGCCACCCAGTTGCCAATTAGAGTTAACTTTCTCCAGTCACCTTGAGGTGTCCTGTTCTACATATCTACCAAGTTTAGTAAAAATCCATATGGCGGTTAGGCCTAGATAAGAAATGAGCTCTCTAGCGCCCCCATTTTGTTTGATGGGGTCAATAATGGAGAGGTCCCCTCAAATTATGTGTGGTCATATGCCTACAAAGTTGCGTGGTGATGGGTGAAACCCTTGAGATGTTATACACCTTTATGTGATGAGCCACGCCCTCCGCAATATTCATTGCCTTATAGAAGCTCAGTTTTAGTAAGTTTTCCAACTTTTGCCAAGAGGGAACTTTAGATATTGGTCCCTAGATTATGTTCACGGAGTTTCATGCAGATCGCTCAAACTTCCTAGGAAGAGATCCATTTGAAGTGTTTTTCAAAAAATTCAAAATGGTGGAAAATCTATATACGCAGAAGTTATGGGTTCTTGAGGCAAATGTGTTCCTCATGAGGAGAGGTATCTCTGTGCAAAGTTTCATGTCTCTACGACATACGGGGCATGAGATATGCCCATTCAAAGTTTGCAATTTCAATCGGTTGCTATAGCGCCCCCCTTTGGCCAATTGATGTAATATTGCTTCATTGGCATCCTCCCATGACCCTCTACCACTGTGCCAAATTTCACATGGATTGACCAAGTCAGTGAGGAGAAAAACATGGAACAGACACACAGACAGAGTTTTCATCATTATATAGTAAGATTAATAAAATACATGAATGATTCAGCCCTTTTTTAAGCTGTAGCCACCAGTGTTGGGAATAACGCCTTACTTTGTAGCTGTACTCAGATTACTTTTTGATTGTGAGCAGCATGGTTGTACAGTGGGCCCACCTGTTCTCATTCCCAGGTCTTTAAACACCGACACTTTGCCATAGTCCTCAACCCACAGTTGAAACATGTTGAAAAAAGTGGTTAATAAACAAAGGGATTAGGAAAACAATGTCATGTTTTGGGTTAAAATAAGTAGGTTGACCCGGGTCCTCGGGTGTTTCGGGTCTTTTCTGTTTCATGAGGAAAATAGGTGTAAGAATATTTACTTTCTTGGCATTTTGAGTTTATTTTTATCTAAGTACATCAAGTACATAAGGAGACGACAAACTCACTGGAGAGCGGGGGCTGGAATCTACACTAACACTGGTGTATCATGGCAATTATCTATACCTTTTGCTGATAAGGTTGTGCTTACACATTCTTTGTGTCTTGCATGCACCTTCTTTCTCTTTCATCACTGTGTTATGCCACAAACAGACACACATCTCTTCCTTTCTGCTCTCCTGACTCTTCATTCCTTCATTCATCCCTCCATGCCTCTAAATCCTTCCCCTCTCCACCTTTTGTCATCTGTCTCCTTCAGGTGCACGTCTTTATGCACCTTTCCACAGGTTTTACAGTCGTTGGCAGCACGATAACAGACCAGACCAGTGATTACATGCATCTGTCTGCAAACAGAGCTCCTTTAAGTGAGCTTCACGTGCCTCTGCTCACTGTAGCACTCACCTCCAGGAGGGCTGGGAGGGCGGGAAGTAAAGCATTTTTGCCCCTTCACTTAACTGACACATTTAGAGTTAATTACAGGGATATGTTTCATAGTTTGACCTAATTTCTACAGTAAACTGCGAGGCTACGTTTCATGTTTTAGCCTAAATTTTGCAGGTAATTATAGGTGTGCATTTCATAGTTTAACCGAAAATACTGCACTTAATAACAGGGATACATTTCATAATTTGCTTTAACAAGCAGAATATCCTCTCAGCGGTCCTCAGATGGCCTCCCAGGCATACAAGTTACGACTATTTGAAAAGAGAGAAAATGCCACAACTGTTTGACTGTAAAGCCCCAGAGGCAAGGAGAAGCTAGATTGAAATATTCAGAGGCTTGAAACGTGAGAAAAGGATTGAAAATGATATTATGACCCTGATAGACTGACAGTTGCCTCGTGTCTCAGACTCGTGGTTAGAGCGTCAGACTTTTCTGTGAAGTGAGTTTGACTTTCTTTATTTTCTCTTGATACAAGTGCAGCGGCGTCGCTTCTCCAAATGATGATTGACAAGATGATTTATTTTTGATAAGAAAAAATATGATTTAATCATCCTTAAGTAAGATATTGTGACTTGAATTTCCCTTGATGCAGTCGTAAAACAGTGATTAAGGGGATAGTTAAAACCTTTGAATTGTAAGTGACTGTATCAGTATGTTGTGCACACCTATATCCCAATAAAGAGACAAACTCTACCTTAAAAAATGTAATTTAATTCAATTTAAAAAACCTTCACTGAAACCTATTTGTCGCCATTTGCATGTGGGAATTACAGTGTGTGACACATTATCTTACATTACATTACTTACATTACTGTAATTTAAAAAAGTTTAAATTGAATTCTTGAATCATTTTGTCAATAAATATTTCATGAGTAATAGTTGGTTGGAGTCAATTGCTATTTGATATTAGTAAATAAAAACAAACATTTATGTCGTGATGAGAGTGATAACACACGTTATATTGTGCACAGATATAAATACAGGTGTGCCATTAGAGTTTGGTTTGGCCCCGAAAAGTTTGCAAACCACTGACCTAGATTACATGTGTGTGTAGGACCATTAACAGCTTCAGTTCCCCGTCTATGCTCTCATCAAAGCCAGACTCCATTAAGAAAAACAGTAATTTAAGCTTGCTGAACACAGGAGCTGTTGGTCTACCACTGCCTCCATCAGTTAGTTTGATTGTGTTATTGTTTAACTTTGGTGAATCTGAACTCACCACTTTAAAGGCCCAGTCTGTAGAATTTAGGGGGGGTATACTGGAGGAAATGGAATATAATATAATACGTTTGTTTCTTTAGTGTATAATAAGAATTGTTGTGTTTCTGTTCCTTAAAAATGGACGTTCATATTTACACATGGAGCAGATCCTCGTCTACAGAGATCTACATGTTGCACCGCCATGGTGTTACAGTAGCCCAGAATAGAAAAACCAAACACTGGCTCTAGATAAGGGCATTTGGGTTTTTGCTTTTCCACATCAGCCACCAGTTGACGGCCCCTCCATGAGGAGAATTTCAGAAAAGCATCTTTTTTTGTCATGTGAAACTGCTTTATTCAGTGTTTTTACTGGTTTAAGTCACTGAATCTACTTGTTTTGGAGAGGAAGAGACCACTTTGGATAATTCAGCTCCCAGTAAAAACCTCCTGAACATGTGGATCTTAACTTATTAGGGAAAAAAGGTGAGCACACATTAGCAGGTGATAGGATAGCAGCCCACAGTTCACCAGGGGCGATTGCTCTGAGACAACAAGGGAGGCTGAACTTCCCCTGGATAAATGCGACAAAATCGTCACTTCCAGGGAGGCTCAGCTTCCCTGGGACCTAATGGAGCGGTAGGCGGAAGAGGACGCTCAGTGTCTGCATGATGATTGGAGGAATTGTCTAAAAGGCTGAACCCCTTTGTGATTGACAGCGCTTTGGAAATACACACCAGCATCGTATGGCATGAGTGTGGTTGAACAACGGCTTCAATTAAATGTTCCTTTTATAAGTTACTGCCTTGCTACAATATGACAAATTCTATGATGTATACTTAAAGTGAGCTTCTCCTGTTTGAAAGACCAGCAGCCGCCACTGGCAGACACCCCGTGTACAAACAGCTACAGAATGTCCTCGCTGCAGCAGGTACAGATTCCAACCTGCAGCCCTTGATTGCATCCCCCCTCTTTCTTCCCCTTTCACGCTATATCTTTCTTATCAAATAAAGGCAAAAAGCCCTCCAAAAAATCTTACAAGACAAAAAAAGGATAGCATCCCATCTCTGACATGCCAAGCAGTTTGCCACAGTTCCCACTTCACTGTCTCTGCATAGATTTTCCCAGCCAGTCTGGGGATTTGGAGCACTCAGAGGGCCATCTCTGTAACCTCTTGGACTACTGTTTCCAAACTGGGCATGAGGACTCCCAGGGGGGCCGCTTCATGGAGGAGCATGATTTCAATTTAACTACTAATTAATATGAGAAACTACAAGGAGGTCTCATTTCCACAGAGACTAGCACCATTCTGTACATGACCTAAATGTTTTCACATGAGGGTTTAAGGGGATCTACCTGACCGACATGTTGGTGAGGAAACATTTGGGGATCTCCGCTGTAGGCTCCACATTACCATCAAAGTGTATAAATGCATGGCAGTTGGCAGCCCAGTGGCTCGTTGCTTTACAGGAACAGATGGACTTCAGTGTGTTGGCTGCTCAGCCAGGAGAGCTGCTTGGCTGTCATCTCCAACACACTCCTGTCATGTACTGGCAACCAGGAATAGCTGCACTAGCCCAAGCAGAAAGCTCAAGCCACAGCGAAGCAGCTTTGTAAATATGTGTCACAGACATTCTCTTGTTTTTATGATGGTGAACCCAAGTAGGAGACCAAATGCCTCTGACGAAGGCTGTTGCAATGTGGCAACATTTCCAAGAAGGAATAGAAGCAGAAGATGGTGTTGCTCTGGGTTTCCATTATGTCCATTATAAGTGGTGTGAATCCAAGGGGTCTCGAGCTGCAGCCCATGCTCGGATTAACCTGTCAGAGGTCCCCACGGCAAGAGCTGTAGGTCCCCTACTAATGCTGCATTCACATGGAATCAGTAGATGGCTGACAGACAACAGGTTCTGGACAGCATAGGAGAAACAAATAGTCCAATAAAATAAGACATGCATGATGATATGTGTCAATGGCGATGCTGTATTGTTTACAAGAAATTAATATATTAAATAAACAATCTTCTGTTTGTTATTTTATGGAATTTTATTAGTAATGTCCAGTACTGTCAAAATCGAACGTGTTTCCTGCTTGTGTGACGGAGCTATGTGATATCAGGCTGTAAATTCCGTCGCGGAGAATGACACAAAGTTAAAATATTTTGACTTTAACAGCAATGCCATCTACCCTTAAAGGGGCATTGTGTAGCGTTTTCAGTTGTCTATTGGTAAAAATCGATGTCTGCATTCATAAATATGTCATCATTGGTGTATTATTACCTCCACCAATCATCTGACTTATTCTCAAAAAAGGAGAAATTCGGATTTGGGGGGTTCCATAATGTTTTGCCATCTTGAGAATACATCCGCCAGCACATACAGCAGAGGAGCAAGAGGCGCTTTGCTACTACCCCGGCACTACTGCAGCATAACAAAGTCCCACTCTTTGAGCATAATGCAGGATCATGCATATGCAGCATCATCAGAAAGCGCAAAAGGGAATCAAAAAGCCAACGTGACCGGCGAATTCAAAAAAGGGTCAACATCGGGGAAGCCTTTCCCAGGTGGAGAGAGCTGCTGAAGGAGAGAGGTAATGCAATCACTGGCCAGCGCCACTGTTAGAGGGATGAGGTGTGTGAGGGTGAGCCACTTGTCAGTTGTCAAAAGACAAAACGTGATTGGTTTGTTTCCATTTACACCCGCCCCAACAGTCCCACATTGTAAACACAACCGGCATGGTGAGGAGGGGGTTTGTCAACTCGTGTGTCTGTGTAGGAGCCTGAATGAATCCTCCATGTAGTATCGGATGACGTGGTTTCATCAATGTTATCATAGCTTTTTGGTACACAGCGGCTACCGTTGTTGCAATACGCATTTGAAACAGTGAGGCGCTAGAGTGCGCTATCCGTTTGAATGCAATATATGATTTCAACGTTAGATAGGAGAAATTCCTACACAGTGTGGCTTTAACATCTTGCTCTCGTTCACGAAAATGATATCCAGTTTGTCGTCTACCATCTCCATAGATGTGAACACAGCATAACACCTGTGTATTTGCTATATGTAGCCTTGTAGCCTCCAAGTTCCCATTAAATACAGTGTATGCAGTTACTTTATGTTGCCCAGTCACCCACATACAGGTGCAGACTGGGCTTCAGGAGGTTTGGGAACTTTCCCAGAGGGCTGGTCTTGTAATTTTTCCCAGTCCGGGCATTATTCATGCTATGTCAACACCTTGCTACGCTGCCATGCTCAACCTGGCTCGTGAAACTTCATCTTCTAAGGCTAGCAAGCTCATAACTTGATGCCTCTCCCTACGTGTTGCATTAGACGTCAGAAATGTGCCTGGACTTCCCTAGGTGAGTGTGACCTTGTATCTGCCATTTGCATTTGCCAACTTTGTTGCTAGTTCTCCCCGTCAGCTCAATTCGGGTCGTCAGAAATCGTGCACAGGGAGTGTCACAGTATGGGTGCACTACAGTTGTGACATCAGCTGCAAGGCCTGGTGACCAATCCAAGGCATACCGGTTTAGTAATGATGCTATTTAATCAGCATCTTGATACACCTTGTATCAACTTCATTTATCAAATTTGTGTCCAAAATTTTAGAAATAATTCTCATGTGCATCAAAAAAGTCTCGGATCTTTATCATTAACCTATGACAAATGGAAGCAAGTGTTGTGTTTAAGTTTTGCTTAGTTTACAAAACAAATCAGGGAGGTAAAATGACTGTCGGTGGAGTCTGGCTTTGAGGAGAGCATAAATAACTTCATTCAGTTCCCTGTTTGAAAGGTCTGTCTGCTGGGTAGAAGAAAATTATATTATACTGCACGAGTTGTGGGAGAGTCTTTAAACACAGTCACCCATGGCTTCAATTCGTCAAATATTTTCTCTGTTTTTCCTTCTTACACCAGAGGCATGCAAGAAAAGCAACGTTTCCTTACAAAGACAACATAACGTGGGGAGAGGCTGATATACAAGTGGTTATTTTGGGGGTAGAGTATTCCACCAGGGACCTGCGTGCAGCTTATATGCAGATGATGTTGCAGCAGCTGTCGTAGAGATGCTTTGTATTGTGTTATTTCTTTCTGCTTTCCCAACTTACTGAATGCAATATTTGTGCCCACTTTTTACAGAAATAACCTCACTGGACTGAGGACGAAACTTTACCAGAACTCTGCTGCATGGACGCACATCCAGCTTGCTTTGTTCAAAGGCATCAGGGTGCATCGTCCAAGTCTCCGTCCAAGCAGGAAGATGAAAGACGATGTGGAGCTGTGGCACATCCTTTTCCAGTGAGCTCATCCAAACACAGACAAAACTCATTCAGTAACCGCAGAGGGGCTGGGAGGATGGAGGGAAGGAGGGAGAGGTTGTTCTTGGATAACAGGGTTGGAGCATCTACTGAAAGGGAGGGAGGGGGAGACGCTCAGCACCTGTGAGGTTGTCTTGGCCACGATGATGTCCGGTGGTGAGCGGGGATTTTTGGTAAAAGGAATCGTGAGAAGAAGCCAACCATAGCAACAGTTAGTCATGGAGAGAAATCACAAGCATAATACATTTTAATGGGACATCTTATTCATCACCGGCACTGGAATTCTTGTATGGCTGTGTTCACACGGTCAGATAGATATCAGATATGAGACTCCCACTGGTACCAACATTTGTCCTCACCAGAGGTGGAAGAAGTCCTCAGAGCTTTTACGTAAGTATAAGTATCAGAACCACTGTGTATAAATACTCTGTTACAAGTAGAAATGCATTTGGAAGTTGCATAAATATCAGCATCAAAATACACTTTAAGTGCCAAAAATAACAATTGCCAGAATAAATGTTGGCATTGTGCGTTTGTGCAAACCACGGATATGTTACATTTGTACATTGTTATGACGCGAATACATTAAAACTTTATGTTTCTTACATTTCAACACTGTGGTTTACGTGTGGTTAGGGTTAGGCACAAAAAGCACTTGGTTATGGTCAGGAAAAGATCATGTTTTGGCTTGAAATACCACATTTTGATGGAGCAATCTTGGCTGGAAACTCAACAATGTCTCTGTTTTTTGCAGCACTACCCCCAGTGGGAACACAGCGACAGGTCACGAAATACACCCACATTAGGTGACTAAAGAGCTAAATGAAAACCGGATGATTCACTAAAAAATATTGGTGGGATTTTTGTTGGTCTCAAACAGTGGTCTACAGCTTGTCAGCATGGATGAATTACTGAACAGTCCTATTGGGCATTGGCTCATTTATGCTCCCTTTACGTATGAAAATGTATACGTCCGTTTCAAACGATGTTACCGTCACTGCCCACATACTTCCATGCGTCCTTTACGTTGGCATGGATGTTAACCAATATATCCACCAGGAGGCAGCCCAGCGTCAAAAGTTTATGACAACAACAAACTAATAAACAAACATGGCGACTGTGGAGGAGATATTGATAATGTACCTCTTGCATAAAAGACAGAAACAGAGGCAGCGTTGTAGGAGGCGGTGGTCGGTGGGGCCGTTAAATACATCGTGACTGGAGGATGGAGAATTCTTTTCTCTAGTACTGCCGATGAGAGAAATTGAATTGTTATTTCTTCTTCGTGTCTCACTAGAGCTACGTATCGGGTAGTGACAGCAACACTGCCCCCACGGTTCCCGGTGGTACTGCTCCCTTTGGCCCATATCCCTAAGCTTTATGGAAACGTGCAGAAATACGGACGAAATGAACGCAGAGCACGGACAGAAGGCTCCGTCCATATCCGGATCCGTATTTAACATTGAGCATAAATGAGCCCATAGGCCCAGTGGCGCAAAGTGTCCAGGGACTCCCTGGCGTCCACCTGTCACTTAAATAAACATGCACAGAGCAGGAAGAGACTCAAATGGACCACAAAGAGATGCAAAGGAACTGCAAAGAGACACAAGGTAACTCAAACAAAGCAGTGTTGGGCTCGTTACACTAAAACTGTTCTAACTTACTGTTTTTAAAAGCAATAACTTTACTTATTACTCCATGCCAACAGTAATTCGTTACACTACTCGTTATATTACTTTTCCATTACACTGCATAAAACTTGTCATTGCATATCTTTCTAAAATTCAAAAGTGTGCCTCTGTGTGAATGTCTCCATGTTTAACCTGGGGGTTTTCAGTTGCCTGTGACTTGTATTTTCCCAAGGTTCTGCCTAAAAAATGAAGAGTCACACATGGAGCAACATTTCATCCACCACATGTCCAACCACAAGCTTCATCACTTCTCTGCAGCTGCAGCTGTCCATGAGTAAATCCAATTTTAGTTGTTTAGCCAGTGTGGGGCTACAGCCAACCTCCATCGCTGCAGAGGGCTCACCTTTGGTGGGGTGTATTTCCTGGAGCGCCCTGTTGTTGTGCTGTCAGCCGTAGTACCAGAGATGTTTCAAACTGATGGTTTGAGGACGTGTTTTTTGCAGTGGAAAGAGTTTTAGTCCGACTACCTGCAACAACAGTGTTCTTGTCGTCCTTCCTCTCAACAACATCAAAGTAATGGGAACATTTACAGCCTCTTAAGGTGAGCGTTTCCATCTTCCAAACCAGCTTGCTGCTTTGTGGCGTGCCTGCACAGCACCACGATTACAAAAATTAGTTCACTGATGTGATTGGTGTATTTCAAGTCAGCAGTGATGTGATAACAAAAAGTAACACTGTAACGAGGTGTTTGGTTTTGGGGTAACTGTAATATTATTTCAGAAATCTTATTAGAAATTAGTTACATTACTCATTACTGGAAAAAGCAATAATAATAAAATTTATTATGGACTCAAATGGTCCACAAACACATACAGACAACCATTACATACATTTAAATTACATCATCTAAAAAATAATAATAATAATATAAAAATATATACTTTCATATTGTTTGTTCAAAAAGAGGTGCAAGCTATCATGCCAATGCTTTCGAAGCCTGGATGTGAACCGATAGCCCACCACAGGGCAGGTTAAGGCCATAATACTGCTATTTTCTGACAAATCCAGTCGACACATAAAATTAAACATTAACTTTCGTAACAGAGCCTGACACGTTGGTACGTTAGAGGACACAAATAACTGGCTGGCACTGTGCCACCTAGGAACACAGAGCAACAGCCTCATGGCATCATTACATGCCACTCTAAGCCTCTGCATACTTTTCACTCTGTAAGAGGACCAGAGATGAGCTGTATACAGCGGGGTGACATAAGCCCTGAACAGAGCACATTTAACATCTGCAGAACACATAGAAAATTCCCTCAACAACGCATTGGCCTGTGCATATATTTTACAGCATTGACGACAGATGTCACTGTCATCCATAAGATCATCAGAGAAGACACGTCCAAGATATTTCAATTCCTTCGACATGTCTAAGGATCCATCTGAAAGGTGGAAGGCAGGAAAAACCGATTTCTTGTCCTCTCTAGATCTCACAACTATGACCTTATTTTTTTTTAGCATTATAGTTAATGTCAAATTTTCTGCCATATTGTGTGCATATCCTTAACAGTTGTTGTAACACAGTACAACAAGGTCATCAGTGTACATGAGATGACGGACAACTTGATCTCCCACAATACAGCCCGTTTTACATTCATTTAACTGTCTTGAAAGGTCATCTATATATACATTAAAAAGAATAGGAGATAAGATTCCTCCTTGACGGACCCCACTGCCCACATGAAAAGGAGCAGAGACAGTATTATCCCACTTGACCTGGAATGTTTGCTGAGCATACCAATACATAAGAACTCTAACAATATATTTAGGAACATCTTTGACAAATGATTTCTCATGATTGATTCTGTCAAATTCCTTAGAGGTGTCAATGAAACAGAGAAACAGAGGAGTTTTGGCTTTGGTACTTAGCAACTATCTCCTTTAATGCATAGATGCATAAGTCTATGTTTTCTCTTGAACCCAAATTGATTGTCAGTAGTTAGTACATACATTTCCATCCTATTTAAAATGATTCTTTCCAGCACCTTAGACAGGATACTGGCAAGGGCAATAGGCCTATAACTGTCCATGCTGTTTAATAATAGTATTAATAGTATTACTGTAACGTGTTAGTGCTCAACACTGCCACGAAGACACAAAACAACCAAAAAAGACACAAAATCACCCCAATAAGACTCAAAATTAACCCAAAGAGACACAAAACCACCACAAAGTCTGTGTGTCTGGCTCCTGTGTAGGAGAGGTGGGGGACACCGTTGCATATATCTGAGCCCTGGGGCCACTCAGCGATGCATCTCAAGCATCTCTCTTAGGTGACACACCATCCTCTCAACCTTCTGATGACATCATCACATATACAACGTCAGTTTAGAAATATGATGGTATAAAAAGTACGAATGTAACATACCTGTGGTTTTCAGGAACAACACCAAAACGTTCTCCTGGGGACCAGGCTGACGTGTTACATCCCACTCCCACAACATTCTGCTGTCTCCATTTCAAATTTCACATAGAAAGAATTTCAAGATGCAGATTGATCACCGAGCTTTTGGCCACCTGGTGAGGATGATGTGGGTTACTCTTCTTTTTTAATCTTTTTTATTATGATGAGAAAACAATCTGCAACAATCCATCCTCCCTCCAGTGAAATGGAGGTCAAGAAGAAGCTCGGCCAAGGGAAACACATTTTTAAGAAAAACAGCTTTGTGTGCCAACTGACCATACCAGGAATCCGCCCATGGGTGTAGCTGTGTGGTCTGTTTACTGACCGGCTACTTTGACATTTAGTTGTCTTTTTATTCTTTTATTATTTCAGGAAAATATAGAATAAAAAATGGAAGTAATGCAGAGGAAGAGGAGGTGTTTAAGTTTCATACTGTGCAACTCTTTACATTTTGAAAACAGATATATTTTTAAAATGAAAATAAAGAGAAAAAAACAGATTTATTTAACATATTTTTCTTTTTTTTTAAATTGTAAGTTTTTCTATTTTCTACTGACTTTTGTAGAACTTTCCTGTAATTGACATGAACCAAGACAGCCTACATACTTGATGATAAGCCTGATTATAATTCTGCATTTACTATCTCTATCTAAATAACATGAAACAATATTTACGATGTCAAAGATTTATGAAGACTATCTCTTACTTTCAAAAATAATTAACTGGTGTTCCAGTTCTATAGAGATTGCATTATGTAACTTTGGGTGCTGGGGAGTTAGATAACCATTTATGAGAATTTGTGTTGACAGCACACACAGGCCATCACCGTGTTTATCAAACGTGTGACTCTCCCTAAAAAGGATGTTTTCTTCACATTACCTAACTGCAGGTGTTTTTACACAACTCTCCTTGAAGGTAACCACATGACCCTTTCAAGCTCAATCATTATAAATTAACCCTAATGATCACTTTTGCTCCAAAACATCCAGCTGTGTTTATATCCAGGCTGAAAAACATTACCTTGAATTCATCATTCACATTTCACCAGATGTCCTCAAACACCAATTATCTGGATATTTCAGTTTCTGATGCAGAGCCTTGATGTCCTCCACACTCCCTGCTCACGTTGCCATGGTACCGTGGTCATTCTGCCATAGGTGAATGATGCAGGTTTCCCTTATTATTCTCATGGTACGGATAAATTGTGATTTTAACCTTGTGTTCAGTACGAATCGTGAGGAGCTGTTAATAGATTCCAGGTTGAAAATTTCAAAAAGAAATTTTTCCTTTACTTTCCGGCCTAGATTTTGCTTCAAATGCACAGTGGATGTTACTTGATTTCTGTCTTTTGAAATAAAGACTAATAAAATAGCCATTAAGGGTAAAAAAAATGGAACAAAACTTACATATGAATAAAAGATTAAGCATTAAAATGTGAGTTTAAAGAAATAAAGCTAATCATAGTTAAATGGCTTCACATAAAATGTATTTGTATGTACAAAAAGTGACAAAAAATGGTCACTCTTGCTTCACAGAGCGTCGTTCCTGTGACTCCAGGAACACTAAACCCCTGAGCTTGCCTGAGAAGGAATAAGGGCCCGTCTCAATACCCCCCCTTAGCCCTACCCCTTGGCCCTCCCCCTACATTTGCGCGTTCCCGCGAGGGGTAGTGGTGTCTCAATTCCTTTTTGCGTGTAGGGGTAGGGGGCATAACGAGGGGTGGTGGGTATGAAACTAGCCCTTCGGAGCGAGGGATGTCAGATGCTGACTTGAGATGTCGCCATGGCTACCACCGAGCAAGAGACGGGGAAAAAAGTTCATACATAGCTAACGTTACCATCGTCAGGCTGCTTGTTAGCTAGCTAGCTAGCTCGCACTATCTGGCGTCTGTCATCTTTCCTGTTCTGCAAAATTCTCGGACTTTTCACATTACGATAGCACGCCAGCTAGTATAACTATGCTGCCTCGTAATGTTAGCTGGTTAGCTAGCTAGCTAAGTCCCCTGTTGTCTGTCGTTCATCAAACGAAGCATGACGAATACAGCAAATGCGATAGGTAGGATGGGATCAACTGGAGACTCCATTGTAGATGCTGGCTGGAAATGTAGATGTCTCACAGCTTCCTGTTTACAATAGTTATGTATGTGTGAATGTAACCGACGCAGTGACGTAGTGAGTGGTGTCCCAGTTGCTAGGGAAAGATTTCGAGGGCTAAGGGGTAGTGGACAAGGGGGGGTATTGGGATTGGGCCTAAATGCACAAAGCTGCTATTTTTAAATATCCTATGGAGAGAGATTCTCACTGCAGCCTGTTTTATGTCAGTGTGCAGCCTCATTCTGTGGACGATAAACAAGCTGCATCCATCTGTGTCACTGGTAATGAGGAAATACAGTGTGTGCCGGATGGAGCAGTGAGTGACAACAACCCCGCCCACATTTAAGAGGACTGTTTGCAGTGGAAACACTAGGCTACCACACAAGGTGCCACCTGCTACTCAGTTTTAAACATTCAAACTCAATCACAGCCATCAGATGCAATTTGGGGTTCAGTATCTTGCCCAAGGTTACTTCAACATGCAGATAAGAGGATCAGATCACTGACCTTCAAATTAATGGACGACCCACTCTACCTCCTTAGCTACAGCCGCCCCGTTTTAGAATTCTGCAACCCATCTGTTAGCGCTGTGGTGCGGGGAAAATAATATTACTCTTTCGTGTGTGCTCTCAAAAGGTCAAATCAATGACATCACGAGGCACCTGCAGCCTGTTTTCTCCTTCTGACTAACATCGTAGAATCTCAGGTTTGGTCCTGTGCGTGTGCATCTCCCTGCACCCAGTTTTTCCCCTCAGGAGCATGACAGAGACAGGTATGCATCATCAGTCATCAGAAGGTGCTGGCGGCATATGTAGTCACTCACTCTATACCTCGATGATAATAATCAGAGGGGAAGTTTGCATTTCTTTCCTTACGACACTGCTGCTCTGCAAGGAACACGTGAGCTGAGGACAAATCAAGTTTATGTTTGTCCTTTTTCCACATACACCATTATACTTAACCATACTGTCCCTCTGAGGACATTGTTCCCACATTTAAAAGAAAAATATGATGATGCTGCCTATAGCTGCACAAAACAAGACTGACCCCTGAATTCCACCCTATGCATCTGCAGCACTTCACAGCTGCAACGAGGCCGCCAGAGCTGATCGCTACCACTAAAGACCATTCTTGTGTTCCACCAGATGAGCTGCAGCACGTTTCCAAAGCTTCCAAAAAGCTGCTCCCCCCTCTGCTGTGCTAAAAATATATGTCTAATCTATTTTTGATGGAGTGGAGGAATGTGTTTTTACCTACTCTTACCTTTTTTTGGCTGCCGTTTACCAGTTTTAGGTCATTTGTTGGATCTGTTGTTACTGTCTGACGGTCTTGTGTGACGCACTTTGAATTACCCTGCATGAAATGTGCTGTACAAATAAAGCCACCCTGCCTTGCCTTGTTGCGTGCTGGGTTCACACACTCAGCCAGCAGTCAGTGCGGACCACGTGAGGGTAACAGAACAGGGACACACTGGGAATTGTCAGGTTTGGTTTAAAATTGGAAGTCATGCACAGCAGCAGTGACTTAGCGGTTGTTTTTATGGAAGAATGGGGTCTGTCCCGCATGTGGGTGGTAGAAAAGGTGCACACAGAAAGGGAAAAGAGGGGAAAGTAACAACCTAAAAACCCAGCAACCCAGAATAAATGTTGGCATTGTACGTTTCTGGAAACCAGGGATAAAATACATACCTTATGTCGCAGATACATGACTTTCTATTTCATCAATGCTGTGATGTTTAGGCACTAAATCCACCTAGTTACAGTTAGGAAAAGATTATATTTGAACTTAAAAGTCCTATGTTTGGTAGCAAAAAGCCACTGGAAAAGCAATGATGGGTAACTAAAAAAAAAAACCACATTTGCAGGCACAAAAGCAACAGAGAGGCGGCAACAGGTTGCTAAAAAACACCCCCACTCAGCAGCAGAAATGCCCCTAGTAAAGCAGTGATGGGTTGCTAAAAAACCCAACACAAAAGCACAAAAGCTGCTGGAAAAGTGGCAACAGGTTGGTTGCTAAAAACACCCTCATTCAGCAATACAAAAGCTGTTGGAAAAGCAGTGACAGGTCTTTAAAAAATATCTACATTCAGCTGCTCAAAAGATGCTGGAAAAGCAGTGACAGGTTGCTCAAAAACACCCACATTCGGCAGCACAATAGCACCTGAAAAAACGGCAACAGGGCACTAAAAAACACCCCTGTTCACCTGCTCAAAAGATGCTGTAAACAATGACAGGTTGCTAAAGAACACCCCCATTCAGCATCACAAAGTCTGCTGGAAAAGTAGTGACAGGTTGCTAAAAAACACCCTCATACAGCAGGACAAAGGCTGCTGGAAAAGCAGTGACAGGTTGCTCAAAAACATCCATGTTTGGTGGCACAATAGCCCCTGAAAAGCAGCAACAGAGTTAAAAAAAAACACCCTCATTCAGTGGCATAAAAGCAGCTGGAAAAGCAGTCACTGGTTGCTATAAAACAATAGCTGTTATTGTTTGTTGGTCTCCACCAGTTTTCTGCAACTTGGCAGCAGTCTTGCCTAGGTGCCACACCATCAACCACCCCCTCCACCTCTGGATCACAAAGTTGATTCATATATTACATCACTTTAAAAATGATGTCATACTTATGAAATGTTTAAATATTACGTATCCATGATTCCAAAAACGTACAATGGTAACATTTTCTTCTGGTGACACAAAGAGGGGAAGACAGAGGGAGAAGTGAGATAGAAAAGTTAGAAAAAAGATAAGAGGAAAGGGAGAGGGGAATATGAACAGGATGGTGGGGAGAAATGGAGGTGAAGGAAGTTAAAGGAGGAGGAAGAAAGTAAAAAGCAAAGGCAGGGTTCAAGGGAGGGTAAGACCAAGAGAGCTAGGGAGGGGAGGAAAAAGGAGAGACTTGAAGGGAAAAAGTAGCCCGGTTCTTTTTTGGACAAGACCTGGTGTGATCTCAGGTTGGTTCCAGCCAGCGCCAGTCATCTCCGGTTAATCATCATCCGTCTGGATGCTGGCACACAGAAAGGCCCGGAAACAATCTGTGCCGGTCCACTGATTCGTCCACCCACAACACCCCATCTTCTCCCCCACAAAGTCTGGGCAGCCGTACCAACCGACCCTCCGGGATGAGTCGCCCATGTCAGAAATCTATTTCCACCTCATCTCGAGGTTTGCATCCTGTGGCGCTTGCTAGACTCGTCGAATCACCTTAACATCACAGGGGCTCGGACACGGTGCCGTGACTCAGCGGAATCCCCTTTCAACCCGATCTATATCTCTCTATTTACAGCAGAGTTAAGCATTAAACGCACATGAGGGCCAGCGCAGGAATGCCTATTGTGTTCCTGTTGATCAGGTGTGTCGTAATCCCATGCTATCAACAGTCAGACCCAATTCTTGACGTTTGTTATCAGCAGAGCTTAAAGCCAAAGTCAACTCCTTTTGTGTGTAAAATTCCTCACGGTGCAGCGTGCACTAGTCATGATTGCATCATTACTGTACAAAGATCCTCCACACAATGCAGGCTGACAGAAGAAGTCATGTACCATTTATTTAAAAGGCATGTAAAATATGCTGTGCATGCACGGGTGAATTACAGTTTGGGGTTTTATTGTCATCTTGAGGTTGAAATGGGGGATTAAAGGAACGCGAGGCATCGAAGAATGTGACCGCGCAGGCACGGATTCAGGCAACGTGTTAATTTTGCATTCTGTGGAACGGGTTCAGCTCATTCCCTGACCCAGATATAGCGAGACGGTGCAACAATCTTACATTTTACGGGCAGGATTCTCACATGGCCCCTCGTTCCACACGGTAAAGCAGAGTAAAGACACACCGGGAAAAACCCACACTTTGCTCAAATATTTACAGTGTGATTCAAACAGTGTTGGGGAGATTTTACGATAGCGACCAAGCAGTGTTTTTCCAAGACTGATCTGTCTTTTTTGTGTCATGTCGTCTTTGCTGTATAAATACACCAGGCCGCTCCAGTGATATTGCAATGTTAGTTTACGTAGAAATGAGCCCTAATACGCATTAATACCTTGGGCTCATTAAACCTTTCTCTAAACAGTTTTCCTGGCGTGTGCAAGGTGATATCTGCAACGTCTCACGTTTTGACACAAGCTTTTAACAAAAGCCCAGTAATAGCTGTTACAGACGGGCTGGCCAAGACAAACACAATGACTCTATTTCGAGATCACGTGCAAGCGCGGACACTGATGTCATCCTAAGTGTGTTTCTCCAAAGCCGTCCTTGGCCCCGCACGCTCTCCTTTCAGTGATTGGCCACTTATAATCAACTCCTGCTCCTGGTTAAATCATGTATGTCTCCCCAACACCACCTGTTGCCTTAGTAACAGATTGTTTTACAGGATGATGCTGGCGGAGCGATCCGGCAGGCGGTCTCGGTGTTGTGCACAGATAGAATTTGTTCCATGTGTGGATGGCTGCGGCAGCGCTGCAGCGAGGGACAAGTCATTAGTGTCAGTGTAAACAGGGAGGGTGTGGGCCCGATCTGCCTGGCTCATGCTTATCCTCAGACTAATAGATGGTGAAGGCTCTGGAAGAAAATGAAGGAGAATTCACAATGGATTAACTAATGCAAGGATTCCAGCTGATTCTGCACGCTGGACTCCATTAATCCAAAAATAACACAATGCTGCTATCGAAGCTCCCCGCTGTGTGCAGATTCAACAACTGTATTCATCAAGGATCAAGTGGTTATTAAGTAAACAGTTGATTGAACTTTAAGGCAAACCATGGCGCTCAATGACGAAACAATACCTCCTCTTTCTATGAGGTTATATGGTTTATATGTAGCATTAGGTCTGTGTATCATGAAAGCTGCAGCAGAGGTTTTCAGAGAAGCTGACTGATTGCTTAATCGTTAGGCCTTATCATTAGTGTCAGATTATCACAAGGAACGGAAATGGCTTTGATCACTGTCTGAATGACGCCAAAAACTTGAAAGGTGTATCAGAGTGACAAGAAAAAGAGAAATCATTCCACTTTTTTATGAATGAATGACTTTATGTTGAACCAAAATGTAAAAAGCATAATAAAACAACAGACAAGACAAAGATAACAGTGTCTGAAAAGGAGTAGGTAGAAGTAGAACTTACCCCTTTTTTGCATTTCTTCTTTTAACTCATATATTATTTCAACAAATTCCCAAATTTATTTACAACCATCCCCAGTCTATTTACCACCCAATTAAATAAATAATAATGAATCCAGATTATTTACAGTCCAAGCTCCATCCAGTGTTACAAATAAATATGCTCCCCTAACACAACCTTTCCTCATCTGTATATCTGCCACAAATATGAATAACAATACAATTATTCATCCATTCACCCTAATTTTTAAGATTTCCTTGGAGGTGTTCTCTGGGCTTGTGTAAGCACAAAACTGAAATCTGAATATAAAAATTTAAAAATTGGTCAAACTGTAGTCAATGGGCAAGGGGGCCATTGCTTTTTTTTGGTTGTTGTTCAATGCAGGCTCACTTCAAAGTCGTCAAAATCCAGCGCTTGAGTAAAAAAGCCATCCTTTAACGTTGGCGTGATACCTGGCCAGTTGCCACTATGGTTTAGCTTTGCTCGGCGGCATCAGGGGCAAACACGCCAGGACAAGAACGAAGGTCTCAGAGGGGTGGGATTGTTGGTGGGTGGGTCCAACAAATATTAACTTTCACCCCGGAGAGTGGTGTTTGCCTCCGCTAAGATTGTAAAGCCAAACCCTGTTTTTTTTGTTTTTTTGATAAACCTAGTCACATTGCCTAAACCCAACCACATGACTTTGTTGTTGCAGTAAAATAAAAAGTCAATTTGTGGTGTTGTACCAAAATACTTTTTTTTATTTTGAAAGAGACTGTGTGTAAATGGTAAATTTCCTGTGAAAATGGAAGTGTATTTTGAAAGAAGTGGATGTCCCAGAATGTCAACTGTGCATGTCGTATTTGGACGTGGAAATCTATGACCAAACGTTGATATGTGACGAGGTCAGAGTGAGAATGTGTTGGTTTGGTAAGTCAAGTACCCAAAGAGTGACTGTACTATGATAACATAATGACAATATCTCAGTAACTACAAGGAGCACAATCAAGTATTGATATCTATGAGGTCTGTTCTGTACGACGGCTCTTCCTGAGGTTAAAGGGTTTTTGGGGAGTTTTTCCTTATCCGCTGTGAGGGCCCTAAGGACAGGGGGATGTCGTATGCTGTAAAGTTCTCTGCGGCAAATTGTGATTTGTGTTATTGGGCTTTATTAATACAGTTGAATTGAATGTTGTATAACAAGTTAAATATAAAAGATATGCAAATATGGAAGACATTTAATGTTTCTTTCTTCTTTTTGACTCATGATAGAAAATGTGATTTGTAGTGCAATCTAAAAATGTCAAAGTTGTACTGTTAGATGCCAAACGTGACTCTATAGCAGAGCAAACAGAACAAATGTGGCACTTTTTCCTTGTCATACTTCCCTGTCTCTGGGCACAAGTGGGTTAATGTTCTACCTCTGTTCAATCAATTTGTATTGTCCTTCATTCCTGCTGTGGTTTTGCTATTACTGCATTGCGTATTCTGTTTGTACAGCATGTTACTTTGGTCCTGAGTCAATATCCAATCAATCCAATCTGTGAATATGTCTTGTTAACATGTAGGGCTTTTATTAGATACTAAAAATAAAATCTTTATTTATTTACAAGAGGTTTCTAGTTCCATTATATTGGAGAGAGGGCAGACATCTCTGCAGCTAATATCTCCAACACTCTGCAACTCACACCAAAATAATCTAGACTGATAAAAATAGAATATAAGGGAAAAAATATACTTTTTTTTATTTTGGGGTGAACTGTCCCTTTAATTTTACAGGTCACGGGGTGTGGGGGCTTAGTGGTAGAGCAGGCGCCCCATGTATAAGGCTGTTGCCACAGCGGCCTGGGTTCAACTCCAGCCTGTGGCCCTTTGCTGCATGTCACTCCCTCTCTCTCTCTCTCCCCCTTTCACGCTTGTCCGTCCTATTGATTAAAGGCTTAAAAATGCCCCCCAAAAAAAAACAATTTTACAGGTCACGTTTTGTCCGAATGCACCTGTGTTCCTGTAGCAACATCCTGTAAAGCAACACGTTGTCAGCGAGGCGTCAATGAGTTTAGATTGACTGTGAGCTGACAGCATTTTATCAGCAGTGTCAGTTTACTCCGTTCACTATCCTGGTGTGGATCTTTTCATTATCCTGACATCCGTCCCTCTGAGTCAAACATACAAGTACACAGGCATGTGTGTGCGTGTGAGCGTGTTGTCGTCACGCAGCACAGCAATGTGCCTCCTCGCCTGTGTGCTTCAGCACTAATGTAGCAGGAAACAAGTGCAGAGCCCAAAGCTGGCAACCCAAGAACTGCATGATGAAACTAACACGAGGGGACGTGTAGTGGAGTTATGTTAGCCATGTCGGCCATTACGCCAGTGCCGGTGGGCGATGAAGGCCCATTTATGGGAACATATGAAACGTGACTGGCAGAGAGCAGCAGCTCTGGGAGGGGAGAGACAGACAGACAGACAGACAGACAGACAGGCAGACAGAGGGGGCAGCAAGGTCAGCTGAGAGCCTGGAGAAATTAGAAGCAAAGGAAAAGGATGGAAAAAAGAGAAGAGGAAGAGGGGCAGAGAAACGTGAGCTGAAACAGAATAAAACACTTGAGAAGAAGTGCCATTGAAGCATACAGTCAGGTCCATAATTATTTGGACAATGATACAGTTGTCATCATTTTGGCTCTGTACACCACCACAATGGGTTTTAAATGAAACAATGAATACGTGCTTAAAGTGCAGACTCTCAGCTTTCATTTAAGGCTTTTTTCATAAATATAGTATGAACCGTGTAGGAATTACAACCATTTCTTCACACAGTCCCCCGACTTTAAGGGCTCATAAGTATTTGGACAAACTAACATAATCATCAATTAAACAGTCAGTTTTAATACTTGGTTGCAAATCCTTTACAGTCAATGACTGCCTGAAGTGTTGGACACATAGGCATCATCAGATGCTGGGTTTCTTCCCTGGTGATGCTCTGCCAGCCCTTTACTGTAGCCGTCTGCACTTCCTGCTTGTGTTTTGGGTGTTTTGCCCTCAGTTTTGGCTTCAGCAAGAGAAACGCATGCTCAGTTGGATTCAGGTCAGATGATATGACTTGACCATTGCAGAACATTCCACTTCTTTGCCTTAAAAATGTCTTTGGTTGCTTTTGCAGTATGCTTCAGGTCAATGTCCATCTGCACTGTGAAGCATCGTCCAATGAGTTTTGAAGCATTTAGTTGAATCTGAGCAGATAATGGTGCCCCAAACACTTCAGCTTTCATCCTGATGCTCTTCTCAGCAGTCACATCATCAATAAATACAAGAGAACCAGTTCCACTGGCAGCCATACATGGCCATGACATAACAGTACCTCCACCATGCTTCACTGATGAGGTGGTGTGCTTTGGATCATGAGCAGTTCCTTCCCTTCTTCCTTCTCTTGTCTTCCCATCATTCTGGTAGTTGATCTTTGTTTTATCTGTCCATAGTATGCTGTTCCACAACTGTACAGGCTTTTTAGATGATTTTTGACAAACTCTAATCTGGCCTTCCATTTTTAAGGCTAACCAATGGTTTGCATCTTGTGATAAACCCTCTGTATTTATTCTAGTGAAGTCTTGTCTTGCTGACAAGAGCAGCAGGATGAAAGCTGAAGTGTTTGGGGCACCATTATCTGCTCAGATTCAACCAAATGCTTCAAAACTCATTGGACGATGCTTCACAGTGCAGTTGGACATTGACCTGAAGCATATTGCAAAAGCAACCAAAGACATTTTTAAGGCAAAGAAGTGGAATGTTCTGCAATGGTCAAGTCATATCATCTGACCTGAATCCAACTGAGCATGCGTTTCTCTTGCTGAAGCCAAAACTGAGGGCAAAACACCCAAAACACAAGCAGGAAGTGCAGACGGCTGCAGTAAAGGGCTGGCAGAGCATCACCAGGGAAGAAACCCAGCATCTGATGATGCCTATGTGTCCAACACTTCAGGCAGTCATTGACTGTAAAGGATTTGCAACCAAGTATTAAAACTGACTGTTTAATTGATGATTATGTTAGTTTGTCCAAATACTTATGAGCCCTTAAAGTCGGGGGACTGTGTGAAGAAATGGTTGTAATTCCTACACGGTTCATACAACATTTTTGAAAAAAGCCTTAAATGAAAGCTGAGAGTCTGCACTTTAAGCACGTATTCATTGTTTCATTTAAAACCCATTGTGGTGGTGTACAGAGCCAAAATGATGACAACTGTATCATTGTCCAATTAATTATGGACCTGACTGTATATGAAATCCCCTTATTGAATACACTATTGATAATAGAGATACTGCACATGTTCAGCTGCTGCCAACACACTTAAACCACCTTGAGTTATATATGAAAAGACCAGAGGACGTCTAGGATCTGTGCCTCCAAGCTGATGAGTTAGTTTTATAGGTTTCTCGTACCTTCTCTGAACCGGGGATGACCACATCCTGATATACTGTGCACCTTATGACTGATGTTATCTCTCTCAGTGACAGATGACCAGCTCCAAACCGTAGTTGGGAACACACTGGCTTATTAAAATTAATTCTAGCTTCTAACTAACTAGCTTCTAGTGGTCTGGACCACTCTGCAGAAGGAAGGATGGCGAGGCGTTCAGGTGCTGTTCACCAACAATAGCTTTATTGCAGTCTTCACCACAAAACAATAAACATGGCCTTGTCATGAGGCTGAACAGGAGCCCTGAGCTTATCTAGACACTTAATTCTGCTGCTATCATCACTATTTCTTGCACGCGTCTTCACTGTGACACCCCAAGAAAGCTGCTTCCCTCCACGTCACACCGTCACAGGTTGCCCACAAGACCACCGTCCTTAAAGGGGAAAAAGGGTGAGCCGGTAACACTGGGATGAGCAACTGAAAGTGTGAAGTCTACTGTTCATCAGTAGTTTGATAAACGTAATGCAATTTGTTCTCAGCTTTCTCACACAAAAGAGATGTTTTTCTCAGTGAGATTTGCTGAGTAAAGTAGACTTTAAGGAAACTGTAGCTGAGTTTTATTTTTGTTGCTTCAGCCATCAGTTCCATCAGTTACGATGACACTGTTGTGGCCAAAATAATCTGGGAGGGTAACTACCTTGCTGAAAATAAAATAAAAGAAAAAGAAAAGCAAATGGTATATCAGTGCTGTTGTCTGCAAGTGGCCAATGATGTCCAACCCACCAAATCATAAAGAATGCAGCAGTGAGTCAGGGACTTTACATTTGTAATGAAAACTAGAAATGCATGGTACTCTGAATCAAAACCAAGGTTATTCTAGTTAACTTAAACTAAAAACTAAAACTTGGTGTGAAAAACATTTTAATTAACTGAAATTAAAAAATGAAAACTAGACTTTAACCCTTTGAAACTGCCAAACGTCCTTCACAAGTATTTAAACCTTTGAATCCTGTGCAAATTATTTTGATTTCTTTCAAAAACAAGGGGAAAAAGCAATGAGCAACTTGGCAAGAAATGCTCTGCAAACTGCAAGAAGTTAGTAGCTTTGTAAATTATTTTTATAAAGATATGGAAAAATTTGCAAAAAGCTGTTTTTACAATTATCATAAATATATATCCAAAATTATGTTATAAATTTGTCATTACTTTTAGGTTTGTTTTTTCACCTTTTTTTCTTTTGCTCAATTTCAGGTAATTTTTTTGCAACTATTTTCTCAAATTTCTTGCTATTTTTTTGGGCCATTTCATTTTTTAAGAAATCAAGCCACTTTGCTCAGGTGCCAATGGGTTAAGGAGGAAAAATGAAAACTTACTGAAAATATATTGAGTACTTACAAAACTAACTAAAATACTTTTTTTTTTTTTAAATGTAAATGTCTTTAGTTTTAGTCTTTGTCAATTAGTTCACCTTTGTCAACACAAGCCTGAGGAGGCATTGGTACATATGTTTATTGAGACTGGGATGTCTACATGACTGTGAGTCAACTGCCTTCGCAAAGTGCTGTGTTTGAATTGCAATATTATGAACCTCTTAAATGATGCCCCTGACAAATAACCCCCATGTTATAATTTGAAGAAAAAAAAAACTTAAACTAATACTGAAACTTAAAAAAAAATTAAACTGAGACTAAACATTCTGATACTAATTAAAAAAAGAAACCAAAACTAAACATTGTTAATGAATAAAACTAAACTGAAACAAGCAAACACAGTCTGGAAACTAACTGAAACTAAACTGAACTGGAAACTAAACTAAACTAAAAATGAACTTAAAATAAAAACTAATGGGATGACTTTAGGACAACAGGTAGAGTGTATGCCCCATGTAGGCTGAGTCCTTCGCAGTGGCATGGGTTCAATTCCAATTTGAGCCTGTTTGCTTTCTCACCCTTACCTACCACTCTCTCATCCTTGATCCTTGCCTCCAGCCTCCTTCTCCATAGAGGGTAACGCTCTTTGTAGCTCATGGTGTTCATCTTGTAGCCAAGCATCTCTAGGATCACTGTTGCTGTGGTGTAAATCAGCTGATTGGTCTCCGTTATGGTCCTGTAGTGGGGATAATACGTAGTACTGCATTCACAACATGTAGCAGACTTTCAGAGGGTACTGTGTCCCTTAGCCATGGTAATCAACTTTGGGGGTGCCAGGTTTCCAGCTCACTCATAATTTTCAGTCTCAGGTCGTTTGTCCTTGCTGTGTCCTAAGGCTTGTTGGGGATTGGTACCCAACTTCAGAGTGTGGGGATGATGATGACATCCCCACTTTAACCTGTCGTCCTGGCTCACCCTTACTGTAGCATGTTTGTTGTACCTCATCGAGCTCTAGTTGTGATAGCAGTTGCCTCTTAAGTCAATACTGGAACACTGGGCTAGGAGCTGTTTCTTTGTCAGCACTGATATTGGTTGCATGTAGCCCCTCTCGTTGCGGTTACTTATATAGTGGCACCCCGACAGCGCCATATTCCCTGCTCTGGCCCATCTATGTCCATTTCTCATCAGGCTGCCCTGGTTCCCCAACACCTGACATGAACCGTGTTGACCCAGCGATATCTGAGCCGTATGACTCTTGTGCTTGCGGTTTCACTCATCCTGAGGTACGCTGGCACTATTAAGGACCTTGCCTAAGGGTCCAGACTGGATATATGTCCCCCCGCCCTGACCAGGAATCAGAACTCTGAATCAAGACTCTGTGTTTTCTTTCTTTAACTTTTCTCATGACATAATTTGTGTCAGTCTTGTAAAACTTACTCACAGGAGACAGACGTCCATGATTTAGCTCTGTGGTTTTCTCTGAAAATGATGTCATACTTTAATGATTTTTTTAAAAAGACAAATTGGGGGAAAGAAGAGTAAAAAAGAGAGGAAAACAAGCTGTCACGTTCACACTCTCTGCTGACTGATCCAAGCTCGTGACATCTATACATTGCCACACTACACACAGATGCTTTACATGCTGTACATTCCTCTGTAACTACTGGGAGCAGCTTGTCTTGTGTTGTGGTGCACTGGAAAGAGTTCATTCACTGAGAGGAAGAGATGAGTGAGAGGTTGTAAGATGAATGAAAAATATGAAAAATATGTTGTTTATCAAATGCATAAATTTTGCATCCAGTCATTGTGCATATTTCCCGCCACAGCTGCATTATTAATCAAGGCCTTTTAAAATAATTCCACCTTAAAAACGCTACCACTCTTCACAGTCCTCTCTGAACACTTTCATGCTGCCCAGGCCGTAGCTGCCGTCCGGCCCCGGGAGAGGAGCCGACACTATTTACAATTGGGTCACTGCAAATCTAACATCTCAGGAAGTCACTGTGTCAGCCACTTCCTCCAGCCACCCCCAGATTACAGGGCCGTGAGTGCACTCATGGCGCGGCGCCACACTTCACCACCACATTAGCCTTTCGTCACTTCCGAGACATTCACCCAGGTGTTTCTCTGCGGTCACTGTTACGGTTTATTGTGGCTCTGACCGACAAGGGGGCGGCACGGCTCTCTGTTTGGGGTGTAATTATGGCTGTTGGTTTGGCAGCTGATGGCGTTGCTGTCATTGTCTGTCTGCAGTGACGCACAGAGTGAGCGAGAGACAGAGAAACAGAGAGGGAGAAGGAAGGAGGGCGATAATAAAGACTCACTGTCTGCCAAAGAGAAGAAGGGAGAGGAAGAGGAGAGCTGAAAAACAAAAGAACAACAGAATTCCACTTATGTAGCGGAGCAGATGTGTGTGTGTTTGTGTGTGTGTGTGTGTGTGTGTGTGTGTGTGTGTGTCCTCTCCCTCAGGGCTCTAGGTGCACCTCTGTTAAATCTGTTTTTTGGGAAATAATCTGACAAAAATATCAAAGAAAGTAAGAAATTAATCATGTAATTGAACAGTTTTTATAGTTTATTTATAGATTTTATAGCTTATGTAGAAAAAGTATATAATTTTGATTTATTTTTAAATCAATAATATTCTTATCTTTGAACACAGGTGTATTTCCAAGGCGGTAATATGAATCAAGGGCAGAAGGGCCTGCTCTCTCTACGGGCCCCTCCATCCCTGAGGGGCCCCAGTGCACTTGCACTGTCTATATTTACACCCCTGTCCTACACAGAAACATCCAACCCATTCTCATTCCAAGGTCGTCAAATACCAACACTTTGTCACGTCCCCTCGCTGTCTGACACGTCCATATGAGATGCACAGTTGTCTCCCGGGTGAAACGCATTGTAACATGTGATTAATGTTGCGAAATGCTTGCAGTTATGAGGCTTTTCCAGATCGTCGCACGGTAACTCACCGCCTCCAGTCATTTCAGGAGGAGGCGGACATGAAGTATTTTCTAAAACAACAGTATGGGTATGAAGCAGTTACGGCCCATGTAAACATGCAGAAATTTTGCTCTGCTGCACAGAGTTCACCTCGTTCAACTTCTGGCAGTTGCCCCTGGCTTTGGTTGATCAGAGGAGGAGCCAGAGTTACGGCACCACCAACTTATGAAGGACAAACAGAAGAAAAACTGTCCCTGGGATGTAACTTCCACCAGACTTCAGAGGACTGGTAAATTGTCTAAATGTGTAGAAATCTTTGGTAATTTCAAGGATTTCTGTTGTCTTGCTACAAGCTATCTTGCACTTCTGCCAGTGTTCACCAAAGCACCTGAGTTTCATCGCAGCCACGGACCATAGCGGCAGGAGGAACACGCAGGTAGTCAGTTGTCAGGATGGTTGCCATGCAGTAGTGTGACAGCAGATTTTGGTTTAAGCAACAGAACTACTTCATTAGGTTAAGAACAAGGATCACAGTTTGGGTTCAAATAGAAATGTTTGTTATGGGATTAGGATTGGGCGTAAAGAAAGGTGACGTAAATATGTCACATGACTTGACTATGTGAAGTACATACATAACTTACATAACATTACATTAGAATAAGTCCACTTTTGGTTTCACATGGAATAGGAGCAGTGAGGGTGAAAGTCCTGTGTTTGTTTGACCAGAAGCTGACTCCAGAGCACTCACACCAACATCAACATTCAGTTATTCTTTTAAACATTTTCTCTGCCATTTTTACCTCAAAATAACAAGTCTGCCACAAACACTTTGTGAAATTGACTCAGTGCTGGTAAATGTTTTGGATAACAACCACAACCAAACAGTATTTGTCACCATGAAGTTCGGTAGAAAACTCTGTGATATCATTTGGGGGAAAACTGAGTTATTAATCTATGACAGTAAAGGATCAGTATCAAGAAGCCTCTTTCACAATTCGCACTGCTCACCATGAATTTCATACTGTTTGCATAGAAGTCAGAGAAGACAGGGCTTTAATACTTTGGACTTGCTGCTCGTACACGTCGCCAACTTTCCTTTCATTTGTCTCCTGAGTCCTGGCTGAGGCAGTCACACTCCTGCCTCTGGACTAGGTGTGTGTGTGTGTGTGTGTGTGTGTGTGTGTGTGTGTGTGTGTGTCGCTGTACAGTGTGTGTCAGTGTTTACTGTAAATCCCCGGCTATTCAAAACAGCATGTTTGATGATTAATAGGGTATCTGTGCTTATATTTCACAGCAAAGCAGATCTTAAGTGACAAATTGTGGTTTTAACAGCCTCCTCCAGAGAACCCATCAAGCTCCTGACATTTCCAGGCAGCGCTTTGAAGCAACTCACCACTTCACAGGGAAAGAAGTGGAACCTGCTGATTCCTGCCAACAAGCCCAGGTGTATGTCTTGTGCCCCAGTTCCCAAGAGAAGCAGGTGAACTTGACTCTGGACTGTAATGAGTGAGTATTTATGTGTCTTTTTTTTTTGTAGCCAGCATTTCCTGGTGGTGAAAGCACTGGTGCCCAATTTTGAAATCCACTGATCAAAGGCCGACAGCTCCAGCACAAACTGGACAGGGTTGAGATACTTCTTTATCTGATAATTGGCATTCTTGTCACTTAACACAAATATTAGTTTCACCATCTTGAAAAAAAATTAGAACAATATTTGGACAGTTGAGAATTAAGCCTAAAAATCTGGCCAAAATTTGCACACTAATTATATTCCAGTGCAAGTACATACATAAATTACATCTGTGATCCAAAACACTTTGTGGGATTTAAAATATATTTATTTGGTATTAGAAGAAAAGGGAAATACCAACATGAACTTATCCCTCCTTGTCATATTTTGGCACATGGGCAGAAGCCCTCGGTTTTATTAGAATAATACCAGGGGCAGCCTTTGTGTTTTCTCTTGATGCAAAAGGGGTCAGTGGTTAGGTTTAATTGGGATTTATACTTCTGCGTTGAATCGCCATCGCGTAGGTTCTGTGTTGACGCCGTAGCGTCAACACAGAACACAGAACACAGAATCATTTTAATACCCTTTAATTAGGCAACATTTATATGAAAGCTGAGCATGAGCATGAAGATCCCGAGTCACAGGGTTTTTCAACATAAATCATGTACATAAAATAAAGTCACGCCTCAGCAAAACAACACAGTGATACTTCAGCACACGGTGCAAAGAAGACCTGACTCTTGCTCTTTCTTCTGCCAAAGTTTTTCTGTTGTAAATTCCAGTTGAGTCACCCGAGCATATGTTCCTCCATCTGATTCATGCATTGATAAAGAAGGTGGGAGGGAGAGCGGCTCCTCAGTGTAAGCCAGAGACCTGATGGTGGAGTGCGTTCCAGCCAAATCACTTCTCCGCACAGATGTCACTTCTTGACAAACAGAGATCTGTCAGCGGTACGTTTCCGTCAGATGGCACAGATAGACTTTCTGCTCTACAGAGAAGAGAGAATAAATGTTTTTCTTTTGTGTCTCGAAGTGAAGATAATCATTCCTGCTGCGTCCATTAGGAGATTTTTAGAGCTTTTTGTTGTCTTTTGGAAATCCATCAGTTAATCATATATTTGTCATAGAAAGTCATACAAGGTACAATTCCAGTGAAATGTGAACCCATCAGCTCCTTCAACTTCTGCATTGTAATTTAGTCTTTTATTGCCTCTTCTTACAATGAAGGCTGCTTTATAATTGTCCATGTTTCCAGACTGGCTGCAGTGTTTTGGATGGTTCTGGTAATCCATGGTTTCTGGTCATGAAATGATACAGCTGTAGTTTTGGGTGCAGTTGCTTCTGTTGATTTACAGATTAAATCCACCACAAACTCAGTGAAATTCACTGATGTCATCAGTAACATCAATGATGATGTCCTGCAATAAATTTGCATTTCCTAGGATAGCAATTACTCTGCCTTACTCTGCCTCCGGTTGGCTTACCTTGACATTCTTTCCCTAACCATAACTGGTCTTACTCCCCTCGCCTAAACCTGACCAATCCAACCAATGAAGGCAACAAGTATTTGCCAGTGACAGGGACAGTAGGGCAGGTCATTCCTTTGCTATCCTAGGAAAATCCCAGAACATCCTCCAGACTCTGACTGGCTCCATCTCTTGCTTCAGTGGGGACAAAGTGGGGCCAGTAGCTCACCTGGTAGGCCAGGCACCCCATATACAACAGCTATGTCTTTGCTGCAGTGGTCTTGGTTTCAGTTACGATCTTTGGCCCTTTGCTGCATGTTGTCCCCTTTCCCAACCCCTTTATGCTCATCCTGACCTATCTAATAGGGGCAAAAAAGCCAGAAAAATCATCTTTAGAAAAAAAAAAAAAAAAAGATTGCCGCATGGTCGTTCCTCCTAAATGTGGGCAGCGGCCCCAGCAGCGATCGAGGCTGTCCACTTCCCTTGTGGCACAGGGCGAGCAGGAAAGAGACAAGACCTCACATTTCCACTGTCACATCAGTACGTGTTCACCACAGAGCACATGCCTCCTTCCCCTCCCTCGCCTGAGTCCTTGGCCCTGCCAGATCAGCTGACAGAGTAGAGCCACCTGGCCGAATGCTGTCCAGGATTTTTTTGGCAAAGCAAAGGACAACACAGTTTCCAGCTGGAAAGTGACATGGGCACGGAGGTCTTTCAGTTTATCATCCAATGCCTGTACAATGACTAGCAGGATGCTAGTTTGGCAGTCTGAGTGCTCCTCTGATATGAATATGGACGCAGAGATTATCTTGCTTGTCCATCTACTCATCGGATTTGCAGCTGGGATCCATCTTCTCCAATGTGCATCTTTCTTCGACGCTTAATGATGTTTAAATTGGAAATCTCAACCTCATTAGCTAGCAGAAGTCAGCAGGAGGATATTCTAAATTGCTGTAGTTAACCTAAGACTTGCATTGCTGGCAGGAATAGTGCATCTACGTTTTAGCGTACAGAGAAGAAAATTAGAAAAGTGCTAATGCACCATGCTAACCAAACAAAATATGGTCACTAAGATCCAAGATCCTAAACTTGAGGCTTTAAAACATGAGTCCACAAACCCATGGGTGACATCACAGTGGCTGCATCCATTACTTAATAAAGTCTGTGATCTGGATGCTGAACTCTGTCTGAACTGCAGTAAAGAGGATCCTTGAAGTGATCATTTTAATCACAAAATGCTTCAGTTGCTTTATTACTTAAAGGGTATCTAACTGTGCAGGTAGTTTGGGTTTTATTGAAATCTCTGAGAAGCACTGACGTCTGAAAATCTGAACAAAAAAACACCACTTACCCCTGGAAGTAAGTGGGATGATATGTTTTTGTTTGTCTTGACTTTACCTGAAGTTTTGGTCATATGGTGGCCATTCAAAGCATACACCTCAGCAAGAGTGTCTGCTCGACAAACTGATGATTGAGGAAATTGTATTTTCTTTTCAAGTACTTATACTGAGCATCCATTTAATATGCATGTAACAAAAAAGTTCACCAATATCCTGTACTTGTTCTGAACAGTTTGAATATGTGTTTTGTCCCACTTTCAAAAGAACGGGGTGTTCTTTGGTATTTGGGTCTTGTGATAAGGTAAATCAGCCAACACTAACTTTGCCTTCTTTCCAACCTCTTCACCCCTCCTGTCGCCCACCCAGGAAGGCCGAGGCTCTCACGGCCTCAGTCCCACCACAGGGCAGCTGACAGGTAAGAAAAAACACACTCACACTATCACACTTATACATGTTCTTTCTCACACACACGGTCAAAAGTGTCTCTCTTTCAAACACACACACTCCCACGTAGATCTGAACCCTCTGTGCCGACCCCCGCCTCGCCCTGAGAAATGTGCCATATCGATGCTGAGAAGCAGGTCAAGCATTCTGTAAGTGCAGCAAAGTGAGATAATTGCAACAGAGACTGCTTTCGGCTTACTATTAAAACACACCCCCACCCGCCAAAATCACCCAGGCTCCGCCCCCCCTTCAGACTCAACCCTTCTCAACTCGCACAACATGCAAAACAACCTGCTTTCAAAAAGGCGGCAGTCTCTGGTGTAAAAGGCCGAGTGGCAGTGGTGATTGTTTTTGGGACGGACGGGTCATGAAATGCTAAGCGACAGAGCGATTAGTGAGGCCGGCTAACGAGCTGCCTGATTGGTCTGATCTCTCGCCCTCTCCAGATCCTTCCCCTTGATGTGGACCCGTGTGATGTTCGATGGGTATTAGGTCACAGAGCTGGTCTTAGAAACGCAATGGCTTTTCATGTTACCCCCAACGACTGGTACCTCGTCCTCCACCACCTCGGCCACCTCCGCCCTCTAACTATGCCTTTGAAGGGATGAAGAGTTGAGGGTGCAAGGAAGTGTGACCAAGTGCATGCGTGAATGAGTGTGCACATGTGAATGTATGTATAGGTATGAGTGGATGTGAGAAAGCAGGGGAGGCAGCTGGAAGGAGGGAGGGAGGTTGACCGAGGGCACGCAGGGTTCACAGACAGTATCGCAAGTTTGTTTTTAATCGGGGCTTGTTGGAGCTACTGTGGCCTGGTGCCCTCTTTTAAGGTGGGATATATGCCACTGGCACCGGTGTGTTGCAGGATTAACACCACAGACTTTGATGTAGAAAGGTCTAGAAGCACACATTATCATTCTGCTACTGGGGAGAAATGCTCTGCAGGTTTACAGGTTTCTCCTTTAATTTCATCCATCTGGTGATGCAGGAGTAAAGTTCTCGTCCTCTTCATAAGAGACCTGTGATTTGACTTCAAGTGGCAATTTCTCCAAACTGGTGTTGTATCTGTCTGGTTAGGGATTAAGTACTTGTTGCGGGGAGAGCCTTGGTGCTCCAAGTGATGCTTAACGCAGATAAAATGAGGTTTAGCAACACCAAGGTTCATGGAAGTCTGGTAGCTGACAAGGGCAAACAGGTCCGTGTACTTCGCGGCCATTCGTTTTTCGTTTTGAAATAACAAATTGAAACACGGAAAACCAACCATTACCCATTTTTTGTTTTGAAATGACCAAACAAAAAAGGAAAAAAAATGATCCGTCTCCCGTTTTTTATTTGATAATAAAGAAAAGAAAAACGGAAAATGAATCGTTATCCATTATCCATTATCCGTTATCTGATTTAATTTGGGAATTTAAAAAAATCCTGCGGGAAACTCCTTTCTCTATTTTTGTTCGTTACTACTCTGTGACCAGTAATTTGCATTCATGTGGTCTTTTCTAACTAATCTAGGTCACTCTACATGGACAGCAACTAACGGCATACCACATTACACATTACATGTCCGCAAAAAATGATATGCAATACGTGAATTAAAAAAAAGTTTTATTACCATTGGACCAAACGTTCATTTTCGTCCGCCAGTTTTCTGTGAAAGTGACGTCAATTTCAGTCAAGTCATCAACTCCTGTTCCAAAATTATCTCTAAGTTGTTTTTCCAACATGAGCAGGTGTTCATGTGTATTTTCCCAGTCGGAAAGTCATTTTTCCGATTATTCTGACACCACCTGAATGCAACTTACTGGTCACAGAGAAGAAACAGTTTCCCACAGGGTTTTTTTTAAATTCCCAAATTAAATTGGATAACGGATAATGATTCGTTTTCCGTTTTTCTTTTCTTTATTATCAAATAAAAACGGGAGAGGGATCGTTTTATTCCTTTTTCGTTTGGTCATTTCAAAACAAAAATCGGATAATGGTTGGTTTTCCGTGTTTCAATTTGTTATTTCGAAACGAAAAACGAATGACCACAAAGTACACGGACCCAAACACTCTACAATGGCCTAAACCATTTCCTTTAGGAGTAGAAGTGCTGCAGTCTCAGAAATATTGCCAATCCAAAAACACAAAAACATTGACCAAAAGGTGCTGCAACAACCAGACCTCTTGTGGCAGTGCTGAGTGGAACAGCTAGATGAACCATGAAGTGTTGGATGTGGGGCCCCGTTCATTCCTATAAAAGTTGCTTAGCAGCACATGAAGCCCAAAAGAGTTGTTGTGTGTGAAATTACCCGGATCTTCTGCAACATTGGGTGCATACAGCAGGCGCACTCATGACTTTTGTCAGCCGAGAGTTTAACTTCCAGTACAGGTCTCTGCTAACTTAAGTCATTTGTGTCTGCCTTTCTGAAGCAGTAAGAAATGTGGAGTCAAGTGGCGAAATAAAGGTACGTATATTTTTTGGCCAAGTCTTTTACAGTGTTATAACAGAGCAGCAGATTTACGTACAGGCCTGGAGAAGGTTTGTGTGATTTTGACTTTCTGTATTCGCAGCATGTTTGCAGTTTATGTATTTGTTTGTTTTATTTGCAGCACGTTTTTTTCATCTGCAGTGTGTGTGACAGGCGACACTACATTAAAGAGACCAAGACCCCAAAAGGCTCCTACTGAAACGGCCCCAAGCCTTAAAAATTACTCGAGACTGTCAATTGGAAATCTGTAACCTATGGATATAATGGGTCCATTTTGAGCGCTTTGTGAACAAATATGAAACATCCCCCACCCCTAATGTCAACATCATTGTGCATCTTGTGTACTCATGTGGTCACTCCACATAAAAAAGAGCAGCCGTGTGTCTGTTTGTGTCAGCTGACCTGGATCTAATTATAACCACTGTGTCAGGCAGATATCCGCCAATCAAAAACAAAATTTGGCTTCAGTGCTTCAGTGTAAAACAGAAAAAAATAAAAACCTGTGTTTCATATTAAAATAATCAGACCTGCCTCACAGCTAGCTGTTAGCTACACAGTTTTTATTTGATTGGGCTGAGGGAAATTCTCTCACTCCTGAATTCTTCTTTGTGTGATGGCAGATCCTTCTATGACCAGACAAAGAGATTGGGGTACAAAGCGACTGTCATTTGCCATCACCCCTGCTCTCTTCATGCTGTGAACATGTGGCCTGCGGGGGGGTGGGGGAGTTGGGGCAACCACTTAAAGCCAATCCATGAGTCTCCTGGGTCCTGCATGTCTCCTGACCTTTTTTCTTTTTCGTCATATGGTCAGGACCTAACCTGAAAAGACGGAGGAGGTTGTCGCCACACCATGCTCGCAAAGCTGGTGAGTCAATGGGGCTTTTGTGAGTCAAAGGATGATAAAAGGTTCCACGAATGGAAAACAAATCAATGATGCTTCCTTCGAAGATAACGTGTATGTTAGAGGTTTGCTGAAGTACCATCAAGGTCAATGGACTCCTTTTAGATGGTACTGGTAAATGGGGTAGTTCCTTTAAAGTGAGGTTGTGTGAGGCACTTACTCATTTAATTACTCGTGTCGGTCACATGCCCCTAGTTAAAAGTAGGAGGTAGGAGTACCACCATGGAAGCTCAGCAATGTGATGCTGCAATACTACCCTATACTACTTCTTAGTGATCTGTAGGAGGGAAACAAAGGACCAGGAGGGAGGTTGTTTTTTTAATAGGACCTTTGAGGTACACACAAATAGACGGCTTCCTATAGACATCATCCCCTGTCACAAGAGATGACCCACAATAAGTGATTCAGGAAATCGCTGGATAATAACAATGAAGCGGACGGATGGTTGTACACGGCCCATGTGAGACATCAGGGGGAAGCTAACGAGACCACACAGCTTAATTAAAGAGCATCGTTAATGAGTAAGTGACTTGATAAGGGTATTGGGGGGTGCAGGAGGGTTATTGTTCCTACAGAAACACGAGGGAAATCACCCGAGGATGGGAAGTGACCCACATTTGGGGAGAGGAAAGATGGGGGGGCAAGCCCTATTCCCCTAACCGGCACCCCCACATCCCCCCCTGGGCGGCCCGCTGATTGGTTCATTACCCATAGTAAACACGTCTACTACCCCCCACCCTGGTACACACACACACACACACACATACACACACATACACACCCTGCCCCCCTTCATGTCGATCATCCTGCCCTGGTAAAGACCAATGGCCAGATTCCTTCAATGCCCTCATAACTCCACACTCTCCATCTGCTGGAATTCAAACTGAAGGACGGAGAAATGACTCTTTTATTTGGCTGAGAGATTCCAAAACCTTTTCACAGACATAGAAAAACTTATCTACAGAAGCACTTTATCAATCTTAATCAAGTTTTACAGATTATTTTTCATTGATTAGATTCTTCTGCCATTAATTACATAAAAAAAAAACAGGTTAAAAGATCATTTTGCTTTTTCTTTGGTCAGTTTAGGTATACTACTGCAAATACCATCCACAAAATCCACTGCATAACCTACACCATGATATAAAAACGCATAACCTTACATACATAGCTCCACATTTGGTCTGCAAGCTCTCAGACACCGAACCAACCAAAGAAGATGGCGGTTTGGATGTGCACTTAAAGGGTAACTTCGGTATTTTTCAACCTGGACCCTATTTCACCTTGTTTTTTTGTCTAAGTGTGAAAGAGAACAACAATTTTTGGAACTGATCCACTACTGAGCAAGAGGACGGCAGACAACAGTGACAAAATAGGCTGCAACGTAACCACTTGGGGCATGTTTACACCGCCAGTTTATGTTTTATGTTATTATTTTAAGTATCTGACAACATTATGGAAAGGACTCCTTACAGAGAAAGACCTTTTTAATAAAGAGTAACATCCTTTTTGTTTGACCAGAAACAGCCCCGAAATCACCATCGCCAAACCCACCAGACTCCATTTACAAAAATAGTAACTTTATCACCATGAAACACACTCAAATTCAAAGTCAACAGAAGCTAAATAAAACTCACAAAATCCATCTTGGTTTGTCTTTCTACTGCTCCAACATTCACCAACTCTGGTTTGATTGAAATAAACCTTTAATTTACCCAGTTAAATGTGAAAATATGCTGCCTCTATACATGCTACAGTTGCTGTTTTTTTAAATGAGGTCTGGCATGTTTGGCGATGGCAATTTTGGGGCTGTTTGTGGTTAAACAAAAAGGTTTTAAATCTTTAGTAAAAGGGTCTATCTCTGTGGGGATCCTTTCCGTAAGATGTCAGACACTTACAATAACAATCTGAACCCCCCCTTTTACACTGCCAGACTTTCCGCAAATGTTGGGCTGTTTTGCCGGCAAGCTGCGAGTGTTTAGACACACCGGATTGGCGAGTTTATCCGAGGTGCCCAATTTTCTGCCTCGTAGGTTAGACATATTGGCGGAACCTTTTTAGTTTAAAAAGACCGAGAGGGGCTGTTGATGACTTGTGGGAGGAGCTGTTGATGACGCCGCACGTGTGAGCCACTGGCGGTGGATAAACAGGAAACAGCTGATAGCAGGAATTAGCGAGCAGCTAGTAGCAAGAGGGAAATGCAAACCTGACAGACACTGTAAAGATGAGCAACTGGGGAAACAAAGAATTGCGCGCCCTCCTTGTCCTCACAAACAAAGAGGCCATTAACCGTCAGATGACAGGGACGGTGAAAAATGGGTCGACTTACCAGAGAATCGCCGAAGGACTGACCAGCCGCGGCTTCCCTCCCACGTCACTGTTTACGTCACACGCTGAGCTACACGTTTTGTTACTCGCTCACGCCCCCCATTGCCCCGAAAAAGGCACATTCTGTATAAACAAAAGTAGGTAGGCGGCATTTTGCTGCACTCCCCAATTTTGTTTTTATACTGCCAATGCTGAAAAAACACTGATTGGGCTTTCCTGCAAATTTGCACAATTCCTGTTTAAAAAGGGATTGAGCCTGTCAGCGGCAACACAAGCTCTTTCCGGTGATGTAAATTGACAGCGAATAAATGCCCTGAGTGGTTACAGTTGCAGCCTGTTGCACCAATGCGCTGTTACCCTTAAATTTAGCAGGGTTTTTGGCTTTGCATGTTTCTTTTTGGAGATTTTAGTAAGAAATTATTGCATCGTTTCAGTGTCTTGTTGAGTCTGGATTTCATATACATTAAACAAATACAACAGGATCTTAACAAATTTTGTATGTGTATGTTTTTTGTCATGCACCACTTCTATATGAGTTACTGGTAACATTGTCTGTGTTGGTGTATCTGTTATTTTCTCAATAAAAAACAACAGAAGATGGTATGTCAGATATATTAAAGGTGTTAAACATCCTTGGGCCAATGTGTTAACTGAGCTTGGATGTTTTCCTGCCCCCCATTAGCAGACAGGTGTATTTTATACCTGCAGGCGCTCTGACACCTCACCCAAAGGTGGTCTACTTTCACTTCAGATCAACACCAGGAGCCGTATTCATTCGGACACTTATGCAGAGGTGGGAGTCGTACTGTTAAAACACATGTATCTCAAGTTGTTGTTTGAGGCTGCATCCTGCCAGCTCCAAATGGAAAGACCCTCTTTGATGCGCTGCACTTTCATTGCCTCCCCTCCAGGGATTTCGACGAACGCTGTCTGAAGGTTAAAGTTTGGGCTGTGTTCCATACTAGATGGTTTACCTTTACCATCTGATGTCTGTGCCTCTCTGCTCTCCATTGGCTGTCACTTTGAGTTACTGCTGCTTCGCTGGGTGGCTGGCCATTGTCCCCAGGCGGCGGTGCTGCTGGCTGCTTCGCGCTCAGATGGAAGAGAGGAGCGACATGCTGCCATTAGATCGGCTGTGGAGCCTTGCAATTGGCTCAACAGGAAACAAAAGAATAAATCACACAAGGCAACATACAAAGGAATGAATATTGTGATAAATAGAAGAGATGAAAGAGAATAAAACAATAAAGTGGTAAAAATCAATACAAAAAGTTCAAACACAACAGGTTAAAAATAAAAATAATGCAAGCTCAAACCTTTAACTACACTTTACACATACAAAACAGTCATAAAAATAAGTTGTCCTTGCATACACATCTTGCAAGGTAGCAATATGACATCATCGGTAACCCAGAGATCCACAGACAAAGGGACGTCAAACTGGATCATTTTCAATAAGCGGAGATGTTCAGTAAAGATGCATGTTAAGCCTTTTTCAGACTGTCTCACATCATGTCCATCATAAAGGAACATTAAAGCTGCACATGTGCATGTTTCAAGAGCTCAAGGGTATAATTTTCCACATGGCCTTTGTGAACCCATCATCTCACACACCATCTGTGTGTCTGCCTCAGTCTTTGGCGCCCCCAAGTGTCCACAGAAAACAGCACATAATTATAACGATGAAATAAATATGTGATGGGTGCGTTACGTTTTAATTTAATGTTAAGTTATGGGACAGCATGCATCAATACTTGCAAAATGAGAGTCATGTCTACACATTTAAACATACATTCTTGTTTGGTTCATTAACCATTTGACAGTTTCTGTTATGGTTCTTTCCAGCTGAGCTTATTGAGTGTTCCTGAAGTTGGTGGAACAAGATATTAATTAATACATATAGTCATTGCAGCAGTCTCCAACCTTTTTGTCTGACATACAAATACAGAAACCCTTCATCAAACCACCAGTCATGCTCCAAGTGTGTTGTTTTTAATGGGTTTAAACTGGATATTATTTTACACCATCACTTATATAAACACGTATGTACATTTTACACAATGCAGAGTAATCGACAATGTTTATGTTTGGTCTCTTTTTCAGTAGTTTTCTGTATATTTTCTATTTGTTCTACAACCACTTAACAGTAGCAGAGGTTTCAACTATTAATTTAAACTTTCTGCTCTCTTTCTAACTAGTTTTAACCCACTCTCAAAGATTTTTTATTATTTTTTTTCTGAGCAACTTCACAACTGTGGGGGGCAATCTTTTAAATGACTACAAATTCAAAAGTCTACAAAAACGACCCAGGATTATTATTAAAATGGCTGGTTACTGTGATCATATTAATTCGGGTTTTAAATTGCCAATGCATGAAATTTAGTGATTTGGTATATTATTTAAAAAAAAAAAATGCAATTAATGTTCAAAGCAAAAACAAAGTCATCCTGTGTATAAACTTTTTTTTATTTATTTTTTATTTTATTATTTTGTATTTTTATTAATTTTATTTTTTATTTTTTAAGGAAAGGAGATGAATGAGAGGTACCGCTCAAAAAGAGCTTGAAGGGAGATTAATTTCTATTGTCAGGCTTAAATTGTGTTAAGTTAAATTGTGGGACAATCATTCAAAATTATTTTGGGTTTTCAAAAGACTGGTTTACAACACTTTATTTTTTATTTTTTATTTTTTTTTTACAAGTGTGAGTGATTTTTTATGAGGTAGCTTAAATTGATAAGAATGTAGGAGAGGCACATATAAGCTTTTGCCTCTGCCTGAACCTTTTCAGTCACTACTCAATACAAAAAATGTTTGTAATGTTTTCACTTACTGTGTTATGTGTGATGACTGAAATGAAACACCACTACAACTACAGTCTTTCCATCCATGTCACCCTGTCAGCTGCAGATTGAAGTCCTGTACTCTTTATTGTGTCCAGGTTTGGCTTTAAATGATGTTAAACACACCAGGGCTTAGTGGCTAAAACGCAATTTTCTACCCCTTATATGAAGGCTTATGTTGTCAGAGCTACTGTACCTTCACATATATTGACTCAGTAAATGCACATACCCATGAACACATCACCAGCATTTGGATTTAGCTTCGTCTACAGAGCGAATATTATCTGGTGTACAGACTCAAAGACCGAGCAATAACAGCCAGAAGAGCAACGTAAAAGCGATGCACTGCATTAATTATATTTAATTTATATTAAACCACATTTTTCTTCATTATCCAAAGATAACACCTGGGACTGTGAACGCACTTACACGGTCACGTGACACAGACACGACCGCAGCCTCTCTGTCTGAGACCCAAAAGCAGTTTTATGTAGACACTAATGATGGATAGTGGCGACAAGCAAAGTGCTGTTATTTGCAAGTTGTGCGGAGAGGCATTCACCCTGCCTGGTAAGATGTTTGTATCCACTTTATGACGGTGTTACGCTCCTTCATACTATGTTTAATGAGACATGAAGTTAGCTAGCTAAGTTAGCTAGTTAGCTAAAAGACGTCATGTCTGCTATGAAGCAAGCTAGTGGCAGCGGCTAACGGTGGCTGATTTAAAAAGCAGGTGTATTAGCAGGTTCTTTAAATTCTTTAAAAGTAATATAATTATCTGAACCCAAGACTCAATATGTGATAAATACAACTAATGATATAATTCACTGATTTCCCATGGTGGCTAGAAGTTGTTTCTTCTGGGGTATGTTATAATAAGCTAACCGAAGTTAGCTTCCATTGCAGGAAGGACCTCAAGTGTCGCGCCAAGATGGCGGACTTGATTACAATACTATTGCAATTAGGAGACACTCAAGGTGAACAGGGTACACCTTTCAGCTAATATGTATCACCAGAAACGTCCTAAGTTGATCATTTATATTAAGACAATTATTTTTTTCGTACACCTTTCTGAAATGTTATGGTTAAAGTCAAATATGCAAATGAGATCGATCCGAAATCTGAACAAAAATAACCATCTAACTTTCTTTTGGACATTTTCTTTACACTAGTGTAAAAGAAGACATGTTGTGGAGACAAAATAGCCCCAAATCTCAAAACTGCATGAAAAAATAAAACGTTTTTTATCTGGGGTATTTTCCCTCAAATGCATTAAGATACAGTGCAACAGAAGAATGGGGGGAATAGACAGTTGTTATAATATGTTGACTCACTCCATGATTATTTTGAAGCAGATAGAGGGTGAGAAAATTCATGAAAAGTTTAATGAATTAACCATCAGACTTGGTCATTAACATGTAAGGGCAGGCCAAAATCTCAAGGCACACCTGTAATTATATCTGTGCACAGTTGCACAACATAAGTGTTTGTTTTTATTTACTAATATCAGATCACACTTGAGGACCAGCTGTTACTCATGAAATATTTAGTAACAAAATGAGTCAAGAATTCATTTTAAACTCTTTAAATTACATCAAAGCACCAATAACACATCAATTTAAATGGGAAATAATGCAAGATCATGTAGGATAACATAATGTGTCACACACTTACAATTCTCTCACATCAGCAACAAATAGGTGCCCTGTTAAGGACATTTAAGGCAGAGTTTGCCTCTTTATAAGAAAATAGGTGTGCACTACATACTGATAAGTCAATTAAAAATTCATTTGTACCTTTTAGTATACGCCCAATTGAATATTGCAATAATAATAATGTGTGGTTATCACAAAATCCCACAGCCCACCTAGATTTGCATCATGGCAAACCAGTGTGCCGATGCACACCATTTGAGAACCGCCAATGTTAACCCCACCACCCATCCCTGCTGGCATTTTTAACAGCAATACTGTTTTTAATGAACTTGTAAATTTGCTTTAAATAATAAGGTTGTTAAAAAATATGTTGTTTATTTCCAGTCTTCAAGCCCAATAAATGCATGTTGTTTGAATACAGAAGAAGCATGTTAATGTCAACATTTTGAGTTGATGCCATTATGTTAAATTAGTAATTCACGTAACTATGGTTGAATGATAACAGTAGATGGGTGCCTCTGGTTCGGTGAAAACACATTGAGTCAGTAGAACAGCTGAATTGTATAGAGTCAGGTTTGAATAAATACATATCAGATTTTAACAAATTTACCTACTATAATGCAGTAAATGACTGACAACACATGGTTTATACTGAATATAATAAAGGTCTTCATGCATCTGGGAGCAGAGACCACACACCTGAATTAAGAACCAGTTTAGTAACTTTTTACAACCGTATAACCGAGTGAACAAGGTAAATTAACATGGAGTTACTGTAGCGACCACAAATGACAAAACATGGGATGTACTGGTGGAAATAAACAAACCAGCATTTTGGTGACACAACTTTTTTTGACACACTGACACAGTTAAAATGAGTAAGCTTAATGTTTTAAATGATGAACAAACTATCTGTTTATCACCGTTGGTTATATGACAACCTTAACTCCACATCATCTAACAGTTGATGTGACAGTGTCAGTCTCCTTATCTGGGCAGGAATCCATAATGTGGGTTATCACTGTTCTTTTAAAGTAAATGGGGTGATAAAGTGATTACACTTGGATAACAGGAATGTGCATGATATCCTCTTACACAGACATTGCATTATTTCTACTTGTCTTTAATTTTTTCTTTCTCAGAGGATGACGTCGATGGTAACCTCCCTCGTGTGCTTTTATGTGCCCACATCTACTGCACGTCCTGCCTGCTGTCCATTCAATCTGATGGTGTCATTAAATGTCCAGAGTGTGAGGTAAAATTACTATTGATCTCACTCTTGCAACTAGAAAGAGGCACAATTCAAATAATGACCAAAACAGATTTGATAGATTCCCACTCATTTCTTTATTTGAGGGCTTTCCTTGTGAAAAGAAAATTTGTGAAAAGAAACACAAACTACAAGCAGTTATATTGTGAATTCTGGCCTCTTCTTCTAACAATCTGACTGTTGTAACTAGATATTAGTGATGATAAATTATTTGATACATGCACATTTAAAAAATTGTCAAATAGAGGAAGCAAATAAATGGCACTTTTGTACTGTCCAGCTAATCCTGGCCCAGTGGTCAGCTTTGTCCACAGTGCAGATGTTAAACACAAGAGATAGTTCTCAACGGGCCGAAAAAAAGACAACCCGAGCTGAATCAACCTACCATTTATTTCAACCTGTCTCCTATCGTCCTAAATTTGTTTCAAGTGACTAGTGACATAAAAATAATAGTTAGCATGTTAGCCGTTAGCCTAGATAAAGCCGGGGCGCATAGTAGCGTCAGACCTGTTAAAACGTAAGTGAACGGGCAACCTTCAAGTGCAAAGTTAGTCCACTAAACAAGCTTTTTTTCCACAAAGGCCGCCTCATATCGTTAGGATAAATGTCAGAGAACATATAGAAAACGACATGTAAACATGTTGTCTTACCTTACCGGTGTGCTGCCGTGTTTACCATTTAGCTCTGCTTTCCAAAGCGCGGCCGAAATATCACGAGAACAAGCAGCAACAGCTGGAAAGCAGAACCGGACAGTAGCCTGAAAAGTTCATTCATTTATTTTATGAAAGATTTATAGAATAATGGCTGACTTTTTGCCAGACTTCGACTTTGTGGAGGAGGAATTTGATTTTGCAGAGTTTGATGGCCGCCCTTATTTATTTGAGCCAGAATACACTGACGAAGAGCTTCGTGAAATTGAAGGACGGAGGAGGAGGAGAGAGAGAGGCGCAACAGGTAGAGGATGAGAGAGGAGGAATGGCTGCTGCAAGGCTGCGTAGCTCTGGAGATTGGTGGTGTACCTGTGAATGCTGTGCCCCAGTGCCCACAGAAGAGGAATGCCTCTGTTGCAAGGAATGGGACCGGTTGCAGCCTTATTTTCAAGGTCTGGATGTGACCAAGGACGAGACACCTCCACCTGCAGTAGTATCCAGCTGGGCTTTATCTAGAGCTCGCGAGATATATTTCGGCCGTGCTTTGGAAAGCAGAGCTAGATGGTAAACAAACATGGCAGCACACCGGTAAGGTAAGACAACACGTTTACATGTTGTTTTCTATATGTTCTCTGACATTTATCCTAATGATATGAGGCGGCCTTTGTGGGAAAAAAGCTTGTTTAGTGGACTAACTTTAAACTTGAAGTGTGCCCTGTCACTTAGGTTTTAACAGGTCTGACGCTACTATGCACCCCGGCTGTATCTAGGCTAACGGCTAACATGCTAAGTATTATTTTTATGTCACTAGTCACTTGAAACAAATTTAAGACGGTAGGAGACAGGTTGAAATAAACCGAAATTTCCCTTTAATTTGATCTTGCTTTGCCTGTTGAATTTGTGATTTGCATCAAGTTCTATGCTGCAGATAGTCAGGTGGTAGGATGACAATGAAACAACTAAGCTAACTCTGCAGGTTGAGTCGACCCTTCCTGAAGGCGGGGTGTATGGCCTGCAGGATGATAGCAGAATCATTGGCCTCATCTACACTTCGAAAATGAACAAGATGAAAAGGTAAAGTGCAGTTTTGAATGTCAAGCTGAACCACACCACTGACACACTTGTAATTCAACATTTCTTTTTGAACAACCTTGGCCTCCTTGTATAATCAGATTCTACAATAGTTTTTCAAAGAGAATGGGTTTTAACTTTGATAATTGCTTTGTTGTTGTGATCTCGTAAAGGTGTGAAAGACCAAGGAATTACAAAAGGTTCAATCGTTCACCAACCACAGGCACGAACGAGGAGTGGGAGCAGGTATGTTTGGATGAACACAAGAGATGCTGGTGGGGAATGAAAGTTGTCACGTCAGCTCCTGCTGTTAAGGTGTTTTCACTCTGGTCTCCTTCAGCCCTCCAAACAAACTCAGTGCCATTAGTTAGCATTTTTTAGGTATATGTGGAAATGTACTAAGACCACCTAGTTTCAGTATGGTTCGCTTCATGTCTACGTTGCAGTTGGCTTAACATGTGCATTGTGAACACAGAGTGCTCCAGGTTTGCCTTTCCCTTTGCCACTGTATTGTAGCCCTCCAGATCTCATGCTATTGTACTAGGATGCTCAAAAAAACAACAGTTAGATGGAGCCACATTCACTTGTAATGCTAGCAAGAAGAAGGACAAAATAGATATGGAACGAAGAACACATCAAACGGTGATTGTCCACGACACACAGCAAAGTTTTCCTCCAATTTTCAGTCCAGTTGACAGTGAGACATTTAATTAGGACTACACAGCAGTGCTGCATCAAAGTTAAAATAACTACCTAAAAAAACTTAACTCTCTTTCACACTTTAAAATGTCTTGAATTTGCATAAAGTACAATATTAAGCAGCAAACCAAAGCAGTAACAGTCTGAGCTCCAAGATATGTGAAAACACCCTTTATGTTTTGCACATTTCAAATTACACAACAATGGGAAATACCCTATAATGTGGATTTTTCTGATTTAGAAACAGCTCTTGCAAATCTTATAGAAGAAGTGCCCTATGTGTGTTGGGGGCGAGATGTTGCCGTAGTGAAAGTTTCAGGATCACAGTCCGATAAGAAGGGAGAATAGACAGAATAATTAATGCAGTGACTTAACCCATCAATTTTGCTGTGATCTGTTGTGATTAATTTACCAACTCCTCTCTTGTTGTCATGTGCTTTCAGTATAGGGATGTTAATAATTAACCATTAACCAGCAATAAGAATTTTGACTGATTTATACCATCTGTTAAACAGTTAAAAATATACACTGAATATCAAGAAGCTAATGACCCAGAGGCAGAGGTGGACGCTTATATGAGAGCAGCCAGTTCAATGTCTGCCTAGTCACCAGATGCTGAAACAGTGTCCACACTATTACACAAAAAAGAAGTCTGCCATCGTCATACACCAGCTCAACTGACAGTTAATGGTTAACAATCAGATCGGTCACACAGAAAGTGCTACATTAACATTCACATATCAGTACTGACCAAGAATAACGTTACGTATATATATATATATATATGTGGCAAATATGTGCCTGGTAGTAACTAACAGTTTAGAGAAGTCTAATGAAATATTAAAAGTAGCCCACTGATGTGTATAGAGATGTCTCTTGAGTGACTTTCCTTTGAGAGATTGTGCACTTACTCAGCTGTGAATTCACCCCAGGGGCAGACCCAGTGCACCCTGCAAGATTTATACATCCTGGCTCTCCTGGGGATGCCTTGGGTTCCCCAGAGGAGTTACACTCTCTTAATAGATAAAGTCTGTGTTTGACTGAAGTGTAGTAGTGTTGCAGAAGGTCTGATAAGAGTTCCAGCTGCACATTATGACTCAGTGACATAAATTTGTCATCTGCCCTACATAAACATAGCTAACTGAAAGGGGAGGTTGTAGTGGCTAAAATGTACATAACATACATTATTCACATTAAAATGTTTAAAATTCTGTGTTTTATTCAGTCAGCTAATATCGAGAAGATTGAGAGGGCGGTGGATGAGGCGTTGGCCCGGGCTGCAGAAAATCTTGCCCTTCTGGAACACATCCATGAGGTGAAAGCTGCACAAGATCAAAAAACTGCACACACCTTGTAGAGCTCTATTATTTATTTTTACATCACAAGGGAAAAAGTGAGTGTTGCTGGAGTGTTCCATGTCTGAGTTTGATCTCCGCAGACGCTGGCGAATGGTCTGGCCAAGCAGGTGAGGCGAGAGAGAGCTCGGCTGGAGATGGAGATCATGCAAGCTGCAGACAATGCTTTACATGCTATTCAAAAGTGGTATGGGTATAAACTCTTCTCCTCTGGAAAAATGTCATATCTATTCACATGAAGCATGGATACATACATGTCTTTTTTTTCTCTTCAGATTGTTCTAATTTCCTTGAAAATCAAACAGAAATAAAATCTTAAAAGGTGACGTTTATTTTGATGCCTGTGATTCCTTCGTCAACAGGAAGGATATGCAGATGAGTCAATTGACCAAACTGGAGGCACGGTTCTCCACCAGCCACATTGAGCTGTGCCGTGTCCAGGAGAGGATGAAGGCCCTGGAGACAGCCATGCAAATGGCCAGGGAAGTACGCCGTGTCCCCTTCCTGGAGCAGTACTGCACCCTGGATAAGGTTTGAAATGTTATGCTTCTTTACTTCCTGACAGGTACTTCTAAATATGCACAATGCACAGTCAGGTGCTACAAAACTACTACTTAATAAATGCTGGTAAACTTGGGCTTCAGCTTTTACTTGTATTTTCCATCAGTTTTCCCTTTTAAGAAATGAAGTCAGGCAAAATGATGCTATGATTTAGTACTAAAATACTGTGGCTGCTTTTTATTATGCTGCTTGTGTGTTGGTGATAGGTTCTGGAGACGTTGCAGGCTCCTGTGGATAACCAGTCCTTTGATATGAAGTGCATCACCATGGGCTCTGGAATTAGGTTTGTCACTTTAAGTCTAATGTCTTAATCATTTTTTACCTCACCAAAATCAAAGCACATTGAGTGTGCATTGATTTGGGTCTTACCTAAGACAACAGACTTATGCTCATTTTGTGCTGGCATTGTGTTTTCTCCATTTCAGTAGTTGTATGATGTTAGGATTTATATTACAATAATATTTTAATAATTCAAAAAATACATATGTATATTTAATTATTTTTGAATCAGGTTGGCTGGACAGAAAGTGACAAAGTTCTGAGTAACATAATGTCAGTAGGTTAACGTACAGAGACCGTAAACTTGAAAAGTCAAAATAGTGGAAAATCCCTTGTTCTCTATTGTTACTCAACATGTAATCACTTGGAAACCGTAGTCTGGTATGTCCTGCCAGCTCAGCATAATATTGATTTCAAACGATTGCCAAACTAGTTCACAAGACTGCGAGTAAGGATATGTTTTATAATATACAGCCAGATCCTTGCTATGCAACTGTTTAAAAAACAAAGCAAGAGTATTTTCCACAGACATTTAATTATTTACATATCATTATTTATTTCCAAATGTAAACGGCCCTGTGCTCGAATTCCAGCACAGTGCTGCAGAACTTTAAGTCCTGTGTAGATGCAGAAGGCCTGACAAACAGAAGTGACAGGCTTTGCTTTTGAATTTGTGCATATGTGTTTGTGTTCCAGCTGTGTTTTCCTGCCAGAAAGCCTGAGCACAGGTCTGGCCTTGTCTTTGAAGATGGAAGCCGGCGACCCAAAGCAGTGAGTCCTTCCATTATGTCATTTAAGATTGAGTTGGCAAAAGCCTTTATTTCTTATTCTAGAATGTCATAACACAGCCAGTTTCATGTTTTTAACTCGTGTGGCATCGTCATCTTGCTGTTCTCTTTCAGCTTGTCTGAGTCTCAACCTAAAGGCTGCCAGCCAGTCAGCTACACCAGAAAGGCTCCCTGGCAAAGTGCAGAGGGCAGGAACAGAAACTTTACCTCATCCAGTCCAAAAAAGCTGCCCAGCCCCAAAAAAACGGACCAGGAGAGTCCGAGAGCTAACAGGCCATCGTCACGAAGCTTCTCTCCGAGCCCCAGACTTCGTCGCAGGTTCAGCCGTCCCCACCAAAGCCCGCCCTCAGATCCTGGAACTCCAGACGTAATTGTTGAGGAGCTTTACGACGAGGGACGAGAGAATGGTGTGTTTGAGATTGATTTTAAAAAATATCCAGTCAGAGCATAGGGTGGGGGATAGATCGATTCTACTCGATGTATTGCAGTTTGCTCCGAAAAACTATATCATGAACATCTAAATGGGCACGTTATTTTTTTAAGCCACCTGCTTACTTTGGCATTTCGGTTGTCTTGCTCTCTCCAATGCATGGCTCTCTCCCTCTCACAGACACAAAAATAGTCTCACACACTCCTCCACCCATCCAGACCACTTTATGGTGTGTGAGCAGGTGAGGTGTGTTCTCCTCTGCAGGGCTCCAGACCACTATTTAATCACATTTTGCGACTGTTAGCACCCCTACAACTTACAGATATCAATATATTAACTGGAGGGCTGTTGATTTGTTTCCAGCTTACAGTAAATAAATCATCTCATTCAACAGTGCCACGGTAACAGTTTAATTTAATGAGATGAGGACAGGAAGCGTGTGTCTTTGTACCTGCAGGGCTCCTGACTGCGAAAATAGATACATGCGCTTCAATCATAAGCGCCACTGCTCACACACTTCCATGTGTCCTTCGTGATGGCATAGATACGGCCAATAGTTGGCACTACAGGGCAGAGTCAAAAAAGTCACTCAACAACTAAAGAGGTGACGGTGGAGGAGATCGACATACTCTACCTTTAAAAGGAGGCAGTGTTGTAGATGATGTTGGTCTGTGCAGCCTTTATGTACATCCAGACGTGGAAGGAGAATCCTTTTCTTTATATTACCGTTTCGTTCAGTTCCACCGCTATTTAAATTTCTTCACCATCTCCTACGAGGATATCTTTCTTGAACGACGCTACACTGCCTCCACACTCTCTGGCGTTACCGTTCCATTTCATCCGTATCCATAAGCTTTCAGAAAACGTGCACAGAAACAGACGAAATAAATGCAGAGTATGGACAGAAAGCTCTGTCCTTGTCTGTCTCCGTCTCTGTATTCAATGCTGAGCTTAAATGAACCCTTAGTGACATTTTGTGAGCATGGAGCACCAGTGCGACCTGCAGATACTATAAATGTATGATCTGAAGAGCTGTTGGTGTGTTTCCAGCTCACAGTAAATAAATCCTTGTGTTTAACGGTGCAGTTTAACTTTGTGCTAACTGCTAACTATTAGTTCACAGCAAAAACATCAACACTTCCAGACGGAGACGAGCCAGGTGCTTCAGAATAAAAGCACAGTGGTTCCGCTTTGATTTATTTAGTTATAACAATACTTTATTTAACTTTTATAACAGTACTTTAGAGGAGATTTCAAAATGTCACGATGTATATTGTGTATCACGATAAAGCCTAAAAATATTGCAATATTATTTTTAAGCAGTATCATCCAGCTCTAGTCAGAACATAAAACCACTTATGATGGAGGCAGAAAAGAAGCTTCAATGTATTTTGATAAATGCTTTGTATCTTTCTGCAGCTCCACCACCCACCGGCCCTGAGCTGGCCAATGACAAGTGGAGAGTCCACAAGAGAAAGAAAAGTCAGCCGTCTGGCAGTAGCAGAATCGGGAGAGAGAGTCAACTGTGTAATCAACAGAAGAACAAAGGTGATTAAATTAGTAGGCAAAAAAATGTATATAAATCCATGTGTAGTCCATGTATAGATTCTCTCTCTTTCTCTTCCCATCTTTCTATTCACTTGTTCCCCCTTGTACCCCAACGACCACCTCTCCCTCCCTTTCTCATTCTCCTTGCTCCCGTCTCCTAGTCACCAAGTGGGTGGTGGTATCCCACATTGTGAATCCAAGTCACTTCTACGTGCGCTACTTGAATGAGGAAAAGGAAAGTGAGAGCCTGTCTGAGATGATCAACAACTTCTGCAGTGGAGATAATTGTTGCTTCACTTCCAGTGACACAGTGGAGACCGGTATGTGCATGTGTCCACAACAACTGGGGAGAAATGAACAGCTGAGTAAATTAAGCGAAATGTTTATAGGTGCTGTATCGAGCTTGCTTTGTCCAGGGCTCCCATGAAATCCATGGGAAAAATCTGAAATTAGAAACTTTTCCAGGCCTGGAAATGGTTTGGAATTAAGAGAATATTTTAGAAAAGTTCTGAATTCACATTGTTTTGGCTATCGTGTAGAATATGTTCATAAAATTCCCAAAACATATCTAAGGTTACACGAAACACGTTCCTTTGTATTGTTAATTTAAAATCTGGTGCTGCGCGGAGTGACCGGTGAAACATCACTGACATCCTGTGATACACAGACCAGACCGGCAGCATCTCATTGGCAAGACCTTGCCTCCTTTTGGGGGAAAGAATCATGCACATCAGGGGAGAAAGAGGAAAATGCTGTTGTTGTGTTGTGTAGCAGGTTAACTGACACTTTCACACTGAGATCGGAGCCTCATAAGATCCATGAATGTTGAATGTCAGTGTAGTAAACTGCTAAATGATGCTGGTGACAGTGACTACTGATGGAGAGCTTGAGTGGGAAACGATGGGTTGTTTAAAGAGATATAAATGCTTACAAACTTGTCAAAATTATAATCCAGACATAAATCAAATTGCATTGACATCTATCCCCCAAAAAAAGGGATGCGCCCTTAAAGTTTTGCGAAGGACCTGTATGTGCCAGTCTGGTTTGTGGCATAAGCGCTCAGTGTGCTTATTTGCAAATGCCTGAAGTGCGTGTTCAGTAATGTGTGGATGTATTACTACATAGTCCTATATGTTTTAAACTACTTAAAGTCATAAAATTAGGTGAAATGCTATGGAAAAGTTTTGAAAATTCACCGGTAAAAATGTGTGGGAACCCTGTTTTTAATTGTTGGTAGGCAACCACCGAACTCACTGATCTGTGCCTTAAAGTCTGCATAAAAAATGGACAGGCGGAGGGCACTTGATCTGGCTTTGGTTAAGGGTAAGAGGCTGTTTCCATATACGTTGGTCACAGGGAAACGAAGATCTAACTGTGTACATGAGACCCTCAGAAAGAGGAGAAATTACAAGGAGTGACACCAGCTGGTCCACGACCTTCACCTGGATGAGGAATGGTTATAGGCTTATTTAAGGATTTGTCTGGGACAGTTAACAATCTGCTGTCAGTCATAGGGCTAAAGTACTTGAGGCTACAATTTGGAACACAAGCCATGAGCTGTACGCTGCGACTTGTCACCGCCACCAGAGAGGGTCCGTCCCTCAATGGGAAAAGCACACAGTGATTATGTCAGGTTCTTTTCCACTTTGAGTTGAGGCTTTGTCAGCTTGAGGCCATTAGGGCACTCCTGCAAAAATACAGGGTGCTTTACGATGCAGAGGCAGCGAGCAAAACGCTTCACTTTCATTGAAAACAATTAGAAAAATCCACCCCAGGACTGATTAGGGCCTTAACTGATTGATAACGCCCAAGTTGACTAATTGCTGCTGTCTTTATGTTATACATAAACACGCACAATAATAATTTAGTTTCTTCTTTGTGATAATTCATTAACAGATAACATTATTCCTCTCTTTTGTGTTCACTTTCATTAAGTTTGAGTTTCCCACTATAAGTTCACCACTCATCCTCTCGGAGTGGAGGGAAACAGTGCTCATGTGATTCAGCCTTTGTCTGCCTGCTCCTCTCCAGACTCCACGATCTTTGTTCAGAGAGAGGAGGGACTCTGGGATCGAGCCACTGTGGATGAAGTCATACAGAGTGGATGTGTGGAGTCTGTGAAGGCCTGCCCTGTCATACAGCTGGCCAGTATCCAAGTCTTCCTCATTGACCATGGCATCACCAAAAAACTCACCATACAGAGGTACGCAGACATAAATGGACAGAAGGAGTTCATATCTGTGTTTCCAACTGACTGAAAATGGGCTGTCAGAGTCAGAACACTAGTTCCCCTTTTTAACCAACATGGAACCAGTTCCATGTCAGTTCTTGCACCGAATTTTAAATTATATAGAGCATTTTGACCAAAACTTGATTAAAGCTGGTTGACAATCGGCAAAGTACCCTTTAAAGGGACCTTTTTTGAATGACTTGATAGTGAATGTTTTTCTTAATCATTCAGTAATTATTCTCGCACATCCTCTACTCTTGTTTCACATCTTTCTCAGTGAGGACGGAACAACAAAGTCTTCACTGAAGGCAGTGAACAACCACCTGAGGAAGGTGGGTGCGGCGGAGAAGGTGGAGCTGAGTCGCTTTGCTCCTCTGGCTATCAGATGTTCACTCAAGGACCTGGTCCCCTATAATCTAGTAAGACCACTGAGGTTGAGGTTGAGGTTGGCTCTCCAGTTTCAAACACAACAAACATTTCAGAGAGCACATCAACAAAAGCAATATCTGTTTTATGTTATGTATTCAAAGACAGAAAACACAACATCTGTGTGTGTGTGTGTGTGTGTGTGTGTTCAGGCAACAGGCTGGAGTACAAAGGCACAGGTTGAATTCCAGAGTGTGGTTGGCTCTGCATCTGTGGAGTTGCGGATTTTGGGCCAGGACAGAGACTCCCTATTGGTGGACCTGAGGAAAGCTCCCGTGGACCAACTCAGTGATGTGCCCATCTCTGTCAGAGAGTACCTTGTTTTCATTGAAGTGGCCAGGTACGCATGTGCAAGTCACCAGGAAACATTCTGATTATCAAATTAGTATTAACTTGATGTGATATATATGTTATTTTGCCTGTGCTCTTCCAAAATTGCTCCTAGGTTTTACTCTCCAGTGAAGTGGGGCAGGAGGCCCCTGCAGTACTACCCCCCAGAGTATCCCAGGATCAAGAAAGAGCTCATTGCTGTGGTGTCGCACATCAACGACCCGGCTGACTTCTACATCAAGCTGGTACTAAATATACACATAAATAAACACATGCATTGTTTATATGATATGAGAAAGAAAACATGAGCTTTAAAGAGAAGATAGAGCAGTTATTAAGGTTGGCATTGTCCTAAATAGAAGTACAACTTTTCCCTTTTTACTGCCACTACATTTCTTCTCCACTCCCCCAACAGGTTGATAACATGGAGGCCTTGTTGCTCTCAGCCAAGCTCCAGGATTGTTACAATGGGAATAATGAAGATGGCCTCAAAATCTACTGCCCTGTGTTAGAACAGGCCTGTGTCGCCCGTTTCGAGGACAAGTGGTACAGAGCTCAGGTCATAGGTGAGGGCGTGTGTGTGCAAGTTATCCCTGTAGTTTGGCGGTTTGCAGGTAGCACTGGTTAGTTTTACATCCTCTGGTGGCCAGCTGATGGTAATGAATTAAACCAAAATCTAAAGAGTACCAATAAAAGAAGCGATAACGTCGGAGCTTATCAATACTACGGGCTTTGAAAATTTAGCCCGGTGAGGGAATAAAGCACGGGAGCAGCAATACATCGTGTGCGACAAATCCTGATTTCTTATGTCACAAACTAACCAGAAGTAGAGTTCACTAAATAATTGTGATGTGTGTGTGTGTGTGTGTGTGTGTGTTTTAAGGTCATCCAGGGGGCAGAAAAGTGGAGGTGCGGTATGTCGACTTCGGCAATAGTAAAAGCTTGTCAGTCGGAGACTTGAGGAAGATTAAGGATGAGTTCTTTGCCCTTCCCGCCATGGTGAGAGCAGAGCTTTTTAATGGTCGACTGAAACTTATTCTTTACTTTTGTAATAAGAGAACATAATCTACATTGACGGTAAACTGGCCTTCTAGATCTTATATAGAAAATCTTGTTTTTTTTGTTTAGTTCAATTTTGTTCTTTGATTTAATTTCTGAAAGAAATTAAGTGACATTAAAATTGGAGACTACTTCCTGTTCAGTTTTCCTCAAAACATTTTAACATTATATTTGTTCAATTACACAAACAATATACATGATAGGTTTGTTTTATTTACTTACATTTTTAGTACTTTACACACACTTGAAAACTGCTGGGTTAAGTCAACAGGAAGTGTCTCTTCTTCTCTCCAGGCAATCCATTGCTGTTTGTCAGATGTGACTCCCGTGAATGGAAAGACCTGGAGTGATGCCTGCACCGACAGATTCATCAGCCTGGCTGACCAGAAACTGGTCACTGTTGTGGCTACAGGTACTGTGTGTCTGGGACATTGAAGTAGTAACATGAAGTATCTGTGTGTTTCTGATTCCTTAGTGTGTGTCGGTGTTGGATGCTAAGCCTGTATTTTTGATATTGAACTCGTTCGTCAGCAAAACCCATTTTGTGGTCTTTGTGTTTTTTCACCATTTGTATTTTCTCCCCTGTACCCATCCAGAAAGAGTCCCCAGGAGCGAACCTCTGCCAGTCAAGCTGTTCGAGAGCGGCCTGAACGGGCCACAAGCCAACATAGCTGAGCTGCTGGTGAAAGAGGAACTGGCTTCCTTCAAAAAGGGGTGAGACTTACACAGTAATATCCAAGAGTTAATGTGGGAAAAGAGGCAACATAAATTATGTAATTTAAGAAACTAGAATAGATTTTACACTGTTGTCTCAGTCAGCTGTGACGAACCACGAAGGTTAGTAGTTAGTACAGAGGGAAAAATGAACCCAAGGGGCTGTTTGCCCAAACAGGGCTTAAGCCGGGTCCAAAGCTAAGTTGGTCATAACTTGGCGTTCTAAGTCCGACCACATAGCACCATGTAGGTTTAAGCATTCTTCTCGCAAAGACTTGCCGTAAATCTTATGCCTCTGCCATTTCTATACAGAATATCTGCAACCTGATACACAAGAGCCACAAACTTTGAACTAAAAGCCACATTAGCTTTCCTGCTTAAGTATCCTTTTTGCCGGCCTTTTGCTGGCCGGCTTGTCAGTGTTGCCAGACCTTGGGAGAGAAACAAGCAACCAGGGCTATAGAAACAAGCCCAAAAGAAACGATTGCAGTCTGACATACTATCATGCATTTTTAAATAACTTATTAGACGGATATATATATATAGAGAAAAGTGACGTTTAGAGAGCAAGCCCAAATAAGCAACTCCACTGTAGAAACAAGGCCAAAGTCGCGGCTAATAAGCGGACCTGGCAAGTGGCAACCCTGGGGCTTGTCCTCCTCACATTTCTTCTGTCCTCCTGCGTACTGACGTGGAACGTATCCCGCTTCTCATTGGCTGCTCTTTGTCAGTCATGTCAGACTTCTCCAGTTTCCTAGCATGCCAGATATCCAGTCCCAGTCACAGACGAGGGGGCGACTTGCTTGTAGGCTTGTTCACACATGAGGACTCGTCGTGGCAGACTATCTGCCGACTCACCTCCGACCCAAGGTGGCTCTCAAGATCATCTGCGACGTCAAAACCGCAGTGAAAATCGTGTAATGTGAACTAGGCTTAAGCAAGACAGAGGAAAATGGTTACCGGTGTATCGTAGCAATGCATGTGCTGCTTAGTAATAGTGATAGTGGCGTGGACATTCACATGAACATATATCGCTAGGACCAGTTGAAAATAGGCTTAAATTTGGTTGGTGCAACCAACGTAAAGTCCATTCTAAAGACTATTCTAACAAAGAGCGACTGAGCAGTTGGACCAGGCTTAGTAAAGACCAGTTGGTGCAGTCCGCTCCTGACTGGTAACTCTGTCTGCAGACAGTCAGTGTTGGGGTATTGGTGTCAAAACCGTATCAAGTCTACCTTAATTTAGGTTTGTCGTAGTTCATCTTGTGCTTTGTTTACTTCTTTATTGCATCACATTGTTATCTTCGTTCTTTCTTTTTTTCTCTTACACTCTTTGCTTCCAATTCTTTCTGTCCCTTGTCTTCTGTGTTGCACATTTTCTCAATTTCACGTCTTTTTGTTGTGTCACACCCCCTCCACTATCTGCTACAATTCCTCCTGCAGACTTAAGTCCAAGGACACCAGGCCCTCTGCCAACGATTCTGCGATATGGGACCCTCCAATTGAGCTTGTTTTGGCCACAGAAAATGTTGATAACCCGGACCAAAAAACCCTCACGGAGCAGACTGAGGAGCAGCTGGAGTTTGAGCCTCAGCTGAAGTTACCTGATCAACTCAAAGATCTGAAAGTCAGAGTCAGCCACGTCAACTCGCCAAGCAGCTTCTACATCCAGCTCACGCAGTACGACTCTCAGCTCAAAAGGTCAGCAGTTAAAACGCCGATTTAAAACCCGTTACATAAACTAAACATTGGTACAGCAAAGTCATTTTTCTTCAGCCAACATCTGCTGTTACCAGCTTCTAAAATGTAAAGATTTGCTTATCCTCTCTTTCTATATATTGTTGTAAATTAAATGTCTCTAAGTGTTTGCAGTGCTAGTATGCTTGCTGTGTTTTCCAGGATATGTGAGCTGGTGAAGAAGGAGTGTGCATTCATGGAGCGCCAGGATGTGGTGTGGAAGGCGGACATGTACTGTGCTGCTCTCATTAATGGGGTTTGGGAGAGAGGACAGATCTGCTGTGATGTCACATCGAACAACATTGCAGAGGTAAATAAAGAATAAATAAATAAATAAAAGGGAGCGGCTGTAGGGTAGTGTTTGTCTTCTCTTGCATTGTTTTTAAAGCCATTTTACCGCAACACCATACCCACCAATGGGAGCGTTTATTGTTCCAGTTTGGTGCAGTGCATTCTGGTAGTTGTAGGTTTTCTACCTCTTGAGCAAAAGCAAATGCCACAGCACTCTTCCTCTTTTTCTGTTGTCATGTGGCACCAGTTTTTCCAGCAGTGAAATACTTCTTTAAACCTTGTGTGAATTGACAACAGTGACTGTGTCTCCCTTTCCCTCTGCTGGCTGGTACCAGGTGATGCGCTGTGACCATGGCAACACGGTGAAGCTCGAAGTCAGCAACCTGCGGCCTTTGCCGTCCTCCTTGAGGGGCTCTCTGGCACTGGAGTGCACTCTCACCAACATCAGGTTACACACACTGTATTTAGTCATGCACCTAGATGTATACAGTATGTATCCATCCAAAATAAACACACATCCTCAGCGTATGGCTGGAATAGTTGTACCACCCATTTTTAGCACTGTGCGATAAACAGTACATCATCACTGTCTAATGTTTAAAACACACTGTCGTAACAGTGATTTAAATGCAGTACATGGTGCTGGAACAGCAACTCTTTTGTCTAGTTGTAAAGTATGGCTGCTTTCTTATGATAGATGCTTTACAAATGTGTACTTCCTGGTTTCCATCACTTTCTTCCTCTTTAATTGTTCACTGTTCATCACCTTGACTTCTTCCTCACTCTCCTTTCTGTCTCTCAGGCCAGCAGGAGGCCGATCCACCTGGACTGCGACAGCGTGTGAATCGTTCTCCTACTACCTGACCGGAGCTTCAGCTGTTGTGACCATCAAGGTGTTCCTCTGCTCATGCCTCCATTTCTTTTTCCATTTGCTGCAAAGCTTCCTTTATCTCCATAGTAAATTGTTAAGATGAATAAGTTCTTCAAATCAGTTGCTTCAGAGATGCTCCATTTATACTATTATTATTAGTTACTTGAAGCAACGTTATGCGACTTTTTACCTTAAAATAACACCTTCAAAATCATTTAGATGGTTTTTTGATTCCCACTCCACATCCCAAACACCTTTGTCCTAACTTTAGAGAACAGTTAAGGACAAATGTAGAATGCTCTTTGTCACTACGTCACGCACCACAGGCTAGCTTAGAAGAACCTAGCTAAGAATTGTCAGTATGGACATCATGACAGAGGCGAAGAACAGTTGTAGTAAAAATCCAAATCTTGTGCACCGTTGTCCGAGGCATGAATGATACTTTGTAATTGAGCAAACTGATGCAGGGTTGCAATTTTTTATACTGCCCTGGTATAAACTGAGTGATCTGTCTCATGGCTAATGGGAAAACAACAATCCAACACCAGAGTGCACATCCCATGGGTTTCCCAATCTCCTCCTTCTCCTGCTCTCGCTCTTTTTGTGTCACTCTCTAGGTAGCTAGCACTTCCTGCCATTCCCCCCTAACTCCCTGCCTCTTGTATACGACTCTGCTGGGAGGAGAGTGGACTGCAGCTCCAGAGATTACCTTCACTTAGCAGCTGTAGAAGCTTGAAGTCAGCCAGCACAGGGGATTGGGGGGGGGGGGTGTCAGCAGCAGCACTATATCTAACCTGTGTAACGGCAGCAACAGAAAGTTTGCTGATCCAGCGGGGAGTTGGGGCGGTCTGGAATCAGATCCCTGGCGCTGGCTTTTGTGCTAGTTGAATTCAAGTTGCTACAAATACTAACTAAAGATCTGTATTTACAACAGCGATGTACCAAACCGAAACTGTAGCAGCGCCAAATCTCAAAAATACCAAATCTTTTATAATGATGCTTTAACTCATTTTAGTCTTTTTTTTCTCAACTATGCAACTTTATTCTTTGTTGCTGTTTGACCTCATTTCATTGTTCGTCTACCTCTCCTCTCTCCAGGAGCTGACAGATGAGCGTCCAGTGCCCGTCTTTCTGTTCTGCTCTAACAGGATGGGACAGTTTGACAATATTGCAGACTTTCTGACCAGAGAGGGCCTCGCCCTCAAGGAAAGGAAGCAAAGGTATGTGTGTGTGTGTCTGTGTCCGCGTGTGTGTGTGAGACAGATGTATGGAAGTAAGTGTGTTTGTATGTGATTATTAGGATGCATAACCCTTAAATACCACAAGCAGCTTTTCTTTTCTTTTATCCATACATCTCTCTCTTTGGTATTTCAGAAGCTTGAAAATAAAAAAAAAATACAGATGCAGTAACATCTTAAATTCTTTGTGTTATATGTATTTTTGACTGTTATTATAATCTTCAGTTGGACTGTTTTACTCACTGCTTGTACAGTCACAAGGGTGCTGATTTGCATCGGATTTTAGAAGCTTTTCACTATACTCTCGATAGCCATTTCATTGTGCCAGTAGCAAATGACTGATACTCGGTTTTTAATCTGAAGCCAGTGTCTGTCTAATGTTAGTGGGTACCTGTTTCATCCTAAGTGTATGTCTTATTTGCAGAGATGCCGCCATTGAAAAACCCAAAGAAACTGAAGCAGAGTCTCTAGTGAGCGAAGCACCAACTGATGGTGATACAAAAAACACTCAACCACCAACTCCTCCTCTCCTGCCTCTCCCCTCCCCATCTCGCTTCACCCTGCCCAGTCCTCCAAAACCAGCCCCCCGCACTGTGATGTCTGCTGAGAAGGTGATCACACACACACACACACAAACTGTTTCTGGGCAAGAAACCATTTCTATCCTTCTGGATTCTCTGCAAATTAGGGCTGTAACAGTTAGTGCATTTGTACCAAACCATCACAGTTCGGTGCATTCAGTTGCACATTTACTCTTTTCAAGTCCTATTTGTCTTTTTATTTCACTTCATGTTCTTTTATATCTCGTCCTAATGCCTTTAATGTCTCATGTCAAGCACTTTGCATCACTCTGTTGTTGAAAGGTCAGAGACAAAAGGTTTTATTGCATTGGCTTTCCTGTGTGTGCAGGTTAATACTCCGCCTTACTGCCCTCCAGAGCTGCCGTGCCCTGGTCACATCCAGATATGTGTTTCTGCCATCGGAGAGGACGGTCTCATTTACACCAGAACACAGAACGCAGGTGCACATAAGAGCCCATCCTCACTGGGATAAAGCTAACATTAACTTGTTTATTTGAATACTACATACATCATTTTCTTAAGCTAATGGCATGAGACTTGCTTTGGTGTTTTAATTCTCTTGCTCTCTCTTATAACTCTCTCTCTCAGACACAAAAAAGATACTCGCAAACATATGTCACAAACAATCCAAACGACTCTCTCCTGGGCCATGGTGTGTGTTTTTGTGTCTCCAGACTGCAAGCTTTCAGTTGCATTTTGCAACCATGGAGCACCAGTGTGACTTAATAATATTATTAATATATGAACTGGAGAGCTGTTAGTTTGTTTCCTACTCACAGTGAATATATCCTCACATTTAACAGTTTAACTTTACGGTAACTGCTAGCACCTGTTGACTGGAAGCTTCAATTTCACAGTAAAAACATCAACACTTCCAGCCCGAGTCAAGCCAGGTGTTTCAAAATAAAAGCACCTGTGGTTCCGCTTTGATTTATTTAATTATAACAGTGCTTTATTTAACTTTATTGTATCAATACTTTATTCAACTTCACTGTAACAGCACTGTATTTAACTTAATCTTAACAGTGGTTTATTTAGTAGTAAAGTAGTCTGTAGTAGTTTAGGGGAGATTTAAGATATAGATCACGACTTGTATCTGCTCGAACATCAGTGTCACCATGTTTTGTTTTGTTTTTCCTGACTTTCAATTCAGAGAGGAACATTTTAGATGAAAAACAGGATCTAAAGTAATGTTTGCTGTTTATATATGTGTGTCAGAGTGTCAGCTGGAGCAGCTGAGGGAGAGGATTCATCAGAGCATAAAGACTTTGCCCAGACCGAGGCCCTACACCTGGAAGTCAGTCTTTGGCTGCGCCGTCATCGGACCTGATATGTTGTGGTATCGAGGACAGCTGCTGGAGGTGCTGGGAGGACACGTTAAGGTCAGAAAGACCTTAGATTCACCAACCAATAAACAACACAGATAAATTACACTTGTAAATCAAAGATATGCTATCAAACACACCATATTCTAAACTTAACACACATGAGGCAAATTCAAAGCTTCTCCTGCTGATACAGTTAAACATCTCTGATATGTTCTTTCTAATGCTCTGTGTTTGTGTGTAACCAGGTCCAATATGTGGACTACGGCCTGGTGGAGAACATCCCAGTGGTCCATGTGTACCCCATGCTGCTGTGTGACGATGTTCCTCAGCTCTGTATGCCCTGCCAGCTGCACGGCATCAACCCGGTAAGAGTTTGTGTGTGTTTTGGTGCGTCCATGAGTTATTTAATACACAGAAAAACCTCCCCCCAAAAACCCACCACAGTAGTCTCAACTCAAAGCTCCACTCACAGAGGGGTGTTGCTCAGTGAATGAAGATGGAGCTCTAAAGAATGTTTCTCTAAATAAAGATCTTACACAGTGTTTATAAAAATGTATTTCTATTTTTAAATCTATAATTATTTGAATGATCTTCTCTGCCTCTTCAGATTGGTGGGAGGTGGCAGCGGGATGCGTTGGCCTTGCTGAGGGAGTTATTGATGAACCGCTGTGTGGACATGCAAGTCATGGTACACTTACACTCAGTACCTTTTTATGGTATCACACCTAAATAAATGTACTGTCAGCTGTGTGTATATGCATAGGACACAGCCCTAAATAGTTGTTTTAGCTGTCACTCCTCAACCACTGAGGTAGTTGGTGACCCCTAGTGTGTATTTGTGTGTGTTGTGTGGTAGGAGCTGCCGACTGACCCGAGGGGACCCCTCAAAGTTGAGCTCTTTCTGGACGAGATGAGCCTCAGCAGGATTATGTGTCACCACGATCACGGCTCCATGGACCCGACTGTCTCGGCACAGAAGGTCTGAGTGTACGCTAGTGATGTTTTCTGGTTCCCAGGAGGAATCAGTGCTGCTGTAACTCGCTCTGTGTTTATCTGCAGGGACACTCTGTGATGTCTCCCGCCCTCCTCCTGGACGACTGGGACATGGACATTGAGGTACTGTAGTTCAAATGAAGATTGGAATATTGATTTTAAGAACAGTCTTTTCATTTGACTTGAACCACTCACTGCAGAGGGAGTAAATCTGAACACAACTGATGTGTCTCCAGGATCTGAAGAGTCCAGAGGAGCCGATACTGGGGCCCTTTGTCTACCCAGAGCTGCCACAGGAGAGAGAGAAGTTTCCAGTCAGGGTGAAACACCTGCGGACCCCCAACGAGGTAACAGCCAGCCACAGAGATAATATTATATATAAAAAAAATCTGATGTACTTGCTGTTGTACCAGTGACTTAAGTACTGATGATATAATGCTGTTCAAATGATTTGAGGTGAAGAAAACTGAGTCAGTTTAGTAAAGGATTAGGGCTGTACAATAACTTGCACAATAAACACAACCTGAAACACTGCGATACTGCACTCAGGGATGTTTTGAGTTAGTTGAAATGAATGAGTGAGGGATCTTTACTGTCACTGTTTGGCAAAATATTTACTGGACATGTCAATGAAGCCTAACTTGACTTTCACAGACATGAAAGTAAACTACATCTTGGCTGGTTGGTTGAGTTATTCACTATTGTTGATGTTCTCTATGGTTAAGCATTAACTCTTAATGAATGAAGCTGAACTGATGTTAAAACAGTTTTGCTGAGAAGAGATTGATCTGTATCCGTCTGTCTGTCCTGCAGCTCTTCCTGTGGCCTTTGGAGGGAACAGCTGATGTGGAGGTGGACGGAGAGACTCTGCATGAGGCTCTGAGCAGAATCAATGAAGACATCAACGGTCTGCCACGACTCACAAACTTTCGTCACGGTAACATTTCACTGCCTGTGTTTCTGATAATGAACGGGGCTTTACGAAATACTTTTATACTTGGTTAACATAATATTTATTTACAAAAATGAGCAGGTGACAAATTTAAAATGTTTCTGAAATGTATGCACATATTTAAAGGAGCTATATGTAAGAAATATAAAGCAAATAGTCATAAAATCCTCCTAATATGTCACAGAGACTAAGGAATAATGTTCATATAACATACTGATCTCACCGACAACAATAGTACAGCCAGAATATTCACATTTAAAAAATTTTTTTTGCGGTCCGCAAATCATGTTTATGTTTTGAATTTGTGTTTTGGCCTGTTGCGCCACCCACCGCCGTCTACCAGTCACACAGTCAGTAGAGTCTCAGCATCAGTTACAGTTACGACTGAGCTACAGCAGCATGGCAAGCAGCATTAGCAGTGTCCCGGTACATAGCATGAGCAGCCGGCTCCTCCTCAGCTGTATCCAGGCAGCAGCGTTCGCAGCAGAGAAGCCGGACTTGCTCGAATGGTCCGCTGGAAAACCGAAGATCAAAGACGCGGCGACACGGCCCTGCCACGGCAGCCGCCCATGGGCAAACAAATCAGTCTCCAGCGTGCCGCTGTCCAGCAACCTCGAATCTGTAGGGGAGGGGGGGCGGACACGACTCGCGGCAGTATTTTGAATTTGAGTGCAGTAACCGTTTTGGCCACATTCTTACATACAGCGCCTTTAATTTGAATGCCGTTTCATTTTAAATGTTAAAATGGTCGATCAGTCTCTGAAGATTCTGCTGTGATTCATTCGCGTACTAATGTGTAGGGCTGACCCAAAAAATTCGAAGCTTCGTTTGATGGCACGGGATTCGATTGTGAAAAAAAAAATTCTAAGCTTCACCGCTTTTTTTCCCGTTTTTTGGGGGGAGGCCTTAAACGCAACACTAACCCCCACCAGTCCGATACTGACAGCGAGTGCACTCAGAGCTGGCAGACGTGTCCAAGAGGTCATCAGATGTGTGGTTGTACTTTAATATGCCCCGACAACCCCCAGAAAGCAGAGTGCCAGATTTGCCAAAAGCAATTGGCATATCACAACTCAACAACAATTTTGGGAAATCACTTGAAAAACCTAAGTAGTAATTTAAAAAGAAAAAATCTCCGACAAGGAAATAGAAAGCCCGACGCACAATGGAGACCTGCTATTATCCTGCTTGAACACAGACGACTAAATTCTTTCAACAATGTGACTCAAAATAATGATAAAATAGATTTTATTGATGTAAAATATGCATTTTCCATTTCCACCAGTCCACTCTGAGTCTGGTGTCAGAGACACTTCTGATGCTCTGAGTTGCGCATCTGTTTGATTGTGCTGCAGTATGCGCCGAGGGTTTTAATTTAGTGTTCAATCAAAAGTTAAACACTATTGATCACCGACCATTAGTGTTTTTTCATTTGTGAATATTTTTATCTTAATTCTAGTGTTGGAAGAAACTACGTTTTTGCCATAATTTGTTTTGTTGGGTTTTTTTTTTTGTTACTGTCACTAGACAGCAACAGACAGTCCCTGGAGTCACAGACATTTCTCTGCAGTGTCCAGTAACTTCTTTGACTTTATGCTTTTGGTTTGCAGGCAACCCGTGTCTGGCAGAGTACAGTGACGGGCTTTACTACCGGGCCAAGGTGATAAAGTTTACCAGCACGGAGCCTGTGATGATCATGGTGCAACATATCGACTTTGGCTCTGACGACACTCTGCCCACCAGCAAGTATGACCTCCACACACACTTCAGATAACAGACTGGAGTTAAACTTTTTTTAACTACACTGAATTAACAACACTAACATTTTACTGCTAACAGCTCTGTGGATATTATTATCAGCATTATTATCTTCCACTGGTCAGTACATGTAAAACCGATGGAGAATTTGTGTTTGTGTATATATATATATGTAAAAGTTGAGACTGGATATTGGGTATCCCGTAAATAAACTCAGAGCTTGAGAACGTGTTTGTTTCCTCCAGATACTTTAAAACCCTTTGAATGTGGCTATTCAGCAGGTGTGTTATTCTGTCACTTCCTGTCAGGCTGCGTCAGATGCCAGCTGAGCTGTTGCAGTTTCCATCGCGGGCCCTCAAGGTGAAAGTCGCCGGCTTTAAGGCTCCAAGTGTCAACAGGCAGGAAAGCGTGCTGCCCTACAGCCCCAGCTGGAGCGTGAAGGCTGTAGTGGACATGATCGACCTGTTACACAGCAACATCACGGCCTCTGTTGTGGTAAGAGATGCAGCGTGACTGTTACATAGAGCTGTCATCATGTGTCTGTTACTGAACCTGGAGTGATAGTAATTTAAAGGTGCCCGTGCAGATCCGACGCACACCTATAAATCAGCCTTGACTCACCAGAGTGTGCTTACTGTATATCCTTCCTCATCAGACATTATCAGAACTGATTTTTTTTTTCCTATATGTTTGAAACCTGTATTGTTTACATCTGTTTTCTAGCTTGCGGTCTTCTTCACTGCCTGCACATTCTTTATGTATTATCACCACCTGCAGGAGAGCTCCTTTTCAGTATCTTACACCCTTCATGTGCTCTTCTTGTTGTCTGTTCAGGCTCAGGAACCGGAGCTCACGGTGCTGCTGTACAACGAGAACGATGAGCTGGTCCATCTGCCTCTGGTGATCAGTGGACTGGCTGAGCTCGAGTGAAGCAGAGTGGAGACAGACTCCCAACCCACATGCAAGTCTTCAGCTTTATTTCAAGCCTTATTTTTAACCATTGAGCTCTAGATCAGAAAATGTCAATGACTGTTTGTGTTATTGTTTGATAGCACAGTAAATATCAGTTCAACAATGTCAGGTTGTGTTGTCAATGTGCTAACTAGTGTCAAACCCTTCTAGCTGATCCTAAGGTTTCCTTTTTTAATGAGGAATACAGTCTACTGCCACCTGCTGGTGTGGAGAGTTATGTCCTCTCACACAGGCACAGAAAGTACGTGCTAGTTTGCGGTCGGCTGTAGTCTTTGTGGTGTGTTCAAGTGCAACCTTTTGGCCAAGAAACAGGCAATATGAGGCAGTGTAACAGTCGGCCTTCATCGCTGCTAGTTCTTTGATGTAGATTTGGTCTGTTTGGGCCTTTTGACATTGCATACTTTACGTCCTTTGATTTTTTTGAATACATTTCCTGTCTCATCTTTCTCCAGGTCTACTGGTGGACGTCATGTTTTGTTAACATCTTGATTTGACTTTGTCGTGCTGTTCTTAGTTTTTACATGTTCTGGAGAAATTGCAGTGGTTTTTGCTTTCACAGTGACACTGTAGAGCAGGGATTTATTTTCAGTTTGGCTGTTGTGTAAGTGAGCCGTGTTGACTTGGCACTTTGATTTCTGGTTGTTTGACTCGTGTGAGACGGGTTTGTCTGTATGAAGGTGCAGATTAAAGTCTTTCAGTGTTGTCTAACCTCTCTGCAGTGTTTTCATTGTAAATAAATACTTTAGCTCATCTGGTTAAGATGTCAGGACACGCAGGGTTACAATTCAACAATTAAAGATACGCAAAAAAAGATAAAATTTATTTTACAAAACATACAGCTAAGAAAATAAATATGTATTTAACATTTTTACAAATTAAAATTGTAAACACTTAAAAACACTTCACACACACTGAAGCCGTTCAGCTTCAAACTGCTACACGGCTTGTTTCAGTACATCATTTCATTCTCCCCAAATGTAAACATTATGTGTTATTGCCAAAATATTTGGATTCATAAGACTGTGAATGAAGTTTGGTGGTTGATCATAAGCCAGAAGTATCCTGGCACAAACAAATTTGTCAAGACTAAAGAACACAAAACGTCCTTCACATCACTGAAACATTTAAGGTGTCCTGCAGACTGAGTTCCTGTTTACAAAACTGACTGAGTGCGTCTTTGAGGTAAATAAATAAAAAAGTAATAATTAAAACGGTATTTAAAAGGCTTATGACTTCTTGGACTCACTCACTGTGGACTATCAGCTGTAGCATTGCCTCAGATTTTAGCAACACACTTTGTAGTCGTACTGAAATTAGCCTGGATCCCAAAAAAATCTCATGTGCTTGGAGACAGTGTGTCTACGCCCTGTTGTCCACGATGACGTTGCCATCTTTGTCTTTGATTCTGAGCCGTCCGGTGGGGTAGCGGGTCTCCTGCCTGCCGTCTGTGTAAACGGTCTTCACGGTGCCGTCTGGATACTCCCTCCTCTTGTAGTCGGCCGTGTGGATCTCCTTCTGGCCAGTGTTGAAATGGATCTCCTTGGTGCCGTCCCTGAGAGAGGCAGTTAGTGTTGTGTTGTAGTGATTATGTGTACCCAACACCAGATGTACAGTTTTCACCGTAGATGTTTGGTTGAACAGTTGCTGGCTTTACTTACGGGTTGACTTGTATGATGGTCCCGTCCGTCAGCACGCTCTCCTCCCTGCCGTTAGGGAACAGGTTCTTCACCGTCTGGTCTGGGAAGGTGATTTCTTTACGGCCGTCTGGGAAATGTTTTTCTGGAGCAGAAATAAAATCTATTAATGTACAGTTTCAGTGTGATCATAACTAAGCTTCTGTCTATGATTGATGGTGGGACGCCCTAAAAACTTTGTATTTCACCAGGAGCAGTGCCTAAAGGCTGAGTTATAGTTGTGAGCATTGATACTTGTGTAGTGGTGTGTCTGGCACAAGCCTGTTTGATAACAGATTTTACTGCCTGGGGCCTGTTGCACAAAAGTAGAATTCAGACATCCAGGATAAATGACTGAGCTGGGTTCAACGAATCCAAAACAAGAACGTCCAGGCTTAATTGGCTGCACAAAGACCAAGCCAGGATGAGCAGACACGGATTCATCAAGCCAGGTGAAACCAATCCTGGATCAGTGCGCGCACGCAGCTTCCTCAAATAGACCCCGCCATCGATCACAGATTCACCGATTCACCATGGCAACGAGAGCAGCGTACTTTACCCCGTCAGAGGCAGAAATCCTCATGGAGGCTTACGAAGAGGTAAAGGATCAAATCATAAAGAAAGGCAACACCGTCACAGTTATAAAACAACGAGAGAAAGCGTTGCAAAGTTGCAGACCGCCTGAATGCGTAAGTAGTGCACAAATACACACTCACTACTCCGCGGAAACCATCACAATTACAATCCAAATAGTTAATTAACATCTCCGAAAACGTAGTTGTACTCTGATTATGAATCAGTTGAAATTGTAACTGAAATTGACTGCAGATGTGAGTGAAATTGTGTAAATGTAACTCCATCAGACTGTTTAACTCTTTGATAAAGAGATGAGCTCACTGACGTAATTGAATTTCCCTTTGGGATAAATAAAGTTCCTCTTATCTTATCTTATGTTTGCTCCTCATGCTCCATGTGTATGCTGATTGATCATAAGAATATATATATATATATATATATATATATATATATATATATATATATATATATATATATATATATATATATATATATATATATATATATGTACCACTGGATTTTGTGAATAGAAAATCCTTTCACAGCATTAATGTTCAGGTGAACATTACGTTTTGATATTGTCGATTAATGAACTCTGTGCATTGCTTGTGATGTGCATTGATTGGTTTAATAGTCTTCATCTTATCATTTCAGATGGTCAGCGATGCTGACTATCTGATCAGCAATGTTGTGGCAAAGTGGCCCGGCTCAGTCCATGACTCCCGAGTCTTTCGGACCTCTGGAATCTATCAGTGCCTATCACAAGGTGAGCCACACAACCTCTGTTAATAACCACTTTTTACATCATGGCTGTGTCAAGAATGTCACTCTATTTATGAGGTTGTGATGATGAGATTTTGTATTGACAGGTGAATTCTCTGGTGTGTTGCTGGGGGACAGTGGGTATGCCTGCCAGCCTTTTCTCCTCACACCATACACAGACCCTCAGGAAGCACAGCAGGCCTATAATCATGCCCATGCCAGGACAAGGGCCACAATCGAAATGACCTTTGGCCTCCTGAAGGCACGCTTTCACTGTCTTCACCACATAAGGGTCAGCCCTTTAAGGGCATGTGACATCACTGTGGCCTGTGCTGTCCTCCACAATGTGGCCTGCCTGAGGAAGGAGAGGGCCTCCAGAGTGCCATCACACATGGACTGGGACAATCCTGCCATCTTCCCTGATGACGACAGTGGTCGGCTGGTCAGGGACCATTATGTGTTAAATTATTTTAGTTAACATGCATGCTTTAGGAATTTGTGTTTTTTTTTTATTCAATTTAAATTGATTTGGCCTCTTATGTTGTTTGTGCTCTATACTGTGTGTATACAAGATTGCAGGGAGGCTACTGCATCCATTCATTTGTCTGTTCATTTGTTGTGTATGGATTTGTCCTGCATTTATTTCAGTGTGCAGACATGCGGGGTGTATCATACACAGACCTTTGAATGTGTATTTATTCTTGTGTAGTATAATATGCTTTGATTCCGTGCTTTCTATCTTGTAGAGTCACTGTGTGACTTCAGTTTTGAAAGGAGCTGATGGGTTACTTGCTTTGATTTATCCTTATTCAATAAAGGAACATCATGTTACTCTTTGATGTGTATTTATATTTATATGGGATGTGTTATATATAGTCTATGGAAAACTGTAAATTATCTAATGATTGCAAAATCATCTAAAATCATCATTTATCTAAAATGATTGCAATTAATGATCACAAATGTTTAAATGATGACAGTGGGTCTGGTTGAATATGATAACAATGTGCAGTGGGCAGTGGAATAACTATTGGTTTCCGTTTGTGGTGACTGCTGACTGAGAAAAGGGATGAGATTAAATAGATCCTGGAACTTAGCCTGGTCTGGAACAGGCTAGCTCCACAGAATGAATCTCCATGGTAACTTATGTCATAACATATCCCGCTGTCCACTATCCCGCTTTTGTGCAACCAGATCACGGATAAGTTGAGCCAGAATAACCAAGATATCCCAGCATAATCCCTTATCCTAGTTTTGTGCAGTAGGCCCCAGGTCATGTGATCTCACCAGTCTGGTTGTTGGGGAAGTGCAGGACCTCCATGCCGTCAGGGTAGGTGATGTGTGTCGTCTGGGCGTCAGCATAGAAGTAGATCTGAGCACAAGAAGCAGAGCGTTACCAAGTAGATAAAGTCAGATGAGTAACATTCAACTGTGAGCGCTCAAGCTGCACAAAGAAGAATCGACTCCTCGAACTCAGAGGATAAAAACATCACTTAATGTGATTAACATAGTGTTAATGTCTCACCACTCTCTGGTCAGCTGTGACCTCTTTGGTGTCCCCATTGAAAAAGGTGACTTTGACCATCAGTCCGTCTGCTGAAACCTCCTTTTTGGTCCCGTTGGGGAACATGATAAGGCGATCACCACTGGCCAAAACATTCTCTATCTGGAGATCACAAACCATCAGCAGCTCATAACAACAAACAAACTAAAGTAGGACAACTTGTTCATATTAACAACAGGTGATATTTCCACAGTCTTTCATATAACTTGTTGTCTGTGGTGGCTCCCATCAAGTCACAGTTTCAGTCTGTAGATTTTATATCCTGGTGATGTACAAACTTTCTCACCTTCCCGTCAGGGTGTGTGATGACCTCCTGAACTGATTCTGTCTCACTGCACTCTGGCTCTTTTGGTGGAGAATCTCTTCTCTACAATGAGAAGACGCCAAACAACAAAACATTAAACAGTGACTGAGTTCTGATGGACAGCAGCGTGTCCACGACCCTGAATAGCATCAGAACGTTTAAAAAATAGATGAGATGATGGATCTGTGACGGGCTGAATTCAGCACAGTCAGCAGTCTCTGAACAGGCTGTTTTACCAGAGAGGAGAGAGCAGCATTGATGTCTTGTCTTGCCGGAGAGCAGTTGTGTGAGTGTTCTTGGTTTGGCGGGGTGTCTTGGCTCGTGCTGGCAGGTGGTGACCTCTCCTCTGTCCTCCTGCCAGGCAGTGAGGAGGAGGAGGAGACTGACCTTGCTGGTCTCCTCAGGCTGCTCTTCATCACCGCTGACAATCGACACAAAACAAAAAATCTGAAAAACTAATCTTGACTATTCTCAAACATCGAGGGCTGATTTAATTCTCCAGGGAAGTATCTGGCTCTGAAGTTGCCACATGCTCCACTTTGTTAACCAGATAATTATTCACTCTGCTGTTTGGTGCTGAGCAGGTCGTAGTGGGTTCATTACTATGTGCCATTAGCACCATTTCAGAAATTATCTCCGTCCGTAGCAACACGCCTGAGAATTCCTAAACCATTCACGTACAGTGGGCATGTGCGTGCTGACGTTAACAGCTTAGTTACAGAAAATAGTACAGAGATGGCAAAATGTAAGACCAGAGATATCTTTGCTTGGACTGACGACAAGGTTAAACTGTTAATGAAAGTAGTATATAAGATGGTTAAGACGGTAGAAAACCGACTGGGAGTCGTTACAAAGCGAATATGGTGACACATCAGAGGGGTACCGGGAGCATTATCCATCACCAAAGGAAGCCATGGCAATGAGAAAGAAGAACCCATACAAAAAGGATGCAATCACAAAAGGTTTGTAGATCTACGTATCTATAATGTTTTGGCTTGACACATTGTGACTGATAAGCACAGTCAGGAAGCAAACGTGTGTGGCTGCATTATTGTTTTCA